>NC_089828.1:29895437-30520437 GCF_035046505.1 Tiliqua scincoides
CATGGATGAGAGCCTGCAGCCAGGCATGGCGGCAGCGGGGGGTGGAACATTCCCATTTTTAGGAGCCGGCCCCACAAAAGAGTAGGGAAAAAAAAAAACTTTTCAAACCCCAAGGCTACAGCAGCAACATTTCAAGCACCAAATCAAGCATGGTTTCCTGGCCATGCCTGCAGCATTCCTCTAGGGAAGCAAGGCTCTCTCTTCATGAGCACAAGCAGCCGGAAAAGCCCATCCGCTGCCTCTTGCCAACCCAGGGCTGCAGCAGAGTTTATATGAAACTTGTAAATAAAGAAACTGCTTTTCTTTTTAAACAAAAATGGACAATGCATTGAATGTGATCTGACAGCCAATAAAATAATTCCCTTTGCAAAAACATGGACCAGCAGCCTTAAAAATAAACATGGAGACAGGTCCTGCACTTGGTGATACAGCCCCAGTTGCGCATGCAGAAGGTCCCTGGTTCAGGCAAGCAGAGCTGGGAAAGAGCCCTCTCTGACTGGAGCCCAGAAGAGCCTCTGCCAGTCAATGTAGGCAAAACTGAGCAAGAGGGCTCAGACTAGGCAGGAAGCAGCTTCCTATGATCACAGTCCAGCTGACCACATTTGAAGGCTCTGCAGCAGAAAAGCAGGGCAGGAGTTTAAATAATAAAATGAAAAATAATTTAAGAGTCGTTTAACAATTCCTTGGGACTGATAATTACAAAGGAATAGAAGCATTCCACAGTTGTGGCACGGCAACAGAAAAGATCCAACATCTTTGGTGCAAAGGACTGGCTGCAGCTGTCCCTTTAACATGAACTAGCCATTTCCAAAGGCCACAGCCTACACCAAAGTCACCCATGCCCTAACGTCCTCTCACTCCTAGTGCTGCCTGTTCTGCATTGCCAGCAGACGCTGAAAGAAAGCACACCATACATTCCCACCAGCTAGGTGCTCCTACCTCCAGCACATGCTTCCTGCCACATTCTTTGCCTTCCTGCTGAGCATTTTTTAAATTAACAGGCAAGGGTAACCCAAGGCTGGTGTGAGTGGAATGGATTCAACAGGTGCCGGCACAAGCATCTCTGGTGCTCTAGCTCTGAATGTGACCCAGATGATCTGGTTCACTGTGAAATGGAGGAGAGTGGGAAAGAAGAGGGAAGAGTGCAGCCATGCAGCTTTGAGGTTAGTATACAGTTGGCCAGTACTGTAGCATAACCCTGGAGAAAAGCTTTGCTCCTGTTGTTATGGGGTACCGAGACACATGCCCCAAACCACAATGAGGCAGAGGCTAAACGGAATGGCCCACCCACCTGGAAAGGGATTAATTGGGAGGAGAGAAGTACCAAATACGCCCTATTGGAATTTCAGTACTCAGGGAAGTGCATGTGTGGATCTGATGTGTTCTGATAGGAAGGGCAAATTCGAACAGAACACTAAATTCCAATCCCTTTACTTCCTCAACTGGTGTTCAGATTGCTTCCTCTCCACTCTACCTGTCCAAGTGCTTTCAGACCTCATGTATTTGCAGCCTGATTTTTGTTTGGTTTTTTAAAGGGAATGGTTTGCATCTCAAGCATCTTGAATTCTGCCCATTTCTGTGGTTTGCATCAGAGTGTACACACAGCCACCTAACGTTGAGTCCTCCAGAAGGGTCAGATAAGGAGCAGTTCTCCTGCAGACACTACAGGCTCGGCAAGGCAGCAAGAGCAACTAGAGAGCTGGGGAGGCATCACATTTGACATAACTGTTCCTCCAGCACTTCTAAGAATCTCTTCCACTAAAAGTCCCAAAGGTTAGGAACCATCTGATAGCATCTGCTTGATGTGGCCAACAAGAAAGAGCAGAGAAGATAAACTGTAATAAAAACATCAGAATTAAAGGGGTTTTAGAAGATTTTCATTGTTGCTCAATTTTACTGTCCAAACTACTCTGAAAACTCTTTGCTGTTGGGGTTAAATAATATAATACATATATTAATTTATACAGCTACATAAATATTTTCAAATGAGCAACTTTTTTGGTGTAAGGCATTCCCCAGACTTCAGAGAAACAGTTCCAGAAGCTTCCTCACATCATAGTGCACAGAAGGCACTGCGGAGGGGCACCCACATGCTGACATGAGATGTGGGTGCAAGCAAGCTGGTTACATAACAACAGCCTGATGTTAGTGAAAAGACTACAAATATGACTCTGAGGGAAGGGAAGGGGCTTCGATATCTAGAAGGGGAGGAAAGGATAAGACCAACCAGAGTCAAGATCACTTTGCAAACTCCCTGCTAAGCTTCCTCATCCCCCCCTCCCAAAAATAAAACTTCTGCCTTAAGCTGCAGACACATTTCGACAGCTGCGCAAACAGGAAGTGGCGGCTCTTTTCCTCTTGCGTGTTGCAAACCTCCTTAATCACACACAAAATCATCCAGCATGCAGTTATGAAAGATGTACTGAGCAGCAAGTCGTCCCCCTCAAACATCAGCAATGCATGGAACTGGCTGACCTCCCACAGGGCTGGGAGGGCAGGAGGTGGCCAGCAAATCAGAAGAGTAGCCAAGCCTGCAGCTGGGAGCTTGCACACTTTAAGGATTCTAAATTGGAACCAACAAGGTTTTAGCTGATGACTTGTACGGTATTTTAATAATAGAAGGTAAATTTCAATGAGTGAGATGGAGAGCTGAGGCACGTTTGGTATTTTGCTTTTTTGTACAACTTTTTTTTGCACAACTACTTTGGTTCATTTGTGACAACCTCTAGTGTTAATCAAACCAATATGAATTGAACTGGCTCCAGTACAATACCCTATAAGGGAATGAAAGAGACAGTATGGAGGGGACTTGCCTTCAAGCACACTAATACTGTGTCTTGCGTCAATTTCATGGTACTCCCTTTGGTATTTCAAAAAGGAACCTACATTGAGTGTTATGGGAAGTGATTTCAATGTCATTTTATTGTCAAGCTTGGAAAAGTGCAGAAAATTGGCAGCCAGAGTGACAGAGTTGGAGCACCTAACCTAAAGGAAAAACCAAAGCATTTGGGATTTTTTTCTCATGTATGGCAAAGCAGCCTGACATTTTGCCTTTTGCAACAATGAGGGAAAGGAAAACATACCAGTGAGGTCAACTAAGCAAGGGACACCATTTATAAAATTAGGGGTGGTGTGTAAAAGATGCACACACAGAGTTTTCCCCCTCTGAACTTGGATTCAGAGTTTTCCCCCTCTGTCATAATTCTAGAACTTGGGTCACTGATAGCGCGATCCAAGCTCCAACTTCAGCCAGTGCAAGTGTCGCAAACATGCTGAAACCTGTGGCACCCAGAGAGTACCCAGAGAGTACTCTGGCACCCAGAGAGTAGGCTGTGCCGGCTGTGCCTGCACTGCCCCACAGACACCATATCCAGGCATTCCACCAGACAATGCATGTGAGGCTGCACCAGGTGGTGGAAGGACATGGGGAGGATGGGGGGGGCATTTCTGGGTGGGGGAGGGATGGATCAGACCCAGGAGAGGGTGAGATCAGCGAAGTCCTCCTCTGCTGCATCCTAACAACAGGATTATACCAGGCTTCCTGGATTTATGCCAGCTATATAGCTGATGTGGTTCCCAAAAGCCCCATAGGGCAGGCTGGGCAGTTACTTGGGGTAAGGGGAAATATATCCCTCTGAGCCAATGCAGGTTAGGATTGGACTGTCAATAAAACTGATGGGCCATCTTTTCATGAGGACAAAAGGAAGGACTTCTTCACAAAATGCATAACCCTCTCATATAGCTTGTTGCTACAAGATGAGGTATAGTAATGGTAAGAAAGGATTAGACAAATTCATAAAGGAAAAGAGGTCTATGAATGATTCTTAGCCACAGTAGCTAAATGGAACCTCCATATACAAAGACAAAATACCAAGTAGTATATTACTGCTGATATTACAGGAGAGGGCTGTTGCTTTTGTGCTCTGCTTAAGCTTCCTGAAGCATCTAATTGACCATTGTTGGAAATGGGATACTAGACTAGATATATGAGGGAACGAGAAAACAGACAAATTCTAGATAACTTCCAGTTTAAAGACCCCCCATTTATCAAGCTGGGGGAAATCATTCTAACTACCAGGTCTTAGAATCTAAGTTTTAGAAGCTGGGCTCACTCAGAAACAGAAACAAAGAAACCCAAGGGACCACCAGTAACTTGTTGGGATTCTGGATGAATTTGTCCAGAATCATAAATACATCAGAATAACTCTTCTGGATCAGAGTCCAGGATATTCTCCTCCAAGCACTATTTCCCATGATGGTTTCCTAGATTACAGTATCTTTAAAAAAAAAACATGTACAGTATGTGCAAAGACAAGAGAGTGGATTTTGCATAGTTTATAACCTGGCCAAACGAACGTCCTTTTAAATAATATTGGAACCCCACAGGGAAAGAAATGGATCCATTCATTTCAACTCCTGACAAAGGCAGGCTGATTTCTACAATTCTGACATAAGCCCATGCAAAGGCTGGTCTCTTGTTTCTGAGACAGAGGCTGAAAACTCCCCTCTTGGTTTGGCCCACCAGGGTTCGGCTCAGGACATCCTTCGGAGAGGATTTTCATAGCAAATCTCTCAATGCCTAGGGGGGTATTGGAGCCCCAGATGAGATCAGGCGACCTTGAATGGCCCAGCCTCTCTCTCTCTCTCTCTCAAACACACACACAAACACTACTCCAGGGGTTACCTGAACGTGGCTGGGCAGATGATGTCCTAATGTGGACATGCGCAACCACATCAACAGAAACAGATTACAGATTTGGGAGGTGGGGAAGCAACAGGAGCAGTGCAATGGTGGGGAGGAAGAATGATGGGAGGGAGAGCCTGGGCAAGTGCGAGGCAGCAGGCATGGCCAAGTCTCACAGCCCAATCCTATCCACACTTCCTGGGAGTAAGCCCCATTGACTCTACTGGGACTTACTTTTGAGTAGACATGCCTAGGCTTGGGCTGTCAGTCTGCAGCGTCGTTCAGCCTCATCATCCCCACTTAAAGGCAATGGGGGGGGCGCAAGAAAGAGGGGCCCGTGTGCGCGCCTGGGTCTTGGCAGCCCCTGTACCTGACCAAGGGGTTTCCAGCGGGGTCCCCAGGCTCGCTGGGGCTTGAACCTCGCGGGGAGCCTCCATCGCAGAGCACAACTCCAGGCCCCCCCCCCGTTTTGCTGCTCCTGCTGCCAGCGAAAGGAAAAAAGAACCCCCCCAGCACTGGATGCAACGCCCCCTCCAGCAAGGGGGGCCGCCTCTCTCTCCCTCCCCCAAACAGCCCCGCACGGTGCGCAACTGCGCGCGGCCGAAGCAACCGGCAGCGGCCCGCGATGCTCGCTCTCCCCGCCCCCCTCCACGCCGGTACCTCCTCGAGCGCTGGATGAGGATGCCCGCCGGGCCCACCCAGCAGCTGGGATCCGACATCGCCGCCCCCTCGGCCCCCGCCCGCGGCGAACGGGGAACAACCGGCCGACCCGCCACCGCCTCCAGGGCCCGCCCCAGTGCTGGGGACTCCGCAGCGCCCCCTCCCGCCCTGCGCCGAGCGGAGAGCCCCCTTCGCCTCTTCCACGTGCGCCTGTCCCCCCCCCCAAGATGATGAGAAGGGGGGAGTTGGCTGCCCTGGGGGGCTTGGAGAGGGCGGGTCGACTTGACTTCCAAATACCGAACCTAAATAACACCGAATATCAGCCCTAGAAAGAGAAGCACCGACCTCCTCGGGGGGGAAAGAGTGGTGGCTGCGTGTCTGATGAAACCACGGGGATGGCTCCCTCTCCTCCATGAGGACCAGGACCCTGGCATGCCCACTGCTTGCCCTTCTGACCAAGCAAAACGTGTTTGCAGCAACAGCTGCCTAGTTCTCTGGCCAAACCACCTGGCTGCACATCCTACCCTGCCAGGAGGTCAAGTTAGAGGGTGGATTAGCATAAGCAGCACTTGACTCCATCAGAGTCATCTGATGACTCTGGTTCATCAGAGGTTCATCTGGGTTCCCACAGCAGCTAACCAGGCGGGTTCCCATAGCGGCTAAGCAAATGCTCCTGGGCAGCTCCAGAGCAGACCAAAAAGGGCCTCTCCCACTGGTGCTTGCCACAGACTGGCATTCAGAGATAGACTGCCTCTGAGCATGTCATGTAGCCATCATGACCAATTGCCATTGCCAGATCTCTCTTCCTCCATGAATGTGATTCACTCCTTTTAAAGCCATCAGTTGGCTATCACCACATCCTATAGGGACAAGTTCCAGTTTGCTTTTTCTGCTAAAATTCAGGAGATTAAAAACACGCACAGAGAGAAATCAGCTTGACTTGCAGAGTTCTACCTTTTGTTTCTGATTTGGAAAGCTGGGGCCCTGTTTTAAAATGATCCCACTTGTGAACTCCCCCCTCCCCAGGGATGGTCCTCACCTGGATATACTTCTGATTTGTCAACAATGGCAGCTGAACCTGTGAAAGGACTCTGTTGAAAAGCAAAGTGGGTTTGGGATGTGATGCAGAGGTTGTGCCTATGGTGGCAGATCTGCAGTATATCCACTTGAGCAAGCCCTCGCAGAAAAGGACAGGGAGCGCAACCTTGGCACATGCTAGGATGGTGCATTCTCACAATATCAACAGAAAGGGCTGTAGCACTAGCAAATCTATTATGACAGAGGCTTTAATAGACTACAGTCCAATGCAGAAGTTTCTGTGATGATAATCATTTAAGGTGCCCCAAGACTCTGTTATTTTTCTGCAGTAGATTAAAACAAAGAATCCCCTCCTGGAAGTTCTTACAATATCAGTCATCCTATCCTTTGGCAGTGTACTTCTAGGTTATCCCTGGGGTTGTCCACAAACAGCATTTGGAAACTATGATTGATTGAACAGCAGTTACCATAGGCTGTTACTAAGGATGTGGATAAGTGATTGCAACCTTCCAATCCTTGAAAGAACTGGCTGATGATTTGCTCATGGGCTCAATTCACAGTGCTAGTTTTGATGTTTCAAGCTCTAAATCCCCAGGAACCAGGGACTGAAGGGCCATTTGCTTCCCTATCAATCTGCCTGTTTTTTCAAGCCCATAGAGGTTAAAGGGAGAGTTCCAGAGATGGGGCTCTCTCAGTAGTGGTGCCCAATCTGTAGGACACCCTACCCAGGCACATCCTTCCAGTTCTGTCACCAGCTAGAAATTTCCTGGTATAATCTGGCTTTTGCAGTCATTTCAAGTGAGAGGATTTTCTGCTGTAATATGCGTTCCTATTTTACAGTGCTATATACTTTTAGTGGCTCTGATTATCTTCTGATGTTACTGTCATTAAAGAGCGTCATAAGCTATCTTAAAGGAGGACCTCTCTTTCATTGAAAGGCAGCTATAAAATGCATCAATAAAAGGTAACCCTCTTTGTGCCCCCCCCAACACACACATACCAAAGAGCACATACAATGAAGTGAAAATTTCCAGCTCTAATCTTAGTCAAACAGAAACTCAGTGGCCACAGAAAAGCCACTCCCTCCAAGCCTCATCCAACCCACCCCACATCCACATCCACCCAACATCATAGGGGAGAGAGAGTATATTTATTTATGTAAATATAGCCTACTTTTCAAGATTGTCATAAGAATGAATTCAGTAAGAGCTCCATTGGATCTCACAAAAGTGGGACTATCTAACCCAGCGTCCTGTTTTCATCAGAGACCTCTGAGCAGAACCATGAAAGCAACAACTCTTCCCCACTGCTGTTGTATTGAGTGGCAGGCCGCCCCTGAACATGGAGGTTCCATTTAACTCTCATGGTTAACAAATATTAATAGACCCATTAAAAAAGAAATGATGTTGCTTGGTCAACCCAAACATAAATCTAGACTAGCAACCTGTTTCAACAGTGACCAGACAGCCTCTCAGGATAAAAAAGCATTACATGAAAGCAATAGCCTTCCTATTCTGAGCATATCTGATACTCAGAGATATTCTGTCTCTGAATCTGGAGTTTTGATTAGATCAGGGGTGCCCAAACGCTGGCCCTGGGGCCACTTGTGGCCCCAAGGACTCCCAATCTGGCCCTCCAGGAGCCCCTAGTCTCCAACGAGCCTCTGGCCCTCCGGAGACTTGCCTCATGCAACTGCTCTCAGAGTGACGGCCAACTGTTTGACCTCTCACATGACCTGTGGGATGAGGGCTCTCTACTGTTTACTGTTTCACATCTGTGATGCTGCAGCGGCAGCAAAGGAAAGGCTGGTCTTGCTTTGTGCAAGGCCTTTTATAGGCCTTGAGCTATTGCAAGGCCTTCATTCATTTATATAAGTTTCATCTCTAATATATTCATTTATGTAAATTTATTCAGATTTGAAATGTAAACTAATTCTCCCCCCCCCCCGCTCCCGACACAGTGTGAGAGAGATCATGTGGCCTTCCTGCCAAAAACTTTGGACAGCGCTGGATTAGATCATCATGACCCTGGACAAACCTCACCTCTTTCCACAAATTTATCTAATTCCCTTTTAAAGCCACCTAGCTTTAAAGCTTTTAAAGCACCATCACCACAACTTGGAGCAGCAAATTGCATAAATTAATTCTGCATTGTGTAAATAAGGACTTTCTTTCATTTCTCTTGAAGCTCATACATACAGGCAAGCAGGCAGGCAGTACAAAGTGTTATTACTCTTGCAAGAAAACTTATGCAAGAACAACTATTTTTCAAAACCCTTAATACCACAAAGCCCATGATGCAGTGTCTCTCCCAGAAGAAGTCTTATGAGCAATCTGGGTCTTTAACTGAAGTATATAATTTGACAATATTGAGGGGAGTGGCAGTGCAAATGGAATTCAGACGGAAGACAGGTTTTCTATAGGAGTCCACTATCACAAGCTGAGAAAAGGATTTCTACCTGTTGAGTGCCATACAAGGCTAACCAAACCTTGTATGTAACTTCTTGCTCACATCCAGGACACTGATTCTCTCACTTTGCAGAGCACACAAAGTGTTAACCCTGCCAGCCCTGGGGAAAGCAGCCAAAGCAGCACTGGGTGGCGGAATGCCAAAGTGATTGCAGACAGCCAGGCCCAAGTGGGTGAAGGCTGCCTTGCCATAGCAACGGGTGTCCAGCTGAGCTGGGGATGACACAGTCTGCTGTGCATGCACACACACAGACCCTCCGTGCAGGAAATCATTTGTCGTGGTAAGGGCTTCCTCTTGGTCGGGGCTGCATTTAGGCCCTGCTAATGGTTGTCATTCCCCTCACAGTCAGCTGAAATTTGCACTGCAAAGCAAGCCCAAGGGCTGTTTTATCCCAGAAAAAGACTGTGCCGGTGAATTTGGGAAGCTTTGGTACCCACCTGATGAACATACAGAGCTATCTTATACCGACTTGTCTGTCAGCTCAGTATTGTCTACCCTGAGTGGCAGTGGCTCTTAGGGATCACTGGCTCAGGGGTCTTTCCCAGCCCTGCTGGGAAATGCTGCCAGGAACTGAACCTGGGACTTTATGCATGGAAAGTGGGTGCTCTGTCATGGAGTGATGCCCTTCCTCACTTGACCTTGATGCTCTAACCCTCATTCCATGCCTCACAATGCCCCCTGAAATGCTAACTGTTCCCATGGCGTTTATGAAGCACACGGCAGCAAGGGATACATTTGTGACATTTTTTAAAAAATCCAGAATGTCAAACTAGGCAAGATGAACAATTCCCCCAACAATATTTCACATTAGGACAGCCATTTTCAACCACTGTACTGTAGCACACTGGTATGCCGCAAATGGTCCCCAGGTGTGCCACGGGAATTTGGGAGAGGGTCATAGGACCATTGGGGGATGTGAGCCTCCCATTGACAGCACAGTGTGCCTTGTCAATTGCCAAAAAACTGATGGTGTGCCTTGCTCATTTTAGTGCCTTGCCAGTGTTCCATGAGATGAAAAAGATTGAAAATCACTGCATTAGGATAAGCTGAATTCTTCAATCTGCATGGGAAGATGACAAGACAGGCAGGCAGACAACATGCAAGGCAGATTCCTTATAGGAAGAGCAAATTTGAACAGAACACTAAATTCCAATCCCTTTACTTCCTCAACTGGTGTTCAGATTGCTTCCTCTCCACTCTACCTGTCCAAGTGCTTTCAGACCTCACGTATTTGCAGCCTGATTTTTGTTTGGTTTTTTAAAGGGAATGGTTTGTATCTGAAGCATCTTGAATTCTGCCCATTTCTGTGGTTTGCATCAGAGTGTACACACAGCCACCTAACGTTGAGTCCTCCAGAAGGGTCAGCACAATCTCAATGCCAATGGCATTTCAAGGCATGCTCATGCATACACACACACACACACAAAGGGATAATATTGCTTGGCTCTTGGATTTAAAAAGGTTGCCAGCAGCTTGCCTGTGGTATACAGCACTCAGTGCCCCAGGGACATCCCCCTATGGATGCATTTGTTTCAACAGAGCATTATTACACGAGAGATGTTCTTGGCAGTCGACCGTGACCTTTGTTATGAAATTATTTAGCAATTGATTGTTCTCTCTAGCAACGCTGCTAGTCAGCTGAAGCACAGGATGGCTATTTGCTCTGCAACAAGGATCCATCCCTCATGAGGTCTTTGAGGAGAGAGCTCACTGTTGCCTGGAAGCCTCTGCAGAGAGACTGGGAAGAAGGGAGGCCCACAACAGTTCTCTGGCTCTTTGCACTAACTTCACGGTTTAATAGGTGAAGTGTTAAAAGGACAGCAAGTGTAAATCGTTCCTTTGCACCTTCAGTGAAAAAAGTCCTAGGTTCTCACAAGGAACTCACAGCACCTTCGAGAAACAGCAAGGGAAGTAACTCAAGGACTTTAGGCACAGTATTATTTTCATGTGTCCAAGGCCTCACCGTGCCATATCTGGAGACAATAGGCATGTCCTAGACATCCCAAAAGGCACACCAACATTGCAATGGATTCTGGGAACATCCCTATGACATTTCATACTGCATCCTGCCCCCCATAAAATGAGCAGGTTTCATATAGCCAGAACATAAAAGAAACTCTGTTGAATCAGATCATCTAGACCAGGGGTGTCCAAAGTTTTTGGCAGGAGGGCCACATCGTCTCTCTGACACTGTGTCGGGGGCCAGGGGGGGAAGAATCAATTTACATTTCAAATTTGAATAAATTTACATATGTTTACATAAATGAATATATTAAAGATGAACTTATATGAATGAATGAAGGTCTTGCAATAGCTCAAGGCCTATAAAAGGCCTTGCACAAAGCAAGGCTGGCCTTTCCTTTTCTACTGCTACTGCATCACAGATGTGAAACAGCAAGCAGTGGAGGGAGCCCTCATCCCACAGCTCACGCGAGAGGTAAAACAGTTGACCTCATGCTGACAGCAGTTGCATCCGGCCAGTGTGGGCTCCAACAAATCACCAGAGGGCCAAAGGCTCATTGGAGACTGGAAGCTCTCTGAGGGCCACATTGAGAGGCCTTGAGGGCTGCAAGTGGCCCCAGGGCTGGGGTTTGGGCACCCCTGATCTAGACCACAATATCTGGCTTCCTACAGTGGTCAACTGTATTTATTTAAAACCACTTATATCCTGCCTTTTCATAAAAGCTGAAGGCAACTAACAAAATTCATAATAACCAATCTAATCCCTCTTTCAAGCCACTTCAGTCAACAGTCATTACCACGTGTCTTTACCACGTCTTGTAGTAGTGAATTCCATGAACTCATTCTGCAATGCATGAAAGATTTGCTTTTCTTTCCCCAGTTACTTTCATTTGGTAACCCTAATTTCTAGTTTTATGGGGAAAGAAGAACCATTTTTTGCTATCCACTGACAAGGTTCCCTTCTCAGTCATTTCAGAGCAGATGAAAACGGAGTGCCAGAGAAGTACACAGCCTTCTAAAGATTAAACTTTCATTAAACAAAAAATCAAAGAAATGGCACATGGAAAAGACATGTGCCATTTCCTGGAAAGACAGTGCCACTTCTTCAGAGAGAAAGATAACCATTCACTTTGGTTCTGTTTCAATTTGAGGTTCAAGTGGTACAGCAGGGGGGATTTTAAAATAAGTAACTTTTCTTAAAATTAACATTTAAGAAATACATATAAATTGCCTAGGAACAGGGTTCTGGAACCTGTCTCCAATAACATCCTGGTACTGGCCAAAAGGTGTCCCTAACACTGCACAAAACTCACTGTGACAATGAAAATGCCAGATTGGCAGTACTGGAAGTGAGAGATTGTGCTGATCTTTTGGAAAAGTGGTCTAAAAAGATGGGAAGACACAGCGTCCATCCAACTGAAGTATTATCTTCAGAAAAGATGTGTAGCCCTCAGCCCACCTTCTGAAATGGACACTGGCTGGACACTACTTGGGCCAAGAAAAAAAGGGGTGGAAAGTTTCATGTTGTTCTTTCTTACTGAATATCTTCTCCAGGGACAAGCCCCTATCCTCACACACTCACCTGTACTATTTCAGCTACCACTTTTTTCTTTTTTCAACCTTCCCCCTCTAGTCTTCCATTGCAGGCCAGTTCCTGTCAGAACAATCATGCTCTATCAGGGAGAAGACCCAGCAACTTCCCAATCCTCTGCTCCCAAGCCAGATTCTCTCTGGAACATGACCGAATGCATTCAGTGGCAGTTCTTAAAGGCTGCCAGATGGTCCTCCCCTGCCCTCATTCTATTCTCTAATCTGCTGGAGGCTGTGGGAATGTAGCACATACTGTTGCCATTCCTACTCAGATACCATGACCCACGTCAATGCCAAGAACAGCCCCCAGTCTGAGAGTTTTGCTCACATGCAAAAGGTGATGGCTCAAGTCTCTAGCATGTCTCTTTCTTTGTAGCAGTTCTTAGGCGTGAAGAGGAGAGATCCCTGTACCACACCAGGGACAAGTTACCTGCAGAAGATCCATGGCCCCAGGGACAAGTCTGGCCGCCCCACTCTCGCTTCTGTACCAGGCCGTCTCTCAGGGCTCCCTCCAGTTTTGAAGAGGTCCATCATGGGACCAGAAGACCCCAAAGGTCCACTTCTCATGTTGTGCCTACTCTGCTTGTCTGTTGTGGGAAGGGAGACACGTCTCTGAGCTTGGCTGGCAGATGGGACTGCCTCACAGCTCAGACAGTCAAGCTCACTTTTTCCATGATGCTGCTTTACGCTGTCTCATGAACTAAGAGGGGGGAGCAGCTCATGTGGGGGCAACTGTCTGGGAAAACGGCTCTGGGACAGTCACAAATTGAGTGCAAATGTCCATGCAGCCTCTCTTGGCATTGGCAAGAGAAAGAGCCTCTGGCAGTCAGCTGGCATAGGTAGCAAGAAATACCATGCCCGCCCAGGCTGCCTGACCCCATTTTAAAATTTGCCCAAAATCCAGAAGCAGAAGCAGGGGGAATTATGACAATCTGAAGCTTCCAACCTGTCCAGACCTAGGATGACCTACAGCTAACACCAAGGTTACCTATAACATGGGACCCAGGTCTTATGTTTACATTTTATATATTTCCCTTTAGTTTCTCATGATCTATCTTTCCCCTGCCCCCAATTAAAATCCTGTGCTTAAGCAATGCAAAATTCTGCACTGAAATGAAAACCTAGCTGGATTCTGCAAACCCTGATATTTAAATTATCTTAAGCAGGCAACTTTATATACCTCTGTCTTGTTTTGTAGAATGTGTTCTGCAAATTTAGAAATGGTATTTTGCATAATTTATTCTGGTTTTGCTAATCAGGGGAGGAGTACCAAAGCTACGCCTCTTCAAATCCTAAAAATCTTATTCAGGCATTTCGCTGACACTCCTCAGGGATGCTATATCCAAAATACTTTTGCTGAATTTCAGTCCATAAGCTGTCCAGTGTGCATCTATCTAGTCAAATCTACCTTGATCTGTCTCCCTCCCCCTGCCTCCTACTTTCTCCAAAAGAGAGTTGAGGCACTTCTGTGTAAACCACCTTAGACAAGGTCATTACCAAAATTCTCTCTCCCCCTGAAGGTAAAGGTTCTGGTTCTCCTGTTATGCCTGTATCCTTTCAAATTTGCCCAAAACGACGTTTCAGACTAGTGTTGTTAGAAACTGAACAGTCCAGCCATCTGTATATTTGTTGGGTAGAGCATCCAGAGGTTCACAGTACCTTCATCTGTCACTCCATTTTCACAGGTGTGTGTGTGTACACACTTATTTAATTAAAAAAAAAAAAGAATTTACAGTTTTTGCTTTTATTGTGCGTCATGGAGAAAGGGAGGAAGAAAGGAACTGGATGAATTAACGGGAAGGAGAGTTGAACAGATGAGTGGACTGAACACCTGAACTGAAGGATGAGTTATTACATTTTTAAAACACACACACACACAACACAATGTGTAATGCATAACACAAAAAATGGTAAACAAACAGGCTTAAGATCCCTCTTTCTATTTTGAATTTTGTTTGTTAGGAAAAAAAACACCCTGCTTTGCATATTATTTGGCTCAGATTAAAACTCTCTTCTTTAGCATCAAAGAGATGTGAGGTTGGTGGTGACCGAAGAAACAAGTCCAGCA
This sequence comes from Tiliqua scincoides, assembly GCF_035046505.1. Classification (NCBI taxonomy): domain Eukaryota; kingdom Metazoa; phylum Chordata; class Lepidosauria; order Squamata; family Scincidae; genus Tiliqua; species Tiliqua scincoides. The sequence continues at coordinate 29,909,909 of NC_089828.1, forward strand.
CACCATAGTGGCAAACCCGATCACCTGTGATTCATCATGCACATGAAATCTACCCCCCATTGCCCACTGGGGTTTCACTTCTTATGGGAAAGTTGGGGAATAAACTCAGTTCACAAAATACATTTATTGCAAACCAAATTTATGAAATATGACTCATCAGTAAAAAGTTGGAGGGGAGACCACCCTAGTGGCATGATCTGGTCTGCTGCACTTCTTCAAAAGTCCACCCCCACCCCATCCTTTCCCCTTCCATTACTGTTCCCTGTTCACCTTTCCCTGCAGCTCATGGTGGCTGCCAGCAGTCAGTGTTGGAGAGAAGGTCATGTGGCAACATTATTCATTAATCTCTTCAGCAATGCTGCCTGAGGGGGGCCTTGGACAAGAGAGGAGGGGCAGAGTCTGCTTTGTAGATGCTCCATAGTGGTTGCCCCTCTTGATTGCAGGGCAAACACAGCTGGAAAAAGATGCAGTAAGGGCAACCCAAATGATCAGGGGAATGGAGCACTTCCCTGTGAGCAAAGGCTAAAGCTTCAAGGCTTATTCTCACATCTTGCAAAGCATCATGACATTTTGCCTTTTACATAGATGGGGGAACATGTATAGCCCCAACAAGCTAAGACAAGGGGGGAGAAGGAAGGCTCGCAAAATTATGCTTGTGGAAAAAATGGAAGAAGAGAGATGTTTCTTACTTCATTTCTATTATTTTCTTGGTATATAATTGTTTAATATAATTCAATCAGTTTGAGTTTGGTTGAAACTTTAATGAACACTATTGGTTGAAACTTTAATGAACACTATTGGTGGTAAATTTAGGACAGACCAAAGAATGTCTGTCTTCCCACAAGGCAGAATTAATGTTCAGATTCTGTTGCTAGGAGACTTGGTTATGATACTGACTTAGATGGCTTTAAAAGGTCAATGAAAGGCAACCACAGAAGAGGAACGAATAATCGGTGGCTGTTAGCCATAGTTGCTGTGAGTAAATTCCACATTCAGAAGCAGTCTACCTGATAAGCAGTGACTGGGAGGCAATATAACTGCTGGGGAGGGACTATAATAGTCCTACTCTGCTTATGAGTTTCACAGAAGCCTCTGGCTGGACACTATTAGAAAATGGATGCTGGGCTAGGTAGACCCACTTTGGTCCAATTCAGCAGAACTCCTTTTATGTTCTTTTTCTGGAATGAGACAAGACAAGATAGGGACAGAATTGGCTCCACTGTACTCTCCCTTATGATGGGAGATTCCTTTCACCATATCAAAGAGGTGGAAGAACATGTCTCCCCAGACTGGACCCCACAAATGCAATCTCTCTTACCTCCAGGGATGCAGGGTCAAAGGGCTACAGGGGCTGCAGGGGCTCAAGAGGGTCGGACTCTGGCTACCAGGAGACAGACTGCAAAGGAAGAAGCAACCAATGGGTAGAGTGGGATGAATAATGAAAGGAGGTGACCCATCATTGGTCCTCCTCCCATGGTGTGTTTGTCCCTTCACCATTCCTCCCCAAGCACTATTCAGGGAAAAGGATGCAGCAGAAGGGTTGGGAGAAGAGTAGGGTTGAATTGTTGGCTCTGCATCCTCGCTCCAAACTAAGTTTCCCCAACTGGTTTCTTCATAAATCCTTTCCAGAGATGCTGCTCCTTGGACTGCTCCATGTTTACATATGCCACTCCTTTCTAGAAAGACAGAAACTGGGTTGGTGAGGAGGGGTATGAAAGTTCCAGAAGAGGAACTGGCAGCGCTACAGGCCAAATGAGTCTGAAATAATGTAGACTGGGCACTGGTGTCACTGGGGGGGGGAATGCAGATCGCACCAGGTACCATGGGGGAATGACATCAAAGGAGGAGAGTGAAAGACAGAGCAAAATTCTGGGATGCCAGGTCTACCAGGCAGGTAGACCTGGGCTCTGGAGACTTTTCTGGTTGTTGCTGCCCTCCCCCTGCCCTGTTTTGCCCCCTCTCTTCTGCATTGGGTGACACAAACACTAGTGATACCACTGAGACTGGGCAAGTAGGGAGATGCAGAGTTGGATCGTTGGTATAGAGACAAGATGGGTATACAAACCTGATAGGTTCAATTCAAATTTGGCTCAGTCGTGGGGGAGGGACCATACATAGCCCAGTGGTTATTGCATGCCAGAGGTTCAGTCCACAGCATCTCCTGCTAGGATGACCTGGAGAGGCCCCTCTCTCTGTTTGGACAATCACTGTCAGGTAGGTCAAATAATACTGGGCTACATGGAGCAATGGCCGGATGTGATACAAGGGAGCCTATAGCTGAGAGTGAGAAGCATCCCTTTGCATTTGGAAGCTCTCAGTTTCCAACATGAAGTGTTTGGGGTTGGGCCTTGAACTGTTGGAGATCTGCTGTCAGCCAGAATACTGGGATATATGGAATAATGGCACAAAGCACCCTCACATGTTTTCAAAGTTCCCTTGGTGGTTCTTATGTTATTTTGGTGGTTCTCCAAATGTTTTCTCTAACAGCGGACACATTCCAAGCAGATGGAAAACTTGGAATACTGTCCAGCAAGCATTATCTGAGGCCTGAAGCCCATTTTCAATGCTAGTTCTCTGGTCTTGAACATGTGACAACAACAGTGCCTCTGAGTATGTGCAGAGTCCCGCTCCTTCCCTCATGAACTCACAACCACAACAAGATCGCATGCCTCTGAGGATGGGGTCGTGCAAAAATCCAAGGCAGTTTTTTCATGACATTAAAGGCAGCTGCCTCCAGCACAAATACAGTGCTATAAGCATGAGTACCCCTGGAGGGGCTGAATGGCAGAACAGACTGAAGGGGAAATGCATTTTGAAGTGATCTAGCCCACATCTCCTTAGCGTAATAGGAAAGCTGTTTGCCCGAGTTGCACTAAAGAGGCTCCAGGTACTTGCAGAGAGCATCTATCCAGAATCACAGTGCGGATTCCGAGCCAACAGGTCCACCACTGATATGGTATTCTCCCTTAGACAACTGCAGGAGAAATGCAGGGAACAACAACAGCCACTCTTTATAGGCTTCAAAGATCTCACAAAGGCTTTCGACCTGGTCAGCAGGGACGGCCTCTTCAAGATTCTCCCCAAGATTGGATGTCCACCCAGGCTCCTCAGCATCATCAGATCTTTCCACAAGGACATGAAAGGCACTGTTGTCTTCAATGGCTCCACATCAGACCCCTTTGACATCCGAAGCGGAGTGAAGCAGGGCTGTGTTCTTGCGCCAACCTTGTTTGGGATTTTCTTCGCTGTCCTGCTGAAGCATGCCTTTGGAACTGCAACAGAAGGCATCTATTTCCGGACCAGATCAGACGGAAAGCTCTTCAACCTCTCCAGACTGAGAGCAAAGTCCAAAGTTCAGCTGAAATGTCTGCGTGACTTCCTCTTTGCCGATGATGCAGCTGTCACTACCCACTCTGCCAAAGATCTCCAGCAGCTCATGGATCGTTTTAGCAAGGCCTGCCAAGATTTTGGACTGACGATCAGCCTGAAGAAAACACAGGTCATGGTTCAGGATGTGGACTCACCTCCCTGCATTACAATCTCTGCGCATGAACTGGAGGTTGTCCATGACTTTGTGTACCTTGGCTCAACGATCTCCGACACTCTTTCTCTCGATACCGAGCTAAACAAACGCATCGGTAAAGCAGCTACCACGTTTTCCAGACTCACAAAGAGAGTCTGGTCCAACAAGAAGCTGACGGAACATACCAAGATCCAGGTCTACAGAGCTTGCGTCCTGAGTACACTTCTGTACTGCAGCGAGTCATGGACTCTTTACTCACAACAGGAGAGGAAACTGAACGCATTCCACATGCGCTGCCTCCAACGCATCCTTGGCATCACCTGGCAGGACAAAGTTCCAAACAACACAGTCCTGGAACGAGCTGGAATCCTTAGCATGTACGCACTGCTGAAACAGAGACGCTTGCGTTGGCTTGGTCATGTCGTGAGAATGGATGATGGCCGGATCCCAAAGGATCTCCTCTATGGAGAACTCGTGCAAGGAAAGCGCCCTACAGGTAGACCACAGCTGCAATACAAGGACATCTGCAAGAGGGATCTGAAGGCCTTAGGAGTGGACCTCAACAGGTGGGAAACCCTGGCCTCTGAGCGGCCCGCTTGGAGGCAGGCTGTGCAGCATGGCCTTTCCCAGTTTGAAGAGACACTTGGCCAACAGTCTGAGGCAAAGAGGCAAAGAAGGAAGGCCCATAGCCAGGGAGACAGACCAGGGACACACTACACTTGCTCCCGGTGTGGAAGGGATTGTCACTCCCGAATCGGCCTTTTCAGCCACACTAGACGCTGTGCCAGAACCACCATCCAGAGCGCGATACCATAGTCTTCCGAAACTGAAGGTTGCCAACGAATCAGCCCACATATATGAATGCAAACAGGGCTGGTCCAAGACCTCCTGGTTCCTTAGGTAGTGTGTGAGTGTTACACCCCTCCCATTTCCTGCATCACATCTGCTCCTCCCACTCCCTGGATTGTTAAAGGAAGAGGGTAAGGAGCAGAAGAGAAAGTATGGAGGAGAATAGTGGGGGGTGGGTGACCACTAGACTCTTCCATATTTCCTCTTCAATGTCACCCCCTCTTCCATTACCAATCCATGGAGGAGAAAGTGAAACTGGGGAGGCAAACAGGATATGGAGGTGGATACATCCCCACCAACCTGCCACCTGGGGCAAGTGTCTCAATTAGCCCTATGGACTTGAATGCAACAAAGGCTGGTTAAACCCCAAACAATGGATCAGCTGATGATAAAAGGAAGGGGCACCTGACCTCAACTGCCAGGAGAGTTGATCTGTAAACCTCTGCATCCGCCTCCTCTTTTTTAAAAGCAAGCTGGAAAGGTGGAGAAGGGATTCTTCTGGCCCACACTGGCAATTGCAAGCATGCCTCAGAGAGCAAGGAGGAGGAAGCTCTGCTCTTCCAAATCAATCAATTAAGAGTGAAAAGCTTGCCTGGAAGGTTTTACTGCAGAGGTAGTCCTGGGGAGGGGGCTCCACAGCTGCCAGAGAGGTGTGAAGCTGGCAGGGGATGGAAGGAAAGCACTCTGCCTATTCTCAGAGGTTCTCTCTCTCTCTCTTATGATGATAGAGCAACAGCAGGAAAAGACCAACCAACTTTTTCCTCTTTACTTCTCTTTAGAAGGTTGACTTGCATGCTTTCAAGAGCTATACGGTGAGCAGAAATTCAACAGGTGCAGTTCTCCTCTCCGCCTGGAGATGCAGTAGGCAGCTGCTCAATTTCTGCCCAGTCATGCAGCTGTTAAGAAGACACTGGGAAGAAACAGGAGCCAGGATGCAGAATCAAGGCAAGGCTTTGGGAGCTCCCCATCCCCCCCCCAATGTGGGGTGATCCAAGCTATGGATGCTGCTACCTGCTTGGGAGTGGGAAGAAATGGTGGTGGTGGTGGTGGAGGCGGAGGAAGAAGAGGAGAAGCCTCCCCCATCTCTGGGAATAACCCGCCCCCTCCCTTCCAATCTGGTTTCTTGGCAACAGCAAACATGCGTCATTGGAGACCCCTTGATGAAGGGAGGGCGAGAGGAAGGAAGGAGGAATCCCTAGAAGGAGGGAGGGGGAGGAGGGCAGCCCCCACCGCACCCCACCTGCTCCGGGGCCCCCGCCACGACTCCCATCTCTCTGCCCCGGGGGAGCTCTCCAGCCGCAGCAGCCCCTTCCCCGCGGCTCCCCCCCCCCCCCGCGTGGCTCCCATCCCATCCCTCTCCCCCTCCCCACTCACTCAACCAAGGTCAGCGACGGGATCTTGAGCCTGGCCCGGCGCGCCTGCATGGCCGTCCCGACGGCGCGCCAGCCCTGCGCCTCCGCCTCCTTCCCCGACGGCGCCACAGCCGATCCTGCAGCCCTGCCCGGCCCGGCGAGAGTGAGCCCGCGCGCACTGCACCAGGCGAGCCTCTTCGGCTTCCCCCTCTGCCCGCCGCCCGCCCACCTGCCACTCCTCCCCCGCGGCTCGGAGGGGAAGGGAAGGGGGAGCGGTGGAGGAGCCAGGCGGGCGCGCATACGCTGCTGTGCCTGCGGGAGCGGGGGGAGCGCTCCTCGGCGCCCAGAGGCCAGGCGCTGAAGGAAGGGGGCAAGTAGCGCCTGGGTTGACTCGTGGAACTCGCGGCCACTGGACAGGGCCACAAGTTAATGGGGGGGGGAAAGAAGTGCCTACCAGGGCTTCCCCGTTAACTGGGCAAAGAGGCACATTTTAAAATGATGCCCTCTTCCATTTATGGGGGGGGGGGCAACTGTGGCACTTTTTCAGTGGCAGTTGTGGGTATCTCTATTGCTTCTTCTTCAAGACTGTGGATCCTTTGGGGACAGGGAACCATTTATGTCTTTTTTCTTCTAAGCAAACCCCTCTGTGAGCTACTTTCTGCTGAAAAGTGGTATATACATATTCTTATTATGACAGTAATACTCATCATAATAGAGAGGCAGTATGCATCTGAATAGCAGGTGCAGAGAGAAATTAAAGGGAAGCATTGTTGCCTTCATGGCCTGTTTGAGGGCTTCACATTTGGTTGCCCATTGTTGGAAACAGAGTGCTGGACTAGCTGGGCCATTGGTCTGGTCCAGCAGGGTGCTTCAGAAGCTGTTTCTCTTCCATTGGCACAGCCAAGCACCAATCTGTGCCTTGAGCAATCAATTGAAAAGAATCTGGCATGTGCAGAGGGCATGTGCAGAGGGGCTGTAAACAGGCTCAGGGCTGTTTACAATGCCAAAGGTCCTTTTCCTGAAGGTACAATTGAAAAGCATCTCTGAGCAGCCACAGAGTTCCATTCCGCTTCCACAGATACATTTTCAGATTTTAGATCTATAAAATCTCCAGGAAGAAAAATAGATATGGTGATACTGAGCAAAATACCTGCAGTACAGTGTCAGAACATCCTGGCAACTCTTAACTGAATGGTGGGGTTAAAAGACCCAAACTGCACAGGGCCAAAGTGGGTTAGAATCTCTGTATCCCATCACACAGCACCACCATCCATACCGCCCAACCTCACTGCTGACATGTCAACAGTCTGGCTGTGCAAGGAAAGAATAACAACTCTGTGTCTTCCACTCCCGCTCCCTGAGCCTCGGCAACCAGGAGGAGAAATAACAGACAACAACAAACAAGCAGGGAGGAACAGCACTTGATTAGAATAAAATTCTTGCTTGCTCTGGGGTTTTGTTAATTGCAAAAAATCAGCCCAATAATCTGCAGAGTATGGAATAAATGAAACATAGAGCATGGATTGTTAGCCTCAGTGACCACTTGCCGGGACAGTTCTTCCAAATGACTCATTACAAAATACGACAAAGCATGGAGTGAGGAGCCAGGACAGAAGTAATCAACTCATAGGGCAATTTAGTACCTTCACAATTAACTTATGGAGCTCACTAACACAAGATGGGGTGATGGCCGTTGGCTTTCAGAGGGAATTAGACCAGTAGTTCTCTAATGTTTTAGCACTAAGATCCACTTTTTAGAATCACAATCTGTCAGGACCTGATGTCATGGCTGGAAGTAACATCATCAAATCAAGCAATCAAGTAAGCAAATTAAAAGTTTACAATAAGTATCAGTTTAAAAGTTTATTTAAAATAAAGAACCCTCCTGACCCTTCCAAGTCATTGCTGATCTGTTTAAAAAAAATTCCCCAAGCAACCCAAAGGCTACAATTCTATTCACTCTTACTCATTGCTTATCACTACAATTCTATTCACTCTTACCCATTGCTTATCACTGTTAAAAGCATATAAACAGTATCCTGATAAAAAGTACAGGTCTATAACATTTTCCCAAATGCAGTCACTGTAAACTTGATGGTAGCATCAAGTCAAACAAAGTCAGTTCTTGTTATCTAGGGTTAGGTTTCTGGAAAATCTAGTGGATACAGAATCATTGAGTCTATGGGGAAAATGGGGTTAGGTTTCAAGGGACTCTTTTAAACCTGAATTGTAACTTGAAGTCTATGGGGATGGGTGATAGTGAGGGCTCACCTACATCCACAACATCTAAATTCTTCCTCTTCCATACTGGATATCCCTTGATGCATTGAAGGTTGTGGTGATGGTGATGGTGATTTCTCCATGCTGGCTGTCCCTCAGAAGATTGCTGGCCCAACAATGAGTGCTCAGAGATCAGCGGTGGGGAAGGGGGTTGCTTCATCTGTCTTCCTTCTCCACCTGTCTCTTGGCTCCAACCCGTGTCTTGCCCCAGCCCCAGAGCAGCCCCTCTGGTAGCCTTCCAGAGACCTATCATCATCAGCTGCTCATCCCTGCTCGTACATTTGTGAAGGTTCAGCTGGAGTCCCTGAGATGGTGCCCAAGATGGCAGGGCAAGTCTGTAAGTGGACACAAATGTGTCCGACAATTCTCCATGGGCCAATACCAATGCCAGTTTGAAGCAGCACCAGCACTGTATTATATTAACAAGAACCGAGTCATAGATAACAAGAGATGGTGGCAATTCTTCCCCTCGCAGATAAGCAAATTCACATATAAAGAGAACTGACTGTTTATTAAAAATGAAATACGCATTGAACCAAATGGTGACCCATCTGAAATTGGCTCATGATCCACCTAGTGGGTCCCTAGTTTAAGAAACACTAGATTAGACAAATTCATGGAGGGTGGGCTGTTAGCCATGAGTGATAAATAAAATCTTCACGTTCATAGGCAGTATATCTGAATACCCAGAGGTGGTCCTGGGTATTTTTCTGCTCGGGGCCACCTCCCACTTTGCCATCCCCACCCCTCACCCAGAAGTAATTGCAGTGACATCATCATGTCACTGCAATCACTTTTTGAACCATGCCAGGAGATGAAGCCTCTCCCGGTACGATTCTGCATTGCTTTGGGCCGACCTCCTTCCTCTCCTCCAAGGAAAGGAAAGACATGACCCAGAGCAGTGTGGAATCACATCCAGAGTGGCTCCCATTCACGGCGCAGTGCCACTTTGGGGAGCCTCTTTCATCTCCTCCAAGGAGATGAAGGATGCAGCCCAGAGCAGTGCGAAATCGCTCAGCCAATGGAGCTGCTGGCTTCTTTCTCTTTAGAAAAAATGGGCGGCCGGGGGAGTGGCTAAGGTTGGCAGTAGTGCCCCCACGTGGTGATTCTCGTGGTGCTCAGGGCACTTGCCCCCTTTCCCCCCTTAGGTATGCCACTGTGAATATCAGGTACTGAGGACAAGCATGTGAATGGCTGCTCCCCTCAAGCATCTGGCTTGCCACTGTTGGAAGCAGGAAGCTGGACTTAAATGGACTCTTGATCTGACCTGACAGAGCCCTTTTGATTTATCATGAAATTAAACAAAATTGAGGAGGTCTGTCAAACATTTAATTAGTTTTCGAAGTAAACTGTTTTATGAATGTATTTGTTGAAAAGTGGTGCATAAATATTCTTCATTAACATCACCATCAACCGTTATTGGCCATAATAGCTAAATGGCACCTCCATATTCAGAGGCTGAGTACCAGCTGCTAGGGGAAAAATAACAGGTATGGTCTGTTGCCTTCATGCTCAGCTTTTTGAGCTTTCTGGAGGCATCTGGCTGGCCAATGTTAGAAACTAGATGCTGGGGCTAGATAGACCTATAGGCATTGGCATAGTAGAGGGAGGTCAAAATACCCATGTAAATTGGCCCCTCCCCCTCACCTTCAGAGCCATTTGGGGCAGTGAGAGCAATGCTGAGGAGATAACTCTGAATTGCTCCCACTTCTTGGTATGGCTTTGGTGGTGAGTGGAAGGGGCCACTTTACACTCGTTTAGGTGCCTGAAAAACTTAGCGTTTTGACCCCCCCCCATTTAACTACGCCAGCCACTGCCTATAGATCCAGCTGGATACTCCTTATATTCTTATGGTGAGCAGATCTTCTCTGGTGAGCAATGGGGACAGGAAGAGAAACCCCTTTTGCGTATTTTAGATGTTAAACCCCTGACAAGATCAGCTCAGTGGGAAAGTAGGTGAGGGCCTCTATGATCTTGGTGAGGAGTGGAAGAGAAACCAAGTCATCCTGATCCCGGAGAGCCACAACTGAGGTGTCAGAATGAAAACGTGGGCAGTTAGCCTCTACTCACGTCTTTCCTCGGCGTGGCAGGCTCAGCTCCTTCTATATAGAAAAAAGAAGAAAAAGGGTCAGGTCTTGGATGTAGTTTCCTCCAGCTTCCTCCCTCCTTCCACCCCATCAGCTATGCTCAGGCACCGCAAAGACAACCACCTGTTGTCAGGGTTCATCTTAGGCCCGAGTAATGACAAGAGAGGCTCAGACTGGGCACAGCTCTATTCCCACCCCAGCTTCCTAGTGTCTGAACACAACTGGACAAAACAAGTGATAGGTGCATCCAACCAGACCAAAATTTGTGCAGAACTTACCAGCTTGCTTCTCACAAACGTTATGACTGTGGGCTTAGGACTGTAGGTTTAGGATTTTTAAAATATACTGTTTGTATTTATTCATTGACAAATAACATTTAAAATACACAAAAGACAAATTAACATTTTTGGTGGAAAACAGGTAGCATGCCATGACTTGTACTAGTACTAATCCTTCCCAGGATTCTCAGGTTGTCAGGATGGAAAAGGAAGACACTCAGAGCCCTGACTTTGCTCAAGAGCCAGCTGTCGGCTCTTTGACAAGAACCAAAGTCCTCTCCCCACCCCTTGAAGGTTTGCAACAGTGACTCCTGGACTCAAATATCACACCATCATCCTCTGTCTGCAACCTGTGCAAAGCAACTGCTTAAGTGCAGGGGTGTGTATGTGTGTGTGCTGAACTTTCCCACTGTTGCTGGCAGACAGCAAGGAACAAAGGTTCTAGGAATTGTATCGACATTGGTGATAAAAGCATTGGTGGGTGCTCTTATCACCAGAAATGGCCTTTAAGAAGTGCCTTTTAAGCTTCTATATGCTTTCAAAAGTGAACAAAGGATTCACTCCTGGTTATCAAAGAGAAAAGGTAAAAGCACTGGAAGCTTTTTAATTTAGGAAAAAAAGATGAACAAGGAGGTGGGAAGCATGAAAGGGCTTTATAAAAGTATGTGCAGTATATAAAAGGTGGAGAGAGAAGCTTTTCTCCTCTCTCACAAGGAGGTCACCCAATGAAGTTGATGGGCAGGAGATGTGGGCAGGTAGATTGAAGAAAGACTTCTTTGCATCATAAAATCCATTTATGGAATTCACTGCCACAAGAAGTGGGGCGAGGACAGCCAACCCAAGACCTCCTAGTGTTTGTGCCAAATGCTCCCTTCCCTCTGATGATGTGCAACCTCTGTTCCTCTCCTTGGATTGGAAAAGGAAGAGGGGACCAAACAGCAGAGGACATTTGGAGGAACAAGAGAGGGAGAGGAGTATTGCTCATGCCCATCACTTCTCCACATTTCATCTTCCTCTCCATCTCCCATTTCCTTTCCCCTGCCAAGTAGTGGGAGGAGCAGCAGTAGCAGTCAAAGTGAGTGGGTGGACAGAGGGAGGCACTGTTACCAATCTACTGCCTGGCGACTGCCTCAGTCAGTCTCATGGATGGGCCAGATCTGGGTGAAGGCCACTGTCTTGGACACGCTGCTTGGAAAGCAGAAGCAGAACTAGAGGGGGCAGCGTGGTAAGTACAGCACGCTCCGCAATGCGCCATGTAAGTGGCCCCTTCCCCTCAGCATCAGAGCCATTCAGGGCAGCGATGGTACATGGAGTGTGCTGTACTTACCATGCTGCCCTCCTCTAGCTCCACTTCTGCCAGATGGGAAGTAATCAAATTCTATGGCCATTAGCCATGACGACTATATGGAACTTCCATATTCAGAGGCAGTTTACAATTGCTGGGTGACCACTGCATCAGAGCCCTACTGCCTTGATAGCCTGCTTGTGCCTGTTTCTATTGGGGCATCTAGATGCTGGACTAGATGAGGTGGAGCCTCCATTCGCAGAGGCAGTGCACCTCTAATCTCTTAGCATAAACTCAATATGTGGCATCTTAAACATATTTGTGGCATCAGTGTTAAACAGTGTTGTGGCATCTTAAACATTTTTATTAATGGACTAGTGCTCACTTTGTCAGATGCACAAAGAGTAGCCTGGAAAGCAGGCTTTTGACCACAAAAGTTTCTGAACAATATATCAGTTAATCTTGAAGGTGCCAGAAGACTCTTCATGTGTCTTTGCTGTAAAAGACCAATACAGCAAACCCCAAAAGTCTGGTTCTGTAATACAATTCCTTAGAAGATCATCCTTTTCAAATGATTGGTAACTGGCTAACTGCCTGTAGGACTGCTAATTCTCCCCACCCCCACTCCCAAGGCTCCTATACTTCTAACAACTGCACAACAGCCAGAAATTCAACCAGGGTGGGGTGGGGTGGGGGTGGCTTTAATCTAAACATGGTGACACAGTGGTAAGAGGAAAGGCAGAAACCCTGACACTCCCAGGGATTACATGGAGGGCAAGAATCTATATAAATAAGTTGTTATGCTGCTGTTTTTAGCACAGATATACTGTAGAGCATAAAACACTCTTGGACTCAAGCTGTGCAAATGTTCATGCATGAGTGGACATTCACACTTAACACACACGCACACACATGCATGTAACCACATAAGCTCATGCAGGGAACCTGTTCACCCCATGTGCCTCTCTGCTTCTCACATCATGTCATCCCTTCTTCTTTTCTCACCTCCAGGGAGGAACCCCTGCAATTCCTCACCCACCTCTGCTTATTCCCCCTCACAATCTTCTCCCTCCAACTCTTTCGTGCTCAATTTGTGCTCAGATCCAAGCCAGGATGGCAAGAGACAGCAGCAGGAAGTGTTTGCCATGGCAACCAGTGATGTCACGCTCCAACGATGTGCTCACCAAGGTCTGAATTCTTGCATGGAGTAGGTTGGGCAATGGGTGTGTGTGTCTGTGTGTGGGCAATCACTATGTCTTAGCATCCCCCATACCCTTCAGAATGAGCTGCAATTAGAAACTAGGAAGCAAAGGGGCAACTCCCCCTGAGGGTGCCTAGACCCAATGCAAGAGTTTTGTTAAAGGCAATCTGTCGTGATTGTGAAATGAGACCTCCATCTTCAGAGGCCGTCTACCCCTGAATACCAGTTCTTGGGGAGTAACAGTGGGAGAAAACTGTTGCCTTCATGCTCTGCTTCTGTGTTTCTCAAAGGCATCTGCTAGCCACTGTTGGAAACAGGATGCTGGCCCAACAGGGCTTTTCGAATGTCATTATAAATAGTTAGACAAAGTTATGGAGAGTACATCTATTAATTAATATTAGTCAAGATCGATAAAGTGGAACTTCTGTATTTAATGGCATTATACCTCTGCTTCCTAGAAGCATCTGGCTGGGTGCTGTGGCTGAACCAGTTGAACCTTCGGTCTGATCCAGCAGGACTCTTATGCTTTTGTAGTAGCGACATGTCATGATTGCTAAAAGGAGCTCCCATGTTCAGTGGTAGTCTACCGTTGAATACCAGCTGCTGGGGGTACAACAAAAGGGGAGGAATGCAACTTTCACACCCTGTTTGTGGGCTTCCTGGACAAATTCAGCTGACTCCTTCTGGGAACAGGATACTGGACTAGACAGCCTTTTGGTCTGATCCAGGGCAGTTTTTCAAATGTTGCTTTAATATGCTGAACTGGAGAATGCTCAAAAGAGGCACCAGTTCATGAGATCAGGACATATTTTGGACAAGCTTTTTTCTGAAATGTGCTGCCTCTTAACAGTCATTGCTGGCCTCGGGCTCCTACATATTTCCTCCTCCATGAGGTTAAAAACAAAAAAAAAACCCATACCCATGTTTATTTCTTCCTCTCTTCAATTTTAGTAGCCTCTTTCCATGTCTGCCCTGTGAATGGGGTGACTTTTAAGGTTTATCAGGCTCTTCTCCTGGCAGATTGGATTCTGCCAAAGATTGGCCCAGCTTGGGGGGGGGGGCTTTCCTCAATGTGACAGCCCCCCCCGCCCTGTCCCAGCACTGAGCTCAGAAGCCCTCTGCCAAGCTGCTGCAGAAGGAAGGCTGAAATGTCAAGAGCGATTTCTCTTGTGTGGCCATGTGCACATTCAGACAGGGGAGCGTGCAGAGGGGAGGCTGTGTGTGCGCTGTACCCCCAGGAGCTGCCAAGCCCAATAACACTGAAACCCTGTCCTCAGTGTAACTTGGTTGCTGCTGCCTGTGTAACTCTTATGTTGCCACTGCGCAAGAAGCACATTCTTAGGAAGAAGAAAATCAAAACCGCCTTGTTGGGTCACAATGAAGATCTTGCTCTGCATTTTTGTAGATTCCTGCTGAATGACCACCCTGGAAACTGTCAAGGATATCCTCTTCTCTGTTTATTTTATTTGTTGCATTTCTATCTTTTTTTCCCTAGGAGCTCAAGGCACACAATTCCCCTCTCCGTTCAACTCTGTGAAGTTGTTTAGACAGAGTGGGAGGGGGGGGGAGAGACAGAGAGACTGCCACAAGGTCATCATGAAACTAAGCTTCATGGCTGAGCAGTGATTTGAACCCAGATCTGGCCTAACCATGACAACATATCCAAACAATCCAAAACTGCCTTGGGTTTTTTGGATCCTCAGAAAAAATCTGTCTGAGCCCCTGGATATCACAATGTACAGTAGGCAAATGATTCTATCAGGTGGATTATGCATTGCGTGAAGTCAGAGTTCCTTCAGTCTGCTTTGAACTGCCCATCAACCAGACGATGGGGCATGGAGCTTGGACATAAAGAACTCAGGTGGGAAATGGACTTTTTTTATATTCAAGGCCAGAGGTGTCAAACATAAGGCCCAGGGGCTGGATGCAGCCCGCAGAAGCTTTTTATGCGACCCTCAGGCTCTCAGCTGCTGAGCAGTGCTGAGGTGTCACTGCTGAAAGTGCAGCCCACATGATAATTGGGCTCTCTCATATCTTGAAATATAATCAAGATCTGTGTATTTTCTCTTCTGTCATTTGCAGCTAATATGTTCCTAAGTGAGAAAAAAGTGTTTATTTCTGGTTCTGACCTGTTTAATGGCGTCACTTCCTGCCAAATGACATCACTGCAGGCCCGCAGCAGCCATCATAAATGCTATTCGGCCCGCTGTACGAAATGAATTTGACACCCCTATCCAAGACCATCTGAATCCACATCATTTCACCATGGTGTGAAATAATGCAGAACAGAGAGTACCTCAAAGCATGTACTGAGTGTTTTCTCCTTATCCTATCCTATTCTCACACAGCTGGGAACATACATGTTGGCAACCTTCAGTCTCGAAAGACTATGGTATCGCTCTCTGAATGGTGGTTCTGGAACAGCGTCTAGTGTGGCTGAAAAGGCCGATTCAGGAGTGACAGTCCCTTCCACACCTGGAGCAAGTGCAGTCTGTCCCTGGTCTGTCTCCCTGGCTATGGGCCTTCCTTCTTTGCCTCTTTCTGTTGCATGGTGCAGAGTTGTCAATCCGCTTGTCGGTTTTCATCCTAAACCCCATGCACCCCATGAGGTTAACGGACCATGGCGAGGCAACACCTTACTGGCTGGGGACTGCCCAGCTTAAGGCAGGCGGTAGCTGCCCAATGAGATGCAATGATCTCTCCCACCGTCGGAAGCAGCCCCTGGCGTCATGCTCTACGCCAATCAAGCAAAGACTTATAACCGGTAAACTGCTGCTTCCCGTGTTGTGCCGACGCCGTATGGCGAAGTTGGAGTGTCCTCTCCAGTGCGTGAAGCCTGGGTAAAGAAGGTATGGAGGATAGGCTGTTACCCATGCAGCAAATCCCTCCTCTCCACGTCGCTGGAATGGTCCAATGGAAAGGCAGAAGCCAATACGGTTGGTTCCAGCGTCGTTGCAGGAGTTGCCAGAACGTGACTGTGTTCAGCCATGAACTGCCTCAGGGACTCCGGCTCCTGATTTTGCCTCGAGGTTGACTCCTGAAGCCTTTTCCACAACTGGATATAGCCACAAGGCAGTGGAGGTTTGAGGTCAGAATTTCCTTCTCTTAGATGAGCTGCCTTCCTAGGCTGACGAGTACCCATCTACCCGGAACAGGACTTCTGAATAGAGCCTATTACAGGGAATAGGGATTGATCCTATGTTTGGGAGACATATTCAATCCATTTTCACTCTGCTTATATATTCCTTAAGCAGTTTTGAAAGTGTGTCTCCTTCACCCTCAGCTTTGCCAACTGTAAAAGAGGAACAATAGCATACTCTACCTCATGAAGACAGGCTGAACATGTGAAGTTTGCAAGGATGCCTCAATGTATTTCTCAGACTTACACTGCTGCATACAAAGAAGATTAATCATTGCCTTTATCCCGTTAATGCCAGCTCTGACTCTTACGCAGCTTTGATTACGCAAAGTTATCAACATTTGGAAATATGTGTACGTGGGTGTATGTATATGTATTTCAGGCCAACTTTCTATTTTTTTTTAAGTTTTATGGGTTGTTGTTTTTTAAGTTAGTAATTCTAAGATTCTTAAGAGCACCGTCTCACAGAAGTGTGTTCAGGAGACCAAGATTTTAAGGCACTTGCAGATTAAAAAAGTTGCTCTAGAGAACTGCTGAATGCAAGACCACACTGAATGACAAGCCCAATCCACACCCTCTAACCAGGATGACTTTTAACTGCTGCCTTTGCAACTAGAAGAGAAAAACACATACACAAACCATACTGTGCAGGCACCCTTGGTTTCTGCCAGGCTCTTAAAACTGAGGAAGGGACCCTGGAATCCCAGTTACCACCTTCCCAAAATTCTAGCTGCCCCCCTTTCCCTTCCAGAAGAGGGTTGAGAACCCATGAGTCCTGCCTCACAAGGTCTACTTCTACCCCACCAACTTTCAATGATGCTATTATGCAACACACCTCCCCCACCCCACAGTGGGGGAACCCCACAGGCAGGCAAAATCTGAGGGTAGTTGAGAGCTGTCTCTTCCACTGCAGCTCACCAGTGGCCCCTGCTGCCAGTTATGGGGAATGCCCAGCAGGGAACACACAATGCACACCCTCTGACTACATAACACACATACCACAAATCTCTGCCTTCACAAATATATATGATATCCCAACCTTTCAATAAAGACACATGCACAGCTTGCTATACAAATAGAAACTGCCACTTCTTGCTATGGAAATAGAATCCTTACCACACAAATGTACACCCCACCCAGTTACAAAAACCACCCCTTTTTTCCTCCACACATCCTCTTCCTATTCTGTACATGCACCTTTTGCACTATGCTCTGTGTTAGTTACACACACAGTCTCAGGCTGCTATCCTATCCACACTTTCCTCAGAGTAAGCCCTATTGACTATAATTGGACTTACTTCTGAGTAGACAGGCATAGGATTGGGCTCTAAGCCACACCGAGTCTTCCCACTGCATTGCACACATGGCTTCCCTTGCCCATTTCACATGTCCCTTGACATGCACCCCAAGCTCTCCCTCACCTCCCTCAGGAACATCTGCACAGACAAACCCTTCTCACTCTTTTACACCCATGCGCACACACCCTATCAGCAGCCCACACCCTGCTCCTATTATAATCCCACCCTCAATTTCTTGTACATGCACCCATCAGAAGAAGTAGTAGGTTCAGCCAGAAGCATCTCAGTGCTAGGTTGTGTGCCAAAAGGGAGTGGCTGAGATGGATCTGGGGCTCCAGGGTGCCCTGTTGGGACCCAGGAACATCATTCTGCTCTTCCTGGTACAGCTGAATGAGGCATGAGCCAAGGAGCTCATGGTTCACCAGCCTCTGCCAGGGCATGCCCAGCCTCCTCACCTGCAGCCCTCGGCGCCTCAAGATGCTGGATTCATCCATAGTGCCAGTTCCATATCATGAGCTCTCCCGCTTGCTAGCAGCCAGGGTGCATAATAGTCCTAGTGCTTTGAGGGGAGGGGGGAGAGGCTGAGGTCCTCTTGCATGCATTGGCTGGTGGGGAATCAGCTGATCCTCCTCATCTAACACACACACTCATTCGCACTCATTTCAGTCATCCAGCAATTCAGCTGATTCCAGTGGCAGCTCTAAGGGGAAAATGACACACACACAGAAAAACACATACACTCCACTTCAAAGTAGGCTTCCTTGAAATCAATATATGCAGGGCTCTCAAGTAAAGGAAGTCAAGATCAGGTTGAACATACAAGATTACAGTTTCTCTATCTGGATTGAATGGTCCAAAATGAAAATAAGTGGAGCCAAGATCTCTTGGATTTGAAATCTCAGCCCTAGCTACAAAACCAAACAACAGTTCTCTCAGTTTGCAGTCTGGGATGATGATAATCTCAACTATATGGTTAAAAAAAAAATACCCATCTTTAAATGCCTGCCAATTTACAATGAGACTGAATGTATTCCACGTGACTTATTCCTAGTTCTGAGTTCTGTAATCTGACACAGAGCTGCATGAACCGCCAGAACCAGGAATTGATGTTTGTATAAGTCTGCACCCCAAAATCCCATGGGCTACTCCATGATCAGCGAACTCTTCCCTTCAAGGTGCTCCAGGATTCTCTCTGACCCAAAGCATCAATTTGCACAACACATGATATCCCTTCCCCAGCTCACACTTACAAATATGGAGCTGGGGGGCGCACACCAAAATAAGCCTTAAACCACCCCAAGTGACCTTTCCCATTACAGGGATACTGTCCCCTAAATCACTCTAGTATAGTCTCAAGCCCAATCTGCTTATATTTTATTTTAACCATACTCAGCCATCTCCCTTTGACTCTGACCAAAGTCTAACATTAAGGTGTACACATTTGGTCCCTGTTGCACATATGCAACATTGGGCAGAAATGGCTTAAAAACGAGCTTCTGGAGTGGAGACTCATGCTGCGGTCCTATACACATTTTCTGGGGAGTAAGTTCCACTGTATTCAATGAGATTTCTGAGTAGACATGCATAGGATTGTGCTGTTAGTGAGGTACCCCAAAGGCAGCTCTGTTCCCTGCCCCCCCTCCACCTTTTCTGACTGCCTGGATCAACTGTAGTTGGGGAAGGGAGGGAGAGACACAGAATTTTAGTGGTACTGTGTTAATGCCCTGTCACTACCACAGGCTTACTGAGTAGCCTCAAACAAGTCATTCTACTGGACAGATATCTCCATACCATCTCTCATAATACAAGAACATACTAGAAATGCTAGAGCTTTTCTCTCCCACAACACAAAAATTGAGATAATCCAGTGAAACTGATGAGCAGTAATTTCACAAAGTCTTAATTCACAAAACATATAATTCACGTTCTGGAAATCACTGCCACAAGATAATCCAATGCCCTTTTGATGGCTTAAAAGGGCATTGGACTAAATTATGGAGGACATGAGGTCTATTAACCACTATTAGCCATGATGACTATGCAGTACTTCTAGATTCAGAGGCAGTCTATCTTAAATGCTATGGGGGCTTGTCATGAATATGTACAGTTTAGGCCTAGTAGCGTGTAGAGCCTGAACCAGTAACAGAAAAGTGGCTTGCAGTTCCTAGCTGCAAGGATGTGAGTAACAACAGCCAATGAAATTAACAAGTCAATGGAAGGTAATAATGTAGCACCTATGCAGACAGAAAGGCTCCCATCAAGGATGGAATGCAGCTGTGGATCTCCAGTGCAGAGGGGAAGAACTAAGAAGACTAACAGCCAGCCCCACTTCTGGAAGATTCTGTCCCCAAGAGTTTCTGATTGGACAGTTTAAATAAATACAGAGTCACCTCCATCCTGTTAGCCTGAGAAGTATAAGAACAAAGCCCAAGGGGTGTGTCGGGGTCTTTTGGTGGAAAAAGTTGTGGGTGCAACATCCTGCTGGTTGAGAGCCTGGTCCACCAGGGCCATGTGGCCTCATAGGTAACCTGGAGCTGAAAGATCTATAAAAGAAAGCTGACCCAGGTGAGAGTTAGGGAATAATAGAGATAGCCAGTTAGCTTTGTTATTTTAATGCTGATATGTTTCCTAGAAGTTTTATGCCTCTAGCATTTGCTGCCTTTTGTAACTTTATGTAGCCCTATCTACTTAATAAAGTAAAAATCCTTTTACTAAGTTGTTTCATTGTCTGTTGGGGACAAAGGTTCAGAATCCTGCCTAGCTGTTCAGCAAGTTACCAAATACTCATTGAGGACTAGTAACTTGAGGACTGAGGCTTTAATTAAAGAAAGTGCTCAGTGCCTGCAAGGGATAGAATTAAACCTAGAGGGTCTCTGTGTCCCTGGACTGAGAGACTGGCACGTACAGGGTGGTGGCAGTACTACCAAACAGGGGTCCTTGAGGGCTAAAGGGTTTGAGAACCAAGAACTCTGAGCACCCCAAAACCCTGGGAGTGTACGAAAGGGCCAAACAGCAGAGAAAGTTGTTTCCTTCCTGACCTGCTTGTGGACCTCCCAGAGGCATCTGGTTCACTGCTATGAGAAACAGGATACTGACTGGATGTTCTTTGATCTGATCCAGCTGGGCTCTTATTCTCAGTCATGGGAATTGTAACAGTGTACCCATTTAAAACAAGCCTCTGGGGAGAGCTGTCCTTTGGTCAGTTGTTTGGAGCACCTACACTCTTCAGGGCTGCCAAAAGAACCGCCCTCACTCTGCTGAGGCAGAGTGGAGAAACTCTGTGCTGGGGGGACAGCAGCGGGCCCTTCCAGGATTGTTTTCCTGGCATCATCTGCTCTGCTCTCATTGTTCCACTGGTTGCCTGGCACTGACACAGGGCTGCTGCTGTGACTCACCCACTCACCCTGGAGCCTTGGTTGTTGGACTGGAGCTGGGACACTCAACAACAATCACTGAGACCCTTTGTTTCACTCTGCACGGAAGGAAACAGCAAACCCCCCTCCCCCCCCCCCGCAAGGATCAAAGAGGCCTTCTTCTTGCTTGCCACCACTGCCAAGCCCTATGCTATCCCTGAGTGTGTCCCTCTTCTGTCTGCACAGCTCCAGCATCTCTGGAGAGTAGTATCATTGTGAGGCAATCAGTCCCAGGTATGGCTTCTACCATCAATATTTTCCGAAGCATAAGCATTCCAGTGTGTTTGCACAAAGCCTGGCCAACTTCCTCTGACCCTATTTCATTCCAAGCACTCTTGGGGGGCAGATACATTCTCCCCTTCACTGGAATTTTTTGCCTCAGCATCTCTTGCTGATGGTGTCATGGGAAGAAGGAAGGAAATCTGGATCTTTAGGATGGTGGTGTGAACTAGCAACAGGTTCAGATCACTGGATTCCAACACCTCTGTGTCTTGTGCAGGGGAGGCAGGGAACTCATCTGCTAGGTGGGGACTTGTGGAATTACCAGTATCATATGAGGATCCCAATGACTCATCTTTGCTGTCTAAAGCCAGGGGGAATCCAGCACACAAAATAGATAGTGAGTTAGTGTGAACGCTCTCTTGTGTTTCCTTTTTGTTACTTATGGGGTAAAAATCATTCCTCTCTATTTTCCTATTTTCCCTTACCTGTTGGACACTTCTGTGCTTCCAGAGGCCTCTCTGATATCTCAGAATCCTAAAAGCTGCTGTGACATTGTGCCCCAGTAGCCCTTGCCCTGAGACTGTTTGAAAGTGGTGCCATTGTAAGGAGACCACAAGGCACAGCAGATAGGTCATTTTTGGGTGGCCTGTCTTCATTCCAGGTCCAGTTTAGAGACCAATCCTATCCTCCACCTCCACCCCACATGTGTAGCCACACCAAAAAGGCATCTGCTGAATCCAGGGGGAGGACTGGGAGGTTTCTAATAAGGGGAATTATTTCTCTTTACCCCTCTGTAAGTCTCTCACTCTCCAATGGTCCTTGGTCCTGCACCAGCTCTGTATCTGACCCAAATCCATATAGAAGAAAGGGGAGGGGAGGTCTGTCAGTCAGCCAGTCATTTTACAAGAGCAGAAGGAACATAAGCTCCTTCTTGCTATATCATAGATGTATGAATCATACTCTGAAATAATATGAGAAGTCCAGAACAGAGACAGTATTCAGTTAATTTGTGCCAAGGAAATATGTTTTATTTTGCCACTCACAGTTTTATCTCTTTACCAACAAACTCCCCCCCCCCCCATTTTGGAATATACCTTTTTCTGATACTTGGTCCACACTGTAATTTCTTATCAAAACCTCTTCTTTTATTTGTTGGTTCTCTCGGTCATTTCATATATACCTTATTTTTTACTGATTTACCTCTTGCCCAAATCCACATGGGAGGGAGTGGTTTGCTACACGTACTCAAATTGCTCAAGTTTCACTCTTGTTTGCCTTCAAAAGGACCCCTTGGATTTGGGGCCCTGGCTAACCTTGGAGACAGACTTGTTCAAAGCAAAGCTCTTTTGTTCTCTTTTGTCTGGGCTTCCCAATCTTGGACAGTAGCAGTGAATTCCAGTAAATTCCAGTCTGACCAGTAGAAAGAGCTTGGGGGAAAGGATGCTGCGCTGTGCCCATTTGGCCCTCTGCCTGTCCCCTCTTCAATTCTTCTGCCACAGCCTGTGCTAATATCTTTTTTCCCCTTCCTGAATAAACATTATCTTTGTTTAAGAATATGTCTTAGTTTTTGCTATAGTGGTTCAGAAGATCTGGTTCAGAAGCTATAACCCACACAACTTGAACAACCCACAAAACTATTAGAAGACAGACACTCACTCTCAGCCTAACCTACCTCAAATGGTTATTGTGAGGATAAAATGGACAGAGAGGCAAGAAGCATGTACACTTCCCTTAGAGGAAGGGCAGAATAAAAACATTAAAAAAGATTTGGATTTGATTTCTCCTCCTCTATGAATTTGTCTAATCCTCTTTGCAAGCCATTTAAACCAACAGGCATAACTGGACCCTGTGGCAATGAGTTCCAGAAGTGTTATATGAGGAAGTACTCTCATCTGTCCTGAATTCCCATCACTTCCATTGGGTAGCCCTAAGTTCTAGTGTTATGGGAGAGGAAGGGGATAAAAAACCTCTCGCTTGCTACTTAGCATTTCTCTAGATTTGCATGTCTGAAGTCACCCCAAGTCTGGGCTATCTATGAAAAATTTGGCTTACCTAGGCAGACTCCCATTTCCTAATTTAGGTGACACTCATTGTTTCCACACAGTGCAAATGTACGCCCTGAAGAGGGGATGTGGTTTTCTCTGCAGAGTGAGGCAGGGTTCCCCCCCACCTCTGCTAAGAGTGTCAGCACTAAACTCAAAGAAAGTTTCTCTCTCGTTTTACCAGAAGGTAGGATTTGATTCTTAACTGGAATCTGTTCTTCTTTCTCTATACAAGAATCAGAAAGTGATAGGAAGGCAGGCAAGTACACGTCCCAGTGGTGCCAGGGAAGGGAGAATAGAATTTTTGCTGCTTAGGAGGAAAAATCCCCAGAAATTCCCCTGGGGGCTGGGGATAAGACCCTCAGTTTGGCTGTACTTTTTGTAAGAGGCGACTAAACAGCCACCGGGTAGATGGGACTCATTAGCCTGGGAAGGCAGCTCATCTGAGAGAAGGAAAACACTGATCCCAAACCTCCACTGCCTTGTGGCTACATCCAGTTATGGAAAAGGCTTCAGGAGTCAACCTCGAGGCAAAATCCGGAGCCAGAGTCCCTGAGGCAGTTCATGGCTGAACACAGTCACGTTCTGGCAACTCCTGCGACGTCGCTGGAACCAACCGTATTGGCCTCTGTTTTTCCATTGGACTATTTCAGCAACGTGGAGAGGGGGGATTTGCTGCATGGGAAACAGTCTATCCTCCATATCTACTTTACCTAGGCTTCGTGCACTGGAGAGGACACTCAGTTCCAGAACCACTATTCAGAGCGCGATACCATAGTCTTCCGAGACTGAAGGATGCCAACAGGAGGAAAAAGTAGGTCTTAAAAGGGTGTGGGAGGCAAATTGATAGAAAATAGTTATATCAATGGCTGTTAATCATGACTGCTAAATCACGCCTTTATGTTCAGGGGCAGTCAACCTCTCGATCCCAGTTCCTGAGTTTCAGTCAGCAAGAGAAGCCATTTTTGGGTTTCTCAGATGCACCCAGCTGGAGATAGAATGCTGGCCTACAAGGACTTTTAGTGTGATTCAGCATGGAAATTCTTAAGTCCTTTTAAATTTATTGATTTACCAATGATAATTAGCTAAATAAGAACCTCTGTTCACAGAAGCAGTATTCCTCAAGTACTAATTTCAGGGATCAAGTGGGGGGTAGTGGGGACTTTCTGCCTTGATTGTGGGCTTCCAGTAGGACTTTTCTTACATTTTTATGCTCTCTGCTATGCCTGAAGAGGTCACAGGTAACTACGCTGCGTTGCTGCACATGCTGCAGACTCACATTATCTGTAGATGACGTGTGTGTTGGGGTGGGGTGGGGGAGGGAACAGCGCAAATGAAAAGAAAGTGAGAAGACCAAGAAAATCTGGGTCAGATTGGCATGAGAGGAAGAAAGAGTTTTCTCCCTTGAGCAACTAAGAGGTTCAACTGGATGCCACGTTGGAGGAAGGAGCAAAGCCATTTGAACAGCTGTGGGAGAAGATGTATGAAGCAACCACCAGCCGCATTGCTCCAAGCAAGGAGAAGATCTACATATCCCACAGTATCCTGATGGTAGGGATGCAGCTGATGGTGTGGTTGGCTGCATCAGGGATGTCAAGGGGTGAGTTTTTTGTTTTTTTTTATCTCAGCAGTATGTGGAGATTCAATATGGATCTATAAGATGCCAGGAAATGGTAACATCTACCAAACTGACAAAGAGAGCTTGCTTCCTCTCCAAATCCCCTCCCTTTTCTGGAACTTGAGTTCTGCTTTAGGATGGAACTAGGATTTCCAGTTCTGACTGAAGCAATTTCTGGAGATGTCCTTTTCCAAACATGAGATGTCATTTAACTTATTATAATTTCCAGAATTGTTTCCAGTAATCTCCTGGAGACAGATGTTAATTACTGGAAACTCCAGGCCACTTCTGGTAACTTGGGAATCCCAGATAGAGCCCGGAAGAACTGCAGACAATGTGAGAACTTTCCCTAAGTTCTTTACTTGATTTCATGTCTCTGCAGAAAAAGAAGCAAAAATGTCTTCTGTTGTCATGTTGCTTTTTAAAAATTTGTTCCTGGAAATGGACATTTTAATGCCTCCCAAATTCTAGAAAAGGAGAGGTAGAGTCTGGATGTTTACCAAGAAACATTCAAGCATCAAACTGGTGGTGAGGAACGGAAGGAAACTGTGGTTAAGACATACAGGGTTAGATAAGAACTATTAAGTAAGAAAGGCCAGATAAAAAAGGTACTATCTCATGCAATCCAAAGGTAATTCAGAAATCCAATATTTTCCTATTACCATTCAGACAGTAACTAATGCAACCCATTGGCCATTTGGAAGGAACCAGGGCTGGCTCATTAATGAGGCTAACTGGGGAAGTCACCTCAGGCAACAGATGGGCAGGAGGACCCCATCTCCATCCACCCATTTGTCTCCATTGCTGCTTGCCTTCCCCCAATCTCTGGAGTGAAAAAGGAAGAGCAAGATGTATGGAGTGTGGAAAATGGGAAAGTGTGGAGAAGAAAAGAGTAGCACAGTGAATGGTGGGCTCACCACTCTTCTCCATACTTCCTCTTCCACTCTGTCCCCTTCATCCTTTTCTAATTCAGGGAGTGGGAAGAGCAGAAGCTTGCACATAACTTAGGTTGCAATCCTAACCACACTTTCCTGAGTGTAAGCCCCATTGAACAAAATAGGACTTACTTCTGAGTAGACCTGGTTAGGATTGTGCCCTAAGTAAGCAGGGAGTCAGCATTTGGTGCCAAAAGGTCTTGGGCCAGCTCTGGAAGGAACCAATACACTTTAATGGACACTTAGAAATTCAGTGAGTTCTTATGGCCATTAGGAAAGAACCAAGACAATTTAGCGGTTATTCAGATGCCTGGTATATTCATATGGCCATTCAGAAAGCCAGAATAATCCAAAGGCAACTTGGTCTATGTGTTTTCCCATATAAAAACAGGAGATGCAGGTACATGTCCTGGGAACAGAAGAAAAACAGGGAGACAAGAGTTAATGATGGAGATTCTCATCACCTACCCCACAACTTAGTTCAGACTGGGAAGCTCCCAGGAATTCTGAGAATGATACAGTCAAAGTTGAGCACTGATTTCTAGAGGATGAAATTTATCACATTAAGGCTAGATTGTACTGGCTGAAAATCTGGGGCAGTTTTTGGGAGACTGGGGGAGATTCATATCATCATGGACTGATATTAGTCTGCTCTGCAATTTTAAGGCACTGTTTTCCGTGCTCAGAACCAAACACCTGAGTAGGGCTGCCAGATCTTCAGTCACATGCATGTTTGCAATAAATAAGCTAGAGGGTGAGAAGGGAGTACCGTAGTTCCTGTTTTGCCCTGAGCACATAACGTATAACGAACATCATGCGAAAAAGATAAGGTTGCACCACAAACCACAGTTAGGCCCAAATCCTAACCAACTTTCCAGCACTGGGATAGCGGTGCCAATTGGACATGTGCTGCATCCTGCAGTTGGTTGGCATTCATGGAGGTCTCCTCAAAGTAAGGGAATACTTGTTCCCTTACCTTGGAGCTGCATTGCCCTTATGTTGGTGCTGGAAAGTGGGTTAGGATTGTGCTGCTAAGACACTGAAACACAGTCCTTGAATTCACCTTTTTGGATCAGGCAAAAGGTTCACTTAAGTCCAGCATCCTGTTTTCCATAGTGGTGAATCAGATGGCTGCTGAAAGTCCACAAGCAGGGCATGAAGAGCACAGCACTCCTCTGTTGTTTGCACCCAGCATTCAGTGATATACTGCCCTTGAATGTGGAGGCTCTATTTAACTAGCGTAAGAACATAAAGGATCACTCCAAAGATCCATCTAGAGGCACATTATTTTACAGTCTCTCCATTTGTCATGATACTACAGTGAAACCTCCATATCCAGGAGTCTATCTCTGAAGAACTGGTGCTGAGGGCTGGAGATCTGTTGTCTTCCTATCCTGCTTCTCATTGGGTTCAGTCTGTCTGGCCCACACTTGCCACTATTGGAAACAAGATGATGGATTAGATGGCCCCACCTTGGTTTGATTCAGATCTTTGAACATTCTGTGATAGCAAGCCTATCTTAGCTGATGGCACTCATGACTGGATGTTGGCTCCGGCAGCAGATGCTGTGGTAGAAGTGATTTTGAGGAGGACACTCATAGTGACTTAGGCCCTGGTACCCCCTCCGAAGTTCCCCATTGTTCCACAGCATGTTTACTGTTCACTATAACACTGGATGCCTAGCATGGCATCACCTGTCTGTGTTTCACAGGCCTGGATAATAATGGCCTCCAGAATTTGCTGTGCTACAAGTCCTGCTGTGGACCACACTTCCACTGCCTTGTCAACTGCTCTTGGGAAGCCAGGCATGATGCAGATGCCAACTACACACTCCATTTTTGGTGAGTATAGCAGGGATGGGAGAAACAGAAGAAATAAGCCAAAATGCAGACCATACTGCTTCTATAATGCCATCTCTGATCCTCTTAGAAAACTCCAGCCCTAAGTTGCAAAAGAGTTGCCACATTCTCTTTCTTTATTTAAATCAAATCTGTTCCTTTGACTTTAATCAAGGGGAAATGAAATGATCAAGGGGTCCAAGCAACTTCCTTACAAAAAAAAAAAGACTCAAAGTTCAATCTTATTCAGCACTGGCATAGAGGGACTGCAAGGTCCACTCTGTATCCAGTGCTGGAATTGAGCAGGCTGGAGGTCTCTTCGGGGTAAGGGAACTCTTGTTCCCTTACACTATATCAAGCCCTAGCCCGCCCAATGGGGCTCCTTGGATCTGTGCCACCAAAATTGCTGGTGCAAGTTCAAAAAGTCCAGTGTATGGCTTTCAGACCTGGAAAGGGGGTTAGGATATGGCGGAGGCCTCCCTTTTCATGCTCCCCTAACCAGAATCATCCCCTCTCTGCCTCTGTTCCACCCTCCCCCATTCCTTTGTCGCTTGGTACTGTACTTACCAACTCCGGTGACCACAGCTTCAGGTCTGGTGCTGGTGGGACAGCGCAGGCCTTCCTACCAGTGCTCCCTACTCCAGAGTCACCACAATTATGCTTTATGGCACATTTGCAACACTTAGCACTGGCGCAGTGATTGCTGCACTGGCACTAGCCCTGAATAGAATTGGGCTGTCAGGGCCCAGTCCTATCCAACTTTCCAGCAACATGGCGGCTGCAATGCAGCCCCAAAGTAAGAGAATAAATGTGCTGGGGATATTCAATGAGATTGATGGGCAGGAGACTGAAATTGGACAAAACAAAGTATTTCTTTGCACAACGTATTCATTTATGGAACTTGCTGACACAAGGTGCAGTGATGGTTACTGGCTCAAGATTGCTTCAAAAGGGGATTAAGCAAATTCATGGAGAACAGACCTATTTATAGTTTGATTTGTAATTAGTCATGATGGCAAAAAAATGGAACCTCCATGTTCAGAGGTTCCTCTGAGGTCCTCTGAGTACCAAATGCTGAGAAGCAAATAGTGGGAGAGGGCTACTACATGCCTTCTTTCTGGGCTTTTCAAAGGCTCCTGGTTAGCAGTGGTTGGAAACTAGTTGCTAGATGTGATGATGGGCCTTTGGTCTGACAACAGGAGAGAGCCATAGCTCAGTGGCAGAGGAGATGGTCTGCATGCGCATTTAGACCTTGGGAGCATCTCCAAGTAAGGCTAGGCTAGGAAAGATCCCCATTTGGAGAGCCGTTGACAGTCAGTGTCAATGATACTGAGCTAGGTGCACCAAGGATCTGACTCAGCATATGAGTCATATGTCTTCAAACAGCACTTATGCTTAACAGCAATCTGCTGCAGGCAGAAATTCAGCTGGTGAAGCTTTCCCTGGCACAGGGGATAGAAGGACCAAGGAATGTTTCACCAACTGACTTTTTGCCTGTGTCAGGATGCTGTTAAAATCTCAGCAGGTGGGTTGTAAAAAGCTTCATCTTTTTCCCACCTACAGGTACCACGATGAAGAAATGGATATAAAAAGCCACACACTTGCAGCTGGAAAAGCCACCTTCATTCGTTTTAATCAAGATATAATCTATGCTCTGAAGAATGCTACCATCTGGGTGGAGAGCCATGAGATTGACAGCCCTCCACTAGTTTCTAAGAATCTGACACTCCAGATCAGCAAAGCTGGTGAGTAAGAAACCAGAGCAAATTTGTGGATTCTTCAGTATGTAATGCTTCTAGCTCCTAGTGCTACTTTGCATCAGTTTGGGGATGTCAGCAAGCACAGATCAAGGTAGAGTCTGGGTGGACAGAGGAAGGGCCTCAGTTGTACAGGCCGGGAGCCACTGCAGTTCTTGAAGGTGTACTTAATATTGTAAACTCCAACCAAAGTTGTATTACGTGTCATGATTCCCCCGCAAACAAACCTGCAACATACGGTTTGGAAATGGTGATGAGACGTCTCTGCCAGAGGTCTCCAATTTAGTCATCTTCTCCCCTGCTTCCCACACTCACAACCATGGGGCCATCTCCCCCTCCTTCATTCTTATAGGAGGCCACTTTCCTTTTATCAATGAAAACAATCTTTATGTCTATGTAGCCCAGTCCTCTCAATGATACTGGCAGCAGCTCTCCAAGGTTTCAAGCAGAGAGGAGACTTTCCACTCCGACTACCCAAGATTTTTTATAACTGGAGACATTCTGCATGCAAGACATGTGCTGTTCTACTGAGCTATGGGCATTCCCCTTAAAAACTGCCTCCTGGTGAGTCAGAGCTATATGTCTCTAAACCCCTTGTAACTGGAAATGCTACCAGATACTGAGCCCAGAATTTTCTGTCTGCAATACATGTGCTCCAGTGTTGGGCTGTTGCCCCTCCTAGGGATCCACAAATTTGCATACATTATGCATACTACCATTAAGCTATGGTTTTTCCTGCCAACCAGTTTCACTGGGTGATCCCGTTCTAGTTTCAGTCTTTAAAAACCATTCAAAAACCCTCTATATACCCTTTCTCCACATCATGTATAGTTTCATCAACCTATTAGTTCTTGTTGAGTTGTTCCTCTAAATTTTTCATCTTGTTCCTTTTCACTTACTGACCACCCTCAGTCCCAGATCTTTTTCCAACCCTAACCTAAAGAAACTTTTGGGGAGAGGTCAGGCATTTACAACTATATTTGCTACTGTTGAGCAAAGCTTATATGCTGGCAAGCGCTCAGAGAAGAGCAGAAAACCTCCCAGCCTTGTGCCACACTGTTCAAGACAGCGTTTCTCAAACTGTAGGTTGGGACCCACTAGGTGGGTTGTGAGCCAATTTCAGGTGGATCCTCATTAATTTCAATATTTTATTTGATGCTAGACTTGATCAATGGCATCACAAGAGTTCAGGTCACCTGGTGCAGGAGGCCAGTGTGTCATCCCATGCATTGGGCGGAGCAATACCCCAGGTGGGGGCATCAACTCCCCCCCCCCCACACTGGTTTTTGGGTTGTACCTTTTGATAGAACAAAGTGGTTCTATCACGGTTTGTTTCATTGCATAATGCATGAAATTACAGATTGATTGATAATTGGACTGAACATGATGGTATTATTCTTACAAACTGTGATTTTAGTGATTTTGGTCACTTGTGGTGTCACGAGTGGAGATATTTCACTTCGGGTTTTTTATTGCATTCTGCTGGAAATTCCACATCCAACAGTATAAGTGGTAAGTGTGGGTAGGATAGCAGCCTAGGATTGTAAAAAATTTCCTTGCTTGATGATGTCACTTCCAGTCATGACATCACTTCCGGTGGGCCCTAACAGATTCTCATTCTAAAAAGTGGGTCCCGGTGCTAAATGTGTGAGAACCACTGGTTCAAGAGGTTAAGAAAGCAGTCTTTCTTTCTGAGCAGCATGAAGTCTGGGAGAGACCCCAACCATCTCCAGGTTTTGGGAAAAGATGAGGGCTCTTCCTGACTCTGCAATGAACCTCAGGGCACTCAGTGCAAAAGGGATGAGCCCCAATCCACTAGCTCAAAGCTGGGAAGGAAGATGGAGGTTGGCCTCAAAATCCTTAGAAGTAGTTGGGGGATCTCTCAATTGCAGCATGATTACAGGGTGAAGACATGCCACCTCTCTCCTAAGGAAGTCAAGTCAAGACAGGCATGGGGAAGAACTGTTGCTTAGTGGTAGAATGTAGGGGTTAGATGCAGAAGATTCTGGTTTTGATATCTCCTAGTATCTTCCAGGAGGGCAGAGAAAAATCCCTGTCTTAAATCCTGGAGAGCCCTTGCAAGTCAGTGTTAACTGTTCAGAGCTAGATGGGCCAAGGGTCTGAATCAATTAAAAGCAATATCCTACATTCCACAATGTTAGCTGGCTACAAAGGCCAGTTACAAAAAGCATACAAAAAGTTTGTAACTGAGCTATGGGGGCAGATAATTGAGAGAACTTCTTGACAGAACACATGTGTGGAATTTACTAGCTTTAGGTGTTATGATGACCACCCATTTTGTTGAGTTTAGGCAAATGCATTGAAGAGGAGGAGAGATCAACCAATGGATATTAGACATGATAGTTTAATGAAACCTCTATGTTCAGAGGCAGTCAACCTCTGAATGGCGGTTGCTGGGAGAAAACAGCAGGGGAAAGCTGTTGCCTTCATATTCTACTTGTGGGCTTCCTAGAGGCATCAGGTTGACTCCTGTGGGGAACCAAATGCTGGTCTTGATGCAGCCTGATCCAGCAGAGCTCTACTTGTGTTCTTAAAAATACATTAATTGCAGATGGACAGAACTTATTTGTGTCTTATTATTATTAACTTACTGGGAGGAGGTGATGTTACAATTGAGGAAAAGAAAGTCACTTCTGTCATTTTGATGATGCAACACAAAAGAGAAGCTACAACCTGGGCTGATCTTTTTGGGAAGGGGTGGAGGGGAGGCTGGGTTGTCTTTGTGAATACTTGGATTGGGTCTGGGGAGGTCGCAGGAAACCTTCCACAGGGAAGACAGTGTACTGGCAAACTGCAATTTTGGCACATAGGAAACATGTCAAAAAAGCCAGATGCTGTACCAAAACTTGGCACCAAGGACAAGGCAGAGAAAAGGGGGTAGCCAAGTTGCTAAGAGACAACAGATCAGAAGAAGCATGGGGGGAGAAGAAAGTGTGAGGTGTGTTGTGTGAGCAAAACATAGTGCAGGCATATAGACATCTTCTGGCCCAGCAGCCTCGACCTTTCTCCTCTTGTTCCAGTTAAATTTGATCCACCATCCAGAAATTCCATCAGCATTTCCAGAGTGAATAATGTCCTGACCCTGATGTGGCCCAAGCCCAAATGTAAAGATTCTACCATGAAGAAAGAGGCCAGAATAAAGCCAAGGAACAATGTGGAGTGGACTCTGGTGAGTTGTCCATTGAAATACAAAGCCAGGCAGAGTGTCAAGGAAGAGAGCTTCACTCTAAGCCACAGCCCTGTCTACACACGAAAAAGTCTGATAGAATTACAACCCTGGGATTCGCTCCCATGCAGGCTTCCACAACTTTGCTTGCAGTGGTGGGTGTGCTGCCACTACCTGGTGTGTTGGACTGAGGTCCAACCTTCAGCCTCAACCTTGATGCTGTACAACCTTGATGCTGTACCGCTGGATAGAAATCAGCTTCACTGAGCACAAGAATCCTAGAATTGTTTAAGTTACAAGCAAGACTTGACAAACACAGCACCCAGACTATCATGGTGGTGCAAGGCCAAACCAACAATTCCTTTCACTCTCTCCAGTTCCATAATTGGAGCTGGGAAGGAGAGGCAGGGTGACTAGATGTCATAACCCCCAAAGAGGACAAGGCACTTCAGAATGTAGGACATCCAAGAAAAATGGGAGGACACCACAAAATAAAAGCTAAAAACACTCATATATTGATTTCATGTAGTTAATTTAAACACTATATTACTTATTATAAAATTTAAAACTATATTTCATGTCATTTATTATATTTAGGCCCAGATCCTAACCCACTTTCCAGCACTGGCATAGCTGTGCCAATGGGATGTGTGCTGCATCCTGCAGTTGGGGGGCACTCACAGAGGCCTCCTCAAAGTAAGACAATGTTTGCTTCTTTACCAAGGAGTTGCATTGCTCTTATGTCGGTGCTGGAAAATGGGTTAGGATTGCACTTATAATTTATGAATTGCAAGAAGGTAATGTGCTGGCCGCTCACAGGGAAAAGGAGGACATTTAAGTTTTTCCCAGGACACAAGACAAAAAAGAGGGCATGTCCTGGAAAAAGAGGACGTTTGGTCACTCTGAGTAGGGGACTGTCCCTGATCTTGGGTGGAGACTCAGCACAAGCTCAGGGACCAGAGGAGGCAGCACCCTAGCAACCACAGTTTTTGACTTGACTATCAATGCCAGTCAAAAATTTTGGAGACCTGGGCAAAAGCTATGATTTCAGTGCACAAATGGCATGAATTGGAAGCTCAAGGTAAGGGCACAACCAGGGCACCCCTGGTGCATTGAGGTACATGGTTACACAAAGCATTATTAATACAGTGCCATCAGTGTGCATGGTGGTATAGAAGATGAGGGTTCCCTACCCAAAGGCACTTAAAATCTAGAATTCAATACAGATGGGACAACAGAGTGGGGGAGGATGTTGAAGGTCGGCATAAACTGGGAAGATGTGTTCAATTCAGTTTCACAGTTTTGGACATAGAGCTACTACCTACATGCTTTCAAACTTCAGAACAGTGTGGGCTGCCAGGAATTCAAACTCAGTAGTAGATCCTCAGTTCTGTTCCTGCAGAAGTTTACAGCCTTGCAGTTTCCCTCCTCCCTGTTACATCACCCTCCTTCCCACCCCCCGGAAGTTGCTTGGCAGCTGTTTGAAACGTTCCCATTATGTAAATGTTAAGCTAATACCCAAAGTATGAGGGTGCCTGAGTGACATGTTACTTCCATGGCCAGCTGCTCTCTGAGCGCCACAAAATAAATCTCCCAAACCCCAGCCCCACACTGGGACTTCTGTAGAGATGGGATTATGTGGCCTGATGTAATGGGGTCATCAAGGGGTTATAGAGAGGATGGAGGGAAATGGTGAAAGGATAAGGGACAGAATTTTAAAATACCACCTACACACGTATTAAAACCACTTATACATACATCCTACTCTGTTGTGGTGCTCTCATGGTTCCTGACCCAGGACCCTGAGATGCATGATGCCAATCCACCCAAGGCATTTTTCCACTGCCACTCAGTCCCTAGCATGCCAAGGCATCACTCTCCACAAGAGATTAGGAATACTCCCTTCCTAGTTCTCAACCTGAGCCTGGTTTACCTTATGGTAAACTGGCACCCTGTCAGAATTTAGGGCAGGTTCAAAGTAGAGACAATGCAGCTCTTCAAACAAAACTTAGGGTGCAATCCTAACCAACTTTCCAGCATCGAGTTAAGGACAATGCAACTCTAAGGTAAGGGAACAAACACTGCCTTACGTTGAGGAGGCCTCTATGACTGCCCTCCAACTGCAAGATGCAGCACATGCCCCACAGGCACAGCTATGCCAGTGCTGGAAAGTTGGTTAGGATTGCGCCCTTAGTTTATTTGCAAAGGATTCTTCAGTAGCAGTCTTCCTCTCCAACAGTTCAGCTGTGCAGTTCAGCCGCAATGCAGCTCAGTGATTTTAGCTCCAGCTCCAGTGTCCACACTGAATGGTTAGGAGCTTACTCTTACATACACTGTGGGGCTCCTTAGCTCCTTCCCTTTTCAATTGGTCACTTGGGAAGGAGTTTCAAACCAAACTGCCTTTTCAGTGCATTTTTTTACTGCAGTGGTTTTTGAGAGGAACCTATAGTTTGAAATCTAGCAATTTCACACAAATGGGAGACAGTTTTTCTTCTCTGCTTATGACACTTGTGAACCAATCTAGATTTGGTTTTGGGTCCTTTTTTCTGGAGGTCACATTCCCTTAAAGTACCCAGTGAAGCTTCCTTTTTTCATTAGTGCTTGTTTTACTGAAAGAAAAGTCTTTTAATCAGTGGCTGTCAGTGGTGTTATAGAACCTTATAAGGCGGTGTTTAAGGCACAAAGGAAGACACTGAAGTACACTGGTATCAGACACTGATATCAGACACTGAAGGCAGAGGATAAAACCATCACCTCCATGCCCTGCTCATGATTCCCAGAGAGATATAGGATGTTGGTCAAAATGTTGGTCTGATCTACTGCAGCAATTCTAATGTACTCACACCAAATCAGTTTATGTCCATAGAGGTTGAACAGGCATTGCCTGGGTGCAAAGAAGGCCATCCTGCCAAAAATCAATACAGGCCTCAAAATTTACTGATCAATGTTTGCAATGCTCCTATTGCCTTCTTTATCTCTGGCATTTAGCACAGTTGAATATAAATACGGTAATATAATATATATGAATTATATGAATTTATAATTAATATAATATGTATATTATATAATGTGTGCAAGTGGCTCCTCCTCCTCCCCTTGGGAGTCATTAACCTCTGTTTCTCCCCCCCACGTGGCTCCAAAGGGAAGGGGAGGAGCCTCTTGTAAGGCTCCAAAGGGGAGGGGAGAGGAGGCTCCCTGCAAAACTTAGTGCACCGCCCCCCTCTAGCTACGCTAGTGCCTGCATACACTGTTGTTCTGAAGCTGAAACAATAAAAGGAGCTGAAGTAGTAACTTTAAAGCTTTTCATTAAAGGCACAGTCATTCATAAAAGCCTCAAAACTTTGCCTGTCCACACAGGAAAGGCTGGCACTGCAACTGCATTTTATATCGAAGTAATAAAAGGAACTTACTTCCAAATAAATGCATGTAGGTTTACAGCATCTTTCACCTTAGATTATTCCCATTTGTCTATGGTCCCACCTAAGTGGCACTTAACTGTGGATGATGAATGCCCAAAGTCATGCATGGTGAACCTAGCCAGGTCTTTTTATCTTAGTGGCAAAACAGAGGTATGCATCTGTACCTCTAATGAGAGCTAGATTTGTACCATTGACTGAGGCATCTGCTAGCTTTCCTTTTATTCTGAACACTGTCTGGTTTGCTTTCAGAGAAACTGCACTTCAGATGACAGAGCCATGAATAAACTAGTAGGTATGTTGGCTTTACTCTGCACCCTGAATCTGTCGTTGTCTTTTGAAGTAGTTCTGACTACCAAAATACTCAAGGTGGTTTATCATACACCACAGAACTGATGTAGCATAGTGGGTAAGGGACTATGTGGTCTTAAGGAAGCCACACTCTCCCTTCCCCTCAGGGCCCAATCGTATCCAACACTGATAGTATTCAACAGTGCATCCAGCACTGATGCAGCTGCAATGCAGCCCCAAGGTCAGGAAACAAATGTTTCTTTACCTTGAGGAGGCCTCCATGACTGCCCTGTACTGTGGGATTCAGCTCATATCCTGTTGGTATAGCTGCATCAGCACTGGAAAGTTTGATAGGAATGGGCCCTCAGTCATCCTCATCTGCAATATGGGGATAATAATACCTTTTACAGAATGGATGTAAGCATTACAATACAATAATATACATGGAGTGTTTTGAACAGCTAAGTACTGTTATTATTGAGGAGGGAATTAAATGCATAATTACCTTATGGAACTCACTGCCACAAATCATAGTGTAGACACTGGCTTAGATACCACTGCTGGAGGAGAATGGAGAGGGGGAAAAGCTGCCCCAGTTTCAAATCATTTTTTCCCTGCCCTCCCCCTTCTGCAAGTGTGTGCACAAGGGTGCATATTGGTTTGAGTGTATGCAGAGGCAGCATTAGAGGTAGTTCAAGTGGTGCAGGGCATAGGCTGACACTGTCAATAATGTACTGGGATTTTTGGTTTAGAAATAAAAGCACAAGGGCAAGAGACAGGTTTAGAAAATATGCGCAGTGCAGAGAAAGTGCACATTTTTGTATAACGCTAGAAAAGGATCATCCAATGAAACTGATAGTAGATTCAGGATGGCTAAAATGAAGTTCTCCATAAACTACAGAGTTAACCTATGTAACTTCCTGCCACAAGTCGTGGCAGCCGGTCACTGGCTTAGAAGGCCTTAAAAGGAGATCAGACAAATCCGTGGAGGATCACTCTACCACAGTACTGAAATGGAACCTCCATCTCCAGAGGCAGTATGTCTCTGAATAGGAGTGGATGATGATAGACAAACAGGGGAAGGCTGTTGCCTTCATACCTTACTTGTGGGTTTCCCAAAGACATCTGGTTGGCTTCAGCACCCTGCTGAAATTTGGTAGGCCTTTGGCCTGATCCAGAGGGACACCTCTTACATTGCTATGATCCTAGGCTCTCAAGAAGATTTGGTTTTCTGTTGTGGTTTGACTCAGATATCCATGGCTTTTTCCAGTCACATGTCACTTGGAAAAAAACATCCCGTATGAAGCGCAGATTCGGTTTCGAACCTCTGACAGGAGCAGTCATTGGAGTGACTGGAGTGAACCTGTCTTCATTCCAGCTGGTGAGACATTTCTTTTGTGTACTTGATTCAGTCCCCCCTCCCATCTGCCACTGTTTCTGGGGTTGGAAAAGAATATTATAAGATTAAAGGGGAAACATTGGGGGCATGAGGAGAAAATTTTCAAAGATAAAAAGATTGTTTTGCTCCATCCAGAAATCCTTGAAAGTCCAAAAGTGGATTATACCATAGGGCAATTCGGGAACAATGGCCTGAGGAACGTGACACTGGAATGGGAGGTAATGTGAATACAATCTTGCAGGTTTGAGAACCTAAAAGCCAAGAATACATAGCAGAATCTTGCTTCCTTCCTTCACACAACCATAATTTTCTGCTTAGACTACAACAGTGGTTCCTAAACTTTTTAGCACTGGGACCCATTTTTTAAAGCAGCAGCCTATCGGGACCCATCTCAATTTACAAGACAAAAAAAAAAGTATTTTACAGTCATTCTAGCCTCTGTTTTTATCCCTATGGTGGGGAGCTGCCCTCTACACCATTTGCTGAGCTCCACATTCATCTGATCAGGACCCTTCTGGTGGCCTTGCATTCCCCTCGGCCTGCCCCTCAAAGTGGGCTGAGGCATGTTCACCTACTCAGAAATTAACATGCCCATTCTGCTCTGCTTCAGTTTCCATATGACTCAATATATCTCCTTGTCATTTATCAGCTTGTCAGTTTCATGACCCACCAAAAATTGGCTCACAACCCACTGGTGGGTCCTGAACCACAGTTTGGGAATGACTGGATTACAGTAATGCATTTTGCCTTGGGCTGCACTTGAGAGACGTTCGGGAGTTTCATCCAGTGCAGGATGCAGCATCTCATCTTCTTGCAGATTGGAGGAGAGATTAGATTACTCCCATTTTAAAGGGACCACTCTGGCTGATTTGCTTTTGGGCTCAATTTAAGGTACTGGCTCTTACCAGCACTCCACTGCTTCTCACCTGTTCCTTTCCACACACTGGCAAGTAGTCAGCGAAAGACACCCTGGTATATCAGGGTCTGACCCCTCAGGGGAGTCTGGCTCAGGTAGGATTCTTTCCCGATGTGTGTATGTGTGTGTGTTGTCATTGATGCTATTATTAAGAACATCTGTATGCTGCTTTTCAACAAAAACTAGCTCACAAAGTGGTTTAGATAGATAGATAGATAGATAGATAGATAGATAGATAGATAGATAGATAGATAGATAGATAGATAGATAGATAGATAGATAGATAGATAGATAGATCGATCGATCGATCGATCGATCGATCGATCGATCGATTGATTGATTGATTAGGGGTCTCCAAACTTTTTGGCCAGAGGGCCAGAGGGCCACATCAAATATCCGGTGTGGTGTGGAGGGTCGGAGAAAAAATTTAAATACAAAATTTAAATAAATAAAGAGATAGAACTTAGATGAGTGAATAAATGAATCGATGGGCTCATTCATTCAACCTCTCTAGCCCTCAGAACACCCTCTAGACACTATCAGAGCACAGTTGTGGTCATGTTCAGTTGACCAGAGAAAACCTGGGCCAGAGGTTTTCAGGGGACAAGAGGTTGGCCATGGGCCGGAAAGAGGCTTGCTGCGGGCTGCAACTGGCCCCCAGGCAGGGGTTTGGAGACCCCTGAGATAGATAGATAGATAGATAGATAGATAGATAGATAGATAGATAGATAGATAGATAGATAGATAGATAGATAGATAGATAGATAGATAGATAGATAGATAGATGGATGGAGGGTGGGTGGGTGGGTGGGTGGGTGGGTGGGTGGGTGGGTGGCACAGAATCTAAAAAAGATGCAAAGGAAACACTCTGGTGATCCTTGCGATTTTCATGCCAAGGGCCACTATTCCACCCACTGCCCCCAACCCAGAAGTAACTGTGGTGACATAATCATCACTGCAATTACCTCTGACATGCTGCCTACTCCGTTCCCCCTTTGAAAGACGGGGGAGGACAGAGGCAGCCCAGGCTCCAATGCAGCCTTCTGCAGAGCTTCTAGCAGCACGGAAGGCTCCAACTGAGCTTTTTGGTGCTGCTGGAAGGTGCCCAGGAGGCAAGTGCCGCCCGCTTCCTGGGCACCTTCCAGTGGTGTGAAAAACCTCTGTTGAAGTCTTCCATGTTACCAGAAGTGGTGTGAACAGCTCCTTCAGAGCTTGAAGCGGCACGTACCTCCTCTGAAATCAGAGGAGACATGCACCGCTTCCTCCATGGGTGACTCCTCGGCCATTCTGAGGGCCATCCTCCTCCCCTACCCTTTCCTGACCCTCAGATGTGGTCAGGAACCGTGCCTAGAGTGGCTGCAGGAACACAGCCACTCTAGGTGTGGTTCATTGCTGATCAGAGGGCCTCCCCCCTTCACTTTAAAGAAAGGGGAGGAGAGGAGGGTGGCCTTCAGATCAGTGTGGAACCATGCCAACTGTGGCTGCAAAAGCCCAGCCACTGTCGGCGTGGTTCCCAGTTGATTAAAAAGCCAGTGGCAAGGGGCCAGGTGGCGCGTTGCAGTGCTCCCCCCAGGCGCCTAAATTCCTGATACCTGGGGCATTTGCACCCCCTGTCCCCCTATCTTTGCCATTGAGGAAACACCAGAAAATAGCTGCTGGAAATAAGCTGAGGTGGATATTAACAGTAACAGTATTATATGGATGGTTGTGGATAGGAATGGTTGCTCTCCTCCTGCTAAATATAAGAGGAGCATTATTTTGAAAAGTTTTTTGATACACAGCTTCAATTTTTTCCAAAAAATATTTAGCAGGGTTCTAGTCATTAAAAGTGGCACAGAAATGAAGAGGTTTTTTTTGGTGTGTGTGTCTGTATGCATGTGTGTTACTTCTGTGCTCTGCATGGCTGCTTATACCACTACTGGCTAATTTCTGCCTCAGTTGTTGGCATTGTTAATTAATTGTGAATTTCTGCATTCAAAGCCTGCCTGGAAGTTGTAGCTTGCTGGGCAGTCGGAGGGAAAACGTAATAACAGAGATTGCAAACCACTTTGGAAATTAAAAGCATCATGTAAATATTCCGCGACAGAAAGTCTTTTGTGCTAACTGTGGCTTCTGACTCTAGATGTGCTGGAAGTCTAGTGGAAACCTGGACCTCTGGTAGGCACTCTAGTTCCCAAAGTTTTTAGCACAGGGACCCATTTTTTCAAATGACACTGTATCGGGACCCACCTAGGTTTACCAGACTTTTCAAAAAGGAGATCTAGAAAGAAATATTCTATTTATTTATAAGTCATAATAACCAGAAAAAAGCCCTCAAACATTTATACCCCTATATTTACACATGCTTGCAAACTGCAGGAGCTCTGTGCTGGGTGATTAGCAGCTACAATATCTGATTTTTATTTGATCTTTCCATCACTCTTTGGCGACACACCAAAAATCAGGTCACCATCCAGTAGTGGGTCCCAACCCATAGTTTGGGAACCACTGCTCTAGTAGGAACAATCATGTAGGAATCAGCCAGTAGTCAGAAACATTTACTTGCCTATTCCTGTTTTGCAGAAACCCAGTGCAGAGCATGGAGACGTGCATTACAGCCTGACATTTAGATTGCTACCCTGTAGTTGTGAAGAGGCTAATTTACCAATGCTGCCCTTGAACAGCCACCAAACTTCATACCAAGCTGCCCTTTCTTCAGCTGGATATAACGTTTCCTTGGAGGTGTCCAATGAAGCAGGAAGTTCTTCAGTTCATTCCCTTCAGTTTCCACCAGCACAAGATGCAGGTTAGTAAGGAAACATGGCAATCCTTTTTGGACAGCTGCCCTGTCCTGTATTTCATAGGAATCATCAAACATCTCTCCTTCATGTTTTTGCTTGGTGTTCTGTAGATTACAATGACTAATTTAAATAACTTGATATCCTGCTTTTAATTGTCCAGTTTGTTATGTAAATTGCTGTGTCAATTGTAAATTTTGATTGCAAATTGTGTTGATATGCCAATAAAGGGTTCAGAACAGAACAGATTACAATGACTGATACAGACCAGCCTCAGGAGAATTTCACTTCTTAGTTTCTTTTGTTTCCTGGCCCCAAGGGAACAGTGTGACTGTCCATTCAGCTTACATCTTAATAGTCCTCTTTCTGGCATGCCAATGTCTGTGGAGTAGGGCATAGCTGCAGTCAGTTCTCCAGGCATACATCATGGGGCGCATTCCTCACCTGCTGAAATGTAGGGAACAAGAGGTACTGGTGTACTGGGTACCCCAGCAAGTGGTACTGGGGTGTAGTGTTTGCTGTAATGCCCAGCTGTTGCCCTGTTTGCTCATGTGCATTTTTCTTTGTCATCAATTCACATGTTCCACTGCTGTGGGCCCTGGCCTTGAACAAAGGATCAGCCTTACCTCACTTTGGGCGCAATCCTAACTCCTTATGTCAGTGCTTTCCAGCACTGGCATAGTGGTGCCAATGGGACATGTGCTGCATCCTGCAGTTGGGTGTCACTCACGGAGGCTTCCTCAAAGTAAGGGAATGTTTGTTCCCTTACCTCAGGGCTGCATTGCCCTTAAGTCAGTGCTGGAAAGCACTGACATAAGAGGTTAAGATTGCACCCTTTAAGTTCAGTGTGAAAATTACAGAAGCAGATCCAATTTCAGAATCAGGGGAAGGACACTTTCCTCTACAGAATTCATGTTTATAGTATTCATAGAATGAGAAACTCAAACATTTGGGGAGCCAAAATTCCTCTCAAAGAGGGCAAGGGTAGTGGCTTGAGACTGCATAGACCAACAAATGGTCTGGGATTGGGGGAGCTAATAAATCATTTTCTCCCAGATAAATATGTTGGGGTAAATGGAGGTAATGATTGGAGACTCGAAATCCTCTCATTTCTCTGCCTCACATCTTGAACATGAAATTCTCAAATACTGGGGAACTTTGGTATGCCGCCACCGGATTGGGATTTTTTAATGGTAAGAGTACCAAAGAGGAGGCCCCAGCAGGGTGCCAAATCCTAATCCACAATGGGCAGCCCAGTCCTATGCTAGACTGGGCTATGGACCATAGTGCTTTGTGGAGGAACTGAATTATGCTATCCCAAAATGGCTGCCACGCATGGATGGTGGCCATTTTGGGAACGCTGTCGCAAGAGGCAGCAGCGTTCCCAGGACATCAGTGGACCTCATCACACCTGCTGGAGCAGATAACACAGCATTCATATCATTTTAAATTATGTGCGTATGCCACCACAAAATTGGTGGCAAGACGCAGGGATATCAATTTTTTAAACAAACTCTGGTGCTCAAACTGTCCTCTTTCTGTTCCAAGTAGATGTCTCCCAAAAGCATTGCAGTGTTCATTCCTCTTCTGGTTTTTTTTAATCCAGGTACCAGATTCCTAAATGTCAGTTTGTCTGGCAGGAAATTTACTCTGACGTGGGAAGCAAAGATGGACACAGAAGTCTACTGCTTTGAAAAGCAGGCCCTTGGAAAGGCCCTGTCACGAGCACCATGTGATAGAAAAAATCTCAGTGCCAGAAAATTATATGAAAGTTCAGGTAAAGTTAGCCATGCTTGCTGAGGAAGAGCACTATTTCCACCAGAGGCCTCCTCCAAGAGGCTCAGCTTGACCTGGCAGGAACAGCAGCCAAACATGCATGTGCCCCAATTTCTACAATCCCTCTGGCACTCAAGGGGAAAGTTCCCCTCAGCAGACCCATCTCCAAAGGATCTCTCTATTGGTTGCACATTGCAGGAACAGTAGAGTTCAACACGTGTTACCATCTTGCAGTTCATGGGTTCGACTTGGACATGGATATCTGGTCAACGTTTGGATTCACATACCTCTTTGCTAGGAACAGTGAGTATGCAAAATGCTAGCCATACAGGCACTCGTCTTGCTTTGGTCTCATAGATCAGATATTTCTATGGCCAGATGTTGGAGGAAAAGTAGCTATCGCTTCCTATTATTTCTATGTACAGTTTCTCTCTCCAGGGCTGGCCTGAGAGCAATTTGGCTAATTCAACTGAATCGGGCCCTTCCACCCACCCCTCCACCCATATGGCCTGCAATAGGCCTCCCGGAAGTAACTGGTGATGACATCATCATGTCACTGCCAAATATTTCCAGGTGCTGTGCTTTGCACACAGCACCAACAGTACTTGATTCTCCATGGCTGCATGGTTAGTGGTGGTGCCACAAAGAGGGTGGGGAGCCTGTGCAAGTGCTCTGCATTGGGCTCTGCCACTCCTGGGGCCAGCACTGCCTCTCTCTTAGTCACTCACTCAGTCACTCACACATACACAGTCTCTCCTGAAGTGCTTATATAGTTTGTTGTGCACTACATCAAGTGTCTAGTCCTAACTTTTGTGTATCCCTTGCACTGTAGGTCTTTAGAAGCTCTCCTCCAGACCTCTTCTCCTCAAGACAATTCCTTTGCATTCTGCCCCTCTGCCTGGAATATTTTAATTTTCTCTTCCTTCCAATCCTGTACCTTTCCACCACCTCTAGTACGCTTGAACTCTCTTTCATCCCCATATCTCAGTTATTCCAAAGATGTGACCTTCTCCCGCTTTCCCATCATCTTTGTCTA
This sequence comes from Tiliqua scincoides, assembly GCF_035046505.1. Taxonomy (NCBI): domain Eukaryota; kingdom Metazoa; phylum Chordata; class Lepidosauria; order Squamata; family Scincidae; genus Tiliqua; species Tiliqua scincoides. The sequence continues at coordinate 29,953,824 of NC_089828.1, forward strand.
GTGGAGAATACAGGTTCCCTATGAATGAACTTGTGTCTTTTCCTACACAGAGCCAAACACAGAGACAATATAAATGCATGTTTTGCAAAGAGTCAAAATAGTGTCGACTCTGAGGTCTCACAGAATGGCATAAGTAAAGGAGCATTGTTCCTGAGATAGCTAATTAATAATCTTCTAGTCTACCAATTTAGCTTCAAAAACAAACAAGGACCAGCTGAATTATCCAATTTTTGTTACTATAAGGTTGCAGTGAGCAACTGGCAGCTTCTGGTCCACATCTAGCCATTTGAGTAATGCTGTGTGACCCTCTGATTGCTAAGCCAAGAGGGAAAGAAGGATAGGAACAAGCAGTGCCTGTGACAATGGGAGCTGGCAGCAGACTGTAGTACCAGTAATTATTGACAAGGGCTGTACAGTAAGAAGGGTTTGCATTTCTTGTAGACTGATACTTTGCCACTCTCTCCCTCTCTTTCTTGCCTGCATCTCCACAGCTTCTCTTGAAGACCCCATCCACATCAATGTGATTAACCAGAAACCCGATTCTGCTGTCATTTGGTGGGAGCCTCCCAAAGCCCTTTCTGCATGTCCTGGCAAGCTGAAGAAATACATCATCTGCTGCCAACATGAGCAGGACAGAAAGATAATGTGTGAGTGTGAGGTGCCTTGACTGCACAGAGTAGGTTGATAAAATCCAGACCTTGGCAGGCTCTTGTCAGGGTTGCCTCTGTTCTAGAGCACATGATAGAATTGTAGAAATGAGAAAAGTAAAACACTGCTTTAGTTGGTGAGCATTTGGGGAAGGCAGAGAGCCAGAAGCTGTAAGCAAAAATATTTTAAGCATGAAAGAGCCCTGCTGGATCAGACCAAAGTGAGTTGATCTAGTTCAAAATTCTCAGATGTAAGGATTCAAATGCAGCAAGGTTGTCAGGCTCTCTCTGTGAGACTGAAGGTATCACCCCACTATATATGCCACCCTTCTGCCAAGGAGTTGAGGGTGAGGATATCGATGGGCTGCCCCTTTATCCTCACCACAACTGTGTGAAGTAGATTAGGCTGAGAGAACTGGCTCAAAGTCACCCACTGAGCTTTGAAACCCAAATGGTGCTTTTCAACCAGATGTCCCCAGTCCACACTTTAGCCCCCTCAGCTTGTGGACCCCACATGCATCTCGACTGGGACTGTTGTGGCTTGATGCAGAGGCGATATGGTAGTATAAAGGTACAACAGATTCTATGGTTGTATATGGAGGGAAGTGGAGGGCTAGAAATCTCCATTTATTCTCAGTATGTTGCGATCACAGTCTGCACTTTGCTGTAAGAATGGGGGAAAGCCCATGGCTTCGTGGAGGAGCATGTATTTGCATGCAGAAGGTCCCAGGTTTAGTTCCTGGTGTCTCCAGTCAAAAGGATGTCTGGTAGCAGGGCTGGGAAAGGGGTCTCATGCTCTCTACCTGAGATCCTTGATAGGCATTGCCAGTCAGAAGAGACAACTGGGCTAAATGGATCCAGGGCCAAATTCAGCTTTATATGTTCAACTTCAAGCCATGACCAACTTGGGACTATGAACTCTGTTACCACACAGCAGATGCAGCAATCCTCATGTGTTTGTTTTCATTGTGCAGACTATGAAGCCAATGCCTCGGAAACCCATTACACAATCCTGAACCTGCAGCCCAGGACCAGATACTATGTTGGTATTTGGGCTTACACCACTGAGAGCAAAATGCTTTGCAAAGCCCTGGTCCCATTCTTAACCAGCGCCCCAGGTACTGCCTCTCTATCAGACTTTCTCCTCTCTGGGTTCCAGTAGCAGCAGCAGCCATTCCTAACTGTTCTTGTTCTTCACCAGATCCCAAGAAGATGACTTTGGCACTCAGCTTCCTATGCCTTTTTGGAGGCATCCTGGCCATCATTTGCATCTTACATTTTGGCAAAAAAAGGTGAAATCAGCTAACTGTGAAACCTAAGAAACACAGCCTGTTTTAATAAATTGGAACTTGTTAGAGTGGTCAGATAATGACCAAGTATTTAAAGTATTAATTTACTAGAACTGAAAAGAAGACAGAGACAGGGTAGGACCATCCATGAGGTGGGGTGAGGAGTTTGCCTCGGGCAGCAGATTAGCAGGGGCACCCACCTCCATTCTCCCACTCACCTCCACTGCTTCTCCTCCTCCTCTCTGGATTGGAAAAGAAAGGGGTTAGAGAGGAAAAGGAAGCATGAAGCAAGAGAGTGGTGGGCTCCCATCCTTCTCCTCTCTTCCATATTTCTTCTTCTATACCCTCCTTCTTTTGCAAGTCAGAGAGCAGAGAGAGCAAAGGCCGGCATATATGAGGACATGGAGGTTGTGCATTGTGTGCAGAAAGTCCCAGGTTTCCTGGTGTGTCCCAGGAAAGTCCCAGATGAAAGTCCCTATCATCTCCAATTGAAGGATCTCAGGTAGCAAAAGTGAGGAAGAGAATGGAAAGCTTCTGCCCTTGAGAGAGTAAGTCACCCTAGGCTAGTTGGATGAATGGTTTGATTTGACTCAATGGAAGACAGCTTCATATGTTTAAAAGACCCAAAACTCAATAGCAGGGCAGCTGTTTTGATACAGAAGGTCTCAGGTTCAACCTCCTGATAAAAAATGTTTCATGTAGCTGGTCTAGGAGAGACTCTTCTCTGCCAGGGACCTTGGAGAGCTGCTGCCAATCAAAGCAGATAATACTGGACTAGCTCTAGCAAGGGTTTGACTCAGACGTTTCAAATATCTAATCAACTAAGGGCACAATCCTAACTAGGTCTACTCAGAAGTAAGTCCTATTTTGTTCAATGGGGCTTACTCTCAGGAAAGTATGGTTAGGATTGCAGCCTGATTCTATGAAACAATGGCATTAATTCCTAAGCAACTGAAAATATGTTTATCACTACCTAAGGAATCATCTGATTAATTCTAAAGTAGATGAATAAACTTTCAAGCAGGTAAACACCCTGTCAGCATGAAGAGGACAATGTTACACCCTCTTTTTAAAAAAAATTTCGCAACTGTTTTGAATAGTTTGCTTTTCTTTTCTCTTGGGGGCGGCCGCAGGAGTTGTAGCTGAATTTGAAAACAAACAAACCAACCAAGCATATTTAAAAAGATAAGAGACAATTAAGCTGTTTTATAGAGTTGGTGTGGTGCAATGGTTGTGAGCAGGAAGGCCTATTTTACAGGGTTGTTGCAAAGATCATGGCAACACAGTATAAGCAAAGTAGTCAAAATGCTGGAACTGCACAAGTAAAGGTCCCTCACACCTATGTCCATAGCAAGGGTGTCCAATTTGCCCGCAGAAAAGTAAAACGTTTTACCTTGCGCAGCCCTACTTACTAATCTGCTACTCCCCCAAACAAACTCTTTTCCAGGGTCAAAAAAGCGCTGTGTCCAGCCTTGCCGGATCCTGCCAACACAGAAGCTCTCAAAATCTTCAACAAGACAGGGACAGTCCAGGTGAGTCTCTGAGTTAGGATTGGAACATGTTGTTTCAGCTGCTGACTGACTGTTCCTTTGCTGGTAAATAGTCAAGGCTCACCTACTAATGCTTTATCAATGAGGAGGTGAGAAGAATGCTGGGGAGGGGAAAAGTGCCTGTCAGAGCCTGGAGAAAGTAACATCCTTTGGAGCCTGTACCTCTCAAATAAATCTTTCCTATGTTTCCCATCTTAATCCAGCTCCGCGTATATACATCATACATGCATCAAGGCGGGTATCACACAGAATTCGTTTTATACCCTTTCCAGGTGCAACCAGAGCAGGGCTTATTGAAATTCTTGGAGTCCAGCAGCCTCCTAGAACCATTCACTGTAGAAGTGTTATCTGCCAAAGAGGAGCCAACTACTAAGACAACAGTGGACTCACTGGACCTCATGAAGGCACTGGAAGAGCCACCACTACCCAAGGAGGTTCGAATGGGATCCAGCAATGTCCTCCCTTCAGAGTACAAGGGACAAGGTTTTCTGAGCCCCTTGGAAGATGACTGCCATGGAAGAGAAGCGTTTGGAGAATTTGCAGGCATCTCTCCTGAAATTGGCACTGGCTGCTCCCTCCTTTCCCCAAATGTCACTGAAGCTGGAGACAGCCAGGATCTCCCTCTGCCACTGGCCCCACTGTCCTTCAGACTCTTGAACAAGTTAGTGGTGATTAAGAATGGGGACAGCAGCTGTGGCTTTCCGTGCAGTGATGATGTCTCAACATAAGGCAGCCTTGTTTCTCTTAAAGAGTTGCCTTTCAGAGCAAACTCATAACCTGTAAATGGTTTGCAAGAAACAAGATGATAGAGAATTACAGAGACTAATGAATGAGCTGACCTGTGAGGCAAAGAGTGACTTGGGCTGAAAGACATGATAATTGGAGCTTGGAGGGTCTGGTATTGTCCCTCCCTTACATACCTCTTTCTTTAACTTATATGGAGTTTCTGATGTCTCCATTATGTTTGCTCCCACAACATCCCCTGATGAAAAAGGCAGAGCACCTACTTTGCATATAGTTTCAAGCCTCCCATTTCTGGACAAGGTAATTGAGCAGGTGGTCTCATCTCATCTTTAGAGTTTCTTGGATGAGTCTGATTATCAAGACCCCTTTCAGTCTAGCTTCAGGCCTGACTTTGGGACAGAAATGGCTTTGGGAGCCATGTTGGATCATCTATGCCAGGAAGGAGTGCATCCTACAGGTCCTGCTGGACCTTCAAGCAGTATTCAAGACCATCAATTATGGTGTCGTTTTGGGTTGGCTGACTGGGTTCAGACTTGGAGACACCATTTAATAGTGATTCCAGTCTTTTCAGGCCAGCAGATTTCCGAAGGTGGTATTGGGGGACTCTTGTTTGTACCCTGGCTGTTGTGGAGTGCCACAGGGCTGTATTATGTCCCCCATTATTTAACATCTACATGAAACCACTGGGAGAGATTATTTACAGGTTTGGAGTTGGGTGTCACATAATGCGGATAACACCCAGCTCTATCTCTTCGTACCATCCAATGCTGGAAAGGCCGTGGACAGCCTAGAGTGTTGTATGGGGATGGTAGGGAACTAGATGAGGGTTAACAAGCTGAAATCAAATCCATATAGAACATATCGCCTCCTGGTCTGGAAAACTATGATGCAAATATTAACTATCAACCTCTGTGGCATACCTGAGGGGGAGCAAGGGGGACACGCCCTGAATGCCAGGCTTGGGGAGTCGGTGCCATGCAGCCATCCACCACCACCCCTGCATCCTCCACCACTCCCGCAGTGCCCCCCTGCAACACTCAGTCAGTTTGTGTGCCAATCTGAGAGCTGCCCCCTGAGGGCCTTTCCCCCAGAGGAGTTCTGAGGACCAGGGAAGCTGCAAGCAGCTTCCCTGACCTTTCAAAAGCCTTGTAAAACCCTCGGAGGGCCAAAAAACAGCACATCTGGTTATACGGAGGAAACCAGAAGTGACGTCATTAGAAGGCGTTCTGAGGGCCGGGGAAGCCTCCCCTTGCCCCTCCCCAGGCTACCTTTAGTAGCAATTCTTCCCTTGCCCTTCCCCAGGCTCCTACTTTTACTTCAAAATCCTCATTTCTCCACCACTAAGGTCATGACACTGCCACATAAGTCCTTCTGACTATCAGTATCTTTTGAACAAGGCCCAGTTATTAACCAATTAGTTCTCAAGTGCGTCCTCTGTTACCATTATAAGGCTGAAACAAACACCACCAATGCATTCTCCCAGAAAAAGACAGACACGTTTTCCCCTTTTGCATTTTGTTTTGTATATCCACCCTTAGACAGAGTCCTTTATTACTCAAAAGAAAACATACTACGTGCTTGCATACTGCTTGGTTGGTCCTAATGAAGGTATTACTTCAGCCTCACAGTGGTTTTTAGTATCTTCCACTGACCAAGTGGATTAAAATCTTAGAACAACTAAGTAAATCTTCTGTGTTCTGAACAGTGAAACCTGAATATAGTTCCGTATAACTCAAAAAGCTCACTTCTAATTTGTCAGTTCACTTTTGTTTTTGTTTTGTTTTTTAAATGTCCCCCTTTGCTCTTATGTTGCTTTTTCCATGTAGCTAGGATTGGTTAAAAAAATTATTTTGTGTTTTTGGAAGTTTGCAATAGTAAAAGCAGAAAGGAGTATGCAGGATAGTGAAAAAAACAGGTGCAGTGCAATCCAATCTTGCGCTGGAACAGGCAGGCCAGGAGGCTTGCGCTGTGTCCAATGCAAGATTGGGGCCTGAAATGGCTTAGCCAGAGGCAAGGCAAAACACTTCCCTTTACCCCTGGGTAAGCCACCACAGTCCCAATGGGTCTCCTCAGACTAGTGCCACCAGGGCCTCCAAGAGGAATTTTATCAGGGGGTACAAAGTTTATTTTGGGCCCCTTCCAAAAGGGGAATGAGAATGGATAAAACAAAGTGAGGGAGGGTAGTAATGAGGGGAACAAAACAGAGCAAGAGAGGGTGGCAACAGCTGGAAAAGTCTTTGGAGCCCAAGTTTACTGGGCTTCCCAATGAAGAGCCCAGGTCTACCTGCCCAAGCAGCGTTGGCAGCTAGATACCGTAATATGGAAAACCAAACTCACTCTCTCTAAAATCTTTTAAACATAGCAAATCATTGTAGAAAATTAACATCATTGTATTTAGGCTCACAGTAGAATGGGAAGTGTCCTGTGTGCATCATACTTCTGCAGCAGCTATAGCCCTGCATCTGTGTTCCTGAGCTCCTATGCACTCCTTCATGGTAAGCAGATCCACAAGCCAAAGAGCTACTGTAGCAGGCCAGTTTCCTGCCAGATTTGACACAGTGTTAAGGATGCAAGCATGGAATGCATTCCATTCCATGCATGGATGCATTCCATGGCCCACCACATATGGCTCTCAGTGGCGGTGGCAGCCATGCACCCAGCATCCCACATGTCCAGATGAAATAGGAAAATGTCAGATCTCAGGAAATTTCTGGGCCCCCTGCTTTGGCTCCTGGGCCCCCTTTTTGACCCTGGGCCTGGGTATAAATTACCCCTTTACCCCCCTCTCCTAGGCCCTGAGTGCCACCTCCGAAGGTGGTATAAGTCTGAGGAGAGTGGAGCGGCTTGCAGTCACTCTGTGCTGCTCAGGGAACGGGGTTGGGATCCAGCATAACAGCAGGGTCCCAGCCCCGCCTCCCGCTCCCTGCCCGCCCACCCCCAGGACCAGCCTCCCCCTCCCCCTGGAATGCCTCCCTCCCGCCTCCCTCCCTCCCTGCCTCCTCTCCGCCTACCCCAGGCCCCTGCATCAGCCAAGCTTGGCTAACGCAACCCTCCTTCCCCAAGCCAGTGCGGAGGCTGGATGCAGCCTCTGCGGGCCAGCATGTGTCCCTGCTCCAACCCAGCCAACTCTCAAGGAGGTGCAAACGTGCTTTACGGCATGTTTGCAACTTTCCTGGGCTGGTGCAAGCAACTTGAGCCAGCCCAAGGTGCAGTCAGGATTGCGCCCTTAGGAAAACAAATTCATAACTTGGTGCAAAAAGAGAGCAACATTTCTGAAAGCAGGAGGGGAGAAGGGATGAGCACAGCACAACAAGCTCTACATAAGCAAGCAAGAAATTGTAGATTGGAAGACAACAGGTCCCTTATTTTGCCTGCAGGTCATCAAATGTGGGGGCAGGTGGGAATGTCATTTCTCTTTGGGACTAATAACATTTGTTGATGCATTATCTGCAGTGCTGCATTACAAGATGAAGCTGCTACAGGCCAGATCTCTGATGCAGTAAGAGAGTGCTCAGTAGTCTCTGCTGGGCCTCCTATCTCCATCCAAGCCACCCCCTACCCAGCACTGCCTGGGACCTGCACCATCGGATGTATATGTGTCCCATCTCGTCTCTGCTTCCACACAAGGCCTTTGTTTGTCAGAATCACAGGATGTTTTGTTGTTGTTATTGTTGCTGTTTATTGGGGACTGGCAGTCCATGGAAAGATACTGAGCAGCAGTTTGGGGGTCTGTTCAAGAGAGCCCCCTTGTGACCATTTACTGACACCTTCCCACAGGTACCTTTCTTTGATCAGGCAGTGTGGAAACTTTCCTATCTCGGATTGGCCAGCTTATCTATGATGTCATAATCCATGATGGCACATTCCATCCCAGACACCAGGAAAAAAAAGGCATCAGGGAAGGGTCTTGCCTTTGGGCACATATGTGAGGCCATGTTAGTGTGGATTTGTTACCTTTCACTGTCCTTTCAACTAGTCATGCTCAAGACAGCCTAAAGGGGGAGATTTTTTTCCACACCGTGTCAAAGGAATGCAAATAGATGATTTGAAGATTCAAGGACACAGTAGAGGAAGCAATAATTCTCCATCTGGAAATAGGTTGAAGGTCTCTTACTAGGACCCTGGCTTTTGAAATATCCCCATCTCTCTCCTCTCCTCCACACTACATTATACTCCAGTGCCTCATGCTCTCAGATTAGAGAGTGTGGCAGAGCTGACTGTCACTCTTTTCAGGCTGCAAGATGGAGGTCTCCTTCCCACCACTGATCCCAGCTCCCCCTGACAGGGAAACTTTTATAAGGGATTCCCACTTCCAGCTCGCCTACGACCACCGACCAGAGGGCAGCACAGTGGTGTCCCCATACCGTATTGACTACCCTCCTCGATGGGGCAGCTACCAGCGGAAGCCTATCCTGCCTCCGAAATGTGCAGGCGTCTTGAACCAAGACATGGACAACTCCTGGGACACCCGCTCAGAAACGTACATAGCTTATCCAGCCTGGCCATTGGGGCCAAGGCCCGAAATCTGCTTGCCAACCTCCCACCTCCAGCCACATGCGGACTCCCGCCAACATATTTCTACCTCCATCACCCATGAGAGCTATCCTTGCCCTTCCAGTATTCCACGCTTCCAACCCAATCGCGTAGACAAGTGGGATGACAGCTTCCCCAGTGGGGACAAAGAGAAGATGCCTTTGCCTGAGTCACTCTACCAGCAATCATACCAGGCCCACAAAGATGTGCCGTTAGCGATCAAGGCCCCAAGTCAGCACCTAGGTACATCCAATGGAGCTTTCATCCTCCCAGTTCTCATGAGATAGTTGAGTGCAGCTCAGAAGGGTGTCTGAGCTGAAATGATAGCTGCCCATTTTAATTTTCAAAACATTATGCATGCCTCTGAGGATATGCAGAGGGTCTTTCCCCTAAGCCAGTGGTTCCAAAAACTGTGAGCTGCAGCTCTGTGGAGAGCTGTGGAAACCAGTCAGGGGAGCTGCGGAATCCTCACAAAAAACTTGCCACCCTATGCAATGTATAGGATTGTAGCCCTAAAGAGGAGCCGTGGCCAATGGACCAGTAGGTCAAGGGATCCACCAGTCGAAAAAATTTGGGTACTACTGCCTAAGCAGAATCAATATTTGAAAAAGTAGAATCACAATTTAAATTTGAAAAGTCAGCAGGCAGATTTTAGAAGCAGGGTCCATAAATTAGTGGTGAAGAACCTGCTTTTTCTGCAGAAGCAGGGTTGACCCAAGTCCTCCTGGTGCCTGAGGCAGTGTGCCAAATGCTGGCCCTCCATTAGCTGGTGATGTGCCAGCCCCTGCTCGTCTCACTCCCTGGATTGAAGAAGGGAATGGAGTGGAAGAAGTGTGGAGGAGAGGAGAGTGGTCACTATCCTCTCCTCCCTCTCCTGCTGTATCCCCTTATTCCTTCTCCAATTCAGGGAGTGGGGAGGAACAGAGGCACCTGTAGAGGTGAATGGGTGGATGGAGATGGGCTCCTTCCTGCACACCAATCTCTGCCTGACTGCCTCAGTTAGCTTTATGGATAGACCAGTCCTGTGCAGCAAGTTCCAGGTCAATCTCTATTTCAAAAGCGATTTCAGTTAGCAGGATGGGAAAGGCTGCCTGAGACCAGAAAGAAGCACTGACAACTGGAGTAACTAGTACCAGCCATAGTACACCAATGGTCTGACTCTTCCAGCTTCTGACTCATCCCAGCTTCATAGGTTCAATATTTTTTAAAGAAAAAAAAGGTGTCAAGACTGGAATGAGCACCTTAAGAGAATATGTTGAGTTTTTCCCCATCCCGAAAGTACAATCTTTTATTTCAAACCAAAAGCTGCAGAAGATAAATGACAACAAACAGCAAATAGACAGTATACTTTGTTTCTTGGACTCTGCATCCTCCTGTTCTGGCAATTGGCCAGGAGGATGAATTCCTGCCCAGAAAGATGACCACTCTAGCCAAGCCACAACACCAAGCATTAACACCACAACCTCAGGGATTTCTCTTCTCCCTCACCAGGAGGTGACTCCGTCCTGAAAGGTGATGGCTGCACCCGCCACAACACCTTGTACCAATCCCAGTACACAGCCGAAAGGGGGCCCCCAGCCCAACGCTGCCCCAAGGTAACTCATGCAATGCCATTCACTAGCAGCCCAACCCCACTGGGCTCTTACACTGGTGGAATGAGCAGTCCACCAGCATAAACTGCCTTATGGCAGTAATACAAGTCATTCCAATAGCATGCAAAGTAACGCTGGTGGGAAGGTTGGAGACGGAGGATCCTCACAGACCCGCCAACCCAGATAAGATGGCAGGGGAAGTGGGACAGGGTGGGAGGAGGGTGGGGGAGGTTGGAATGGGGGTGGGGGTTGATAGGAAAGAGAAGCGATAGGGTGGTGATGAGGGCAGGTTTGGTAGCAGAGATGGCCGCCAGATTCAAACCCCCAGACACAATCCTGCGGCCCCGTGCCCACACGACATGTGCCAGCAATTTTGCTAGTGTAGGTCTGCAGAGACCCCTCCAAGCCATGAAGGCATACCCAGGAGCAAGGGAATAAACACTCCCTTGCCCAGAGAAGTCCTCTGCAACTCCTCCCCCTCAGGATGCACTGCAAGCCATTTCTGTGTGTCTTCTTGGGGGGCGGGGGAAAGGATAGGATTGGGTTGTAGGTTTGGAGTCTTGAAATCAGTTTCTAGTGCCAGGGTTAAAACTAATTAATAATAGTCTCTGAGCATATGCAGAGGTGCCTTTCTCTCACCACTGGGGAAAAGAAAGGCACAACCAGTCCTACACACATACATGTGCAGGACAAAGGATTTTTGGTCAGGCCACAAATTGCAAGAAACAAGAAGTGGGGGTGGAATGAGGGGGAGGAGCAGTAGAGGCAGACAAGCAGACAAATGCAGACAGACAGATTTGGGCAGAAGTCTCCACCAAACCACCATCTGAGGCAATTGCCTTAATTGGCGTTATGGATGGCCAGCCCTGATCTTGGAAACTGCTGTTAATTGGAGGAGAAAACTCCAGACAGTCCAATGGTCTGACTCAATAAAAGGCAATTTCTTGAGGGAGGGGATGTTGCTCATTGGAAGAGCACAGAAGGTCTCAGTTTAAATGTCTAGCAGCATATCTACATCTCAGGTAGGAAATGATGGGACAGACCCTTCTGCATCCAAGACCCACATCAAGTGAAACGGGGCAATACTGGACCAGATAGATCAAGCTTTGTATCAGACAATTTATATGGAGGAGCATAGTTCAGAGGGCAGAAGACACTCTGTATGCAACCTTAGCAGGAACTTCTCTCTACAGAAGACTTCCTCATAAGGAGAGCCCAGGTGGGTCAGACTAAAGTGGTCCATGTAGTTCCAGCATTCTGTTTCTAGCAGTGGCTGTCTAGGGAATTTTTGGGAAGTTCACAAGCCAAGCTGGAAGGCAACAGTCCTCCCTAGCAACTGGTGTTCAGAGGTAGACTCTTCCTGTAAATGGAGGCTCCACTGAGTGATCATGGCTAGTAGCTTTTGAGATTCTCATCTAAGCAGAAAGGAGTGCTGCTGACTCAGACTAAAGGTCCATTCAGGCTGCAATCCTATCCACACCTACATGGGAGTAAGCCCCATGATGATAATGAGACTTACTTCTGAGTAGACATGCTTAGGATTGGGCTCTCAGTCCTGCATCATGATTCCTACACAGTCAGATGCCTCTGAGAAGCCCACAAGCACGTATCAGCCCAGTGTTCAGAGGTAGGCTGCCTCTGCACTTGTAGGTTCTATTTAGTTACATAGGCCTACAAAATTGAGGGTCAGAAGGGTTTTTCCCAAACTTTATGGTGGTTTGATAGGAATTTGGGGTGCTGATTCCAAAAATGGCACCCATTTTGCCCTATCACATCTAGTTTTGGAGATATAGTATAGCCTTATTAGTGAATGGTTCAAGCAGCTTCCTCATGAGGTAGCTGCTCAAACCATTCATGAAAGAGGCTATGCCATGTCTCCAAAACTAGACATGATAGGGCAAAATGGATGCCATTTTTGGAATCGGCACCCCAAATATACCCAGGAATTGGTGTAACGTTTAAGGAAGCAAAATGTGTGTTGGCCTGTGTTATCAGAGCCATGGACGGATCTAACTATTAAGGGCCCAATCCTATCCAACTTTTCAGCACTGGTGCAGCTACAGTGCAGCCCTGAGGCAAGGGAACAAATGTTCCCTTACTTTGCCGAGACCTCCGAAACTACGTTTCCACCACAGGATGCAATATACACCCCACTGACACAGCTACACCAGAGCTGGAAAGTTGGAAGTCTTTGACCCTAAGAATCTGCAAACTTCTTTTCAAAGCCCACTTCTGTTAAGTGCAAACATTGTGAAATCTTAAACTATAAACTACGTAAGTTGATCTGAGTAAGAAATGCTTACAGTCCATCTTCCTTGATGGAGGGGACGTTACCACTCGCTTTGAAACGGGCAGTGATTCGCCCCCTCCTGAAGAAGCCCTCCCTGGATTCCACTGTGTTGGATAACTACCGGCCAGTCTCCAACATCCCGTTTCTGGGCAAGGTAATTGAGCGGGTGGTGGCGCCCCAACTCCAGAGGGTCTTGGATGAAGCGGATTATCTGGATCCTTTTCAATCTGGCTTCAGGCCGGGCTTTGGGACGGAAACCACCTTGGTCGCCTTGGTGGATGACCTACGCCGGGGACTGGACAGGGGGAGTACGTCCCTGTTGGTCCTGCTGGACCTCTCAGCGGCTTTCGATACCATCGACCATGGTATCCTTCTGGGCTGATTAGCCAAGTTGGGAGCTGGAGGCACTGTTTTGCGGTGGTTCCGCTCCTACCTGGAGGGTCGGTCCCAGATGGTGGTGCTAGGGGATGCCTGTTCGACACCCTGGCCCTTGAGATGCGGGGTGCCACAGGGTTCAATTCTGTCCCCCATGCTATTTAACATCTACATGAAACCGCTGGGGGAGGTCATCCGGGGGTTTGGAGTGGGGTGCCATCACTATGCCGATGACACCCAGCTCTATCTCTCCTTTCCTCCAGACTCCAGGGTGGCGGTTGAGGGCCTGGAGCGCTGTCTGGAGGCAGTGAGGATCTGGATGGGGGCTAACAAGCTGAAATTAAATCCGGATAAGACAGAGGCTCTCCTGGTTCGGAAATCCTCGATGCAGGTGCTGGACTATCGGCTTGCGCTGAATGGGGTTGCACTCCCTCTGAAGGAGCAGGTTCGCAGCTTGGGGGTCCACCTGGACTCGCAGCTGCTCCTGGGTTCCCAGGTGGCGGCTGTGGCTAGGGGGCCTTTGCTCAGCTTTGGCTGGTGCGCCAGCTGCGGCCGTACTTGGATTGTGCAGACCTGGCCACAGTGATCCATGCCTCTGTGACATCGAGATTAGATTACTGTAACGCGCTCTATGTGGGGCTGCCCTTGAAGACGGTTCGGAAACTGCAACTAGTGCAGAATGCGGCGGCCCGTGTGGTTACTGGAGGTAGGCGGTTCGACTCTGTCAGTCCGCTTCTCCAGCGGCTGCATTGGCTGCCCATTCATTTCCGGGCCCAATTCAAGGTGCTGGTATTGACCTTTAAAGCCCTATACTGCTCTGGACAAGGGTATCTTAGAGATCGCCTGCTCCCGTACAATCCGGCTCGTCCTCTCAGGTCATCAGAGAAGGCCTTTTTACAAGTGCCGCCGCCTAGGGAGGTACGTGGGGCGGCTGCAAGAAATAGGGCCTTCTCAGTAGTGGCACCAACGCTATGGAACTCCCTTCCCCCTGACTTAAGAATGGCTCCCTCTCTTGAGACCTTTCGGCGAGGCCTGAAGACCCTTCTGTTTAAACAGGCCTTCTGAGTTCTCGGCCTTTTAACATCTTTTTAACATCTTTTAATATTTTTTACAGGCCTGATTCTTTTATGACTTGCTGCTGCTCTATGCTCTTTTTACCTATTTTTTACTCTGACTGCTGTTTTTTATGATGTGTTAATGTTTTTATTTGTTTTTAAATTATGTTTTTATATGTTGTAAGCCGCCTTGAGTCCCTTTGGGGAGAAAGGTGGGATAAAAATAAAGTTGTTATTGTTATTATTATTATTATTATTACACTCCAGACACTGGCTCCAGTCTCTGTTCTTTTCACACAATCTTGCAGGACGTGGTGTCTCTTGTGTTCGGTGATCCCCGGTACCACCAGACAGTGAGTGAGCAGAAGCGGGCATACACTGTCCAGCAATCTGAGGGATGGTAAGCAACACACCTCATGTTTCAGAAACAGCTGACTGAGCTCAGGAGAGCTGTAGGTCTTTTGCAGGATATACTTGGCAGTTCTCTAAAACTCATTGGGAAATTTTGGGGCAGTCATTCTTTCTCTCAGCCTATCCCCCTTACAGGTTTCTTATGACATGAACTCTGGAAGAGAACCTTATATTCCACCCTGAGCTCCATAGGGTTAAGATGTCATAAATATTTTTTTTCCCAGGAAGGGCCTACTCCCCATACCCTGCCAAGGCTCCAATCCTGAACACACTCACTGAGAAGTCTTTTGAATTAAGTAGGACTTGCATCCAAACAAACCCTCTTAGTGTCATGCTACACATTCATATCATTGAAATAATTCCATAATTTCCCCACACCTCTAGTTTCCCTCCGCCTTCTTCCTCCGCCTTGTTACTTTTGCACAGTTTCTAGACGGCAAACTACTTAGGGCATGGAACTTCCTCTTATGTCCAGTAAAACATTATGCATAGGGATTGTCTTCTATAAATATTAACAATAATATTTTATTTGTCACACGTTCCCTTAAGGATTTGTTTCTCTTCTGTACTGCATGTTAATATATACATTGTTGACCCTTCTGTTGAAAGCATTACACTGAAATTGATTTTTTGATCCGCCTCCTTTAGGGAAATTACTAAGAGATTGTATTTCAGCTACAACACACTTGTAAATGGAAGTTCATGAATTTGCCTTGATTTGTGGGGTGAATTTTCTGGTGGTGCTGTGGGGAAGAATTTTAACCTCAATGTCCTGCACCCAAACTCGGGGTCCTAAGGTATGGTCTGAGGACTATACTGCTGAAGGTTTAGGTTTCATCAGTGCCTGGAAGGTTGATGGCCTTAGGGCCTCATGTAAGCTGCCTTGTTCAATCATGGATGAAAAGGCAAGATAGAAAGGCAATCAAGAAACTCAATGCTGGAGATTTCTACCATGGCATTTAACTTTAGATTGTGTCACCCATCTTATGCCATCGAAATTTTGCATAACTGCTGTTCTGAAAAGATCTTCTGGGTTAACCGGTCTTTCAAAGTACAGGACTCCTGGTGGATTGGTTTAGACATCCTTCTGGGCTACATATGCTGAATCCTAGTTCTCTGGCATGTGCAATCCAGGTTCTGAGTCATAATCAAACTTATTTCTTGACTTTTACTTATCTTATAACCCAATCCTAATTCCCCACATGGTGATGCAGCAGCACCAACACAACACCTGCTGTATCCCATGAGGACATTTCAGCCTCCAGAGGCCTCCTCTGGATAAGAGAACATTTGTTCCTTTGCCCTGGGGTAAGCCCCTGCCGAGCCACCAGATCTATTCGGACCTGCACCAGCTCTATAGCTGGTGCAAGTCCCAGGACAGCAGACTGAGACCAGGAAAGAAGTTTGAATTTGGTGGACGCCAATAGGATTGGGCCATTATATATCCTTGGACACATCAATTATGGGTGCAATCCCATCCTGCTCTGGAACAGGCAAACCAGGAGGCTTGTGCTATATCCAGCACAGGATAGGGGCCAAAAACAGCTCAGCCAGAAGCGAGGGGAAACTTTCCCCCTTACCTTTGGGAAAGGCGCCCTTTCCCCTATGGGTCTCCTTGAACTTGTGCCACCTCTTGAGATGGCGCAAGTCAGAGGAGAGCAGAGCAGCTTGAAGCCGCTCCAATCTCCCAGGAACGGGGGTTGGGATTTGGCAAAACTCAGCCCCACCTCCCGCTCCCCACCCAGCCCCACCTCCCGCTCCCCACCTCTCACTCCCCACCCGCCCCTGAGGCCGTCCACTGCCTGCCCTCCCCAGGAATGCCTCCCTTCTGCCTCCTCCCTACCCCCCTGCCTACCTCAGAGCCTTGCGTCAGCCCAGCTAGGCCAAGGCAAGTCTCGGTGTCTCCGTCAGCGCGGATTGTTTCAGCCTCTGCAGGCTTGCGCACCTCTGCCAACCCAAGCCCTGGTCAGGATTGCGCCCTATGTCTTTTATTGTTCCATTACTGTATTTGATAAAAATTAGACAATCTAATAAAGCGATTTTTTAAAAAAGAATAACAAATGTCACAGGTTCCAATACTGATATAAATTGAACTTTTTCTTCTCTGCTCTTTTCTCTGCAGTCATTATGACCCACAGCTAGCCTCTGCAAAGGTGCACCAGACGAACATCCAGCCTGGTGATGGATGCCACAGATTTTCCACCATCATGTCCGAATCCTTCCCATGGAGGGATCCTGGTATGGAGGGAACCCAAACTGGGACAATTCCAGGAACCTATTCCTGCACCCTTCCTAACTCTTTTAGCTTATACAACATCCTTTTCAGCTGTTGGCTCAATGGTGAGGTAAAGGAATTCTGCACCTCCTCAGGGGCACTATGATTCATTCCCGTGTTACAGGGAACTGAAAATAGGGTGGCCAGAGAGGAACTTTGCTTCAGGTTAAGCCCTGATCTGAACTCTTTTGCTTTAATGGTATTTCTAGGGCCAGCGGTCGTTTCATCTTGCAGAAAGAATGTCTCATCTGTCCTCCAAGGGGATTTGAAGGACGACATCAGCATTACCAACCACCGGTTTTACTATAGAGAGGTCTGAGAGATGACACATACCTGTCTGCTGCTGTGGCCTGCTTTCTCTACTAGTATAGAAAGGCCTTCCCTTGCTCTCAGCCTGACCTTGGAATCTGAGATCTCCTGCAGTGTTGCCCAGGTTCAGGATAGTGTTGGCCAGTTTCAGAAGAGACAAAAGAAAGGGCTTCTCCATCTTCACACAATGCATAATTTATGGAATTTACAGTAGTGGTGGCGGCCACAGGTTTATATGGCTCTAGTGCAGGGATCTGACAAATTCATAAGAGGTGTCAATTTGCTAAATGGAACCTTTATGTTTAGAAGCAGTCTATCTCTGAATACTAGTTGTAAGGAGACAAACAACACGGGTGGGTTTTTGCCTTCCTGCCCTATTTGTGGGCTTCCCAGAGTCATCAGGTTGATGACTGTGGGGGAAAAGGGGTGATGGAATAAATGAACCTTTGACTGATCCATCCAGTACCTTCTTATGTCCTTAGGATAGCTGAACATTCTCTGCCTGAGCTGTTGGAGATTTACTTCTAGTCAGAGTACACAGTAGGGTTTGATGAATTAAAGGTCTGACTCAGTATAAGTGAATTAAAGGTCTGACTTCATGTGTTTTCTCTGCCTAGCCGAATGTCAAGAACTTGGTGCCCCAGCCACTAGGCCGCCCAGCAAAGATCTGTCTGGGAGACAAGCACTGGTCATCCTTCAGTACCACCCAACAATCAGACTATCAGCCGCCCCCTGAGATGCAGAAAGTGAAGATCAAAGACAACAACCTATTGAAGACCAACATTGCCTTCAACTATCCTGGTACAGCCCCTTTTGGTGGGGAGGGGGATGAGGCAGCGGATTGGTGGGGGACACCCACCTTCATCTGCTCACTTGTCTCCACTGCTCCTTCTTCACCTTTTTCTACTCCTTGGATTGGAAAAGAAGAGGAGGACAGAGTGGAAGAGGAAGTGTGGTATAGCTCATCACTTTACTCCAGACCCATACAGATATTGGGCATTTAACTTCTTGAAACTAATAGGATGACACTGGGTTCAAAACACCCTGGGGTGAACAATGGCTTCAAGCCAGGTGATCACTTGTGACAATGAGGACTCCAGCTCATACTCTGCAGTATTCAGATGTACAACTGCAGTGTCACATCTCTCATGGAAACCATTTTATTTTTATGATTTACACTTTAAAAAATTCCTAAGTCCTTTTCCCAAAGAAATATTTTGGAGAATTATCAACAATTATCAATTATCTTAAAAAGCCCTCTCTGCTCTCAACCTGAGACTGGCAGCTTAGATTGTAGTGGTTTGTTAGGTTACAGTTTCTCTAACGTTTATTCTGTCTTCTTCAACATCATTTTGGGAATGCATGTGGAACTGATATTCCAAACTTCAGCTCCAGTCAGACATATCAGAATATTAGTTGTCTGTGAAACCATAATTCTTCCCTAGTGAACTAAATTTCCATTCTTCAACTGAGAAATCAAATTTCCTGTCCTCTGGATCTAAAACTATAGCACTGAGAATACACAGCTTATCTAACACTTTCTCAGTTGCTGCTTTTATCATCTATAAAATATCTTTAAGAAAAGAATATTCAGGAAGTGTCCTTGATTATGTAAATAGGATAATGGGAGGTCAAATAGCTTTAGACACAAAAGTGATACCATTAAGAAATGTCCACAAAATGAAAGACAACCAGAACAATGTATATCAATTAACAATCTATTGGCAGCAGCTCATATTATAGTAACTACTAAGTTGAAAACATCAGGAATCCTCACTATCACAGAGTGGCTAAATAGTGTTTGGTTTCTGGCAAAACATGGAACATTAAATATAAGATTGACAGTGCAATCCTGTGCATATCACTCAGAAGCAAGCCCCATTGAGCTCAGAGGGACTTACTGCCCAGTATGTGTATATACTAGGATTGCAGATGAATAGAAAGAATAAAGAAAGATATTTATTATGGTGCCTACTTATAAGATACTGGATTAAAAAGCTTCAAATAACGGAGAGGATGCTATACTATATGTCTTCTGTATGTTTTTGTTATATCATTTTCACTTTTATAACAAACAGTTTTAAAGATTCAAAATTTATTTTTTTAAATAAACTTGTTGTTTGAAAAGAATAAGAAAGAAAGTGGGAGGGAAGGAGGCGTATGTTGGCAACCTTTTCATAATGAAAAGGAAACTATCTGAAAGTAAAATGAGCAGCAAGAAATTTCAATGAAACTGTCTGTCAGCTTCCTAGCTCATCACCATCAAAGTTTTGGACTATAGGCTATAATTTCTGGGATTCAAAGAAACTAACACAAATAACTCTTAGGACTTCAATTACTGAACAATCGCTGCCACTAAATCATTGCTAATGTTTCATATAATCAAAATTCAACACAACCCTCCCACAACGTCAAAACTTGTTTCTAGTTAATTGGTTTGAGTATCTGGGGTGGGTTTTGCTTTGTTTCCTAAACCTCTTTCTTTCATATAGTTTCTGGTGCTCTAACAACCTCCACTCAGGATATGCTCATCCCTCACCAACAGCCAAAGCACCAGCTCACAGAGGAAGATAAGCAGAAGGTAGGCAAGGCCTTCATAGCCATGTGTACTGCATACAGGTGCATACCACATTCTCCATGGGACAATCTCCCCATCAATGGCAGCCAGGCTGCCAGCTTCAAAGAGAAGTGCTGCCAACCTCAGTGTTGCGCCATTTGCCACTGAATACATTGTAAGCAGAGAATGGAGCCTATCCCTATAGGCACAGCACTGTTCCTTCCACCTTCCGCCCCACCGTCAGACCCAGTATTTGGTCACATAAGAACATAAGAACAGCTCCACTGGATCAGGCCATAGGCCCATCTACTCCAGCTTCCTGTATCTCACAGCGGCCCACCAAATGCCCCAGGGAGCACACCAGATAACCTGCATCCTGGTGCCCTCCCTTGCATCTGGCATTCTGACATAGCCCATTTTTAAAATCAGGAGGTTGCACATACACATCATGGCTTGTAACCCATAATGGATTTTTCCTCCACAAACTTGTCCAATCACCTTTTAAAGGTACCCAGGCCAGATGCTGTCACCACATCCTGTGGCAAGGAGTTCCACAGACCAACCACATGCTGAGTAAAGAAATATTTTCCTTTGTCTGTCCTAACTCTCCCAACACTCAATTTTAGTGGATGTCCCACAATTTTAGTGGATGTCCCACACATTAGAATGTGACCTCAAGACACCATAAATGAGTAATTTCGTTACTCCTTGTGGTGAGCAAGCAAAGGCTGCTGAACCTTTAAAGGAGCTTTTGGGGAAATAAAAGTGTCCCAAAAAAGGGGAGGAGAGGAACAGGACAATCATCTCAATGATCTACAATTTAGCCCCAGTATTTTCTCCACTTGGTAATGGGGCTTTCTTGATATCTGGGTCTGCTAAAGTGCACCCTTCCCCATCACATACTTGGGCACTGGATGAATTATTCTTAAAAACAGTAATTCTGTATGTAAAGCTTTAAGAACAAGTTTATTCCTAAAATTTATTGACTCTTTCTCCTCTTCCAGATTAAATATTCTCATTTGGTCCTCCCATGGAAGGAGCTATGCTGGTTCAGCACTGAGCAGAAGGACAAATACACAAATAAGTACTGTGGACCCATCACACTTGCCACAGGGGACTTCCAGTGTAGCAGTGTCCCTCTTGGCACTATGAGGAAGTATAAGCCCAGGCAGAAAATGGCCCCCTGAAAAAGAACTCTGATGCATATATTTGGATGAATAAATAGTAGATCTCTCTCTCTCTCTCTCTCTCTCTCTCTCTCTCTGTATATCAGCTTGCTGGCTTCTGGTTTAACCCTCTTTGAGGACATAGATTGAACTGCTGTTTAAAAGCTTGAACAGTGAGGCCTCCATACTGCCTGCCTGTTGCAGAATTAGCCTTACTCAGCAGGAATGTGAAAATGGCTTGTGCAGATGGCCTTACATGTCTCTCCTCCTCTCTCCTGGTCAATTCACGCCCCCACCACTCCTGCAACACACAGACCCAGGCCCCAGGGACGGTGCCTCCAGCACGTAGCTGCTGTACGTCAATGACTTCTGTAACCCAGAGATAAGCATAGGGGCACAATTTTGCATGAAGATTTTTTTTAACCTGTTCTAAAGTCTGTCCTTGGAATTTTCCCACAGTTGGCGTTGTAGTGACATCACTAAAGCCCCCCCCCCAGGTGTGTTTGCTGCTGTAATACCAATGTAATTACTGCTATAGCTAGGCTGATGTCTTTTGTACTCTTCAGTTGCATGGTTAAAGTAGGTTCCAGCCACTGGATAGTTAATGGAGGTGTGTGTACCTCCAAGGAGCTCAGGGTGATGTACATGGCTCCTTCTGTCCTTTTGTCCTCACAATAACCCTGTGAGGTGGGTGAGGCTGAGAGATAGTGACTGGCCCAAGGTCACCCAGTAAGCTTCATGGTTGAGCAGGGATTTGAACCTGGATCTTACAGATCTACATCCAACACCAGAACCACTCCGTGAAAGTCTCTGCTATGCTCCATTGGAATTTGTGGAAGAACTACGGAGTAACAATAGTAAAGAAATGATGGGAGTACATGCCTGAAAAGGAGGTAAAAATGAGCAGGACGAAATCTTGTGGAACTTCAAAATGCAGACAGATAAAAAATTGGAACACAACATGCCTGATGTAATTGTGTTTGAGAAGAAACTGTGTTTGAGAAGTGATGCTTATTGATGTGTCAATTCCAGGAGATAATCAAAGAGGAGAAACAACAGGCAAAGATCAACAAAATATAAAGACCTGGAAACTGAACAGCACCTTTGGGGAAAGAAAACAACTACTCCTATTGTCATCAGTGCACCAGGTGCAATCCCCAAGGCCCTTATGAAATATAGATATAGACAAGATAACAGGTGAATAACTACGACAAGCTGCACTACACTGAACATTATACTGCAATATCTCACCAGTTCTTAAACTCATGGACAGAGTTTGAACTAGTTCGCACCTAAAATCCCAGTCCAAACATCTAGTAGGCTGTGACACCACGGTATAAAAATATCTTAAGCACCTACAAAATTGGCCTAAACATGCCAAGGGTCTGACATGCTCGAGCTTTCAGAATTCTTTATAGCAACTCTGTAAGACAAGGCCAGCATCACCCACTTTGTAAGGCTGTGATGTATTCCAGAATATTCATTTACAAAAAACATTTGAAGTTCTTCAAGTTTCTGTGAGAAAAGCAGGGGGGAAATGCTTTATGGAAATAAATACTACCCCTCTATTGGGGATGGGGAAGACTGAAGCTACAAAAGTGACTTCCCAAAGTCAATCGAGTGAGTCCATGACAGAAGAAAGAGTTAAATGGGGAACTTCCTAATTTGTACCTCAGTCTACACCAGAAAGTTGCTTTGATTAAAGTAATAGGTGCAGGGGTTCAATATTCATCCCCATGAATCCCAACTTGCGCAGGGGGCACTGGTTGTGGCTTCTCTCGCTGGTAAAGGCACAACACCCTTCTTTCTTAAGACTCAGCACACTCTTGAATTGTTTATCAAAGGAATCTCTCTAGAAATAAGGTGGGTCAGATTTTTTTTAATTGCAGAAACAGAATACAGCCTGCCATAGGCTGAAGCAACAGAATTGCAAGACTGCCTGCCCAACAGATTAAGATTAACAGTTTGGTTGGAGTAATGTCAACTGATAAGTTCTGTGTTATTTCAGAAACATGCCTTTACTTGTAATGATCATAGTATTTGTTTGTTTCCTTGTTTCCTGAGACAAGTCCCAAAGTATAATGTTGTGTGTTTGTGTATTGTTTTGAGTTTTTAAGATTGCAAACTGCTTTGGGGGACAATTTTTGGGAAAACTGGGGTAATTATTTTAATAAACAAACAAACAAGCAAACAAACAAACAAAGAAATCTTCCATTTAGTTATCTGCAATTATTCATTACTAAGATTTATATCCTGCCTTTCTACCAATTTAATGCAGTTAATATTCCCCCAAAAGACAGCAATTAAAGGTTAACATTAATCATTAAAATGAAGATCAAAACACAGATAATCAAAGACACCTTAACTGTGGTTTTGGAACATGGAGATGGGACCCAAATAAAAATGGATTTTTCTGGGTATTTGTGGATGTCTGTATGTGCATGTGTACACATGCATCCATACGCCTGCCAGAAACAGACAGCTCTGCATGGTGTAGTTTTAAGACACTCCCTTGAACAAGAAGCGGAAGGAGGGAGGTGTCGCTAGAGACTATCCTTGGGGCTGCCTGTTGCTGTCAGTTGCATAGTTAAAGCTCGGCTATGCTATGCGCCTGATAAGTTCAGCAAGAGAGAGAGAGCCAGCCCATTTTGCACTCTGGCAGACAAAAAGACAGGCAGGCCTGGTTAAAACCACAACCTGGCCCCAAATTAACTGGGTGTGGACAAAGAGCATCTCTGATCACACCACACCTGAAAGTTGGAGCCCTGGTTGAGGCAACGGTGGCTTGGCAGCTTTGAAGAGTGGCTTAGCAGTGGCTTGGCAGCTTTGAAGAAACTGGAAACAGAGCTGAGCCTGCTAGCCAAAGGACACCCTCTGTCACGTTTCTTTCACTTCCAGAACTAGGCTCCAGTTTGTCACAGCTGCACCAGAGGTCCCATAAACTAGGGTGCTGAGAAAATGCAGCACTTCAGCAGGATCCGGAATTTCATGCTGGAACTGGACAGAGGCCGGGGTCCTGGAGCAGTGTACCGAGGAGGGGAGCTGATCTCTGGGCGGGTGGTGCTGGATATCACCAAAGGGCTGAAGGTGAGAGCATTGGCTGTGTGTGCTCGAGGTTTGGCCACAGCTCACTGGCTAGAGAGCAAAAGCATTGGCATGAACACTGTCTACAGCGACTACACAGCCTATGAGACCTACCTGAGGAGGCGGCAGTCCCTGATCAGAGGTGAGAAGTGGTGTTTTTTTACCTTGCCCTCCTTCAGATCTACTCCTCTGGTGTAGTTGAGAGGATGGAAATATAGGTCTCAGCTTTCTCTTTCTTTTTGCAGCTATGCAGACTTGTTTGTCCTTTGGGCCTGTCTCTGAGGAGCTGACCCAATTCTCTCACAGGTGTCAGATTTTGAAACCAATTGTATCAACTATCCTTTGTATAACTCAGCCATATGTTTGGCCCTTCAAAAAACCTGAATTTTGACTATAGAATCTGTAAGATCCAGAATCTGCAGTCAGAGTGCTTGGAATGCAAGTGAGGCTGTAATTCCTCTTCAGCTGTTTGTCAGAGCCTTGTCAGGGCTGGAGACAGGAAACAGGAGAAGTTCCAAAAATGTTCAACTGGCAATTCTTGTTATCTTGTTGTGCGGAGGGAGGGACATTACAGGGGTAATGATTTATTTGGGAAGGGGTTTCAATCCATAATGATGAATTCTGATAGAGCTTGTATAGGGACCAAATTAATCATAATTGTGAGGGATTTCATTGCCATTTACTTGGAAATCTGCTTTTGCCTATAACTGGTACAGCATAACAAGAGCGCAGATGGTTACACAAACATCCAAACACAAACAACTTCTCAGTTGTATGCCAGGAAGGGAGAGGCTTGTGAGCACCTGTGCAGGACAAACAACATGCCTGGTGGTGTCTTGGCATGCCTGACTTTTCCCCTGTGGGTGAGGAACTTTGGGATACACCATTTGCTCCAGAAAGAGGGACAAAATCCTTACAAGGGGCCCATAGCATGTCTATTTTGTACTTGAGGAATAGGTCAACCCAAGGGGGTAAAACGTTAAAAGGAGGCGGCACTAGATAGAAGAATACAGCTAGAGAATATCCATAAACAGACACAGTTTACCTCTGAATAATAGCTCCTGGGCAGCTATGGAAGAAGGCCTTCATATTCTGTTTGCCTTCATACCCTATTTGTGGATTTTTTCCTGGATCATCTGTCTTGCCACTGTGAAAACAGAATGCTAGATGAGGTGAATGTTTGCTCTTGTCCAACAGAACTCTTCTTAACATGCTTCAGCTTTCTATCAAGAAATATTTTGCCTGATAGCTAAATTGAACCTACATGTATAGAGGCACTATACCTGTAAATACAGATGGTGGAGGGTAAACAATAGGACGAGCCTACTGCATTGGTGCTGTGCTTTTTGGGGTCCTGGAGGCATCTGGTTGGCCACTGTCAGAAACAGGATGCTGGACTAGATGGACTTGTGCAGTGTGATCTTTTTATCTGCCAGCACCATGAGAAGCAGGGAGCATGTTCTTAAGAGGCAGGGAGGA
This sequence comes from Tiliqua scincoides, assembly GCF_035046505.1. Classification (NCBI taxonomy): domain Eukaryota; kingdom Metazoa; phylum Chordata; class Lepidosauria; order Squamata; family Scincidae; genus Tiliqua; species Tiliqua scincoides. Next base: position 29,979,180 of record NC_089828.1, read on the forward strand.
TCACACATGGAAAACTGGTCTCTAGGAAAACTGGTCCCAACTGATTTTTATCATCATTATTATCATGCTGTTAGCACACAGGGCACTTTGCACAGTAATTTCCAAACTAGAAGGGATGTTAAACCTGTTATTAAGAATGATGATTTTTGTTTTTTTATACAGTGGATAGCAGCTACAAGTGTGGGACAATCAGGATCAGGGCTGTAGCATGGCAAGGAGGGCTTTAATCCTTTGCCACCACTATGGTCCCAGTCCAAACCAGACCCTCCTGCAGCTGTTGTTTGACCAGGGAGGAAAACTTCCATAATATGAGTTCATATTACATATGACAAGGTCTTTGCCCCAAGGAAATTACAAAGTAAATTCCTGAGTGAGAGACAATAGAGAGAAGGAAGGAGTGGGAGAGGCAGAGATAATATACAACAAATGTGAGCAGATGTAACTGCTATCATTTCATGGTTTGTTTTAGTTGGGGATGAGGGAGGAATGAGGTGTTAAGTTGAAGGGTTCACAAAAAGGGCAGTTACTGTTGTGGCAAGGGGTCTGTTGCCATATGGTCTGGTCCTGTAGTGCACCAGTACAATTCGTAATTAGGAACAGTGTAGTAATGAACATGGTAGCTGCCATACCAGCACTGTCAGTCATGAGGGCTATCCTCATGGAAGAACGCGGCTCCCTGTACCACCAACAGCTGACATCCGAGTTCGAAAATTTAGAGCTTAGGAGGAAACCTGTGGATCCTCTGGGATGTATGACACGGGAACATTCACAGACATGAGAGGAAGCATAAGGTCCACTTTTCTGTGAGGCATGCACAAAGTGGTTTACACAATAGAAACAATCATAAAAACATGTCACTGAGTGTCGATAAAGAGCCAATTCAACAACAGAAACGTATAAAGAACTTGAATGCAATCACCAAGCACCAAAGAAGCCAGGAAGTAAGACTTAAAGTAAAACTTAAAAGTTTAAAATGATCTTCAGCTATAACAAGGAACATTTGAACAGAAAGACAGAGAGACTGAATACACACTTCACTTGGTACCTAAACGCTAACAATGAACAGGTTTATCTGGGGAACATATTTAAAAGATGCAGGACCACCTTCAAGAAGGCCCTGCCTCCTGTCTTGGCCCCTCTGGCCTCCAAAGGTGGGGATGCTCAAAAAAAATGTTGGACGGGCAAGTTTGTATTGGACAACCAATGGAACTGCACCTTTACTAAGTTGAATAGAATCTGTAGAACAGGAGGCCAAAGGAAGAATTTTATCTGTGCAACGGCCATTTGCCATCCCCAACTCAACAACCCTCCCAATTCTACTGAAGCAGGTTAACTCCATTTCTTGGCAGTTACCATTTCCTGGAACCTTCCTTGGGCTCCTGGATACCCAACCTGTAGCTGTTTGCACAGTAATGGGTAAACACAAAAAGCTCTTTGGAAGCTTGGCCCAGAGCACTTAGCCGGCTCTGTAAATATCAGCACTCCCCTCACAAGCTTAGGTCCTACATGTTAAGATGATAACATGTGGGTTAGTGATTCAGCCAAGCAGCAATATGAAAGAACTTGATTTCAGACAGGCCAGAGCATTAGGGGAGGCAAAGGCTGGTTTGTGGAAGACAGTAGCTGTTACAAGTTTTGCTTTAGGTATGGATTCCAAAGGTTTTGCCTACAACATTTCCATGCAAAGTTCAAATGTATCTGGAATGAGCATACATTCCAAAGGACTAGCATCCCTGTTAGTATCTGAGGAGCCGTAAGACACTTTGGGCACAATCCTAACTCACCTTCCAGCGCCAACATAAGGACATTGCAGATCCGAGGTAAGGGAAGAAGCATTCCCTTACTTTGAGGAGGACTTCGTGAGTGCCACCCAACTGTAGGATGCAGCACACATCCCATTGACACCGCTAAGACAGTGCTGGAAAGTTGGTTAGAATTTGGGCCTTTGTTGCTTTTGCTACAACACACTGACTAACAAATTTATTGTGGCAGGAGAAGCTATTTGAGGAAGTTGACTCTAGGCAATGAAACAGTCTGCCACAATAAATTTGTTGGGTATTAAAGTGCCACAAGACATTTTCTGCTACAAACTAATAAAGGACTACAAACTAGTCCTCTGGAACTTGTGCTCATCTCAGGTACATTTGAGCTTTGTGGAAACCGTCACAAGCTTAACATCTGCCACTTCAGGGCCTTTGTATCCCACTGTTTATATAATGTCTAATAGGTAGATTGATTGATAGCCAAATAGGAAAGGGTGGAAGATTGTGGCTACAAGGCTTTTTTGGTGGGGATGTAATAGTCTTGGAATACCCTCCCCAGGGAGATTTGACAGGCTCCCTCCCCTTGCTGCCTGTAGGCAGTTCAAGATGTACTTTTTTCCTTAAAATTTTTAGTAATTTATTGTCTTAATAAGCTTAAGGGTGATTGACTGCTTAATGTTTTGTTTTACTTTTTGTATTGTGGATCTTCTTTATTGTTCCTACTGTTTTTAGTTTTGTTTGGTTTGATTGTTTTGAAATAGATTGTTAGCTGCCTTGGACATTGTGGGAAGTTGGAATATACATTCTGAAAATAAATAATAGAAAGGAAGGAAATCTGTCAATGAGTCAATTGAATCAGATGAAGTGGGCTCTAGTATGCAAAAGCTTCTGCCACAATACATGCGCTAAGTTTTAAAGTGCCACAAGGTTCTTTTTTGGGTTCAGTTAGCAAATGTTGGGTGTCTTCCACCTCCTGGCATGATTTTGCTGGTTATCATTATTGCCTTATTTGTGTGTGTCTGTTCATTCCTTGGCCACTAAGTGTCACCCTTGTCTTTGTAAAAAATACCAGAGAATTGAAACTGTACAAACGGGTCTGCAGTAAAAAAAAGTTATGAAGCACTTTCACATTGCTATTCTCCATTTCTTCCTTGAGGTGTCAGCAAAGTCATGGAAGAAGATGCCAGGGGGTAGAGTTGAGCTTCTTTCACTCAGACACCAAAGACTTACTTCCTCTGTCACATGCAGATTGTTTTTCTGAAACTCAGATGATGTTTTGCCAGCAACTCAGCAAAGAATTGTTTTCCCAGACTCCTGATATTTCCTGGTACCCCAGTATGTGCCTGTTCCTCTGATTAGCAATGGTACATACAATCTTCCTCCACAGACAGGAACAGGGAGTACCATATGCTAAATAACAGGTAGTAACTCTCATGCCCCAGTGGAAGCTGGCATCTACTTGGGTGCTGCTGAAAACAGAGTGGGATGGACCTTTGGGGGCTGCCACAAGGTGGTTTGACTGTCCCCTGCCATCACTGTGTGCCATATTTTACAAATACACACTGGCTGTGCTGCAAAGATTCTGCTTTTTCACCTTGACTGTGCTGAGGTCAAAGTGAACATCCCAAATCCACCAAGAGCATGAGGAAGAAACTGTACAAGTAATTTGGATTGTTCATTTAGCTTGGTGGGTGGATGAGACCCAAAAGGAAATGCTGAAGTTAGTTTCCATGGTGCAGTTCTGGTTTATGTATTGAAAATATTTATATTCTGCCTCCCCCCCCCCCATATGGAGGGCACTCAGGGTGGCTTACAAAAGTTCTTAAATACATTTGAACAGTGGAACAATGCCTACAGTAATAAAATAAAACGCAGATAATAATTGGTGTTACCCTCCCATAGACATTGCTCTCATGTGAGAACAAAGGCACACCATTACTTCCAGTTTGGTGCTTTGATTGTTACCAGGGGAGAAAGAAGCAGCTCCATCCCCAAGGCTTACTTTGATTCTGAAAGGTTAGCTGGCCTGAGGGCCATCTCTAAAGACCACCTGCCTGCACCGTGATTAGAATTAAATTTGTCAATTGTTTATGTGGGAAAGTGGCTGTAAGTTCAATAGAGTCAAGGCTGGCAGCCAGAGAATTGTGCAACAGCAATAGTTATATCACTGTGGGCCAAACATCCATTTAAGCAACAGAGTGGCTTGGCTTCAGACTCAGCTAGGGGATGGGGATTAGAAATATTTTAAACTTTTCTCTGCAGAAAAATATGAGTGCAAGCACAGCCAGCGGTTAGTCACAGGCCAAGGCAGTAAAAAACCTGGAGCATGTTTGGTTTCATCTCTTTAATTTGGAAATAGTCAAGGTGCAGGCTTGTGCAGATTTGGCACAAAGCTTGGAGCAGAGTCAGGATAAGAACTAAGATGGTGTAGGGCAGTGGAGTGTCTTGGGTGGTGGGTCAGGCATTAATACACAGGGGGAAATGGAAAAAGTCAGGGGGATATGAGAGCAAGAAACACCATCTGCATATAAGCAACACAACGAGGTGGACACAAAATGTACTGAGGGCCATGACAGGAGTATACCAGTAGCTGATCCACAGGGGACCCTAGGAGAAGCCCACTTATTCCTCTCCCAATCCAAATTTCAAGGCTCCAGGGCCATGACAGGAGTATACCAGTAGCTGATCCACAGGGGACCCTAGGAGAAGCCCACTTATTCCTCTCCCAATCCAAATTTCAAGGCTCCAGAGCTGCAGAGATGGCCGTGGGTAGTAATAACAGGCCATTAATTTATAACTCCCCTAATCCACAAGGCTTGTTACAAGGATTGTGTACAACTTATGTTTCCACAGGGGTAGTCATGTAACAGCCCAATCCTATCCACAATTTCCTGGGAGTAAGACCTATTGACTGTAATGGCGCTTACTTCTGAGTAGGCATGCATAGGGTTGGGCTGCCAGGCTGTTGCAGAACAATGCCCCCAAGAGAGCCCTGTTCAACACTAACAGGTGTACTGATTGCGCTGCTTCCAGAAATGCGCTGTTCTTTCAGGTGCCCCAATCCTCCCTTGCTCGTTATGATCGTGGGTGCCGCGGATCCTGCTCTGCTGCTGCAGTCCCCGCAATGCTTTCCTTTAGCCGTGCAAAGCCTCTCTTTGCCCAATAGAGGAAAGTTTATCTCTCGGAGTTTCACCCTTGCAAACTGCTGGCCGAAAGGCGGGCGGGCGGGCGCTGCGGACCAGTGGGCCGGGCGCATGCTCGCTGCCTTTGTTGTGCAAGGGCTGCTCCAGCCACCGCGCCCCCTCGGCCTCCTCGGGACAGCCCCCCTCGCGCCGATAGGCTGCCTGGGGCCCCGAGGGCGCAGCTGCCGGAGCGGAGCTCGTCCCGGGCGAGCGGCTCTGCGCATTTAAAGGGCTCTCGCCCTGGTGCCTGCAGCCGTGCCAAAGTGCCAGTCTTGAGCGAGCCATCCGATCCGATCCGATCCGAAGCGAGCGAGCCTTCTCCTGCCCTCCCTCCCTCCGTCCTCGGAGCCATGATCTTCGACCGGCTCAGGCTCTTCGCGATCCTGCTGGACTGCCCCGAGCTGGCCTCTCCGCCGGTCTTCAGCTCGGGCGAGAGCGTCTCCGGCCGCGTCGTGCTGGAGCTGTCCGGAGAGGCGCGCCTGAGCGCCCTTCACCTGCACGCGCAGGGCTGCGCCAAGGTCCACTGGACCGAGTCCCGCAGCGCCGGCTCCAGCACCGCCTACACGCAGAGCTACAGCGACCAGGTGGACTTTCTGAGCCACCGCGAGACCCTCGTCGCCCCGCCAGGTAGGGCTCCGCCTGGGGCACCGCCAGCCGCGCGCCTTTGGATGGGGAGGCTAAGGCTGTAGACCTACCCACGCTTACCTGGGAGTAAACCCCACTGACTGTAATGGGACTTACTTCTGAGTAGGCATGCATAGCTCTGGGCTCAGCTCTAGCACGGGCACCTGAAGCAACTGCGAACCGTCTCCGCAGCTCCTTTAGTCCAAGCCTCCGCACTTCCACTAGGAAGTCAGTCCCAGTCAACTCAATGGGACTTACTCCCATGGAAATGTATCTACGATTCAGCCTGGGTCTATCTCCTCCACTTGCAGCCCAAAGCTATATATGTCTACTCAGAAGCAAGGCATTATAGTCAATGGGGCTTGCTCCCAGGTAAGTGTGGATAGGATTGTAGCCTTAGTATCTCTTCTGAGAGGACTCATTTTGGTCCCCAGGGGAGGTTTTTGAGCCCCACTCCTGGCACTGTCCATCTCCCCGCTAGCTGGTAGGCAATACAGGAGAGAGTGAGAAAGGGACCAACACCTCTTCAAGTAGTCACTTTTGCTGGATTTGTTGTGGTGCCCATTAGATGAGAGCTGGAGCTTTCGAAGGATTATTTTACAAGATCCTTGTACCCAGCAGTCCTCTGCCGAACTCTTCCAAAGGTGGCCCCGGCCCGGGCTGGTAACTTTTATTCAAGTCAATTCTATTCATGGTAGGCTGGCACTTATATAACCAAGAATCTGAACCACGGATCTTACAGGGACCTGGGCTGTGCAGCCATTCTGGTCAGTTCAGTTCAGTTTCGGCTGAGATTTTTCTATTTGCGCTGCCCCCCCCCCTCACTATTTCGGTAAGAGTGGATTTCCATACCAGCAACTTGGAGATTCTGGACAACTCACTGTCCAGAACTATACTGTCAGAGCTGTGAGGGAGCTTTGCAAAATGGCTCTCTCAAGCAACAGAGGACCTGTAGCTCAGTCTGACTTCAACCTGCTGCTTGCAGGAAGGAGGGAGGGAGCAGAACAGATCTTCTGTCAGAAAGACTTCCTTCTGGGTTGAGCCTTGTCAAATAGATAATTGGTTTGTTTTGAAGGATTATAAGCTGCCCATTGGGAAATACCTTTGCTGTAACAATCCCTTCTGAATTTGTGCCTTTGTGCTAACTTTTCCTTTGTTAATGCACTTAAAGTCTTTGGCCACATGTCTTCCAACCACTGTCTGGGTGGCGGGGGGGGGGAGGAGGTTGTGGGTGTGTGTGTCTGCTGCACTGCATTTCCGTTGTTTTGCCATCATAGAAAACTTTGCAGAAATAGGCTGTTATTCAGTTTTGCTTTCTGTCTTCTGTTCCCCAACAGATAATGGAGATGTCACCGTCCTTCAGGCAGGACGACATGAATTCCCCTTCACATTCCAGCTACCAGAGTAAGTTTGTTTGTTTTTTTAGTGTTTTTTTTGGTGCTGTTTTCACCTCTGGCCAAGCCAGCATTTATGTGGGGGAGGAAAGTTCGCGGCTGTGCTCCTGCAGGAGATTCGGAGGCTGGCTCCTGCCTGTTTTTGTCCTTATAACCTCTTTTCCTTGTGACAGGACTTTAGCTACCTCCTTTGAGGGGAAGCATGGCAGTGTCCGGTACTGGGTGAAGGCCAAGCTGCACCGGCCTTGGTCATCAGTGAAAAGAGCAAAGAAGGAATTCACTGTGATTGAACCCATTGACATCAACACGCCAGCTTTACTGGTGAGCCAAGATGCAGGAAAGGGAGGGGGGGTAATGAAGCAGGATTTCTTTGACCGCTCAGTTCTAGAAAAGCATCACTAGTCTGGATCAGACCAAACACCTGTACTGCCCCTTTTCAAAACTGAGGACCGTGGAGCACAAACAGACTATTAATCTTGTGGCATTTGCTACTTCGCTGTTGAATCAAAGGACTAGGCTATCACTTATGAAAGCTCATCTGTTTAAAAATTAGTTGACTATGAGAAGTGGCTGCTGGACTCTTAAGTTAACCTAAAATGCAGTGGTCCAAATCTTTTTTCATCCAGCTATGTTTATTATTAATTGCATTTATTCTCATACCTATTCTTCAAAGAGCTTTGAGGCCTCTGGGCTGTGAGGTGGTGATTGGCCCAAGGCCACCTTGTGAGCTTCATGGCTCAGCAAGGATTTGAATTCTTTGATCAAAGAGCAGGCCTCAGATCCTACACAACACGCTAGTCGCTTCTTAATGTGCATCTGAGACTCTAGGAACGGGTGGGGTGACTACCAAGTATCCCTTGCAATCCTTTTGAGAAAGGGGAAGATGAAGGGATGCTGCCATAACAGCTTCCTATGACACAGAGTTCCAGAAGATGGAATTAGACATAACCCTTTCTGAGATGAAGGTTAGAGAGTGGATAAATGATCTTCAGACATCTTGCCTAATGATTGTATTTAATAACAAAAATGGGGTTTGGAATATATTTCTGCTTTTCCCAACAGGCTCCTCAGGCTGGTGCCAAAGAAAAACTGGCTCGGGCATGGTATTGCAACCGTGGCCTGGTCTCTGTTTCTGCAAAGATTGACCGAAAAGGCTACACACCAGGTGATTTACTGGGATGTTGGCAGGTAGGGGTCAGAAGTGGGGCTGACCCTCTTAGCCTCCTTTCCCCTTCAGGTTTTGGGTGTTTGTGATAGTACCAAATTCAAACAGTCTGTAAGGCCCAAACCTCTGATATGACATTATGTTTCTCTTCCATGCCTTTGTCTAATTTCTTTTTAAAGCCATCTAAGCTAATGGCCATTACCATTAGCAATTAGTTATATAACTTCAATATGAATCTTGTACAGCAACAGGCACACCGTGCAAGAGAAGAAATTGCTAGAATTCTCCTCTAATGCTGTTTTTCCTCCTTCTCTTTTTGGCAGGCGAAGTCATTCCCATCTTTGCTGAAATTGACAACTGCACCACTCGCACTGTGGTACCCAAAGCCGCCATCATCCAAACACAAACCTTCATTGCCCGGGGCAACAAAAAGCAAAAGAAGTCCGTGGTGGCAAGCATTGTGGGAGACTCCATTGCAGCAGGGAAGAGGGAAGTATGGCATGGGCGTGCACTCAAGATCCCTCCAGTCGGGCCTTCCATTCTGCAGTGCCGCATCATCCATGTGGAGTATGCACTCAAGGTGAGAAAGTGGTTGGGGGCCTGGCTTTGAAGACTGAAGAAATGTATGAGTGAGATTCTGGATTCATGACTGTCCAGCTAACACATGTATAAGTGGATGCAAGTAGGCATGCTGGTAAACTCATTTCTTTCTTAACTGAGAAATATATCAAGTTCCTAGCCCTTAAGCAGCACTGTGGATGGAAAATTTTACACCACTATATTTTTCTGTATAAAAATGTCCATTTCCAAATCAACCTTTTAAAAACATTAATTAGTGATGCAATCAATGGATACAGTACTAGTCAGACTCATAAATTTTTTTAGGTGACTTTTCCTAAGAAGGAGACATACATAATATACATGCAACACTCTAGGTGTGTTAAAATTAGTATATGCATAAACAGTTTTTAGCCATTGACTTTCTCTTGCAACTTAAATGTAAGGAAGCATAACCTATTGAGTTGTCATATCTTGAAATATTTACAAGTATTTCAACAAAAATATTTTCCAAGTAAAGATTTGGAATTGTTTGAATATAACACTTAAAACACAGAGAGTGCACTTTATAGAATCTCCCCCCCCCCCCACACACACACACTAAAATATTTCAGTTCATATATTGGCAATTTGGGGAAACTATTCTGAATACTTAAACAGCATGTGAAATTGATGTGGCCAAAGTCTTTCGTTCAGTTGACTAAATTATAAGTCAAATGTGCTGAATCAGGCTGCAGTTGATTAAGGACACTGGAAACGGTTGCAGATGTAAAATTTTCCAGAAAACCCACAGCATAGCTCTTGAGGAAAGTAGATTTGAAAGTGTGTCTAAAAACCAGTCTAAACTGCATGGGGTCAGGGCTTCTAGCACCTTGTCACCATAGCATCTACTAGAAAAAAATGTAAACAGAGCAGACATATGCTCACTTGCTTGATTTATGTAGAACAAAAAATGTATCTTTTTGTATGTGAAGAATGAGGACTTTCTGGCTGCAAATTTAATTTGTGAATGCAGGGCATGCCCTAGTTGGTCCACACTCTGTACTGAGAACATCATGAGGCCTTCTCCACATTCAGCGCAATTCTATGCCTGTCTGCTTAGAAATCAGCCTCACTGCATTCAGTGGGACTTACTTCCAGGCACATAAGTATAGGATTGCAGCCCTAGTAAAGTTAACTGGTCTGCTTCCATCAGACAAGGAACTGTGTTTTTAAAAAAATACTCTTGTCCTGAAAGGTCTGCATTGACATCCCTGGAACTTCCAAGTTGCTCCTGGAGCTGCCACTCGTGATTGGAACAATCCCACTGCATCCATTCGGCAGCCGCACATCCAGCATCAGCAGCCAGTACAGCGTCAACGTGGACTGGCTACGACTGGGGATCACCGAACAGCCTGAGGGTAAGTGGTTTAAGATTACAAGCCAGGATTAATCCCCAAGAAAATAAAGAGATGGAAACAACTGAACTGTTAGTTCAGTTAGTGGGTCTTTCTGCAACCATGATGCCACCACTAAGAAAGTCTTGCTCCAAGTACTCATTAATTAGGGGAGTAAGATAGATAGGACTTGGAACAGAGACTTTGTAACCAATTGGCAAGCTGAGGCACAAAAGCTTACTTTTGCATACTTGTTCCAAAGACAAAAAGGTTTTTTGTCGGCAAATGCGTGGAAAGGAGGGGATCCTATCCTATCATAGCTCCAACAATTGACTGTAGCCATTCATTTTCCTCTGTACGTATGAGGGCTAAACAGAACTTACACTCACACACAAGTTAAGATTTTTAGAGGAGGTGAATGGACATCTGTCCTTAGGTGGCAATTAGGCGCGAGGCACACAGTCATCGAGGGTTCCTGTCCTTGTATCTTCTTGATCTCAAAACTTGATACTTAGATCCATTATATAGAGAATCACTACCATACAAACTTTTTAAAAAGGATTGAAATTTCATGGTGGAGTAGGAGAGGTATTTTAGTCAGCTAGATGGAACTTTCATGTTCACAGCTAGTTTTTCAGTGTTGCTGCAAGAACAAGAGAGAGCAGTTGTCTTTTTACTCTTCCTTGGGGCTTGCTAAAAGCATGCAGTTGGTCACTGTGGGAAGTAGGATGCTGAACTCTTTGCCTGACTGCATGTTCTTGCAACATTAGGAAATGCTCACCTAATCACAACCCCTCTATTTGTTTCTCCACAGCTCCTCCAGACTACTCTTCTGTTGTGTCTGGTGAGGAATCCACTGAGATCTTGTCCCCTCCGTGCCAGGATGAGTCCTGCAGCATCCCTGAAGGGCCTTTCTTTGCCTACATCCAAGAATTTCGTTTCCGGCCTCCTCCTCTCTATTCTGAGGTGAGCACTATGCGAGGGAAGGAGAAGTATAATCTCATAGTTGCATGGGTGTGCGTGCGAATGTCCCTCGGTTTCTTCCTGCCACATCAATTTCCTTTGTGGCAGTAATGGACATGCTGATATATTATTATTATTATTATTATTATTATTATTATTATTAACAGTATTTATATACCGCTTTTCAACTAAAAGTTCACAAAGCGGTTTACAGAGAAAAATCAAATAACTAAATGGCTCCCTGTCCCAAAAGGGCTCACAATCTAAAAAGATGCAAAAGAATACCAGCAGACAGCCACCAGAACAGACACTTGCTGGGGTGAGATGGGTCAGTTACTCTCCCCCTGCTAAAAAAAGGAGCACCCACTTGAAAAAGTGCCTCTTACCCAATTAGCAGGGGTTAGTATATTAGTATACTATATTAGTATATAATATACTAGTATTAGTATAATTAGTATATATTAGTATAACTAGTAGTATAACTAGTATAACTAATATTACTAGTATAGTAATTAGTATAACTAGTATAATTAGTATATATTAGTATACTATATTAGTATAGAAGAGGACAAGTCCTTGTTCTGAGGCGCATACAGAGGAAGGGGAGGGAAGTGTAGGCAGGTGAAGAATGTGTTATTTCAGTTATGTATATTTGGGCTAAGTTCCAATACAGCACAGGCTTAAGGGGGTGTGCTGAAGGCTTCACATATTATAGCATGTAACATAATGTTGCTATTAAATGACAGCTGATGGGGGGGCTCCTATTACTGTTACTCATGCTGACTCTCTTCTCCAGAGGCTGCCTCTAACCTCTCCCTTTTACCTTGTTCTCCTTGCAATCCAGGTGGACCCCAACCCTCCTCCTGACAACAGCATTCGTCCACGCTGCATGACTTGTTGAAGGGAGCACCACATGACTCAAGATCCTCTGTTAGAATGGAAATTCTTCTTGCAAAGAAATTACTGCAGCAGAAATGCAGCAGTTGAGGATAAGGAATAGGCCCTCATTCCGGAAGCAGGGTGCATCCGTCCCGTAACGAGCACTCCACGCAGAACACATGTGCTAGACTCTCCACGTAACAGCCAGAGCTTGTCCAGCATCAGTGATATGAAGGAAGGGGAGAGACCTCTTGCCTGAGTGGTGACTGCTCAGGATTACACAAATGCATTTTGAACAGTCTTCTGAGCCTTGCTTCCTATGGTGGCTGCAGTGCCATTCCAGCTGTCACACGGCTGATTTGTATGCAGGCCTTCATCCCCAGATCAAAGCCATGCAGCCCATCCAACCTGCTGCTCTCTCCTGAGAGGAAGCTTCTGCTCCATCCTCTGGGATTCCATATGTGCCTTGAAGGAAGTTGGCCAAGTGCCTCCAGGAGAGGAGAATTCCAGCCTCATGACTCAGCTGACCTTATCAGCACTTGACATTTTTGGGCCATCCAGTTTGGTTTCTCTTTAAGGCTGATCAAACCTACAATACCCAGAAGGACTGGCTGGAGTGGGTTTGTTTCCAGGAAAAAATACTACCGTGATCCAAGGATAGATCATGGATAGGAGGGGTGTATATCCTTTCTGTGGCAGGGTGTTGTCTGTCACAAATGAAGCCTTGACTGTAATTGCACTTGATGGGAATGGGGATGAGATGATGACATCAAGAGCTTAATTTGCCACTTCAATTATCTGCTGCCTTTGAACACCCAAAGTATATTGTGGGTACTGAAAAACAGATCTTACTCTGTGGGAGAAGGTTGGTAGCCACAGTGGGCAGAATGCACTGGAATTTTACAAAGAAACTTTGGTGTATCTGAGTGGCATCTCTTAACAACTGGTTCTGTGAATCCAGCAAAAACAAGGATGGAAAGGTCATGTTTGCATGGAAGTTCTTTGGTGTGTCCTTTTGTCTTTTCAGGACCGGTCCCTATAAGACCCCAAGTCCTGGGCATTTAGAGGTGGGGAGGAAAAAGAGAGCACTCTCTCTATTTGCATTCCATGAGCTTCAAATGCAAAACTTTCCAAATCTTCAAGAGCACAAAGGTTTCCTCTGTAATGGGCCATGGGCCCTTGTTTTTATATGTTTTTTTCCCCCTGATGTGCTCCAGTTTAATGCAGATTTAAACCAACCTATTTCTTAGGTTCATATTTTGTACATTGTTGCCTTAAGCTGTGTTAGAAAATGCAGCATTATATTGTTTGTGTGTCTTTCTCAGAATTCTTGCTTTTGTACAAGTGATGAAAAATAAATTCATGAAACATAGTAATTTGAATTCTCCTGGATTTATATTTAATGTCTGGCAACTTATAATCATAAGAATCTTACTTTACTCAAACTTTATTATTATAGACACTTGTATTCCACCTTTTTGATTCAAAATTGAACATAAATTCAATCAATGTTGATCACTATTGTAGCTCTCCAGAGTTTTGGACAAGGTATTTCAATATTTGACAAATATTGCAAGATGGAAATCAAAACAAAAGGTGAAATCACTTTTAACCCTGCCTAACTTCCATAAGCACTTCCTGACATGAGACTCACAGAGACAGCAATATAGCAAAATTCAGCCTAAAGTATTTTTTTTCCAAAGCAACGTAATTAGACTAACTGAAATCACATGGTCTCACCAGAGTCCCTGCTAAAACCTAAGGCTTAAGCAACTTGAGAAAGACTGCCAGGTCAGAAATTACTTGCTTTCTTTAGCTTCCAGAGCACTGATTTTCTATCCCATACTTCCACTTTTATCCCAGCTCCCACTACACATCCTGCATGATTTATGGCTATAATGGGAACATATTGCATTCAACAGGTCACCTGGTCAGGAATCTAGAACTGGAACAGCACTCGTCCTAAAAACCAGATGTGGGTGAAAGGATACTGCTCCTAGAACCACAAGTGCTGCCGCCTTCTAAACTCAGAGTCTCAGTGCCTTGTGGCTTGGCAACATTTGCTGCTCTCTTATAACAACTCCATTTCATTTTCACTCTATGGTATATACATTTCCTAGATTGTCTAGGAAGTGGAACATTTCAGGTCCTTTTCTCAGATATTTCCCAACCAAGTGACACTGCTAGCAATACTTTTGCATACCAACTGTGCTTTAAATTGTTCTGTTTCTGTTCAGTTGTTCTGTTTGAATTAATTATTGTTCTGTTCCAGAATTTGGCATTCTTTTTGCCCCCCACTTTTTTCAGGAATTGGGAATAAAGGCTTAGGTAGGTGAGAACGTGTTGGGATAGATGTTGGAGGAGGAAACAGGACTACCTGTTTTGCAATCCAAACTATAGGCATTGGGTGGAATTTGCACCCTCCCTAATGGAAACCTTCTGTCTGGATCTTTTGCACATAGTTAGGACAGGCACATCCATGAGGACCAGTCCTGCATATAGCATACACCTATCTTGCACTGCTGAGCATTTTAGCTTTACTTCCTAACATCCGCCTCCCTTTGCCAGTTAACCTGTGTGTATTATAAACCGCCACCTGAGGATAACACTCTATGTATCTAATGAAGCAGCCTCTTAAAACTTCTGCAGTAACATCTCTATGGTGCAACAAGACTATTTGAAGATTTCAAAGTTTTTCTAACAAAACCACGAGCATTATGGTTTGTATATTGAGGGTTATATGGCCTCATCCCCCCCCCCTTCATGAGGACTCCAGACTGATCTCAGAATTTAACAGACTGGGAGTTAACCAGTTAACTTTTGGGAACTAATTTTTCCCCTGTATTTGAGTTGCAGCTGTGGAGTCACACAGGATAAAGTGGCCAACCTATGCTTCCACCTTCCAAGGAAATCTTTGAGCAGAATGCTTCTTGCAACCCACTGCCATTACATTCTCCTGATCCTCCTCTGCCTGAAATTCCAAATATGTTCATTGGCCAGGTCATCCCTTGCCTTGTGATCACAAAAATAGCCAAGGGAATAGGGAACAAATCCAAGGACACTGTCTGCTCAGGGGTTCCAACAAGGGTCAACAGATGTCACATCCCCAACTAGGGGCTCTGGTTTCATTCACACAGGAGGTCACTGGGCTGGGAACTTTCCACCCCAAAATGGAACTCTGCAATTCAGGCTCTCATGGTCTTGAACTGCACTATGGATTTATTTTTTAGAGTACAGGGGCTCAAATATGCCCACAGCAGCTGGGGAACAGCAGCAGGAGAGGGCTTCACATCCTGCATCTCTCTGGAACATCTAGCTGGCCACTGTTGGAAACAGTGGTAAAGATTGGATTCTGGTCTGATCTAACAAGGTTCTTCTGATGTTCTGAAATTTACTTGTAGTGCATACTCCCTGTCTTCTGGTCCTAGAAGTGAAGGACCTGAGTGGAACTATTAACAAGTGTAATAAATACTCTGCCCAAACTCAAAGGAACTGTATTCTTCATTGCTGTAGAACATGACTTAGCAATGATGTACTAGTAAATGGAGGGAGCACTACCTGCGTGTCTACAGCTAGTGAAAGTTACATACTTTTGAGATATTTGCAGCAAAGCAGTGACTAGGCTGTTAAAATTTCACACACACACATTTTAACCAACCATGACACAACTCAGTGGCTTCAGCCTGGTTCACATACACATTCTTTTCACTCATGTAACTGTAGGTTCAAATCCCTGTATTCTTCCTGGCTGAGGAAAGCAGAGTTGGCATTTTAGAAAAATTCAGAGAGTAGCATAGATGCTTTGTAAGGAGAAGGTCTTCCCAGGTTCAGTCTTCAGGATTTTCACTTAAAAAGGATATCAGGGATGGGAGATATCCTGAGAGCTGCTGCCAACCAGAGTAGGCAGGACTAAATGGCCTGACTGGTAGAGCAGCTTCTGAGCACCTAAATCCTGGTAACCCCTGTGCTACTGATGTGAAGGGCAAGCTACCAACCAACAGCAGTTATTGCATAGGATCATTGGAGGAGCTCATCTTACCTGAGGACCATCAAACACAAAGTCTTGCAGTTTCTTAGACTAAGGCCCAGTCATTACATGGGACAGTTACCTCTAAGTAAATGTTGCCAACTCCAGGGAAATGGGGGAGCAGGTATTGGTTTCTTTACGAGTTCTTCAGAAACATGATAAAGCCAGAGCCAAGCATAAGTCATCCTTTGACCCTGTGTGCTTTTGGACACATAATGCTCTTTGCTCTGAATACAGAGGCTTAAATGGGCAGGGTTCACTAGGCCAGAGACCTAGGACTCAACCCTGACAATATGCAAAGTAACAGCAAATGCAGCAAGGTGATTTTATCTTACCACTGAATCACACAATGAACAAGTAGGGGGACACGGTTTAAGAATGTCAGAAGAGTCCTAATGGATCAGACAAAAATGAGTCAATCTAGCCCAGCATCCTGTTTCCAGCAGAGGAAAGCCAGGAAACCCCAAGTAGCCTTTCCTCTGCTGAAAGCCTACTTTCAGGTGAGTATACCCCTGTTTGTCATCTTGTATTCAAAGGCAGACTGGCCCCAGAGATCCCACTTGCCTATCAATGGCTCTATTAAAGCCATGGATTTGTTTCATTCCCTTTTAAAGCTATCCCAACCAGTGGACATCACCACACCTTGTGACAGTGAGTTCCACAAGTTACTTATGCACTGAGTGATGAAGGCATTTCTCCTGTCTGCCTTGAATCTCCTGTCAGTGAGTTTCATAGCATAACCCTGAGTTTTAGTTTTAAGAGGAGATAAAAATCTTCATGTGGCTCACATTTCAGGCAGCTATTAGCCCCAGAATTCCTATTTTAAAGACAATATGCTGCAGAAGAAGATCTGGGGGTCTGTTTGTTCATTCCTCCCCTTCCTGCCCTGCACTAAATGCTGACCTGAGGCCAACAGGGATTTTAAGATGGGCCTGAGCTGTGAACTGGGCAGGGACCACTTATATGAGTAGTCCCTTTTTTCCCTGGTCCCTTTTTTTCAGGACAAGGTTTCCCACAGTCTCTGGGACAAAGAGGCTGAGACCATCACTGTAGATACATGCCAGCAGAGGAAATGCACAGTGCCCATTTTCCAGGGAACAGCTACAGTAATAAACAACTCATCCCCTCCAGAAAGGACAAGCCCCTTGAGAGAAAGGAAGCCGACCACAGAAATGACTGCAGTTCACAAGGAGGCCAGGGGGCTCCCTCTAGGCCAAGGTAGGAGCAAAGAGCAGGGTGGCTATCAGACCAAGATCAGCCCTGTTTATGCTGGACATATTTCTCCTTTCCTTGTTTGGGATGTTTTGCCTCTCAACTGTTTTTCGAAGAGCCTGTGTTTGGGGAAAACATACTGCTTAGCTATGGAGCCAATGAAGTTGCTTTATACTGAGTCAGGCTATTGGACTGTTTGCTTCAACTGGTAGCAGATCTCCAAGGTCTCACAGAGAGAAAGGTCTTTCAACTGAAGATGCTACCAGGGACTGAACTTGGGACCTTCTGCATGCAAAGCAGATGCTTTCCTACTGAGCAATGAACCTTTCTTCATTGTAAGTATCTTCCCACTATTAAATCAGAACCTTGGTTCATCAAGCCCACTCTCACCTACTCTGACTTACAGCAATTCTCCAAGAACTCAGAGCCCAATCATATCCAATTTTCCAGTGCTGGTGCAGCTGTGCCAATGGGGCATGCACTGCATCTTGTGGTGCATGACACAAAGGCCTCCTTAAGGTATGGGAACATTTGTTCCCTTGCCTTGGGGCTGCATCGCAGCTGCACTGGTACTGGAAAATTGGATAGGATTGGGCCCTCATTCAGAAAGGTCTGCCCCAGCTCTATGATTCATTTAAATGTAAATGCTGTCAGGGATTGAACCTGGGACTTTCTACATGCTCCATCACTGAACCAGGACTCCATCACTAACCCAGTCTTCTATTGAGACAAACCATCCAATCCAGTATAGTTGATTCCTGCCTTTCCAAGATCTTGGGCAAAGAAAAGCCTGTCTCAGTTCTCTAAAAATTTTATTATTATAAATACACATTGCTGAATGTCCTTCACTGCTTGTGATATGCTGTTATCAAATGTGCATCTTAGCAGTTGCAGTGTGCATGAAATGGCAGGTTGCACATTGCAAAATACTGATGTTCGTGTGCACACCTAGATGCATGCATGCTAAAGATAATTCATTTCTCATACTGAGATTTAACTACTAGGGATTCTGCAAAAAGAACTGAACCCTGAAGACTGAGAATTTGAGGTGATAGCTCTAATTTTCACAAAGTATTCCCCAAAGGCAAAAGACTGGGGCAGAAATTCATTAGGAGCACCTATAGGATAGGTGATAGGAGCACTATCAGCACCTTGCAAAAGCCAAGAAATCCAGGAAGGAAGTGCAACTTCCCTTCTAGGCACCTCAGCACAATCCAAAAAGCTTTCCACCACCAGTGAAAGGCATGTGCTTAAGCCTGAGAGAGCAAAATGACATCATGCTGAAGCCATGCTCATCACCAGTGTTGTCATTTCCGATGGCAGCATAACTGCAGAGCAAGCAGTGCTTACTCAGTTGTTATACGCACACACCCAAATGTGCTATTCTGGCAAGATGGTGCATAGATTGGGTTGCATCCACAGGACTAAGCAATCAGGACAGACATACTTTTGAGACCACCTGGTTAAAAATAAACTCTATTTACTATGTATACTTCAAACTCCTTGACCTTCCTTCCTTTCCACATTGTTTATTCTGGAGTTTCATTTTTTTCTGCATCTGGGTGATGAGGAAACCTCAAGGGGGCGGCTTTGGAGGGTAGAGCATGTGAAGACTCAACGCTGTGTAAATATCTACTACAGGGTTTCTCAAACTTTGAGGGAGCTTTAAGTTCTGGCGGGGGAGGGGCTAGGGCAGTGACCCGATCCCCAGGATCGCACCGCAAAGGGGGTGAGAGGGGGTGCTTGTGACTTACTTGGCATGGTGTAGGGCTGCATCAGGCTGCAGGAGGTGCGGGGAGCCCTGCGCAGCCCTCTGCAGCGCTCCCCAAGGCTTGGAACCTGCAACAGAAGTGGGCGCATAGCACTTCCGTTTTGCAGGATGGGGAAGCGTTACACAAACTGGTGGTGTTATGTGAAAATCCCCGTTTTCCTTTTAAGTTGTGATTTTATATCTGGTTATGTTATTATGGACTAAAATATCATACGGGCCAAGCAAACAGGCCCAAGTTCCAAAAACCCTGGTAAAAGTCACAAGTTTACGCAAACTCCAGCTCTCCATGCATACAGCAACAAAGACTTTAGCAGCAAAGTCTAAAGAGTAAATTGTTGTCTCAATCACTGTAAATCGCTGCTTAAGTGTTTCTTATTGTAAATCAATCACTGCATATTGTGTAATTTTCCCTAGCTAGGGAAGCCAGCCATTAGACCCATTGAATTCTGCTGCTAATAGACATCATGTCTCCAAATTTCCCGCAGGGGCGACAGAAAGCAAGCTACCCCCTCCCCAGGAGGCCAGTCATGGCTGACACCTGATCATCCTGTTTTTCTTGCATGCTCCACGTGCCCCACTGTGTGTAGTGAGCAAGCGCATCAGATCAGCTCTAGGCCACATCCAGGTCATTCAGGTCCGCATCCAGGTCAGCAAAAACCCTTTTAAGAGAAGGCTGGCACATGCTAGCTCTCTCTCTCTCTGGCTGCCCCTCCAAGGCAGAGGTCCTCCTTCCAGGACTTCCCCCCCCCCATCCATCTGCTCCTCAGGACAGGTAACTATATCTGTGTCTGGAATCTTTTCCCTGCTCCCCCCCTTTTTTCTCCCCTTCTCTCCCCATCTTTAGGCAGCAACTGGGTTGGCAGATCAGGGACCCCTAAAATCCTTCCCTACAACCTATCCTTTCCTGATTTCCTCGGATGCACCAAATACTTTTCACATGCAACCACCATAAAGCTAGGTACACTAGATGCAAGTACTAGGAACCAAGAAACATATACTTACCATTTTCCATGTGCATTATGTTTACCTGTGTGTTTTTGCAATAAAAATATAATCCTATTGAAAGTTATCTTTCTCCCAGTCTCTTTTCAAGCTAAAAAGGAATTTCTTTGCATTACGCTGTCTTGTTATCTAGCCTGCGATCCTGAAGTTTCCAATGAGGGCACTGTAATAATTCCCCTTAAAACATAACAGCCCTTTTTGGTAACAGTGGGTCATGACCCACCAATTTGAGAACCACTGATCCACTATATTTGCAAACCTACAGGTTGAGAAGGACCTAGGCAGAAGGTTACATCATTTAGCAGAAGCAACTGTAGGTCCCAGATTCCATAAGACAGGGACAGGACCAGCCTAAGACCTTCTAGCGCATGAGGCAGCATGCCAAATGCTGCCCTCACTTATCTGGTGAGGCACCAGCCTCTGTTCCTCCCACTCCCTGGACTGGAAAAGGAAGAAGAGGATAGAGTAGAAGAGAAAGAGTGGAACGTGATGTTTTAGTCCACCACTCTCCTCCACACTTCCTCTTTGGTTGCATCTCCTTCTTCTTTTTCCAATCTAGGGAGTGAGAGAAGGAGCAGTGGAAATGAATACAGGCATGCAGCAGAGCAGTAGAGGGTTGCCTCCCCACTAGTCTGATGCTTTAGCTGGACTCATGGATGTGACAGCCCTCAGCAGATTACTAATACTGATGTAATAAAGAATATTTATATACAGCTTTTTAAAAAAAAGTTCAAAGTAGTTTACATAGCAAAACCAATTACTAAATGGTTCCCTGCCCTAAAAGGCTTAAATCTAAAAGCTGCAGAAGAAATTCCAGCAATTTATTATTATTATTATTATTATTATTATTATTATTATTATTATTATTGACAGTATTTATATACCACTTTTCAATGAAAAGTTCACAAAGCGGGTTACAGAGAAAAGATTCTAGGCTGAACAAGGATAGTTACTCTCCACCTGTTAAATATAAGAAAAGCAACTTTTTAAAAAGTGTCTTTCTACATAGCAGGGCTTCCAATATCTAGTATTAAGTATCCAGAAGCACCAGGATCACCTCTTTTTTCCCCTGCAGGTTTCAATGGGTCCTCTCTAGGAGGCGCTTGTGCCTCCTGAAAAGAAAGCAGACAATGCAAAGTACATTTGCCCCAGTGCAATTCTCAAAAAACAAAATTCTGGAGGAAGTGGAGATATCTCTGAAATTAGTCACATTTTCAGTGAAATTGCTTCCATTAATGTGGATTACACAATCTTGTGACAATCTGCATTTTTGAGATTATAACAGCCAATTCACTTTTGATATTTATTTTTTTCACAATTTTATATTGCCCTTCCTCCAATGAGCTTAGGGTGGTTGTTCCATCCCTTCTTTTTGTCCTCACAACAACCCCATAGACAGGTGAGGCTGAGAAATAGCGACAGGCCCAAGGACACCCAGGAAGCTTTATGACTGAGCAGGGATTTGAACCCCTGTCTTTTCATGCTCAAATTTGAGATGTTTTAACTTTTTCATACCAAATTGCCTGCATTCTCAAAGGAGTGACGTTTAACGCAGTAGAGCTGTAAGAGGAATATGCCTGGACAAAACCCTAGATACAGCACAACTGCACGTGGCACATGCATGGATGAAATCATCTTCAGCCATTACTTAAAGCAGGGATGTCAGACATAAGACCCAGGGGCCGGATGTGGCCCGCGGATGCTTTTTATCCGGCCCTCAGGCTCTCAGCTACTGATCACTGCTGAGATGCTACTGCTGAAAGGGCAACCCACGTGAAAATTGTGCTCTCCTATCTCTTGAAATACAATCAAGATTTGTATAATTCCTCTACTGTCAATTGAAGCTAATGATTTCCTAAGTGAGAAAAGGTTCTTATTTTTGATTATGATCTGTTTAACAACATCACTTCCTGCCTGATGACACCACTTCCGGCCCTCAGCAGACATCATGAATGCTATTTGGCCCTCTGTATGAAATGAGTTTGACACCCCTGACTTAAAGCAAAGAATTTATAATATTGAATAAACTGATATGCTACTGCACCCCAATGAAATTTTGCAGTGGGAAGAGGACTTCTCCATAGGGATCTGCTACTCCAGATGAAATCAAGGAACCAAAAGGCAGAATTCCTCCAAGGGATTTTGCACAGGCATAGCTGAAATGCTGTTTACTTTGATAAGGTGGCTATTAGCAGGACAGTCTTGCTCATCAGTAGTTCGTTATTGTTATTAGCATAGTGCCATAACTGAATGCAGCAGAGCTGAATGAAGGAGCATTGAATGAAGTAGAATATGGCAAGTCCCTGCCCAGGAAGATTACATCTAAAATTTGACACAAGGAGACAACAGAAGAAAATGAAGGAAATAGAGCTGGGGGTCAAAGGGGGAAAGAATATGAGGAAAGGGGGCATTTGAAAAGAATATGCATTTTTCCTCCCATATTCCAGGTAGAAAACTGACTGGGGACAGACGGACAGGTGGACTAGGGGTGTGGTCCGTGCCAACTGCTCTAAGACAGGGGTAGGGTTGGAGAGACGACGTGGTGTGGCAGCGCAGGCACTAGGAACGGAATGTGCAAGATTTGTGGGGGGTGGGAGGTAGAGCTCAGTCAAGTATCTGTTTGCTGAAGTTGCCTTGTTGATTTGCTGCTGCTGCTGCCCAGTGGATTCCTGAATGGCAGATCTGGAGGACTTCCAGCTCCCCCAAAAGAAAAACAAGGTGTCTAGGCCAGGCAGAGCAAGGGGAATCCAGCTTGTAAACAGATGGCCAGCTGTCCTCAGCTTGGCGCTTCTGCATACTGTTTTTACATTAAAGCATACAGTGAAGGAGGGCTCCAAACTGTCCTCCCCCTCCCCAACACCATCTGAAAAATCCAAAAGGTACAGTCCATGGTATAGAAAACAAGCAGGATTAAGTTCCCTGGGAGTCTTCCCAGGACAGCTTCCTTTGGATCAAAATACTGGAAAATCCTAACCACTCACACATATGGACATATAAAAAATGCAGTTGGTAACTAAAAAAACAGTCCAGCCTAAGAGAACAGAACTAGGAGGGAAAGGACCTAGGAAGGGCCAATTCCCAACCCATTAAGAGCTCCATTAGGCTAATCCAAGCAGTCCATTCAGGAGCCTGCAGAGTAGGTCACGCCCATCAGCAGCCATTTGCCTTCCTGAGCCAGCCAGGAGTATAAAGCTAGGCGGGCCATCGCGTGAGGCTCTCTGCAGACGCGTGTGGCCTCTGGGAACCCAGTGCCTCGGGAACTAAGTGCCAGGTAAGGCACAAGAGTTTAGCATCTGGGCGAGTTCAGCAGCAGGGCGAGGAGGCCAGGGCCCCATATACTGCCCTTCCTCTTCCCTAGAGAAAAGGGCTGCTATCCAGTGTACGGTTTTTAAATAAAACAACAACAACAACAACAACAAAAAAGCTATGCAGTCAGACAGCCAGCAGCAGGGTGGGGGCTATCCAGTGTTCTGCATCGAGTGCCACATGTATGATTATATGCCTCTGGGGCATAAGTCATGGGTGTGTCCTCCATGCAAGGAGCTCCAGGCTCTCAGGGAACGCGTCTGCTCCCTTGAAGCCTTGGTGGCCGACCTGGAGAAGCACAGGCAGCCAGAGGAGGACCGTGGGGAGACTTCCGGGGACGATCAGGCTTCGTCCCAACCTCAGGCGTGCAGCTCCTCGGCTGCCCGGGTGGGAAGTCTCGGGACTGGAGGACGTCATCCTGGAGAGGAGGGAAACAATCCCCTAGGGGGGATCCCTTCTCCAGGGGATGGGCCCGTATCCGAGCGCACTCGGGATACTCCCCGGCGGGAGGGGGGTCGGGGGCTTCTTGTAGTGGGGGATTCGATTATTAGAAACATAGAGAGGGGGGTTTGCGACGGATGTGAGGACCGCATGGTGACTTGCCTGCCTGGTGCGAAGGTTGCGGACATCACTTCTCGTCTAGACAGGCTAGTAGACAGTGCTGGGGGAGAGGTAGCGGCTGTGGTGCATGTCGGCACCAACGACGTGGGCAAGTGTAGCTGGGAGGTCCTGGAGGCCAAATTTAGGCTTTTAGGCAGGAAGCTGAAAGCCAGGACCTCAAAGGTAGCGTTCTCTGAAGTGCTACCTGTTCCACGCGCAGGGCCAGCTAGGCAGGCGGAGATCAGGAGTCTCAATGCGTGGATGAGACGGTGGTGTAGGGAGGAGGGGTTTAGATTCGTTAGGCACTGGGGAACGTTTTGGGACAAGCGGGGCCTGTACAAGAGGGACGGGCTCCATTTGAACCAGAATGGAACCAGACTGCTGGCGCATAACATTAAAAAGGTGGCAGAGCAGCTTTTAAACTGATCCCTGGGGGAAGGACGACAGGAGCCAAGGGGCATCCGGTTCGGGACTCCTCATCCCTATGGGATGAGGATGGGGAGGTTAGAGAACAACAAGACAAAGGCAGGGTAGGAGAAGAAATTGGGAAAGGTAGGGTGATGGGATGTGATAGACGGTTTGGCACAATGAGAGGTTGCGGGGACAAAGGAGCGAATAAGCAGCCCATCCTGGGGCATTCCGTGTATAAATGCTTTTATGCGATTGCCCGAAGTCTACGAGCAAAGGTGGGAGAACTGGAATGTCTGGTGACAAGGGAAAATATTGACATAGTGGGCATAACGGAAACCTGGTGGAATGCGGAGAATCAGTGGGATACCGCAATCCCGGGCTATAAACTCTACAGGAGGGACAGGCAGGGGTGTGTTGGAGGTGGGGTGGCCCTTTATGTTAAGGAAGGGATAGAATCCAGCAAAGTAGAGATTGAAAGTGGGTCCAACTCCACCGTAGAATCTCTGTGGGTTAAATTACCAGGCTTGTGCAGCGATGTAATACTGGGGGCGTGCTATCGTCCTCCAGACCAGAAATTGGATGGGGACCTTGAAATGAGGAAACAGATCAGGGAGGTGACAAGGAGGGACAGGGTTGTAATCATGGGGAACTTCAATTATCCTCATATTGACTGGGTCAATTTGTGCTCTGGTCACGATAAGGAAACCGGATTTCTTGACGTGCTAAATGACTGTGGCTTAGATCAGCTAGTCACGGAGCCCACCAGAGGACTGGTGACTCTGGATTTAATTTTGTGCGGTACGCAGGACCTGGTTAGAGATGTAAACGTTACTGAGCCATTGGACTTAGAGATGGCAGAGAAATTAAATGAGTTCTTTGCATCTGTCTTCACGGCAGAAGACCTCGGGCAGATACCGCTGCCCGAACGGCCCCTCCTAACCGAGGAGTTAAGTCAGATAGAGGTTAAAAGAGAAGATGTTTCAGACCTCATTGATAAATTAAAGATCAATAAGTCACCGGGCCCTGATGGCATACACCCAAGGGTTATTAAGGAATTGAAGAATGAAGTTGCAGATCTCTTGACTAAGGTATGCAACTTGTCCCTCAAAACGGCCACGGTACCAGAAGATTGGAGGATAGCAAATGTCACGCCTATTTTTAAAAAGGGAAAGAGGGGGGACCCGGGAAACTATAGGCCGGTCAGCCTAACATCCATACCGGGTAAGATGGTGGAATGCCTCATCAAAGATAGGATCTCAAAACACATAGACGAACAGGCCTTG
The DNA here is from genome assembly GCF_035046505.1 of Tiliqua scincoides. Lineage (NCBI taxonomy): Eukaryota > Metazoa > Chordata > Lepidosauria > Squamata > Scincidae > Tiliqua > Tiliqua scincoides. The sequence goes on from NC_089828.1 coordinate 30,004,696, forward strand.
CTGAGGGAGAGTCAGCATGGCTTCTGTAAGGGTAAGTCTTGCCTCACAAACCTTATAGAATTCTTTGAAAAGGTCAACAGGCATGTTGTTGCGGGAGAACCCGTGGACATTATATATCTGGACTTTCAGAAGACGTTTGATACGGTCCCTCACCAAAGGCTACTGAAAAAACTCCACAGTCAGGGAATTAGAGGACAGGTCCTCTCGTGGATTAAGAACTGGTTGGAGGCCAGGAAGCAGAGAGTGGGTGTCAATGGGCAATTTTCACAATGGAGAGAGGTGAAAAGCGGTGTGCCCCAAGGATCTGTCCTGGGACCGGTGCTTTTCAACCTCTTCATAAATGACCTGGAGACAGGGTTGAGCAGTGAAGTGGCTAAGTTTGCAGACGACACCAAACTTTTCTGAGTGGTAAAGACCAGAAGTGATTGTGAGGAGCTCCAGAAGGATCTCTCCAGACTGGCAGAATGGGCAGCAAAATGGCAGATGCGCTTCAATGTCAGTAAGTGTAAAGTCATGCACATTGGGGCAAAAAATCAAAACTTTAGATATAGGCTAATGGGTTCTGAGCTGTCTGTGACAGATCAGGAGAGAGATCTTGGGGTGGTGGTGGACAGGTCGATGAAAGTGTCGACCCAATGTGCGGCGGCAGTGAAGAAGGCCAATTCTATGCTTGGGATCATTAGGAAGGGTATTGAGAACAAAACGGTTAGTATTATAATGCCGTTGTACAAACCGATGGCAAGGCCACACCTGGAGTATTGTGTCCAGTTCTGGTCGCCGCATCTCAAAAAAGACATAGTGGAAATGGAAAAGGTGCAAAAGAGAGCGACTAAGATGATTACGGGGCTGGGGCACCTTCCTTATGAGGAAAGGCTATGGCGTTTGGGCCTCTTCAGCCTAGAAAAGAGACGCTTGAGGGGGGACATGACTGAGACATACAAAATTATGCAGGGGATGGACAGAGTGGATAGGGAGATGCTCTTTACACTCTCACATAATACCAGAACCAGGGGACATCCACTCAAATTGAGTGTTGGGCGGGTTAGGACAGACAAAAGAAAATATTTCTTTACTCAGCGCGTGGTCGGTCTGTGGAACTCCTTGCCACAGGATGTGGTGCTGGCGTCTAGCCTAGACGCCTTTAAAAGGGGATTGGACGAGTTTCTGGAGGAAAAATCCATTATGGGGTACAAGCCATGATGTGTATGCGCAACCTCCTGATTTTAGGAATGGGTTAAGTCAGAATGCCAGATGTAGGGAAGGGCACCAGGATGAGGTCTCTTGTTATCTGGTGTGCTCCCTGGGGCATTTGGTGGGCCGCTGTGAGATACAGGAAGCTGGACTAGATGGGCCTATGGCCTGATCCAGTGGGGCTGTTCTTATGTTCTTATGTACCACCTTCTGAGAAATACCTTAGAAGAGGCATTCGGCTCTCTCTCATCGGCTCTCGCAAAACAGGAAGGAATGTATCTTCTGAGAAGCCATAGAAAGCAAGTATGTTTTCTTCCTTCATAGCTATTGCTTTTAGTCCTAAGTAATTCAGACTCACGAAATCCATCAACTAAAAATGCATATAAATTGATCAACTAAAATTTCTTTAATCTGGAGACATCCCGAATTGCTATGCAGAAACAAAGTGAAACATGGTAGTAAACTGAACCTCCTGTTTGCCATCCACCCTGCTTCCTGAAGGTCCCACAGCTGCTGTCCCAGTTCTTGAATCCAGTCTGATTTATGAGCCACTTAAGATGCGGATTTGATGAAAAGAGAGACCTGCCAAGGTGAACAGCATGCAAGCAATGTTTCCTGAGCCAAGAGCAGAGAGGAGCACCCGCAATCCTAACCAGGGAGGGAAGGGCTCCAGTTACATGACATGTGTGACTGGTGGCAGCAGCATGGAACTCTTGGAAACATGTTTCCTAAAACTTTCCACTCTTGAGTGCTGTTTGTCTCAAAGAGCTTGCATTTCGCAAGGAGGGCAGCTGCAAGCTGAGTTGCTTTTCTTATGCCCAGGGAAGGAAATGGAGTGTTTTAGCTGCTTGTTTCTCCTTTCTGGGAGAAACAGAGGTGGTTTCACAACCATGTGTGTGACAATTGCAGGTGTGATTGGGGCAGATAGTGGCACAGGAAAGTCATAGTGAAAGGAGGAAATCTGGGAAGAGATGTGTTCTCAAGAGGTGTTGCTCTCTGATTCCATCCCATAGCTATTATAGGTAGCTGAATATATTCTTATTTTTTGGTAGCATTTACTGTATAACCTGTCTTTTAATTTACAACTCAGGGTCCAATCCTATCCAATTTTCCAGTGCCGGTGTAGCTGTACCAATGGGGCATGCACTATATCCTGTGGTGGGGAGACAGGCCTCCTCAAGGTGTTGCAAGGTTCAAAAGCAAACTCAGTAGGCAAGAGTGGTGATCGTCTGCAAGCTTTATTTTGTTGCCAGCAACGGGCGTCTCAAGGGACTCCTGTCCGAAGCAGTGAGAGCAATTTTTCCAATCTGAGCCTGTCCCTTATATTTCATTTTGGGTCTTTTGTCTGAAGAGTTTTACACTTCTCATTGGCTGGAGTTTGACATCATAGATGGAGCTTACTCTGGGTTGGCTAGAGATAGCCTTACAGACATTTGATTGGTTAGCTTCAAGTTACAGGTTTCAAATAAGGCAATACCATACATTTAAACATATAGAAAACTTGGTTTTCAAGTACCAGTAGAGAGCCCTGTAACCTCATTTTTATTCAGAACTGGCCTTTTGGCATGTCCTTGTACTTATTTCTTGGCATCCTTAACCCAGAAGGCATTGGCATGTTGCAAGGAGCCACCTGTGCTATCTCTCCACATTCTTTCTACCAGACACTGTGGGGCTCTCTGCCAACCCTTGTTTAAGCCCTTTTCTATTCCATGCTATGATCCCATATTTGACCTGTTACCTTTGGATGTATAGTGGTGTAATTTATTATATTTAATACAAGACAAACCAAACTCTTATTGTAAAAACAGGATTTATTTTAAGAATTCCTTTCTTATTTGCTTTTAACCAAATTTCTCTCTGTCAGCTTTAGCTCAGACAAAGGCTCTCTCTTGGATGTTTCTGTTATCTGTTTCTGTCTAGCTGTTTGTATCTTTGTTTGTTAGGAATTCTTATTTCCATCTGCCAACAGATAAGCCTCTCACCATAATGCTGTCACCATAATGGGTTCTCATTAGGCTAATAAAAAGTGGAGAATAAATCTATCAGTGATAATAGGCTATGATTGACAGAACCTAACAGAACCTCCAGGATCAAAGGTAGTACACTATTGAGTATCAGTATCTACTGATCTAGCATCAGTATCTACTCAGTAGACAAATGGAGGGGGGGAGGCTTGCGTTCATGCCTTGCTTGCAGACTTCTTGGAGGCATCTGACTGACCAACACTGTTATTCAAGATGGATGTTTGGTTTGATACCAGAGAGCTCTTCTTACATTTTTATAAGGAGATAGGTGTGTTCATAGTCAACAGATTTATCAGCAGCTATTAGCCACAACAACCCAGTTGTGTGCACTTGTTTATTCAGGTGTGCATGCCAGTCCCAAGCCCGGATAAATGGGGAGGGTTAAGGAAAGACCTAGCAACCCACCATGTAAAAATTTTGCCAAGAAAATCTCATGGAGAGGCTCTCAGTTGATTTTGATATGGTGCCCAATGGCAAGGCCCTCAGGCCAGAAGGCATCCAGTGAGTGACTGGGAGAGAGCACGGACCTGTAGCAAGTAGCAAGAACGCGTTGGTTGGATGTAATGGCCAAAATATAAAGCAACTGAAAGAAGCTGTACAAGATCGGAAACCATAGAGAGAGTCGGTTCATGGAATCACAAAGGGTCAGACATTGCTGAATGGATAATTCAATTTGATTGGCCACAATAGCTGATGGAACTTCCATGTGCACATATGGTATATCAGATACTGGAAAATTCAGACAGATTTCTGTCTTCTCAGCTTCGCACTGGAGCAGCTGACTGGCCACTGTGGAAAACTTTGCTACCTTGCTACTTGTGCTAGAGATTCCATAGACATTGGCAGAGTTATGAGGAGGGGGGGGTTGCACTAGAATGGAGTTGCTTAGGCTCTTGTTTCCCCCTTCCCCTTTGTGCTGGAGAGACTTAGGGCACAATCCTAACCCCTTATGTCAGTGCTTTGCAGCACTGACAGAAGGGCAATGCAGCTCTGAGGTAAGGGAACAGACATTCCCTTACTTTGAGGAGGCCTCCATGATTGACACCCAACTGCAGGATGCAGCACATGTCCCATTGGCACCGCTATGCCAGTGTTGGAAAGCACAGTCATAATGGGTTAGGATTGCGCCCTTTGGCTATGACAGATATCACATCAATATTGTGCTGACTCAGCAGTGACATTAGTGCAACTTTGACAGAGGATTGTACTGTCTGCACATAGACTGCATACATAGACTACATAGACTGTACATAGACTGCAATCCTACACACATTTATCTGGAAGTAAGGCTCTTTGAACTCAATGGGGCTTAATTCTAAATAAATATGCAGAGAATTGCACTGTAAAATGTTAGCTGATTATCTGAAAGGGGTCCACTTTTCAACAGTGGCACAGAGAGTTCAGGGTGCACTTTGTTTCAGTTGCTTCAGGAGATCTCAGGATGAAGTGAAGATCTTTAAAATGGCACCAGCAAATAGCACAAAGACCCTTAAAATGGCAGTGGTTCAAGTACAGTATGAAGAAGGTCAGGCTGGTGCGTGAAAAGGATTTAGGTGTTTTACAGCACAATCCTATCTTGTCCTGGAACAGGGAGGCCAGGAGGCCTGTGCTGTATCCAGCACAAGACTGGGGTCATAAGTGGCTCAGCTGGAGGCAAACGGAAACTCTTCCCCTTACCTCTGGGTAAGCCTGTATGGTCCCAATGGGTCTCCTCGGACTTGCGCCATCTCAGGAGGTGGCGTAAGTCTGAGGAGAACGGAGCAGTTTCAAGTCGCTCTGTGTTGCTCAGGGAATGGGGTTGGGATCTGGCATAACAGTCAGGTCCCAGCTCCGCCTGCCACTCTCCTGCCCATCCCCAGGACCACCCTCGGCCTTCCTCCCCAGAACAACTTCCTCCCGCCTCCTTGCCGCCCTCCCCAGACCCCTGCATCAGTCGAGCTCGGCCGACGCAGCCCTCCCTCCCCAAGTCGGTGCAGAGGCTGGATGCAGCCTCCATGGGCTGGCGTGTCTACCTGCGCCAGACCAGCAAACTCCCAAGGAGGTGCAAATGTGCTTTATGGCATGTTTGTGACCCTCCTGGGGACTTGCGCCAGCCTAGGGCGCAGTTAGGATTGCACACTTAGTGAACCACGCACTGAGCAGAAGCCAGCAAGTAGTAGTAGCTGCATCTATTCTGCACTAGCCAGACTTCACTTATACAGGTGTTCCCCGTAAATACGGGGGTTCCGTTCCAGAAACCCCCCCCCCCAGTTAAGTGAAACCACGGATATGGGCAAATGCCCACCACCACCACTCCACTCCCTTCTCCTCCAGAGGGTCCACTGAGCCAGCAGAGGCCGCGCACATCCATCCATGGCTTCTGCTCAGCTCAGACTGACTCTTAGAGTCAAAAACATGTGACCTTCAGTTTTTTTGAAAAACTGGAAATCACGTTTAATGCCTTATAAGCCCCTTTGGGGCTTCCCAAGGCCTCCCAATACTTATAAGGCATTAAAAACATCACTTCTGGTTTTTCGAAAAAAACTGTTACTGCATTCAGTTTTGGGCACCTTTTTAAAGACGACATAGATAAGCTGAGATGGATTTAGAGGAGGGCAATGGAAATGGTGAGTGATCTGGAAAACAAGTTCTATGAGGAACAGCTGAAAGAACTGCTTCACATGGAAAAGAGAAGACTACGGAGAGATACAATAGCTGTCTTCAAGTATCTAAAGAGCTGTCATGTTTGAAAAATGGGAAGACTTACTCTCCATGGTTTCTTAAAGGCAGGATTAGAACCAACAGGTTAAAACTAAAGGAGAAGTAGATTTAGGCTAGACATGTAAGAATTTCTTAACTGTAAGAACCATCTGGTACTGAAACACCTGCCTCATGCAGTAGTAGGTTCTTCCTCATTGGAGGTTTTCAACCAGAGTTTAGATGACCACCTGTCAGGGATGCTATAACAGTTACCTTCATTGAGCAAGAAGGAGGTTGGACAAGATGACTTCCAAGATACCTTCCAACATGCTATGATTCTACAAACACTTCTGGACCTTTCACCTCATTCTTTCTTTCCAAATGCTCATTGATTTGCTTTTGCCTTGGCATTTTCCGTCAGTTCCTCCCTCAGAAAACAACCTCTGAATATATTTGACGCACAGCCTTCAACGTCACAGATTAGCACTCATTTTTTGATACTGTAATTGTAAAGTCCCCCAGGGTATTAAGAAAGAGGATTCGTTGATGAAGAGGCCCACATGACTTCAGGAAGGACTCCTGTTCCACTGGTGGGGGTGAGAACTACAACATGTAATTTTTGCTTCAAAGTTTACTAGACAGCGTATCCCAATCATGCCCCAAGCCTAGTTACTTGGAATCTCCCCTTTCTTCCTATTGCCTCACTATTGGCTTCATTTGTGAAAACAGCCTTGTGAAAAACTGTGTTTTCCTCACTTGTTTTCCTGAGTCATAATTGGAAGCATTCCAAAGTGCTTTGGACATCTTGGCTTAGTTACTCTGGCTACTTGCTCTTGCTATTGGCCATTTCCTCCAACAACAATGAAAATTTTTTACAGTGCACAAATCTTGCCCAGCTCTCTCTCTCTCTCTCTCTCTCTCTCTGTGTGTGTGTGTGTTTCTCTTCCTTTTTGTTTGAAACAGAGCAAGTTGGGAGGCTGCACATGAAACTGAAAAAAACATGTCTATGGATAAACAGAAAGTGTGGCTGACAGTGGAAAGCATTGGGAGAAGCAGATTCAGGACATAGCCTGGTCCAAGAAGCTGGTTTTTTACTATCTTGTTTTCTACAGTCTCTCTGTTATTGGGGAGGAATGTTTTCCTTCTATGCTGGAGGGAAAACACCTTTGTGTCATGCTACTCTGTTTATATTGATACTCTGGACAGAACTGTCAGACACTTCAAGGGTAAAACGAATCATTAATCAGTTTGATTCACAAACTAGTCAAGCTGGAACACCAAAATCAATGACCTCCCTTCAGACACCATTAAATAATTTTGAACGAATGGGGGGGGGGGAATGGGACAAGGAAAGCACACCTATAATCAAATTTCGAAGTCTGCTCTCCAGGGATATCCTCTTGGATTCTATAATCCAGTCAAAGTTTGATATCTTTTAAAAGGGAAAGTCATAAACATCTCCCCAAAATGGTACAGATTTGGCACCCTGTTGAACCAGTGCTGAATGTATGAACCAGTGAACAATGAACCAGTGAACAAATGTATGAATCATCCCTAAAGGCCTGGTATAGCACTGTAATCAAGAGACTACACTGCAAAATCAGGACTTCCCTGGTTTAAACCTTGCCTCCGCAATGAATTCATTAAGTGGCCTTAGGCAAGCCACTCAGCCTCAGCCTTTTCCATCTGTAATTATGGGGTGATGATAATGGTAACAGAATCCTATGCATTTTTACTAAGAAGTAAGTTCCACTATGTTCAGTAGGGCTTACTCCCAGATAGGTGTGGAGCACAGAACAATAGCCTTACTTACAGTAGAGAGCTGTTGTAAGGATTACATCAGGATAATACATAGGAAATGCTTTGCACACTCAAAAAACAATATTCAGATATTATCTCTGAAACTCAGATATGATCAACCAAAGAGGCTGTAAACAAAAAGATACAAAATGTGTTTGTCAAACAAAAAACACACACACATACACACACGTGCATCACTCCTCTACCCTAGAAAGATGTGGGTCAAATTATCCCAAAAACATGACTCCATTATTACCTCTCCCAAAGCTATGCCCAAATAGTGCTGTAATATCTCCTCTAATAAGTGCACCACTAGTTAGGACAAAATCTCAAAAGGTCAAACACATCCACACCAAGGCTATTGAGCCCAAAACAGTGGCTGTTTTTGAGAAATATTGTACCTTACAACTTAGCGATAAAACTTAGAACTGATAGGAAATGTTTGTTGCCCCAAGGTAAAATTTCTCTGACTCTCTCAGTTTCTCAAGAAAAACAATTTCAAATGGTCCAGACCATCTGACTTTTAAAAAGCACATGATGTGTTGACATGTAAACAGAGAGACTCTCAGGATCAGCTATAGGCTGCTAGAGGGACAGGATGGGAAAATACACTGGCAAGATACAAAACAGCCCCAAGTTTCTTTAAGCTTGAGGCAGGAGAAATTCTCCTACCCAAAGAGAATGGCAGTAAACAGTCCTAAGATGCTGTTCTCACAAATATATATTACAATTGCAAAACAAAACAAAAAGACTCTTAAGGCGCCTTAAAGCCTATTGCATTTATTGTGGCATAAACTTTTTGTAGCTGATACTATAGATGCCTTTGCCAGGCCTTTAAACTCTCAGAAAACTTTTGGTTGCTTTTGCTTCAACAGACTACCACTCTGACAGCCCAATCCTAAAGGTGGCGGTGCCACCGGGTGCAGCAGCACCAAAGCAGCTGCCGGAGGTTTCCTGGGGGAAAGGAACTTTTGTCACCTTCCCCCAGGGAAAGACCCAAGCCCCACAATGGGGCTTCTTAAGTCTGCATCGGCTATTTTGCCAGCACAGACTTGAGAGACTCTGTGTCGGGCATTCCGGTAGAGTCCTGCTCCACCAGTCCCATCCCACCCCCTCCTGCCCCAGTTCCTCCGCCTGCCCCAGAGCACCTTCTCTCGCTCCAGAATGCCTGCCCCCACTCCTGAGGCCCTCACTACCTCCCGGAGCTCTTACCTAGCTCCAAGCAGTGTCTGGCTAGCTGTGGACTCAGCACCAACTGGTGCTGAGCCAGCACTGGTGCCAACTCAGCACAGACTGTCACGGTCATGCCTGATGACATGTTTACAACACCCAGTGTCAGTACTGGGGGTCAGCACTGGTTCTGGCCTAAGTCAGGATTAGGCACTGAATCCCTCCAGAAATTGTTTCCTCTGAGTTAAATGTGTCTTCATACAACCAAAGAATGTTCATAAACACATCAAGCAAACATGGAGTATCTTCCAAGTCACCAAACCCCAGTCTGGGGGGCCACTTGTGGCCCTCGGGGACCCCCAATCTGGCCTGCAGGGAGCCTCCAGTCTCCAATGAGCCTCTGGCCCTCTGGAGACTTGCTGGAGCCCACACTGGTCCGATGCAACTACTCTCAGCATGAGGGCCGACTGTTTAACTTCTTGTGCACGCTGTGGGCCAAGGGCTTCCTCCTGTCTCTTGCTGTGTCATATCTATGAAGCAGCAGCGGCAGCAAAAGAAAGGTCAGCCTTTCTTTGCACAAGGTCTTTTATAGGCCTTGAGACCTTCAATCATTCATATAAGTTCCATCTCTCATATATTCATTCATGTAAATTTATTCAAATTTTAAATGTAAATTAATTCTTTTTTCCCCAGTCCCCAACACGGTGTCAGAGAGATGATGTGGCAATCTTGCCAAAAAGTTTGGACACCCTTGTTCCAAGTCCTTCTAGGATTTGCACCAAATTTACCATGCAAGAATAAAGTAGCATGATGAACTGTTACCACACAAGTTCTTAACATTTGGTGAGATTCAGAGGTCAGAATATGGAGGTTCCATTCTGCTGCCACAGTTAGCCACCGATAGATATACAGTCTGTGGAATTTGCCTAATTTTGTCTGCTCATCTAAACGGACTTTCACCTCATCTCATGGCAAATTACACAAGCAAATGGGGAGGTCCATTATGTAGTGCTTCTCCCCCCCCCCTCCGGCACCTCCAGGTAGGGTTAGGAAAGACCCTTTTCTGTCTGAAGCCCAAGAGAGCCACTGCCATTCAATGGAGATAGTACTGAGCTAAATGGACCAATGGTCTGATTCAAAATAAGGCAATTTTATGTGTTCATAAACCCTGGATAAAGATCTTAAGTACAAGGGCTGGACGTGCCCCTCTCTGCCCATGACCCTCAATAGCTCCTGCCAGTCAGAGAAGACAACAAAGGGGGAAAGGGACTTAGTATCTGACTCTGTATCAGTCAATTTCATAGGGGAAGGCCCATAGTTCAGTAGTATGTTTTACATACATTTGTATATAAGAAGGTTCAGGTTCAATCCCTGGCAAGATCTCCAGTTAAAAGAGGCAGAAGCAGGACTGGGAAAGATGACAGGGGGCTGCTGCCAAAGCAGACAAAAGCAGGCTAGATAGAAGAAGGCAGCTTGCTACGTTCAATTTTTTTATCCACTGGCCTACACTGACACAAACATCTCTGATACAGTTTAGCCTGTGTTTTCCTGGCATGAGTCACACCAGTCTGCCTATGGAGCAGCTCTCCCCTGCACCTGTGTTGTGCGCTGCCTGTTTGTGTGCAGAATGCTACTGCCCAGGCCAAGTTAAATGGCTTTGCCACCTTTTTGATTTTTTTTTTTGCTTCCTATAAAAGCCACAGGAGGTGAGAGAGGAAAGGCGACAAAGAGGATAAGGCCAGAGGCCTGGGCCTGAGCAAACATGCACTGTTTCCTCCATGAAATCAAGGGGCATATTTGTTTTTGCATGACACTGGGAAACAAATGGGCGTTGCATACAAATCTAGGGAGAAGCTAAAGAGCAAATGGATATCTGGGACTGGAGGAAGTCAACAGCTGGGCTTTGTTGGAACTTGGCCTTGCCTCAGGTCTGCCTCAAAACGTTGTTTTATTAGAGGGACAGATTTGAAGAACTGTTGGCATTTATATCTTCAATAAGAAAGAAGTCATTGCTTCTTCATCCCAAAAAACAAAGATCCTAACTGGATCTCATTTTGCAGCAGGCGCTGTTAAACTGAATTCATTGTTGGCATCCTTCAGTCTCGGAAGACTATGGTGTCACGCTCTGAATGGTGGTTCTGGAACAGAGTGTCCTCTCCAGTGCACAAAGCCTGGGTAAAGTAGGTATGGAGGATAGACTGTTTCCCATGCAGCAAATCCCCCCTCTCCACGTCGCTGAAATGGTCCAATGGAAAGGCAGAGGCCAATACGGTTGGTTCCAGCGGCGTCACAGGAGTTGCCAGAACATGACTGTGTTCAGCCATGAACTGCCTCAGGGACTCCGGCTCCGGATTTTGCCTCGAGGTTGACTCCTGAAGCCTTTTCCATAACTGGATGTAGCCACAAGGCAGTGGAGGTTTGGGATCAGAGTTTTCCTTCTCTCAGATGAGCTGCCTTCCCAGGCTAATGAGTCCCATCTACTTGTTGCCTCTTACAACAAGTACAGCCAAACTGAGGGCCTATTCTTATCCCCAGCCCCCAGGGGTTAAACTGAATTAAATCTGAAAAAAACTACCCCTCTCCTATCTATTCCACCTTTGTTACAAAATGCAGAATGTGGGGTTTTGCCTTCATGCCCAGAAACATATTGTGCTCTCTTCACCTTCACCGCTTTTTTTGTTTAACATGCAACCTGAAGAAGAATTCTTTTCAACTCAAAAGTTTGCTGGCTAACTGACTTTTGGTTGGTCTGAATAAAAATACTGCTTAGCAATCTTGTGTGACATTTTAAAAAAAGACAGATAAAAGAAAGCTCTTCACACAATGCAAAGTTAACTAATGGAATTTGCTGCTGCTGAGATGTGGTGATGGCGACAGCTTTGATAGTTTTACAAGAGGAATAGACAAATTCATTAGCTAAATGTAATCTCCATGTCAGAGGCAGTCTGCCTCTGAATACCAGATATTGCTCACAGGGAGCCCCCAAAACCAGTAGGTTTAGCCCACGTCATTCCCTTCTGTGATGTACAGAGGTTGTAGCCAACTTCCACACAATCTCTCCCAGGGAATCTCCCACCTCTCCTAGCTGGCTATGATAGGTCTGTCTTTAGTTAGGGGTCCACAGACTCAGGTTCAATTTACGTGCAAAAAAGGGGAGGCTATCTCCATAAACAGATCACTCTTTTCATCTTCCCAGAATGTTTCATCAGAACTAGAGGGCAAGAAACAAACATGTACCAGGTACCCACTCTTCAACCTCCACCTGCTTTGTCTGTTTGGGTTTCTGTGTATTTTCTTCAGCCTTTCAGACAACAGAATCGTATCAGTTCACAGAGAGATGCACCATGTCTGTGTTGATTTTAAGGATAAAAGCACTATAGACTTCCAAGGACAAAATGAGCCTTATCCATCAAACCAGTCAGGGCAGACAGCTGGGATTACCTAACACAACAGACAGCCCTTGAAACAAAAGGGAATTTTCCACTGAAAACTTAAAGTCCACAGTTTGTTTTTGAAAATCCCAACCACCCTTTGCTAGGGTGGATTCCAGTCAACCAGAGCCAGGGGTGGGGTAGAATCTCTAGTAACTGAGCATAAGAGCCAAAAACTGGCATATCAGACCTAAAGGTCTATCCACTGCAGTTTCCTGTTTCCAACATTGGTCAGCTAGATGCCTCAGAGAAGCCCACAAGCAAGGCAGACATTCCCCCCTGTTGTTTGTCCCCAAGACCTGGAATTTATAGGCCAAAGGTTTACCTAGTCCAGTTTCTGTTTCTAAAAGTGGTCAGCCAGATGCCTCCAGGAAGCCGACATTAGCTATATCAGGTCAATCCTAGGCAAGTTTACTCAGAAGCAAGTCCCACTGTGTTCAATGGAAATTACTTCCAAGTAAAGCGTGCTCTAGAATTGCAACATTAAGTAACACTGTTGTCTGGCCATCCCGGAGACCCAGGCCCACCCCCTTTTCTCTGAAGAAAAATAACATGGTCTGGGAAAAGAGCAGTCCTGCAGGCAGAGGCTGGCTAACTCAATTCTGATAAAGAGATTTGTCACACAGCTGTCCACTTTCACTACTATAAGGTGTGGCAATAGCTGCAAGATTACATGGCTTTTGAAAAGGATTAGACAAACCCTCAGATTTAGCTTCGACAGCTAAATGGAATTCTTATGTTTAGGGGCAGACTACTTCTGAGCACCACACTTTGAAGGAATACAACAGGAGAAGACTGATTCCTTTATGGCCTGTTTGTGGGCTTCCCTTTGGGGGTATCTGGCTTACAACTCTCGGAAACAAGATGCTGGAACTTAGACAGGTCTATCAGCAGCTGTTAGCCATAATACCTACATAGAATCTCCATAAACAATCTGTCTTTGAATACTACATGATGGGCACACACAGAGGAAGACTGAGTTTATGTTAAGCATGTGGGGTTCCCAGAAGCATCTGGCTGATTGGCTGAAAATGGAATATTAGATCCATCTGGTTGAAAGCATCTGCTTGAAAATGGGATGCTAGATCAATAGTCTTGATACTACTGATCGGTACTGTATCTACTGATACAATTACAGATATAGCAAGGCATATTTTTTCAGCAAATTATGCCCTCCCTATGTACTGAGACCTTTTCTTTTTCTGCGTGCCAGACCTACAGCAACTTTACAGTCACTGTAGCCAGAGGTCAGAGGAGACACTGAATATACAGTGTCTGAATCATGCTCAGACCTTCCAGAGCGTCATGCTCCAAGTGCGAGTCAGTTTCTTTGCTCAGGGCTCATTTTAAAAAACAACTTTCCTTCCTTCTGCCAGGAGGCTGGCTGGCCAGCCAGCTGCAATGGACTCCTAGTTCTCAGGCAGGTGAAAGAGTGTTGGCGGAGGCACACATTGCTTCCTTACAGTTCCCAGCAAGAGTTCTCCAAATCAAGAGTCACTACAAGAGGAAGGAATGCAACACAGTGCAAGTTGAAAGCCCAGGACCTGGACATGTCTGAGAGCAGAGGCAGACCTCAATTTTATAGAGAGATGAAATGGCAAGCAGCAGACAGGAGAAGAACTGACAACTTGGAAAACAGAGACGAGTGGTTCAGCCTTTCCTTTCACACTTCTGAGTTTTTTTGAGAGACTCTCAGCAGTGCCACAATAGTCTCCACAAGCAGAATGCCCTGAGATCAATCCTGTGCACAACAGGGGTCAATTTAGGGATGGAAAAGGCCAGGATATTAATTTTTTTAAGTACTTCCTTTCTCCATTCTCGGCATGTCACTTTGGATCTCTGGAATAGTCTACAACTCTACAGAGTTCCCACAGGTGATGGCCACTGATTTAGGTGGGAGGACATCAAGGAGAGGACTATTTATTTCCTTCAGTCTTTGCTTGTGGGTTTTCCAGAGGCATCTAGATGACCACTGTTGGAAATAGGATGCTGAACTAAATAAACCTTTGATCTGATCCTGCAGGTCTCTTCTTATTTTCCTAACATGTCCATGCACTCAAAGCGCACAATTACAGACTCTTGTTATGGTGAAGTGGATAGCTGTTTTATGCAGGGACATTGACCGTGCCAACCTAAATTTCTCTCCCTTTTGGAACAACAAATGGTCATCCACACTACATGAGCAGCAGCGCATAACCACTCATGTTAAAAAACCAAAATAAAGTGCTGGAGGATTCAGAATTCATTTCAGGAATACGCCTCTTCAATTCTCCCCTTCACCTGTGAATAATTCTATCTGAAGGCCACCCAACACTACCCAGTGCCTCCCTCCCTTCTTGGCTAGTCAGACCCCAGCAGCTATAATTAGTTTCATTCTTGGAATGAAAGCAGACACGAAAGAGGAGAGACTGTCTGCATGATGGACATGTGATGGTCCACCAACGCCCCCACATACCGGGAATCTCTGCTTGGAGTGTTCAGTGATTTGGGGGCTGGGATGGGGAAGAATGACATAACAGAGGCCTTGAAGAACCTGAACTGACCCACCAAAGCTAGGAATAAACAACAACAGATCCTTTCACAGAATTTGCAGACTGAGCGGGAGGGAAGGATAGATTGGGGAGAGAAAATGTCTGACCAAGTAAACAAGACTCAGTTTGATTCTTGCTGAAGCACAGAATGACAAAATTCTGACAAAGAGTTTTACAAAACAAACAGTTTCACACATGAGTATTTTGCATATGTAGGGAAAGGATCCTAATTCAATAGCAGTTTTGCATGCAATAACAGCAGCACACCAATCCACATTCAGACATTAAAAATGTTTTTTGAGATTTCTACACAAATAAGAGCAATAAGAACAGCCCTGCTGGATGTGACCAAAAGTCTATTTAGCCCAGCATTCTTCTTACTACACTGGTTAATCCGGTGTCTCTGGGAAGCCTACAAGCAATGCATGAAGGCCTATTTTGTTCCCCAGCAACTGGCATTCAGAATATGCCTCTGAATATGGAGGTTCCATTTAGTTATCATAAAAAGGTAAAAACAAAATCCATACTGAATTGTATCCAATGTACATCTAGCCCAGCATTTACTTCCAGCAGTGGCCAGATAGATGTCTCCAGGAAGCCCACAAGCAGCTCATGAAGGCAGCTGTCCTCCTTTATTTTCTCCAGCAACTGATAATCACATACCGCACTTCCTCATACAACTGCAGTCTACTTAATTGCCATAGCTAACAGCCACTGATAGACTTATCCATGTTTAATTAATGCTAGCTAAACTAGTTCTATCCTCCCTCTTTAGCACTGAATTTGGAGGGGGTGGGGAATCTCGTGCAATGGCTCCCCATGAAAGCCAGTTTAGAAACACTGCTTCAGAGCATCAACTTTATAACGGCTACTGCCCCAACTAGGACCTCTGACACAAGCATAGTTGGCTGTATGTCATTGTTTCCCCCAAGCAAGCCTGATTGATAATTTCCCCTTGGCTGGAAAACCATTACCCATTGTTTTCACTGTTTGTTGTCCACAAGTGCCCCCTGGTGGACAATTCATACCAAACTGGATTTTTAACTGAGCAGTTCTGTGGTTGCAACTTCCTCAAAAGATAATTTTAAAAAATGATGTTATGAAAAGGAAGTCTTTCTCCCATTTTCTTTCATGTCAGAAATTGTCAGTGGATCCTGTTTATTATTTTTAACACAACTAACTATTAATTGAGGACTTTAAAATCTACATCATTTTCATCCCATAAACTCATGCTAATAGTTTTGCTTTAAGAATGTAAAAAAATCACCCTGTTGGATCAGGACAAAGTGGGTCCTTTGCCCAGCATCCATTTCCAACTATGGTAGACCAGATAACCCTGGAAAGTCTGTAAGAAAGGCATTAAGACAGCAGTCATCACACTCATGTATTCTCAGCATCTTGTATCTAGAGGGACAGTGCCTCCATTCATATGGTAAAAAAAGCAACTTCAAGGTTACTCTCCTTCCTCAAGGTCTCAGTCAAGACTGGAGCCTCCTGCAGTTTCATAAGGTAAGTTTCTTGCCAGTTGGATGAACACTTCTTAAAAGCTATCACATATATTATCTCTTCCAACTGGTAGTAGGTCCTTAAGATCCAACGAACAAAAGTCTCTCTCAACCCGAGATACTGGGGTTGTATACTGGGGCATACAAAGCAAGAGATCCACCACTGAACTGCAGGCCTTCCCAAATACAACTGGTAGCACAATCCTATGCATGTCTACTCAGAAGTAAATTCCACTGAGTTCAATGGGTAAATGGCCCAGGTAAGTGTGTACAGGATTACTGCCTTGGATGTGCATGGCTTTAAGTTGGCCCTGCTACTCCAAATGGCAGTAATGGGCAGGAGGTCTGGTCTAGAGCAGGGGTGTCCAAAGTTTTTGGCAGGAGGGCCACATCATCTCACTGACACTGTGTCGGGGGCCGGGGGGGGGGAAAAGAATTAATTTACATTTAAAATTTGAATAAATTTACATAAATGAATATATTAAAGATGAACTTATATGAATGAATGAAGGTCTTGCAATAGCTCAATGCCTATAAAAGGCCTTGCACAAAGTAAGGCTGGCCTTTCCTTTGCTGCCGCTGCTGCATCACAGATGTGAAAGAGCAAGCAGTGGAGGGAGCTCTCATCCCACAGCTCACAAAAGAAGTCAAACGGTCGCCCTCACACTGAGAGAAGTTGCGTTGGGCCAGTGTGGACGTCAACAAATCTCTGGAGGGCCAGAGGCTCATTGGAGACTGGGGGCTCCCTGAGGGCCGCATTGAGAGGCCTCGAGGGCCACAAGTGGCCCCCGGGCCGGGGTTTGGACACCCCTGGTCTAGAGGGTAGAGCCTCCGTCTGCCTGAAGATAACATCCACAAGGTCGCCAGTTCAAGGCCACCGGCACCGTGCGACCTTGGAGCAGCTGACAAGCTGAAGCCGAGCAATTCCATCTGCTCTGAGCGTGGGAGGATGGAGGCCAGAATGTGAAGCCAGATCGGAATGAAACACCTTGAATGTGGTCGTTCTTGAAAGAAAGAACCTTCTTTGAAATTGTAAAAATCCCTATTTAATAAGGGATTTAATAAAGCCTGCCTATGTAAACCGCCTTGAATAAAGTCTTGAATAAAGACCAAGAAAGGCGGTATATAAATACCTGTTGTTGTTGTTGTTGTTGTTGTTATTCTCCAAGGCCTCAGGGCAAGAAAGCTCTCTTTTCAGTCCTGCTACCCCATATCCTTTA
The DNA here is from genome assembly GCF_035046505.1 of Tiliqua scincoides. NCBI lineage: Eukaryota > Metazoa > Chordata > Lepidosauria > Squamata > Scincidae > Tiliqua > Tiliqua scincoides. The sequence goes on from NC_089828.1 coordinate 30,022,247, forward strand.
AAATAGAGATGCCAGGATTGAACACAGGACCTTCTGCATGCAAGACAGGTGCACTGCCACTGAGTAGCCACTGTGCCTCCCCTCCTACTGTTGATCTTGATTTCTGAAATCCAGTACTGACAACCTCAGAGACACCAGAAACCCTGGAGGTATAGGCTGCATCACAAGGGCTATGAAATACACAGGGTTCATGTCACGAGACTGCAATTGCTCCACAGAGATGGGCAGTTTCCTACTCTTGTGTCAGCCTCCCAGCCAAAGCATCTGCCTGTTGATTTGTGCCCGAATAGACCTAATAAGTAACAACAATAATAACATAAGAATTGCACTGTTGGATAAGACTAAGGGCCAAATCCTATCCCATTTTCCAGTGCTGGTGCAGCTGTGCCAATGGGGCAAGCACTGCATCTTGTGGTGGGGCAGCAGACACAAAGTCCTCCTTAAGGTATGGGAACATTTATTCCTTTATCTTGGGGCTGCATTGGGGCTGCACCGGTGCTGGAACACTGGATAGGATTGGGCCCTAAGGTAGCTCAATCTAATCCAGCATCCTGTTTCCAGCAGCGGCCAGTCAGTTATCTCTGAAAACCCAAAAAGTAGGACATGAATTCAAAACTGTACCTTGTAGTTTCTCTCTATTATTCAGGGGTAGGCTGCCACTGAACATGGAGGTTCTTTTTAGCGATAATGACTAATAGCCATTAACTGACCTCCTCCTCTATTAATAATCTTAATAATTAATAATCTGTCTAACACCAGCCAAAGCTGGTGGTCATCACTGCATCTTGAAGCAGGGAATTCCACAAGTTAATTATTCATGATGTGGAACAGACAAAAGGCAGTTCTTCACATCTGCCATTCCCTTTCATTGGGTGATCCTGTTTATCAGGACATGCTTCTGTGAGTTCAAGAAATGCAAACTTTCAAGCAACACAAAACCTCAAAACTTTTGAGCATCACCAGGCAGAAAACTTCTTGCTTTCTACAAAGTATATAGCCCAGTATTGCGTATATTTAAGTCAGAAATATATCCAACTGAAATGAAATTGAACTAAGGGCCCAATCCTAAAGGCCTTCAGCACTGATGCTGAGGACCAGCGCCAGCGCTGGGTGTCATAAATGTGCCGTAAAGCATGTTTACGGCACACTCTGTAGGGAGCACTGGCCCAATGCCAGATGGATGCTGCCCAGAGCAAGGGAAGAGCTCTGGGTGGCAGTAAAATCTGTTGGGGCAAGGGGAGGCGTTCCAGGGCAGTGGAAGGGGGGGGAGGAACCAGGGGGGAGGAGGTGGGACCGGTGAAGCTCTGCTCCACCACATCAGGCAAAATAGCTGGCACAGACTTGAGAAGCCCCTTGCAGGGCTTAGGGCTTCCCCTGGGGAAAGTGAAAGAAAGTCCCTTTCTCCTGAGGAGATCTCCAGCAGTCCTGCTGGACACAGCAGTAGCCGTTTTGGTGCCGCTGCACCTGGTGGCACCGCCAAGGATAGGATTGGGCTGCCCTTCTCCCAATCACAGGATAATGGAAATACCAACACACACAAATTTAATCCAGACAAGACAGAAGACTTGGTGGTCAGAAGAAGAGCTGATCTCAGAATGGGGATCTAATCTGTCCTCGATGAGGTAGTAGTTCCTCAGATTTAATCACCCAAATACCTAGCTTGAACCAGAGACCCCAAAGGCCCAATCACCAAGGTAAGTCAGGGATATTTGTGGTGAATGCCTGAATCTTCCCCATCATGCAAACCTTTCTCTGAACTCTTTGATCAAAAGGATGTTCCAACCTGAACTCCAAATCCAGCAGGTCAGAAAGGGGGAGGAAGTCCTCTATCAGGAGTGTTTTGCATACAATGGGCTCCACTAGCCCTTCAGTGAGGAAGACACTTTAATTAGAGAGAGCGATTGTAGGGTAATGCTTTTATCAGGACCTATTAAAATGTCACAAAGAATTCTTCAATGTTCTACAGCATTCAAAAGCTTGCCAAACTGTATGACATTTTAGTTGGTCTGAGTAAAGATGATCAGGGCCAGTTCATCAATGATGTGAACAATGAGGAGTCAAGCAGTGGCTTGCAGAGAGAGGAGCACAGATTTGGGATCCCTTTAACTGAGAGTATATTGCTGCTGCCTCCCTTCAGCCCGCTGCAGATAAAGCTGTTATGATCCACTTCCTGCTCCCTAAGTGGAATGAATCCAGCCATCTTCTCCCTAGCCTCACCCCTTCCTTCTGCAGTTCCTTCAAATAAAACAGGAAGTACAGGAAGTGGTGGGCCAGAACATTCTTCGTTTTCTGTTTAATTTAAAGGACTATGGAAGGATCCTTTAAGAGGGAAGGAAAGTGGGTCACCACTGCATATGCTTCTGAAACAACTATGTGGGTGGTGCCCCAAATTTCCCATTTTATTTAAAGTGACTATGCAAGGAAGGAGCAGAGTGAGAAGAAAGGAAGCTGCATTACTGCCTTCTGTGAGTTTTTTTAGTAGCAGCTACCACTGCCCAGCTTGAAGGTAACATGTGGGGTCATAAGACGAACTGGCTCTGGAAAATTTTCTGAAGGATTTCTCCTCTCAAGAGTAGAACTTTGGATTACCTGATGGAATTGGTGAAATTGGCAAGAGATTCAGGACAAGCAAAAAGAAGCCTTCAGACAACACAGTATTGCAGTCTTCCCTTGTTATCAAGGGAAGCCATACCATACCTAATTCATTCCTGAAAACAGCCCTTACAGCGAAAATCCAGAAAACAAGTATAATAATTACATTAATTGCAATGGGAAAAATTCTAACTCATTCCAAAGCCATTCCAGGTTAACCCAAAAATCACCCTAAATGCCTAATACATAAGGAAAAAAAGTTGCATGGCATGATAAAATAGCGCAAATGACAATTAACAACATTATACAGAATCAATAAAGCATTAAAGTTGAACATGAAAATGTTTCAGAAGTTCTAGCATCACATAATGAAATTTAGTACCTCAAGCTTTTGTTGCAAACTCTGAGCTCTTACGTTTCACCTGTTTTTACACTTTTCTCATGCATTTTTTCATCTAGGATCCATATTCACAGTAATTTGAAGAAACACAACACAAAAACAGATACATTGTAAAAGGGAGCATGTAATGCAGATGCCTTGAAAGTATGGGGACATGCTATCCATCAGGCACTGCGCTTCACAACAAGGAAGGCACCTCTTCCCGAGCCATGCTCTGTCCTCTGAGGGTCCTGTGGAGCACCAGGGCCATTTTTCATCATCTGAAGGGAGGTTAGGATATGGCATGTGTTGACTACCCCTTGTGCCTCCTACATCCCTCCCAGGTGATGTCCCAGTCTGCTCCTTGGTTTGGCTTGCCCGCCTGGAGAGTTGCACAGGTATCCAAGTGATATCTGAGCTACTTAGACATGGAATATTTCCAGCATTGCTCTGGTGTCCATGGAGAGTCTGTTGGCAAGTGGACTTCTACATCAGTGGAGGTGTCATTGCACTTGCCTATGTAGAGATACACTGGTGCATCTGGATTAAGCTGCTAGTTCTGAATAGACATGCTTAGTAGAATTGTACTATGGCTCTGCTCCTATAGTTACCAGTTGTTGCGAAGAAACACTGGGATGCTGCCCTTCATGCCGTGCTTGTGGGCATTCCCCATTTATGTCTCTGGTTTGCCACTGTGGGAAGCAGGATGCCTACTCTATGAACCTTTGTCCAATTTTGGTTCAGTTCAAGGCTCTACTTTAGGCTTTAGAAATCTACCATTAGCAAACCTATCACAACTGAGTAAGATCCAAGTATGAAGCCCTTGGGGGAGGGGGATAGAAAAATGTAAAGATTTAAAAGGCATTTAAATAGGGTATGGAGCAAATGTGGAGTACTACTAGAAGTACTGCATATTAGTCCAAGGCAGGCAAACTGGACAGAAAAGATGTAGTCAAAATAGTTAGAGAAAAATCAGGAGGAGTTCCTGGCCCTGCTAAGCCCTTCTCTGCAGGAATCCTCCCTCTGTTTGCATCCAAAGTTTGCAGGAGGAGCATCCCTTATTGTTACAGCAGCCTGAGCCAACTGGTTCAAACTGACACAGACTTGAGCTGCCTCTATCCTCCCACTCGGGGAAAAAAGATGAGATCAGAATAGCTGCTCTCTTTGTGTGCTGCTGGCTACTAAATTTGGCAAGGCTTGCTTGGCCCAGTTTCAAAAGCCAATGTCTTGATCTTGAAATACCTTATAATTTGCTTTGGTAAGTTAAGTGGACTTGCATCGTATGTGTTTCACTTTATTGTAATAACGGTCTAGTTTGCAAATTTTTGTAATTGTATAGCAAAGCTTATATTATTTAAATTAAATTTTATATATTCATATAAGTTTATATTATTTATATTATATATAAATGGGGGGGGGTAACTTTCTCTTGTCTGTTCTGAACCTTCTGCACTTATTTAAGAAAAAAAAAAGAGCCTATCCTTGTATCATATATTTTAAAATCTTGTATCTTACCCAAATGCATCATGGGTATTGCCCAAAAGCAAAACATGACCACCATAAAATGGTATCTAATACAATGGTAAAAAATTATAAACTTTATCTCACGCAAGAGGACATTTAATCACATATACATCACACGATGCATTGAGGAATTTGAATTTTCCTAAAGACAATTTCTAACCTAGTTGTGCGTGACACAGCACCGCTCAATTTGGTAATAAAGCACAGGCTTCTCTCTATGTCTCTAGGAGTTGTATAGAAGGGAAAATTCTGGAAGATATAACTTCTCTCACCAGTGGGAAAACCCCTGTGCCAGCTGAACATCTCCTCAGGGGCAACAAGTTCCACCCTGGACCCAGCAACATTGGTTTCAACCCACCCAGGCCTATTCTTTTCTGCCTGTTAAAAATTAAGGTCAAAAAATTATCCATTTGCCTCAGCTAACCCCTCTCTTATTCACAGAGCAAGCAAAATATGTTGAGAGTGCAAACTTCTGAAAACTGCCCAGGCCAAATCAACAGAGGTGAATGTGTGTTGATAAGCAAACATGCCCTCATTCTGGCAGATTATCCCAAAAGAGGGGCCAGAAATATAGATGGCTGCAAGTTTTATGCGTAGGAAATGTGTGGAGTGTCAACAGCTTACCCTGAATTTTTGATTGCTGAAACGTGGTGACAAACATACCCACGGCTGTTGTGTGTAAAGTTTGGCTTCACTTGTTTGATAACTCACTTGAAAAGAAAAAAAAAAATACTACTGGTATTAACTTAAGCTGATCCATTTATAACATTAAGGCTGAAATCCCATACACCTGAGGTTCTCAAACTGGGGCAGTGTGACGCTCCTGACTGAGAGCCTCAGCCCCTGGCCCTTTAAGGGGTGGGGGAAGGGGAGAGACAGCAATATGATCCAGGATTGTGCTGCTAACGGGCAAATTGAGGTGTTTTTACTTACTGAGGGCTGGCACAAGGTACAGAAGTTGTGGGGAGCCCCATGCATTCCTCTGCAGGGGTCCCTGGGTCTTAGAATACTAAAACAAGCTATCAGAAACCACTTCCAGTTTCACAATTGCAAACCAGAAGTGGTTTATGATTGCTTTTTTCAGTATTCTAAGACTCCGGGAGCTCTGTGAAGGGCTGCATGTGGCTCCCCGCAACTCCTGGACCTTGTGCCAGCCCTCAGTAACACCCTCCTTAAGACATGATCCTGGGGATCACATTGCAACTTTCACCCCCTCCCTGCAAAGACTTACCTCGGGAGTTTTACTCCTGAGAAGTTTGAGAACCCTTGCCATACATAATATTTCCTGGGATTTCCTGAACTCGGTAAGACACACTTCTGCATAGACACGCACAGGATGCGCACATAATACAGGGAGATTTATATCAAAACAAAAAAGGTTCATCCAGGGTAGATTCTTCCATAGAAGCTCAATAAACAGAATACAGAAATTGCCCTGCCAAATCAGACCCAAGGTTTCAGCTAGTCCAGCATCCTGTACACACTCAGTGGCTAACCAGATACTTTCAGGGAGCCCACAAACAAAGCATTATGGCAATGTGCCCTCACCTTGTGTTTGGACTCCAAGCAACTGGTGCTTAGAGGTAGACTATCTCTGAATAGGAAGTTCAATTCCTGACTATTAAGGCTAGTAATACATAAAAACAGTCCAGTTGGATCAGACCAAAGGTCCCTCTAGGTCAGTGTGCTACGTGCATGAACCAGAGATTCTTTCAGAGTTTCAAACTCTCTTCTCAGAAATTAGGTGCCGTTCACAGTCTCCCTTAGTAACTCCCATGACCAGTGCCTACAATTATTGTGCAAAGGCTTCTTGGCACTAAGCCTCAGGCTGGACTGACAGCCAGGGTTATTCCCAGTGACGGAGCCTGTGCAAATATTAGAAAGCAAAGATGTAAGCAGTCTGAGAGGAAAGCAAACACTGCTGTTCTCCCACACCAAAAAGGCAAACCCCAGAAAGTCACCTGCTCTCACACAGATGTTAACAGCACTGCCACCAAATAGCACTGCCGCTCATGTAAAGGCAAATGAAATGCTTTCCTAGTTGTAGCTGCTGTTGCTTCAATTGTAAAAAGTCTGACTTTTATTAAAAGTAGAAAAAGCACTGAAAACGTACATACACTGATAAAAAAGATGTCAGTGATGGCTGCCCTGTTTTCCCTCTGTAGCACTTTTTGCCTATTCTTCCTTATTTTTGAACACTTCTAATCCCCCAGAAGCTTCCATGCTTGTTCAGCAGTCTAAAAGCTGCTGGGTCATTCTCCTGAAGTAGTCTCTGTCCTTTGAAAACGCCACTCCCAGACAGCCATGTACTGGAAGTTGATTTGGTCTTCTTTATGTCCAGAGCAGCCAAGCCTCCTGCTCACTGGCGATCCTGGCTCCTTTGCCGCTTGGCGCCAGGACCGCAGAATGTTGCCCCCTCCCCGAGGAGAATGCCACTCCAAAGGTCCTTCAGAGGTTATGCGTGACCTCCTCAGGTACTCAGAAGGCCTTCCGAGGCCTCTGGAAGGCCTAAAACCCCATTTCCAGTTTTCATCTGAAAACCGGAAGTGGGTTTAAAGTTCCCTTGGAGGCCTTAAAGGCCTTCAGAGGTCCAGGGAGACCACCTGTGGCCTCCCTGGCCCTCTGACATCCTCGGTACAAGGGGTGAGGAAGGCAGCGGGGGGGCGAGGTAGTGCCACCCCTGTAGGTGTGGCACCCCAGGGAATTTGCCCCCCTTCGGCCCCCCAGGTATGCCAGTGCTCCTACTGAGACTGATACGTGACTACTAACTGGGCAGCCAAACATCTCCATCTAGCTAAATAATAGAATGGAGAGGCCAAGTGGTTTCCCTTCATGCAATTAGATAACAGTATGACACCATAAACCCTAGGTTTTCTAAGTTCAAGCACTGGGATGCTTGGGTGTAATTTGTCAATGTGCCGTTGGAATCATCTACTGCAATGGTTCTCAAACTTTTAGCACTGGGACCCACTTTTTAAAATGAGAATTGGTCAGTGATGTCATGAACAGAAGTGACATCATCAAACGGGAAAGTTTTTAACGACTGCAGTCCTGTCCACACTTATCAGGGTGTAAGTACCATTGACTGTCATTGTTATAAGCATATACATAGTAGCCTGATAAAAGTACAGATCTGTAACATTTCCCCAAATGCAGTCACATACCATGGTAGAATCAAATCTAATACATTAAAAATAAAATATTGAAATGAATGGGGACCCACCTGGTGAGTCCTGACCCACAGTTTGAGAAACATTGGTCTACTACTGGTTCATGAAGGCACTCCCATTTTTTCTCCAATAAGTGCAGGAGGCTGAGATTACTGGAACAATGTAAATAGCTAGCAACAGGGACCATATTGCTAGCTAGACGTGTGCAGAGAATTTCATGTTCACAGGTAATTCAGTGGGTTGTCACATCTGATTGCTTGTGGGTGCTACTGCAATTTGAATTTAAATAGGAACCCCTTGGGGCTCTGTGCTCTCCTGGGTGGGAGGGTGGTTTTCCCCCCTGGCCTGGTTTTCTTAGCCTGGGAAGGGGGTAGCAGATAGATCTACCAGTTATGTCCCCTGTTCAACTGCTGAACCAGTAAAAAGGGAAAGGGGAGAGAAGGAAGGGGTGTACACTAACCACTAACTGCTACTTCCCTTGGTGCAACTCTCCTTTTGCAATAACTTACAATTCCAGCATGCCAACAAGGAGTTCCAAAGTTGCTTGCTTGCCCACAAGATCTCTCTTCTTCCAAGGAAACCAATCCTGACAAGCAATGGGTTTAATAAAAATTGTCTGGCTTATTTATTACTATAGTTGCTTTTCAGATACTGGTCTGGGAACTTGGTCAGAACGGAGTAATTTTTTTCTGCTTCAGTGAAAAGGCACAGAGCTGTGCCTCGTTATATTTCACACTTTATGGATCAAAACTGGCTTTTGTGGCATCCTCACGCTGCTCCCAAAACAAGCCTTACATTGTTTATTTCATGCTGGACTCGTGGCTGCTTTCCCAGAAGTTAATTCCGGCCCACTCGCCGGCTTGTTTTTGACTTTGCCACTCTGTTCAAATAACCCTGGCTGACTCTGAACTGTTTTCTCTCTCTCTTCTCCCCTTGGCATCCACTATGCCCCTGCACATAACAGCTGCCTTTGGCATTTTGTTTGATGAGAAATCAGATGCATCCTTTAAGAAAGAAAGAAAAAAGACTCCTTTAAATGCTACATGGAATGCAGCAAAGCAAAAAAAGCAGGGGGAAGGAGGGAGGGAGAGAGTTGGAGAAACAGTCCTGGCTTTCTAACATCTTGCAGAGATACAAACAGGCTGGATCTGGCAGTGGTCAGGAAAGTAGGCCAAGGCTTGTGCCTCTGTGTCAGGCTGAACACTCTGACAGGTATGCTCCAGCCCCAGTTATTGTTATCTCAATTCTGCTTTGTTCTGCATCTGAGAAGTTTGATGACCTCTTGAGCATATGAACTCAACTTCCTCAAGCTGGAATCTTTGTCATCAGTTCATGTGAACACTGGTAAATTTAGGTCATCTTTTACACTGATCTATAGATTTCTGAAGGGCAACCACTTCTTTAGTCTGTTGCAACAAAAATAACAAATCATCTTGTGGCGTCTTAAAGTGAGACCCATTTTTTGTGGCAGAAGCTTTCAAGGGCTAACGTAACACATTCTGCATTTGACATTCTGCAAGTGGGCTCTAGGCACAAACATTTCTGCCACAATATATCTGTTTTTAAAGGTGCCATAAGACTTTTTGTGGTTATGTGTGTGCCAAAAGTTTCAGTAACAGAACATGTATTCCAGGATTGGCTCAACAATGGCCCCAAATGAACCACAACAGTAGCTTCAGATTTCAGCTGTTATATGAATTCCAATGGGGTACTATGTATGAAGCATGTGCACCCCCACTGAGCTATGGCACAACAGTATAAGCTGCCATCTGCGGAGTCAGCCTATCTATTCCAGTACTGACTGGCAGCTGCTCTCCAGGGTCTACCCCTGGAGAGAAATTTTTAATAAAAGATGTCAACAGAATGAACTGCATGCAAGGTAGGCTTTTCTGCAAGGCCTTTCTTCAAATCCCTCGTCAAGTCCCCCCTTTTCAGTGAAACCCTTCCTTAAAGCTCCCACGCCAATCTTCTTTTTCAACCACAACAAACTTTAATCATAACAACATTTTTTCAATATTATGTTTTGTCCCCTGTTGCTGGTGTCTCACCCTTCCCACTGTCCCTTCCCACACTGTCAAGGGTCAGTGAATAGAGTGCTGAACCAGGAACAGAAGAAACTAGGGCTCAATCAGTCGCGAAGCTGACTGGGTGACTACGTGTTGGACTAGTAACTAAGACCAACCTCACTGGTTTGATGTAACAATAGAGGTGGGAAGAGGAAACCATGTGCATCACCCAAAATGCCTTGCAAGAAGGATGGGATAAAAGTAATCATACATAGATTGTACGTTCCTGGGAAAGGGACCTGTGATTTTTGGCTTAAGCCTTGTACACTGACCGCACTGTGTAATTAAAAATACTGTCATGTGGAATGGCCTCACGGCCTCCTTAGTATCACCCAGAAGTTGGCATGATCCCCCGTCTGCTAGTTTCCATACCCTTCTGTAACTAAACCTAAATATGAGTGATTGACGTTAACTGCTTATTCATCCTGTGTTTACATGTCTCTGTTGTCTCTATTGTGGCTAGAGCAGTGTTTGTCAAACTGTGGGTCGAGACCCACTAGGTGGGTCACAAGCCAATTTCAGGTAGGTTCCCATTCATTTCAATATTTTATTTTTAATGTATTAGACTTGATGCTACTATGGGATGTGACTGCATTTGAGGAAATGTTACCGACCTGTACTTTTAACAAGCTATTATGTATATTCTTTTAACAATGATAGTAAATGGGACTTCCTCATGGGTAAGTGTGGGTAGGATTGCAGCCTAATATTGTTAAAAATTTTCCTGCATGATGAAATCACTTCAAGTCATGATGTCACTTCCGGTGGGTCCTGAGAGATTCTCAGTCTTTAAAAGTGGGTCTTGTTGCTAAATGTGTGAGAACCACTGGGCTAGAGCAGGGGTGTCCAAAGTTTTTGGCAGGAGGGCCACATCATCTCTCTGACACTGTGTCAGGGACCAGGGCAAAAAAGAATTGATTTACATTTTACAATTGAATAAATTTACCTAAGTTTACATAAATGAATATATTAAAGATGAACTTATATGAATGAATGAAGGTCTTGCAATAGCTTAAGGCCTATAAAAGGCCTTTCGCAAAGCAAGGCTGGCCTTTCTTTTGCTGCCACTGCTGCATCACAGACGTGAAACAATAAGCAGTGGAGGGAGCCCTCATCCCACAGCTCATGTGAGAGGTCAAACAGTCGCCCTCATGCTGAGAGCAGTTGCATTGGGCCAGTGTGGGCTCCAACAAATCTCCGGAGGGCCAGAGTCCCATTGGAGACTCGGAGCTCCCTGACAGCCGCACTGAGAGGCCTCGAGGGCCGCAATGGCCCCAGGCCCAGGGTTTGGGCACCCCTGGGCTAGAGCATAAGACCTTCAAAGAAAAGATTTGTCTTCCCAATTCTTCATAAACAGCCATAGCACTAAATTACAATTATAACAACAACGTGGTACTGGCCAATTTCCTTTTCAACAAAAAGGAAGGTTCTTTTTTTGTCAAAGCTGTTTAAAACCTTAAAGTTGAGTGACCCAGCAATTTAAAAAGCACCACATAGTCACAAATGAGCAACGGCTATTCCTTTCCCCTTTCTTTCTCAGTGATTCAAAAGACACACATAAAAGTCTGGCCAAGGGAATCTCTGTCCATTCTTGGCTCAGTTTGAAGCTGAAACTGGTCTGGGCTGGCAGAGACAAGCTCCGGCGAGGTCCCAGATATGCAAAGCCGTCTTCCCAAAGTACAGCGTAGCTCAGAATGAGCAAACAAAACAGCTTCTTTCCCCCAGCAGGAAATCTTTTCCCCTCCTATCTTTTGATTATTTTTTTTTAAAGGTGGCTTTAAATAACTTGAACTTTATAAACTTCAAACTCACTTGCTTCTATAGATTCAGTGTGTTGAGAAATAAGCTTGACCTCATACCTACACAGTGTGAGGAACTTTCAATACATTTGGATGCTTGTGAAGGCTTGGACTCCATACATACATTAAGTCCTTGACCTACTCAGCACTCACTGAAATAATCTGAAATGTCTTTTATTTTATGACCTGCATTTCTGTTATAACATGGCATTTCTGAATGCCAATGCAGGGAAGCAATGCTGGGAAAGGAGTCTGCTTCTCTCAGAGGCAATTGGTAGGCCATTCTGCAAAACAAGATGCTGGACAAGATGGGCCTTTGGTCTGATCCAGCCAGGCTTTTCTAGTGTGCATTCTTACGCCCCATGACTGATCTGGAAAGAAAACTGACTGCATTTTCTTTGTCACACACATGCACACACTCCTTTTGTGCACCCCTTCAACCATTTTACACCCTCTAAAGAGGCTTTGACTCTGCCCAAACAGGGTCCTGCCAGAAAAGTCTGGTTTCCACAATGTAAACTTCTCAGCAGGACCTAAGAATGCAGTGGAATCTGCTTAACTATTTTAGCTATGCCGCTGATCTGAAGCTGCTTGGAAAGCTTTCACAAGATTGCCTGGCTTTTTTTTTTTTTGGTTGTTGTTTAAGATGACGCACTAAAAACTATCAGTGTGGGGTCCTCAGTTTCATTCAGTACTTACTACTGAGCTGTCCATGTGCAAGTCACTGCAGAGTACAAGAGAACAGGGTCCTGTTTTAAAGTTTGACACTGATAGGGGATGAAAACAGAAAACAGCAGAAAACAGGGAAAGAATATGCATTTACAGTACAGGTCCGAGGGACAATGATGCTGAAGACCTGTGGAAATTACGGCCCATCATCACTGCTGCTGCCTTAGCAGAGGCTCATGCACGTACTCCCATTGCTTCTGTTTAGAGGAGGAGGAGGAGAGGAAGTGGCCTTTTTCCCGATCAGGAAACAGGAACAAGATTCACCAGCTTTGCCTCTTCTTACCCTCGCTGTCCCACCCAGTGGCACTGGAGGCAGGCCCCCTAGTTTTGCCACTCTACATTTTGAAATAGCATGGGGCCCAAGACAAGGAAGTCAGGAGAAGTTGAAGTGTGGTTGTGCGTCTCTTGGCTTTCCTGTTTCTGCCCCACTTTGCTGTTCAGTTTCAAAACAGAGCAGCAGAGCTAGGAGGAGGTGGTAAGGGGGAAGTTAGATGAGGTTTGCTGCAGAGGTGGCTGATGGGCACAGGGTGCCACCTGCACTAATCCTCTACTCAAGGCAGCTCATCTTGCCTCTTGGCTGTGCCAGCCACATAATGTGTATACAGACTTTAATTTCAATAGAGGAAGGCAGATCCCTGCACTGAGAAGCTTACAACCTCGAATACGGTAAGGGGTTTTATCAAAGGATTAATGGAAAAGATAAGTTTTGAACATGGAAGTTTCTTTTAATAGTACTGTACAGCCTCTGAACATGGATGTGTAATGAGATTATTACATTTTTAATCCTCTCTCCAGGAAGCTTCTGGGAAGTCCACAAGAAGGACTGGAAGTCAATAGTCTTCTCTTATTGTCTGTCCTTCTCCCTGAAAACACTACTCAGTGTATAATTTATATAAATATATATTTTACTCATTGTAAATATTTATTCCTCGCCTTTCTCCCATTGGGGCACTCAAGGTGTCTTACAAGAGTAAGAATATAACAAAAAAGCAATAAGTACAATAATATAAAAAACCAACATTAAAAACGTAAGACACAAACACACCCCAGAAATTGGCAGCATGAACACCTCCACAAACCAAAAGCTCAAGAACGAAAGGGACCAGAAAAACAGAGACCACAAAACAATTAAGCTATTTCTGCCCAACATTGCATATATGCAACAGGGATCAAATGTGTACACCTGTGGGATGGGCAGAAATGGGTTAAGGAGGGAAAACCAAACAAAAAGAGAAAGTGTTCAGCCTCTGCCAGAAAACTGATAGGAATGGCATCACTCTTAGTTCAAATGGGAGGAAATTCCATAGTCGTGGCACCACCACAAAGAAAGCCTTATTCGTTCTTATAGCCAATCTGGTCTCAGCCAGAAGCAGCACCTGTAGCTGGCCTCCTTCAAATGACCCTGAGGAAACAAGCCACAAAGCTGCTCGTTCAGAGGGAGTGCAACCCCCATTCAGAACAGCTAGACAGCCTCTGAACAAGGAGGTTCTGTTCAGCTCAGTGTTAATGGATCTATCCCTTCGTGAATCTGTCCAATTGTATTGTTTTTAAACTTTTGTCTTTAAACTTTATATATGGTGGCCATCACCATGTCTTGACAGCAGTCAACTCCATCAGTGAATTTAGAAATTGGGAGGAGGATAGTAGCTAAGGAGTATGAGGGCCAAATTAGATGCAACCACCCCAAAGCTCAGCATTTGAATCTAGATATACCACAGTCAGAATGCAGGGTGTGTGTGCTCGTGGGAAGTATCTGGTTTTCAGGGGACAGAAGAGTGGTACATAAGTTTTAAATCAGTGTTTCTCAACCAGTGGTATGAGTACCACTGGTGGTACTTGAGGTGGTGTCTGGTGGTACTCGTGGGACCCCCATACCCCCTCCACTGGCAGTGAGAGCAGCGATGCAATGTGAGAAGCAGCAGGAGAAGGTTTAGCTCGGCAGGCAGAACTCCAGTGTGTGCTTTTCAAGCACTCGAAAAGCCTCCCTGTCTACCCTGAGCCTCTTACCAGTGTTTGCCAGGTCGAATCAGGCCTCCCAATCCAGAAGTAACTGGAAAAAGTACTTCCAGTGGTACTTCCAATAGGTGGATCATACAGAGTGGTACAGTGGGGGATAAACATTGAGAAATGCTGTTTTAAAACAAACTAATCAGTGTGAGAGAGTGAGTGCACGCATGTGTTGACTAGGGGCCCAACCCTATCCAATTTTCCTGTGTCAGTGCAGCTGTGCCAAAGGAGCATGTGCTGCATCATGTGGTGGCAAGGCAGTCACAAAGACCTCCTCAAAATATGAAAACATTTGTTCTCTTAACCTGGGGCTGTATTGCATCTGCACCACTGCTGGAAGGTTGGTTAGGATTGGGCCCTAGTTCACCACAGTGATATAACTCCAAGTTAGGCAACAAGCCAATGTGATCTCCCACAAAGCTTTATAGTAGGTTTTTACATATTTATTTGCAAAATCACATCTCACATAATTTCTGACTGTCTTTTCCTTACATTGCTACCCCTTCTAAAAAAATCCTGTCTCAGCTTAAGCTCCAGGGTAGGGGCTGATCCAGAAACTCAAAGTTCACTGACTTCATATGTGGAAATATTCTCCAAGTAATTCTCAGAATTTATCCCTCTCTCTGGCTTAGAGTTTGGAGCTGTAAAGTGAGTCAACACAGGGCACTTCCGAAGCTATTTATTTTTCTTGTTTGGAAAATGGTCCTAATGAATCAGAAGCATGAACCTGCTCCTGATGTCCAAACCTCTCCCCATGTGTTCCTACTGGATGGTTTGACCAAAAAAGGGAAAAGCCAAGAGGGCCAGAGAAGGGACGAGTGACCGGCTGCAACTGGCATCGATCTAGTTATGTAAAGAACAGCAGGATCATAGGACATCCCAGCTGCTCCTCACTGGGCCAGGGAAAAACTCTGGAGTCAGGAGTTTATGTAAGTAGCAGAGGGTGCTTGTACACAGGCTTGGCATGCCCTCCAAGCATTTATTTCATTTTTAAAGTGTTGAGGCCACCTTTCTACTTTAATGAAGAAGTTGCCAAGGCAGCTTTCAATTTCAGTAAAAACAATCTAACATCCAAATAAGATACCATAATAAGCAGAATCAAAGGACAGACAAAAATAGAGATGTGTCTGTGAACATGTGACATTCCTATTCTTGCCTGAAGGAGTGCTTTCAGAACCTCTCCTTTCTTTCCTATGTCACTCTGCTTGTTGTTTCTTATATTAAACTTCCTCTCAAGATCTCCTCTTCACTAGCTTCTCATACAGAGTACTGTACATTAATAAACTGCTCAAACAATATCTCCTCTGCTTTATTTAAAAAAAAAAACCTGAAGAAAAAGTGATCATAGCTCAGTGGTAGAGTAGCTGCTTTGCACATAGGTTCAAGCCTGGACATTTCCAAGAAGGGGAGGGAAAGGTGCCTGCCAGGGACCTGGAGAACAGCTGCCAGTCAATCTATCTAGTTTAGTACTGTATTGTCTACATTAACAGCACAATCCTATGCATGCCTGCTCAGAAGTAAGTGCCACTGAATTCAACAATCCTGGGCAAGTGTATATAGAATTGTAGTCAAAGAATCTGACTCTAGATAGCAATTTTGTGTTTCTTTACATTCACTGTCTGATAAATGTTTAATCTCTCAAAGAATCTGGTTGTCATTCTTACAGAACACCTGCAATTTAAATGCACTGAGCAGCATTTACTATACAGATGTATTTATTTGATCCTTTCTCAAAGAAGCTCAGGGTTGGAATACACAGTCTCCTCCCCACCGCCATTATCCTCCCAACAAACTGACAAGATAAGTTGGGCCGAGAAACACTGAACCACTCCAAGTCATCTCACAAGAGTAAGTATTTGAATTAAAGGTCTTTCTCATATAAATCCACCACTAGCTGACAGGATGACACTGACTGCCTCTGGACACAGGGTTTGGGGCTGGAAAGAATGTGGAATGCTGGCCTTCTGTGGCAAGGGAAGGACCCGTCATTCAGTGGCACAACACATACCTGCATGCAGAAGGACCCAGGTTCAATCTTCACAGCATCTCAAGTTAAAAGGAACTCAGGTAGGAGTTCTGGGCAACAGTTTGGAGAAAAAACAGCCAACCAGAATAGATTGCCCCAGTGATGACTGAGCTCCCCTTGCTCTCCTCTTACACCCATTTGTTTCTTGTAAGTAAAGCCTCAGAATATACAGGTATCCACTGATTTGGCATCCACTGATTTGACTCACCACTGATACCAGGGTCTACCTTTAAATGCCTTATAACAAGGGGAAAAAGCACCAAAATCCAATTTCCTACATTTGTGCTGTTAAATAATTATAATTTCATTGCATTAGATTCCATTACTCACCCTATCTAGTGGATGAATGTGGTATAGCGTCTATACCAATGCATTCTGGGGCAACAATGGAGGAGCAAGAAACCTGGAACTGGGTCTTTAAAACTACTTTTCCACTGATTTGGTATCCAGTAATTTTTTTGGATAATGGATAATGAGGTATGACCTGTACTTAGTTATGTACTTCAGAGTTTGCATTTATTTTCCACTTGTCTTTTAACCCCTGTGCCATTCTTTGCAATCCACCTTCCTTTCACCTTTTGCCAGTTTATCAGTGCCTTACATTCATCCCTTGCCTTTTTCCAGCTCTTGTTTTAATTCCTCAGCCGTTTAATAAACTTGTTAGATTTTTACTGATTTACCTTCCTGGATTTTGTTAGTTCAGGAGTGAACAAGACTTGGACAAGACACAGTCATTTAGCATGTCAAGGAATCCGGTCTCCTTTTCATGACCAGAACACAAATTGACCCAGTCGATGTGAGGATAATTGAAGTCCCCCATGATTACAACCCTGTCCCTCCTTGTCACCTCTGTGATCTGTTTCCTCATTTCAAGGTCCCCTTCCGGTTTCTGGACTGGAGGATGATAGTATGCCCCCAGTATTACATCGCTCCTCAGGCCTGGTAATTTAACCCACAGAGATTCTCTGGTGGAGTCGGACCTACCTTCAATCTCTACTTTGCTGGATTCTATCCCTTCCTTAACATAAACGACCACCCCACCTCCAACATGTCCCTTCTGTAGCGTTTATAGCTCAGGATTGTGGTATCCCACTGATTTTCCACATTCCACCAGGTTTCCATTATGCCCACTATGTCAATGTTTTCCCTAGTCACCAGACATTCCAGTTCTCCCATCTTTGCTCAGAGACTTTGGGCATTTGCATAAAAGCATTTGTACATGGAATGACCCAGGATGGGCTGTTTATTAGTTCCTTTATCCCTGCATCCTCTCATTGTACCAAACAGTCTATCACATCCCATCACGCTACCATTCCCAATTTCTTCTCCTACTCTGTATTTACTTTGTTGTTCTCTAACCCCCCCCCATCCTCGTCCCATAGGGATGAGGAGTCACGAACCTTATAGAATTCTTTGAAAAGGTCAGCAGGCATGTGGATGCGGGAGAACCCATAGATATTATATATCTGGACTTTCGGAAGGTGTTCAACACGGTCCCTCACCAAAGGCTACTGAAAAAACTCCACAGTCAGGGAATTAGAGGGTAGGTTATGGATTGAGAACTGGTTGAAGACCAGGAAACAGAGAGTGGGTGTCAATGGGAAATTTTCACAATGGAGAGAGGTGAAAAGTGGTGTGCCCCAAGGATCTGTCCTGGGACTGGTGCTCTTCAACCTCTTCACAAATGACCTGGAGACAGGGGTGAGCAGTGAGGTGGCTAAGTTTGCAGATGACACCAAACTTTCCCAAGTGGTGAAGACCAGAAGTGATTGTGAGGAGCTCCAGAAGGATCTCTCCAAACTGGCAGAATGGGCAGCAAAATGGCAGATGTGTTTCAGTGTAAGTAAGTGTAAAGTCATGCACATTGGGGCAAAAAATCAAAACTTCACATATAGGCTGATGGGTTCTGAGCTGTCTGTGACAGATCAGGAGAGAGATCTTGGGGGGGGGGTGGACAGGTCAATGAAAGTGTCGGCCCAATGTGCGGCAGCAATGAAGAAGGCCAATTCTATGCTTGGGATCATTAGAAAAGGTATTGAGAACAAAACGGCTAATATTATAATGCCGTTGTACAAATCGATGGCAAGGCCACACCTGGAGTATTGCGTCCAGTTCTGGTCACCACATCTCAAAAAGGACATAGTAGAAATGGAAAAGGTCCAAAAGAGAGCGACTAAGATGATTACTGGGCTGGGGCACCTTCCTTATGAGGAAAGGCTACGGCATTTGGGCCTCCTCAGCCTAGAAAATAGACGTCTGAGGGGGGATATGATTGAGACATACAAAATTATGCATGGGAAGGATAAAGTGGATAGAGAGATGCTCTTTACACTCTCACATAACACCAGAACCAGGGGACATCCACTAAAATTGAGCGTTGGGAGAGTTAGGACAGACAAAAGAAAATATTTCTTTACACAGCATGTGGTTTGTCTGTGGAACTTCTTGCCACAGGATGTGGTGATGGCATCTGACCTGGATGCCTTTAAAAGGGGATTGGACAAGTTTCTGGAGGAAAAATCGCTTACAGGTTACAAGCCATGATGTGTATGTGCAACCTCCTGATTTTAGAAATGGGCTATGTCAGAATGCCAGATGCAAGGGAGGGCACCAGGATGCAGGTCTCTTGTTATCTGGTGTGCTCCCTGGGGCATTTGGTGGGCTGCTGTGAGATACAAGAAGCTGGACTAGATGGGCCTATGGCCTGATCCAGTGGGGCTGTTCTTATGTTCTTATGTCACACCTCTCAGATTGTCATATTCAGCTACAGTTAACTTTTTTGAGGGGTGCTCTGGATTTCAGAGCTCTCTGTCTTCCCCAAGGTGACCTCCTTGATTGAGACTTCCCCAAGGTGACCTCCTTCTATCTGGACTTGCTAGCCTTGGGTAGTGGCTGCAAAGAGACCACCACTTCCACAGTAAATCCCAGCCTCCGCCACAGAAGGGCACATGGAGAGCAGACAGTAAACTAGTTGCTGGGCTGTGCATCTGTTCTGCCCTCTATCTCATTCCTTCATAGGTAGTAGGGCTGTGAAATGCTTCTCTCTGCCCAAGATCTTGAAGGGCAGCTGCTAGTTAGAAAGACTATGCCTAGGTAGATGGATCAATGTCTGGCTCTGCAAGAGGCAGTTTCATATGTTCTACAACAGGGGTGCTCACACTTTTTTGGCTCGAGAGCTACTTTGAAACCCAGCAAGGCCTGGAGATCTACCAGAGTTTTTTTTTTTAAATGTTCGCGCCATCATAACATATAACATTTATGTGTACAATGTATGTTGGTGTACCTTGAGCCCCACTAAGTATAACAGGACTTACTCCTGAGTAGACATGCCTAGGATTAGGCTGTGAGGCTGCAATCCTAGCCACACTTACCTGGGAGTAAGCCCCATTGAGTACAATGGACCTTACTCCTGGCATTTCCTCCCAGAGGCACCTGAAGGGGGGGGTTGGCACTCCGCGATCTACTCATTTTGCCTCGCGATCTACCGGTAGATCGCGATCCACCTATTGAGCACCCCTGTTCTACAAGATGCACCAAGCAGCCACACTTTCAGAAGGCTGGAAATGGTTGGTCTGTTGTAGTAACAACAACAAAGGATTTTGTGGTACTTGAAAGACTAACAGCTGACCAAGTGGGCAGTAATCCGTTTAAAAAGTGATGTTAATTTTTTTCTAAATGCATAAAATGATTTGCTGTTTATACCACAAAAAGGTGCTAGAAATAGGGGCAGCTGGAGTACCGGAACATCCAGAGAAGGATTTTAGAGCCTGGCCAGCAGGACTGACCTGGAGGACCACACTATAGAATGATAAATCTACAGGATTTTGTCCATGAGCCTTACTTATGGAAGTCACCATATCTTTCTTTAGCTAGCATTTGAAAGCAGAGGTGAGATGAAGAATGGGTCCTAAGCCAATCACAGCATCTGAGAGCACCTCAGTACCCATTAATACAATTCACAGCTATAAACAGTGAATAGAGCTGTGGTGTATGCAACAACTACATTCAGGTCAGGGTACTCGTACTTTATGTGAGAGTTTTATGAGGCTGTATAATTTTAGACCAGATGCTTATGCTTTTGATGTGTGCTCCAATTACACTTATAGGAAATTGTGAGAATGAAGAGAAACCAGTGATTTGGCAAAATCCTTTTTTCAGCACAATGAAAGCTGTCAGGCTGGAATGGAGATGAAAAATCCTACAAGGTTTTTGGTAGGAAAAACCATAATCAGGCTGTTCACAGTATCTCCTGCTGATTGCTCATTCCATGTAGCTTTCATCACTCCACTGTCTGCTCATTTTTTTCTAGAAAAGAAAAGCATTTTGTTGTGTCAAACAAGCAGCTCCTGAATTTTCCTTTCTTTTAAAAAATTGCCTGAACAAAAACTGTACTGCAAGTCACTGGGACAGGAGACAGGCAGGTTGCTGGCATATTTCTGCTGCCCCCATCTGGTCAGCGTGGGCATTTTCACTATTTACAAGGGACCCACACCATGTTTCTCAGGCTTAATTAGGCCTTGCAGTGTGCTGCCTACACCCCCACTATGCTTTTTCACAAATGGGGTGGGCAAAAGCTCTTTAGCCTTTTTCCAAAATGCACATAGCTTGCTTACATTCATCCAATGTTCCTCTGGCTTCCCGCATCTTTTTCTTCCACTTACACCAGCACCTGTGTTGCCTTCTCCCACGATTGCTGATATTTAGATTGTAAGCTTCCTGGGGCAAGGACCTACCTTATCTGGAGGATTCTTTTTTCCTCTGTAAAGATTTATGCATATTAAGCATTGTGTAAACTAAAAACTAGAAGCATGCACCCAAACTGCTGGCAGATTGAGATTGGTGTAGTATAGAGACTAGGGCCCAATCCAACTTTCCAGCATTGATGCAGCCATGCCAATGGAGCGTATGCTGTATGCTGCAATAAGGGAGCAGTCACTGAGGCTTCCTCAAGGTAAAGGAACATTTGTTCCCTTAGCTTGGGGTTGCACTGGTGATGGGAAGTTGGATAAGATTTGGCTTTAAGTTACAAATGCAGAACTCAAGTTCATATTTCATCTCTGCCATAAACTCACTAGGTGGCCAGAGACAAACCATTCCCTTGTAGCCTCAGTGTTCACATTCAGTAATGTGCACTTCCCTCCCATTCCACTTTTGTCCTTTTTTAGATTATGAGATCCTTTGGGACAGGGGTCTCCAAACCCCTGCCCGGGGGCCAGATGCAGCCCACGACAAGCCTCTATCCGGCCCACAGCCAGCCTCTTGCCCCCTGAAAGCCTCTGGCCCACTCAACTGTACATGACCAGAACTGTGCTCTGGTTGTGTCTGGAGGGTGTTCTGAGGGCCAGAGAGGTTGAATGAATGAGCCCATTCATTCATTTATTCACTCATCTAAGTTCCACTTCTAATTTATTTATTTAAATTTTATATTTAAATTTTTTTTCTGGCCCTCAACACCACACCAGATATTTGATGCGGCCCTCTGACCAAAAAGTTTGGAGACACCTGCTTTGGGACATAGCAATCCTGTTTCTATGTGAACGACTTTGGAAATTTTAAGTTGAAAAGCAAGACAGCACATAAACATCAACACTAACCTTATAGGATTGTTATAAGGATAACAACAAGATGAGACTTACAGAGTGCTTTGACCACTTGAAAGCACTATACAAATGCTATTATTATTAGTTCAAGCCAATACATGAAATAACATTCCTTTCCACTCTGCCCCCCCCCCATTATTTTCCCCCTCAAGACCCTTCTCTCAGGCTCCTCTTTCTCAGTTCATGGCTCCTTTCATTCAGCCACCTTGCCTTTGGACCTCTCTGTCCCCACAGTTTTCCTACTTTCTGGGACTTGTTCCTTTATCCTCAGTCTGAACCATAAAGCTACTCCTATCCTGGGGCCTGTGTAGGTTGAATGTCAGACAATGTGACAACTTTCACTTCTCTCAGAGATGATGGACTGCAAATGTACCAACATCTTTTGTTCCCTGAGGAGCTGGGACATTCAGAAATGTTCTTTGCCATCACATCAACTCAGCCAATTGGTGTCACAAGCACAAAATAGTAACAAGCCAAAACAAAAAACCAACAAGGTGATATATCATGTGCTAGAAAGTCACTGTAAATTTAACTGAGAACCCAGTTGAAAGGTTACATTTACACACATGTAATGGTTCATGAGTTACAACTCCCACTCCCCATTGTTTGTTTCCATCAGTTGGTAAAGAGAGATTTACTTATCACATTCTCCCTAACCACAACTTTGAGAATCAGAAGTGACAAGCCATAGTAGGAACAACTGTGTTGCTCCTCTCACAAACTGAATTGAGAACAGCTCCCTCTTTTGAGTCCTTTCCGCGGTGTCTCAATAGTTTTTTATTTAGGGAAGCTTTTAAATGCTGACACTGGGGGGGCTGGCACTTTTTATGAAACATCTTTTAATGATTCAACTGTGTCTTACTGTTTTATGGTTTTAATTGTTTTTATTAATGTTTTAGCATTGTTTTATCTATTGAAATATTTTGTAAGCTGCCTTGAGGGCCCCTAAGCAGGGTGGCAAGGTGGTATATAAATTCCTTAAAGTAAACGAACAAACTCACACATATCCTCTTTCTTCTTCCAGTGTACTTACTATTATTTATTTAAAAGATTTATATCCCACCTTTTCTATGCCAGAACAAATGCTCAAGATGGCTTACAATTCAAGAACTAAAAATATACAATATAAAAAACAATAAATAATATGGTACAGTCAACAACAAATTGGAGGAGCACAACTATTTATAACCAGAGCACTTCGACAGAGACACAGGGGGCAGATGACATATCACCCAAATGCAAGACAGTACAAAGCTGTTTTGAGCCCTCGCCAAAATACCACAAGGGAGGGGAAGTTCTTAGATCATCCAGTAGGGAATTCGATAGCTGTGGCACTATTACAGAGAAGGCTTGCCCCTGTGTCACTATCCTTCTAAACTTGGGATAATTATGGCACTTGAAGGACCGCCCCTTCAGATGACCTAAGAGAGTGGACCGGAATGTATGGGAGAATTAAATTGAATTAAACTGCCTAGCTCTAGTAACCACCCAGGCGCCACATTCTGCACTAACTGCAGCTTCCAAACCATCTTCAAGGACACCCCCACATAGAGCGCATTACAGTAATCCAGTCTTGAAGTCACTAAGGCATGGACCCCTGTGGTCAGGTCCAATTGACTCAAGTATGGCCACAGCTGGCATACCATCCAAAGCTGGGCAAATGCATTCCTGGCCACCACTACCACTTGGCTCTCTAAGGAGAGCTGTGAGTCCAGGAACTCTTCCAAACTGTGCACCTGATCCTGCAGGAGGAGTGCAACCCCATTCAGAGTGAGCAAATGACTCAGTACCTGCATCAAAGATTTTCTGACCAGGAGGATCTATGTCTTTTCTGGATCCAATCTCAATTTTTTGGCCCTCATCCAGACCCCAACTGCCTCCAGACAGCAGACTAGGACTTCCACAGCCACCCTAGAACAAGATGGCAAGGAGAGATAGAGTTAGATGTCATCTGCATATTGGTGACACCCCACTCCAAATCCCCAGTTGATCTTTCCCAGGGGTTTCATGTAGATGTTGAAAAGCATAGGGGACAAAATAGAACCCTGTAGCACCCCACACTGTAAAGACCAGGGTGCCGAGCAGGTATCTTCCAGCATCACCATTTGGGATCTGTCAGCCAAGAAGGAACAGAACCACCGCAAAGCAGTGCCCCCAGTTCCCAACTCAGCCAGCCAACCCAGAAGGATACCATGGTTGATGGTATGAAAAGCTGCTGAGAGGTCCAACAGGGACACACTCCCCCGTCTAGTCCTCAGTGAAGATCATCCAACAGGGTGACCAAGGCTGTCTCTGTCCCAAAGTGTGGCCTGAAGCTGGATTGAAAGGTATCTAGATAATCTGTCTCATCTAGGATTCCCTGGAGCTGAGACACCATCATCCGCTCCATCACCTTACCCAAGAAAGGAAGATTAGAGACTGGTCAATAATTGTTTAAATTGGTGGACTCAAGAGATAGGTTTTTCAGAACGGGGCGCAGAACTGCAGTCTTCAGAATGCTAGACATCACTCCCTCCTGCAAAGATGAATTTGCAATGGGTTCCACTCTATCGGCCAAACCAGATCGTAGTAACCACAATGGACAAAGGTCAAGTGGGCACAAAGATGGTCTCAAGCTTCAGAGTACCCTATCCACAACCGCAGGCTGTAGCAGTTGAAAAGAATTCATAATGGTGGAACTGGCAGATGCTGTAGGGACTTCAAATGCTTGCAATTTCTTTTTGTAATTTTTATTTTAATTTTTTAAAAAATACTGTATGTATATGTATAAGCAGCATAGTCACAGATGTCCAAAAAAAGAGATATAATATCTAACTTCATGAAAAGGATATGCAACAGAACTAACACAGGCATCAGATGTTTTGTTGTTCTGTCAACAAAATAAATTTTGCAAGTTTTGCCATCTTAGCTACTTCCCACATTTTAAGCAATCATTTCATCGAGTCTAAAGGGTCTTTCCATTTTGGGGTTATATGCATTTTGGCAGCAGCAGTAAGAAGATTCCAAACTAACCTTCTTTTTCCCTATTCCACCTGATTATTAACACACTGCAAAAGAATCGCTAATGGGTTCAGCAATTAGTTTAAAAGAGGAGGTAATCAACATGTCACAGGTGAACTTCTTCCAGAAGTACAGTACTTGATTATAGGACTACCATATATGAATACAAGACTGTTCTTGATTGCTTTGCATCATCAGCAACTGTCATTTCATGTGCTATAGATTTTACTCAGCTTGTAGATGGTCAGAAACCACTGGTACACTATTTTTTAAAGGTTTGTATCTAATGTTGACACACAGAAGGCTGTGAGAGGATGTTTTCCAAACCTGGTCAGTAACAACATACAGGTGGAGCCTATTTATCCGCGTTAGTTCCGTTCCCTGACTCGGCACAATTAACAAAAAGCGTGTTGTACTGAATTCCATAGTTACGCAAATACACTGCAGCCTGACACTTCCAGATGGAAGGAAACTAAGGCAGCTGTTATCAATCCCCTCCGCTCCGCTCCGTACTCAGTCCTCCCCGTTGCCAGCTGCCAGGCTTCTTTCACATGGGATGCTGATCTTTTAAGAGTCCAGCCCTATGCGTTTCTACTGAGAAGTAAGCCCCATGTAGTCAATGGGGCTTACTCCCAGGAAAGTGTAGAGAGGATTGCAGGCAAAATCCCATACTTTGTTTGGTGGGAATGCTTGCTTGCCTGCACCATGGGGGGGGGGGGGTTGCTTGCGTTGGTGATTGCCTGCACCATCTCAATGGGGGCCGGAATTTGGCAAACACTCCCTGGGTTTTTTAAAGCAATCCCCTCTGTTGCTACCACACCTGCCCGTGTGTGTGTGTGTGTGTGTGTGTGTGTGTGTGTGTGAGAGAAAGAGAGAGAGAGAGAGAGAGAGAGAGAGAGAGAGAGAGAGAGAGAGCTCCACCCTGCTGCATGTGTTCTGGCTACAGAGATTTTCGCCCCCCCCTTCCCCTCTTTAGCCTCTTTGCTGGCTCAGGGGCTCCAGGAGTGTTACTGTTCCTTTGCAAGGGGAACCTCTTCCAGGGCTCCAGGGCTATTTCCCTGCCTGGGCGAGGCAGAGCCTTTTTGCAGTGTTTTGGGCTGCCTGGAAATGGATCGAGATGACAGTGCAGGGCAAAGGAGGCAAAGGTGTGTGTGACTTTCGTTTCCACCACCTTCATTCGTATTGAGACAAATCCACAGATAAAAAATCCGTGGATAAATAGGCTGCACCTGTATTCAATAATTCTATCCCACTTCTTTTTGAAATAATATTCTTACGCACAGCAATGACATCATATGTCATTGGACTTGGACTTCCAAGAATGCTGAACTCCAAGCTGCATGGAGCTCAGCTTCTCAGAGCTTTAAGCAAACTTTTCCGAGTGGTGTAGACCAGAAGTGATTGTGAGGAGCTCCAGAAGGATCTCTCCAGACTGGTAGAATGGGCAGCAAAACAGGAAGCTGGACTAGATGGTCCTATGGCCTGATCCGGTGGGGCTGTTCTTATGTTCTCATGTAAGCAGTAAGGCCTAAAAGAAACATTGCTTATCACCATCTAGAGCAGGGATTTTCAACCACTGTGCCACAGCACTTTGGTGTGCTGTGAATGGTCCACAGGACTGCCACAGGAGTTTGAGGGAGAGTCATTAATTTGTAGAGCCATTGGGGGATGTGAGCCCCCCTCTGGCAGTGTGGTGTGCCTTGTCAATTATCAAAAAACCGATGATGTGCCTTAATTTTGACACCTGTCAGTGTGCCATGAGATGAAAAAGGTTGAAAACCGCTTGATTACAGATAACTATAACACATAAATCTGGGATAGGAGTCCTTTCCACCTCTTCCTGCCAACAATGATAGATTCAAATGCTGAGAGCTTGCAGCTCATAACATCATCCCTGATACACTGCTCCAAATATGCAATTAGCTGAAAATACTGCCGCCACAAGGGGGCAATTTCATTTTAGTGTATGGGTTATTATTTCATCCAGCTGTAAACAACTCAGATGCTGTACCACATCTATAAATCTAATTGTTCCACACCTTATCCAAAGCATCAGATTACCTCCTAGACAACCTCCACATTACAAACAAAAGATGATAATAGAGGCTATCTGGAGGGCAGCGCATTCTTGAATTGATTTCTTTTGCTGCAAGGACATAGGGATTTTACTTTTGTTCTATCTTTCTATATTTTACTTTTGTGCTATACTAGATAAGTGCATTAAGTGAAAGGATGCTGCTATGTTGCACTAAGGGCGCAATCCTAGCCCCTTATGTCAGTGCTTTCCAGCACTGACATAAGGGCAATGCACCTCTGAGGTAAGGGAACAAACATTCCCTTACTTTGAGGAGGCCTCTGTGAGTGACACCCAACTGCAGGATGCAGCACACGTCCCATTGGCACCGCTATGCCAGTGCTGGAAAGCCCTGACTGCCACTGACTGGATTGTGCCCTAAAACACATTATGGGGTTTCTACAGGAGCATTAATCCATCAGGCAGCTATCTCTAAGTGCAAGCATAGCAACACTTTAGGACAGTGTTCTTCAATCTGTGGGTCATGATCCCACAGGGTCACAAAGCCTTATTTGGGGGGGGGGGTCGCAGCAACTTTCCAAACCTGTACAAGAGAGGGCTTGGATCCAATCCAATGATGGCATTGCCTTAGGAAAACTGAGTTCTTGATATAATCCTGCACAGCCTCTTCTTGCTGTCCTGCCCCACAGCTCCTAAGGCTGGCACTGCTCAGGCTGCTACCTCACAAGGTTGTTGTGAAAACACAAGAGGTAGGGGGAAATGGAGTGGGAGGTGAGTGGATTGAGTCCCGGAAGAGGGGAGGGATCAGCGGGGGGTCATAAGAACATAAGAACAGCCCCACTGGATCAGGCCATAAGCCCATCTAGTCCAGCTTCCTGTATCTCACAGCGGCCCACCAAATGCCCCAGGGAGCACACCAGATAACAAGAGACCTCGTCCTGGTGCCCTCCCTTGCATCTGGCATTCTGACATAACCCATTTCTAAAATCATGAGGTTGCACATACACATCATGGCTTGTACCCCGTAATTTATTTTTCCTCCAGAAACTTGTCCAATCCCCTTTTAAAGGCATCCAGGCTAGTCGCCATCACCACATCCTGTGACAAAGAGTTCCACAGACAAACCACATGCTGTGTAAAGAAATATTTTCTTTTGTCTGTCCTAACTCTCCCAACGCTCAATTTTAGTGGATGTCCCCTGGTTCTGGTGTTATGTGAGAGTGTAAAGAGCATCTCTCTATCCACTTTATCCTTCCCATGCATAATTTTGTATGTCTCAATCATATCCCCCCTCAGGCGTCTCTTTTCTAGGCTGAGGAGGCCCAAATGCCGTAGCCTTTCCTCATAAGGATTGCCCCGTAATCATCTTAGTCGCTCTCTTTTGCACCTTTTCCATTTCCACTATGTCTTTTTTGAGATGCGGCGACCAGAACTGGACACAATACTCCAGGTGTGGCCTTACCATTGATTTGTACAACGGCATTATAATATTAGCCGCTTTGTTCTCAATACCTTTCCTAATGATCCCAAGCATAGAATTGGCCTTCTTCACTGCCGCAGAATTATACTTTATTGGGGTTGTGGCATGAAAAGGGTTGAAGACCACTATTTCCGATGTTCAGAACACGATGCTATGATGTTCAGAACATATGTGCCCCCCCCCATTTTCATACTGTTTCTCCAAAATTGCTGCGGCCACACTCACTTTCTTCCTACCCCAAATGAAATTTAGAACAGTTTCTTCTTAAATTGAATAAGAAATGGCAACTTTTCAAGCACAAACAAGGCCCTTGCAATAATATTCATTTCACATAGTCTGTATGTGATTTTATAGCCAGAGACATCACTAAATTGGTTTATACAAGCAAACGCTGTTTGTAAAGAAGGTCTAACAAATGTTTTTTTAGCAGGGCCTTATTGTAATATTTTAAGAGACCTCATTATTATTTACCTATTGTTAACTTTAAAATACAGAGCATTTCATATAGGAAAGTACTATCAGATTAGACATACTTAACTGACTACTGGTTAGCAGTCACAAATCGCTGAACAAGAACTTCAAGTGATGCTGATGGGTGAAGGAGCTACAATAAGAAATATGGTGAGTTAAGAGACTTGGTGGCAAGGAGAGCTAACGATAAATCAGCAAATCCCTGGTTTGTATCTTAAGACTGCTGTAAACTCACTAGGTGGATTTAGAAAGCATTAATCTTCAGCCTTAGTCTTCACAATGTTGTTGGCAACCTCCAGTCTCGAAAGACTATGGAATCGCGCTCTGAATGGTGGTTCTGGAACAGCATCTAGTGTGGCTGAAAAGGCCAATTTGGCAGTGACAATCCCTTCCACACTGGGAGCAAGTACAGTCTGTCCCTGGTCTGTCTCCCTGGCTATGGGCCTTTCTTCTTTGCCTCTTTGCCTCAGACTGCTGGCAAAGTGTCTCTTCAAACTGGGAAAGGCCATGCTGCACAGCCTGCCTCCAAGTGAGCAGCTCAGACGCCAGGGTTTCCCACTTTTTGAGGTCCACTCCTAAGGCCTTCAGATCCCTCTTGCAGATGTCCTTGTATTGCAGCTGTGGTCTACCTGTAGGGCGTGAGTCCACATCCACAGATTTTGGACTGGTTCAGCCTGCAATACAGTATAGCAGTGGTTCCCAAACGTATCTGACTGGTGCCTCCACATTACAGCTACAATCTTAAGCATTGTAAAGGGCAGTAAGTTCGATTCTGCAGCTCCTCTGGCTTATTTCTGCGGCTCCCTTGGGAGCCATGGCTCACAGTTTGGGGACCATTGCAGCATAAGTAATAATACTCAATTACTTTACAAGGTTGTTGTAAGGATTACAATAGAATAATATATGTGGAATACTAATTTAAAGGACTATATAAATGGGAAATACAATAAGAATATTATGCCAGGTGTAAAAATAATAGAACAGACTTCCGCTTTGAGGAAGCCTATATGATATGCAGCATCACATAATAGTGCTTAAAAATTAAAGTTTTTTCACTTAAGAACTGGTACCTGACTCACCTGTGAACCTGCAAACAGTGAAGTATCAGTGCAACTCTATGTGTATCTAGTCAGAATTTTTGCTGAATTTAATGGAACTTACTCCCAAAAAAGCACACAGAGGATTGCAGCATTGCTGCCCAAGCCTATGCATGTCTCCTCAAAACTAAGTTCCATTATGTTCAGTAGGACCCTGAAACTCCAGGGTCCTACTGAACATGCTCCAGGTATGGACATGCTCCAAGTAAGCATGCACAGAATTGCAGTCTTAACCCATTTCTGTGCAGCCCACAGGTGTTCACATCTGATCCTTGTTGTGTACATGCAACATTGGGCAGAAATGGCTGAATCTATGACAAGACTCTAGAACAGTGGTTCCCAACCTGGGGTAAGTGTACTGGGGTACTTGCCAGGACTTTTAGGGGTACTTGAAAAAGAATTAAATGGTGAAAAAGGCAGGTCTGTATTATAATGCCTTGTGGGGCTAATTTGAGGGGTACAATGGGCCACCAAAGGGTATGCAAGTGAAAAAATGTTGTGAACCACTGTCCTAGAAGCATAGGCAATATAAAAACGTAAAATACAATAATAACTGTAGAGTCATTCCAAACACCAAGTTTTCCCTCCCTTTTTCTCACTCACTTTTTCTCCCATCCTTAATTTTTTTATCCACTCTTTTTCTGTCACATCATCTTTTATTCTTTCATTCTCTCTCTTCTCCTCACATTATTTTGCTTCTCTCCCCATATGTATCTTCATTCTTTCTTGCTCTTTTCCTCACTCCATTTTCTTCCCCCTCCTCCATGTTTTCTTTCTTCTTTTTCTCTCCCTCTTTCTTCTACACTTTTTGTTTCTCTCTCCCTTCCTCACACTTTCCTTTTCCTCCCACATACATTCTTAAACCATATTTTTCTCCCTCTCTTTTTCTTCCCCTAAACCAGCCATTTTCAACCACTGTGCTGGTGACCAGACATCTTCTTTTTCTAGGACACATCTTCTTTTTAAACCTCATGTCCTGAAAAGAACTTCAATGTCCTCCTTTTCCCTGTGAGCATAGCCTTCTTGTAATCAATAAGTTGTATGTAATAAGTTACATGTAATATAGTTTTGAATTTAATAATAAGTAATATAGTGTTTAAATTAACCACATGAAATCAATTTATGAGCATCTTGAGCTTTTCTTTTGTCATGTCCTACACTTTTCTGCTGTCCCCATATTTTGGGGTGCCTTGTCCTCTTTTGTGGTTATGATATCTGTTCACCTTGGCCATGACACGTTGGTGGGCCATGAGTGGTCCACAGGTGTGCCACAGGAATTTTGGGGGAAGGTCATTTATTAGTAAGACCAATGGGGGATGTGAGCCCCCCACCGGCAGAATGGTGCACCTTGTCAGTTGTCAAAACCCTGATGGTGTGCCTTGACAGTTTGAGTGCCTTGTGAGTGTGCCGTGAGGTGAAAAGTGTTGGAAATGGCTGCCCTAAACTTTGTCTTTTCGTTCTTGCTGTCCATTTTCAATTCCCTCATGTGTTTCTCTTGGGTTTATTCTTATGCATGTATAGAAAACCACTCTACCATATTTTAAAAAATGGAACAAAAATGTACTCTGTGTGTGTATATATATACGTATAAATGTATATGTTTGTAGGTATATACACACACACATATACTGTAATGTACATATATAATATACATATATATCTGTAATGTTATTATTGCAAACTTGAGGTTTTCATTGTCTCCCCCAATCTATTTCTCTCTCCTTTACACAGTTCTCCCCCTCCATTATCCCTCCCCCCCCACACACTACTTCATCCTTTCTCTGCAATCGTTATTTTCAACCCCCTCCTGTCTCTTTCCCCTCACACACTCCCCACTTTGGCCCCCCTCAGAGAGGGGCGCGCAAAGCTTTCTGGGACTTGTAGTTCTGCCTGCATGATTCGCCTTTCCAGACCCCACCCACTAGTGGGTGGGAATCTTGGGCTGCAGGGATTGGACAGAGAGTCGAAGCAGGAAGCGTTCTCATGGAGGTGCCTGCGGGGGGTCTGTTCAGCAGTCTGGTCTCGGTGCTGGAGACGTACCGGGGCAGAGATCGCGTGGTAAGAGGAGGAAGAGTGGACAATGACTGACACACACACTTAGCTCCTTCTTCCCCCCACCAGGCTGTATCCTTTTTTCTCAGTAGTGGGAGGCGATGTGTCTGCAGCTCAAGCCCCTCATCATTACTGATCATCACTTATTGATCACCAATCATCATAATGATCAATGAATTCAATGACTCACTCCCAAGCAAGGATGCAGACTTACTTTTTGATACTTCTTTTATGCTATTCATGGCCTTTTCATTACATTTCCTAAAGTGTGGTGGCGGCCAGACGTTCAAGTCCCTGGGCAGGCAGGGCTCAAACTCATCTTACTTGGCTCTCCACCTGCATCTTCCTGCAGGAAGCTACCAACAGCCTGTTTGGCCTGAATGCTGTTGAGGCTCCCCTTATGACTCATCCCACACCCCCTCCAGGCAGAAGGGTTCCTTCCAGGTGATTAGTGCCTACAAAGCCACATAATCCTTGCCATGGACAGGCTTGTGTTCATTTTATAGGGCTGCCCTCTTCCCAGGGGGTAATCTTTCTACCTTTGCTTTGCCCTTCTGTAAAGGAGCATCCATTCTTTGGATGGGTGCTGCTGAACTTTGCACGTTGGAATTCCTAGCAGTTTTTGCCCCTTTGTTGTTGATGCCACAGTAGCTCCTGTAGGAGGTGAGTGGGCTGTGGCATCCTTGCTTGGGACATCTCCCCATTAGCTGAGTGGGCAACAACCCCACCTCAGTTTAACCTGGTGGTGCTTCACTGGCCTTCAGCATTGGAGCTAGGTGGATGTGATGATTGGCTCCTTGGACATCACACAGATAATGTGCTGATGTCACTAACTCCATGGCTGACAGGCTGTGGCAGGGTTCCCATGAATATTGATGTTACAACTAGCATAAATGAAATGTTACTTTGGAACATTCTGACATTCATTACAGTACAACCATTCTGACTTTTTAGTCATTTATTTCCACTATCCTCAGTTGCACACAGTTGCAATTCATTATGTGTGTTATTTTTCCTCACCGGAAAACAAGTATTTGCATCTTACAGAGACTAATTTTTTTTTCTCTTTTCCTGTTTCCTGCCTCCCCTTTCCCCTCAAGGTACGCACCCTCTCCTATGGGTGCCAGCTAGCTGGAGGGATTCTGACTAGGAAAGACCCCACAGGATCAGCTTTTGGGCATGGCCTTCTTGCTGCGTCAGCCCAGCTCAGCCACTGCCGGACCGTCCTACGTCTGTTTGATGATCTGGCTATGCTCACCTATAGCCATCAATATGGGTTAGGGAGTAAGGTAAGCCATTCCAGAAAAAACATGGATAGCTAGGCAAGTTTGGTATGCTAACTTTTTCTAGAGCTAGAAGCTCTGTGCCTGTAACAGCTTCTTGACATATTTTATGCCTGGATGCTTTAAAAACAACTTTAAAAAAATTAATGTTCATGTATTGAGAAAATTTATCTCTTAAGGATTCTTGATTACTGTGTCTTAGCCCTGATTTAATTATGAATTTTTAAAAGGCAATAATTCACTCATATGACAAGCAGACACCCGCCAGGTGCCACAGCTGTAGCATTTTTGGCTATAGTGCCATTATTCAGGGCTGTGCCAAAACTTGCACATAATTAAAAATTTAGCTTTCACATGAAGTCTTATCTCTTAACATGACAGCACCAGTCTTGATGGTATTTCTATTGCTTTAAGTTGTAGCATATAGGTCCTTGCATGCTTGAAGGGCAGGGCAACAGGCTGAGATCACTATTCTTCCATAAAGGATGCCTGTTCTATACCATGGGCTTTTGCCATGTCTTGATGATCGGAACCAGTACAAAGGACAGAACAGCAGCAGTTCATGGTTACTATAGAAAGCAGTTACAGCAGCAGCAGTTACTGCAGAAAGTTTTTCCCTCATTGATTGGGCCCAGTGGCTCTAAGGAGAAATAGGTCCAAACTCAGACTAAAGTCAGCCAGCCAGCCCCAGGAGCTGATCTGTCCCTCTCCAAACTTGCAGGGAGATCTGCTTCTGGAATCTCAGTTTTGCTTGGCTTGGTCACAGATCAAGCAACTCTGACATTCTGGGCTGTGTGGTCTGGAAATTGCTCTTTGCTGAGACCTCAAAGTTACGTAACAGACTTGGAAGACACAGCAGATTAAGATTGCAATCAAACACTTTAACTTAACTCCTTACTTAACTGGGCCTTAACTCCTGTGTGAACGTGAAGAAGACTGAAGAGAACTGTGAGACTATCGTATATCACTGGTGGAATTAAGGGAGTAAGGCCTGTACCAGTTTAAAGTTAATAATCTGAAAGAGTTTAGTAGGAGTACCTTCAACTAATAGTCCTGTATCAGTCCTCTAGAGAAAATCTTGTTTATGCCAGTTGCTTGCTACTGCCTTTCTCACATGATTTTAAAACAAACATACCTATTTTTAATCTGCAAAGGTTAGAAAGCATGAAATCAAAGTGCATCTCCCTATCTTACACACAGCAAAAGGCTAGTGACCTCTTAGGCATAGTCTATTTACATC
This sequence comes from Tiliqua scincoides, assembly GCF_035046505.1. Classification (NCBI taxonomy): domain Eukaryota; kingdom Metazoa; phylum Chordata; class Lepidosauria; order Squamata; family Scincidae; genus Tiliqua; species Tiliqua scincoides. Next base: position 30,056,797 of record NC_089828.1, read on the forward strand.
ATGGGAGAGTAACCTTGCAAAAGCAGCGTGGACCAGCAATCGTCCTTTGACCCTGGCATGAGGGATTGGCGTAGTAGGGAATAGCCTTTGCTCCCCAGGCAGAGCTTAATTTCTAGAGGAGAGGTGCCTGGTCCCATGGCTTCTAGGAAGCATATCTCTGCTCCAGAAGCTCTGCTATTCTCATGATTGTGATTAACATTTTTACATGTTTGAAATGCTCTCTGTTCACTTTTCCAAAAATCCCAGATCTGTTCTAAGTCCAGAAACATTGGCTGGTTGTGTAGTTGTGACAAAGTGGCATTCCGAGGGCCTTATCCTTTCCCCATGTACCCAATATTAGCTGACACTGTGGCAAAGAAATTCCCTGAAGGGATCAGAGTGGGGGACAGAGTTAGGGATTAGCGCTGAACATTGACCTATCTGTGCATTGCAGGAAAAGGATGCTGCAGTGCGTTGGATTTCTGTCCTCAATAACCTTGCTGACCAGCTCTACTATCCCTGTGAGCATGTGGCATGGGCTGCTGATGCCAGAATCATCCATGCCAACTCAAGCAAGTGGTGGGCACTCAGCACAGCACTCTGGGGAGTGTCTTTGCTTCTGGGGATTGTTCGGTAAGGAACACGGAAGAAAGCGAGGTAAAGAAAAAGTCTTTAGACTGAAGGTTTGAGACATGACCCCAGTCCTTCCTCATCACTTTGCACTTCTGTAACTGGGAAAGAATCTAGCATTCCCAGAATCCTTGTGTCTTGAAATGTTTCTCAAGACAGTCCCTTTTTCACATGCCTGCCATTTTAAAGGTCGTCCTGAAATTGAACGAGTACTTAGGGGCAGCCATCCCCATCCCCAACTTGCTCTAGGAGTATGGCCTGCTCTCAACATCTGTTTTTTACATTCGCTTTACAGCTCTTTGAGAATTCTGTCCCAGTTAAGAAGTAAGCTGAAGACACAATCCAGGTAGGACTCTTCCCACAACAATCACGATGCATTCTATCAGATTGAGGTGTTTATTCTGGCTTTCATCACTGCCCATCCACAGAAACGTTTTCCACTGGAGGTTTGCCAAGCTAGAGCCCCCTTCCTGAAGCACTGCAAGAGACATTGTGTAGTTTAGTTGAGAAAGTGTCACTGAATTTGCTGAAATCACCTCTTCTGCAGACTTTCTGCTTTGGTGTCCATTTCCTCCCCTCCCCCCAGCTCATAGCAGGCTTTTAAAAGAAGCTTCATCCTGTGCCCATTGAAAGGAGCAGCTCCATCATCAAATTCAGGCCCAATCATGCTGCTTACTTGTTTGGGACAAGAGAAGGAATTGGGAGAATGGATTGTAGCTCAGTGACAGAGTGTATGCAGAAGGCCCCATGTTCGGTTTCTAGCATCATGTTCAGGTAAGGGCTAGGAAAGATTGCTGTCTTCCCGAAAGCTGCTGCTAATTAGTACAGAGCCAGAAAGACCAACGACCTGACTTAGTATATGAGAGCTTCCTGTGTTCAATTCAGCTAGTGGAGCCCCCAAAAGGTAAATTTCTCCTCCCCCAAATACACAAGTTGCTGAGGACCAGTGGTTTCTGCTCAACAATAGCTGGCCAAGCAGTAAAAGATGAGTGCATTTACTAGAGATCTTCCCCTGCCTTCCCTTTGCCTCAACAGTGTTGCCTCCCACTCAATCGTCAAGAAACTGAGGACCAAAGCCAAGACTGAAGTGTTGACTATCATCAGCAACCTGGCTGACCTCTCCAATGCCATCCACTGGCTGCCTCCAGGATTGCTGTGGGCTGGGATGTTCTCTCCGTGGCTAGTGGGCCTTATGGGGACCATCTCTTCCCTCATTGGAGTTTATCTAAGCTATGCAGGGGATAGTTCTGGGATGGTATAAAAATCAGAGGTGCATTCATAGGACTCCAGCAGAAGTTAAAATTATGATCTCAGTTAGGGTAGGCAATTCTGAACCAAATCCTAAATGGAGATACAGCTGGGGTACTGTATATAGAAGGTACTGTTAGGGGTTGGAAACCAAGCCCCTATGAATTGCTATTTTTTTCTCTGGGGTGTTCTCCGTAAGAAGCAATGCTTCATGCTGGCATCACACTCTCATGGAAGGAATCTGCAGAGCTAGTCCTATCCTAGTGGGAGAGAAATCTAGCCTGAAGAGACATTTATTGATTTTTTTCTTTTGGGAAAGAATCAGGAGTCACTGATGAAATGAGACAGCAGATTTTTACAACTTCTCAAAACTGTAACATATCTGACAGAATAAATGGAAGTGAATTGTACAAAATAGGAGACCTGCTCGTCTGATTACTTTTGAAGTCTAAGACCATTTTTACTACATGGCATTATCCCTGCTATCTTTCCTGCTGCAAACCATTCTTCCTTTCTTCCCACCACCATGTGGCCTAGACATAAGACCATTTATTCCTCCAACCTAAAAGAAAGTATTCTTGTTTTTTATCTCTTTTACAGTCTTCATACCTAGAGCTGACATGCTTCCCTTGCATTTTACAGTCTTTTCTGATAGAATTAATGGTTGGCTTTTAAAATTTAATTGTATTACATGTTCCAGCAATGTTGATAGTAAAGATAGAGCTGACCTTGAAATTCCTCTAGAAGAAGGCTTCTAGATTTTTTTCTTCACACAGACTATCTTGGTAACCAACAGCTTGAACACACCTAGCAGGGTCTACTGGCCCCAAACAGTATCTCCCCAAACAGCACATTTATGAAACACCAAAACACCTCTGACAGCACATGAGGCGATGATTTAAAATTTCAAATCAAGGCTTAATCTAAAGTTTGAAATAGAAGTAACAGTTCAAGACAGTATCAGTTTTTCAATTTTTAAGCTTTTTTAAAATTGCTACGAGGTTTAGAGTTCAGTCATATCTGAGATTCCGAAATCATCCTGCAGTGGAAAAAATACAACTGCAATTGCTGCATTAAAAAAAAAAAACACACCCCAAGAACATTGCTATCATTTTGTGTGCCAGGATCCCATTTGATCATTAAAGTAGTGCACAAATTTGACAAAAAATATTTTGACATTTAAAACCATTAATTTTACAAATAAAATTAAGAGGGTTACAAAGGAGTGTTTGTGATGGAATGATTGGCAAGGCAGGACCTACGTACACACTTTGCATGGGTGGGTAGAGGGTGAACGAACAACAAGGATGTTAAGATGCTATGCCAACTTAAATCTCATTGAAGAAGCAGCAAGTTGGTTTATTCAAGCTGGTGCATAGAACACAAGATTTTTTTCTTTAAGACAATCTGCAGGAGGCAGGGCAAACTGACTTAGAAAGGGGATTCGTTTTACAGGAAACCTTGTTCCATAGGACAGACAGAAATTGGTTTGGAGTGGATTGTAGATGGACACTTTTTTTTAAAAATGCCACCCATATTCTAAAGTGCTCCAATTTTTTTCAGTACAAAATATAAAACACTGATAAGCATGGCACAAATGGTAGTCAAGATGTGGCCCACAAATATCACAAAGCTAATAAGAAGCCAACACCAGTGTGTTGGGAGGAAGGGAAAGAGGTGCATTTCTGTGAATCCAGCTGGGAGACTCAGAGGAAGGCAGCTTCTTATTTAGATACAACCAAATGCCATTTCCAGTTGCCTACTGGAACCGTGGGTACACACCAAGCCATTTTCCAGTTGTATCTGCCACTGACACTAAACCTTAAGCAGTCAATAAACCTAAATGCCATAAGAGTCTCTTGCCATGGAGGGCCTTCCATAACCTGCTAGAGAAAGGGTATTTTATAGGGTTAGCCCCACTGCTGCCTTCTCTTCCATCTACTGAGAATCAAAGTAGCTCCAAATCAGTGTCCCTATTCAACAGGGTCAAAAAGCAACAAACAACCTGGGCAGGCACAGCTCAGGAATGGGACAGGATCCACATGGTATTTCCACTCCTCAAGAAACAGAGGAAATATGTGATGAGGGAAGACATACTTCATTTCCACTCTACACAGTACAGTCCCTTCTGAAAGACCCATATGATGCAGCAAAGTTGGAAACAATGGCCCATAAACCCCATGTTGAGCCCCATGTTTGCTCAAGGTTTTTCAAATAGCAGATACAGGTACATGTACCAGATCAACACAAAAGAAAGCTAGATACACAATACAGAGCAGTGCAACATGAAAGACTGAGGCAAATCAAGCTGAAGGACATTCCAACTCCTGAAGGAATGCTACCCAGCTGGTTAAGGAAGCAACCCCAGAGACAAGTTTATTAGTGGTTAAATTTCAAGGTTCTTCATTCTTTTCCTTCCAGGCACAGGGCCACAGATACTTCAGCACCCACAGTGGCTCTGTGCTGCACTCCCCAGTCTTTGTAGAGGGGCTGTGCGTGATGAGTCAATATGTTGGCCCTGCCAGTTACAGCCAGAGTCTTTAGCAGGAGCAACCATTCCAGCCCCACAAATTGCCCTGTGGATCTGTCTGCAGAATGAGGACAAGACTTGCTAAATTGGCAAGGTACTTTGTACAAACTAATGGAGGGGGTATGTGTACCCATCCCTCAAAGCCCAACCATTGCCCAGGTCCTCTTCTCAACAGAGTCTTTGGCCTCTCAAAACATTCTCAGGAAAGCCCTCTAAACAGTTCCAAGAGCAGGCATATACTTGAGGAATAGGAACAACCAAAGAGACCCTACCCTCACAAGATGTCAGTTCAATATGCTGCTGAAAAAAGCACCACAGCATGCAGTCTGAAGACAGCCACTAGTATCAACTCCAAGGAACAAAACAGGCAGTCTTCAGGTCAGTGCTGCACATTCAAGTGGCCACAGCCTTATCTGGAAGAAGCCAAACCACCTTCCTCTTTTGAAGGTTTCTCTGGACAGACTGTCCTACTCCAGGTCCCAGCCACTCATCTGGGCTGGAGAGTGGTCCTCTTAACACACCAGTCAGAAGAAGATAACGTCCTCCTTGCTGGCATCATCCTGGGTGGGCAGAAGGGCATTGACGCTGTGGGGCTTGAAGAGGTTGCCAGAGGGAGATGGTACTGCTTCAGGGTGGCTCTCAGCAGGGCCGGGTAGATCTCCTGGGAGAAGGAGGAAAGGTGAAGTCTGTGGTTGAGTGGAATGTGGTCACCTACTTTGCCCAGTGAGTCTCTCAGGTTAAACCTACCTGGCAAGAAGGCAATGTTCTGGCTGTGGAGAGAGACTGGGCTTGTGGAGCGCCTGCTCCGGGACACAGATTCTTCCTTTCCAGGCATCCTGGGAGGGAACAGCTGCCTCAGGTCAACCGATGCTAGAAGTAGAAATGAAACACTGAATTGGTTCCAGAAGCCAAGCGAGCAGATAAGCATCTTTGATTAATCCACATCAGCCAAATTTTAATTTGTGAGACTTACCAAATCCTAACCAACTTTCCAGCACTGGCATAGCTGTACCAATGGGACATGTGCTGCATCTTGCAGTTGGGTAGCACTCAAGGTGGCCTCCTCAAAGTAAGGGGATGTTTGTTCCCTTACCTGAGAACTGCATTGCTCTTATGCTGGTGCTGGAAAATGGGTTAGGATTGCGCCCTATGGGTACAACAGTATATTGGGAGTGGAGAGGAGAGTACTTTGATTCTGGAGTCAGTAGACAATCCTGGGCTAGATGACCCAAAGGGCCTGCCTCTGTAAGGCAGCTTCATACGTTAATCTACTTTGAAAATGTCACTCCTCCACCCTGGCCCCAACAAGGTGAGCCGCACTTGCATCCCTGGGCACCAGGTCAACCCCAGAACCCCAAGCCTGTTCCAATTCCAGGCACTTTGGGCTATATTACTCACCTGAGCTATCAGCTCTGTGGGAAGCCTTGGCGGCTTTGCTGCTACCCTTCTCCTTGGAGCCCTTGGTGAAAGCAGCCAATTTGGTAGGGATCTGCTGCTGCACAGCTGCTTGCTTCTGGATTTGGTTGGTGGCACTCAAGAGGTGGATGGGCACCTCGTTCTTGAGAGCCAGCACAGGACGCCCCTCCAGGGCAGCACTGTCCCTACGAGCCAGTTCCGTCCGCTCCAGATAGTCCATCCCAGAGACACTGCCTCGACCACTTGGCTTCATAGGTGGCATGCCTCCTTCCAGCCCTTCCCCATTGAAGCTGACAGAGTGGATCAAGTTGGCCTGGGAAGTGAAAAAACAGCCACAGATCCAACAATGGTGGAGCTGGACAAGGCCTTCCAAGGCAGATCATCCTGCAACCATACTCAAGAGGACTTAGAGGAAAATCTAATTCAATTATCAACCCTGAGAGCCAGCTGACTTGCATATCTACCCCCCCCCCCATCCCACCTCAGTCCATTTGGAAACAAAATTGAAACCCAAGAAACTGCAACATGGGGGTTGTTAAGTTTTAAAAAATAAGATTACTAAGGGTGGGGGAATGACACCTCAGCAGAAGTCTATAAGTTTTTCTTCTCCTATACTATGGGAACTCTGGCACCCTCCAACAAAAATTGATACAACAGACTCAGGACAAACAAAAGGAAGTCCTCCTTTACATCATATGTAATTCATTTAGAATTTAATTCATTCACCTAACAGTCAGTCACACAATGTAGTGATGGCCTCATGCTTAGATGGCTTTAAAAAGGAATTGGTCAAACTCATGGAAGAGGTCTTTCTATGGCTACTAGTAATCAGTGCCATATGAAAGCTGCATAGGCAATATCCCACTATATATCAACTTGTGAGCTTCCCATTGGGGCTGCGTCACCTGTTAGAAACAGGACGCCTGACTAGATGGACTTTTGCTCCAGTCCAGTAGGGCTCTTATTAGGTTCTTAAAGAATAGAGCTGAATACATCACTCAGAGAAATCTGCCTCCAGATCATGCAGTCCTGTGATTCCAACCCAGTATGTCTGACTTTTCCATTCTAGAATTAAGTCTGAGAAAGCACCCAAGAGGTGGAACCTTCTCCTTCCCAAACAAAAATACTCACCTGGCCCATCTCAGGTGAAAAGGTGCCCGAGACTGTGTGCTGCTTCTTCAGCTTACGCAGCTGCTCCAGGCGCTCGCGCTCCTTTTCAACAGCACGCTGGGCCTCCCGCAGCCTTTCCAGATCATGCTGGTAAGCCTCCCGTTGCCGCTCCAGTTCCTCCCGCTCCTGGCCCAGGCGATCCTTCAGCTGTCGCATCTCCTCCTCCCGTTCCTGTAGCTGGGCCTCAGCTGCCTCCATCTCACGCCGCTGGCGGTCCCTTTCCCGTTCCCAACGCTGTTGTTCCGACTTCAGCTGGCTCTGCATCTTCTGGACACTGGCCAGCTCCTCCCGCTGCTTCTCAAAGTTGCGCTGCCTCTCCTGTTCCAGAAGCAGATTGCCACGTGTGGACTGCAGGCGGAACTGTTTCTCCCGGTCAACAAGGGTGCTCCGCTGCAGTTCAACATAGCTGTCCTGCTGGGCCATCACTGCCTGGGAAAGGGGGGATGGAGGGAAGAAGAGATGTACACAACTTGTTCAGCCTCTCTTCTGGAAATTCATTTTGTCTACATATACCCCACTTTTCTCTAATAAAAACTCAAAGCAGCTAACAAAAAGAATACAAGAAGAATATCAACGTTTAATGTAGAAATGAGGGACATAGGAGGTCTGGAATGCCTCCAAGCAGATGGCTCTACCTACTGCCTGAACCTGCTCTTCTGTAGTAGCAAACCCTCACTAAAATTAGCAGATGAATTTTTCACTTACGCGAAAGTATCTGGTGCAAGATTCAGCATTCCAACAGTTACTGAGCAAAAAAACCCTTATGCATTTCAAGTTATAATGGACAGAGAGAAAAACATCTGGATAACTTACAGTAAAATCTCCGATTTCTCCTTCACAACTGCTCCTACCTGGCCTCTGCTCCCACACCTACCCCGGGCTGCCACTCTAATCCTTGCTCAAATTCTTCTGGAACAGAAGTTTTGGAAGTTGAATGTTTGAGGTGGGGAGGTGGCAGCTTACCTGTAGACTGAGTAGCAATTGTGAGAGCGTCTTTATCCTCTGAACAAGCTGAGGAGACAAGTGAAAGGATTAAAATTCTGTACACCATCTAGCACATATTAGCCACCATCGAGGACTACAGTCAAGGGCCAGGAGGATGCCCTTAGAATTCAACAATCACTAACATGCAGCCCCCCCCTCCAGCCCAGACTAGGCTTGCTCCAAACAGTACTTGCTTGCTGCAGATGTGGGAGTGGGAGTGAGGTCATAACTCAGTGGTGGAGTACATGCTTTGCATGCAGAAGGGTTCTAGTTCAATCCTCATTTCAAAAAATCTCAGGTAGTAGGACTGAGAAAGACCCTGAAGATGAGCATCACAGTAGACCACACTGGGCTAACTAGACCAATGGTCTGACTTAGTGCAAGGCAGCTTCTTTGGCTCACACCATCTCCTAGTGACAAACCACTCCCCTTATTTTCACTCTGGGCAGACATCATACAGTACATAGACAAGAGGGGAGTTCCTGCACAGTAGCAAGGAGGAAGGCTGCTGGTTGAGAAACACCAGTCCAGAGCCCCTCTATCCAATATACAAGATGTATTCACATAGTTCATTTGTGCCAGACTATACCTCATACCAGCAGTTCCCAAACTTGCTGGGACTGCGATACCCTCAGAACCTGGAAGTGAATGGTGATGATGCAGAATATGTCACGTGGTGATGTCATCATCACTTCCTGGTTCTGAGGGCTATTGCGGGCCTCTAAGTGATAACAGGATCAGGACAGACAGACAGACAGACAGACAGACAGGCGGGCTTTTTGCAACATATGGTTTTCATGCACTGCAGCTCTGTTCACCATGCTGAGCCTCCTGTCACTATCTGGAGACTCACACCACAGTCTCAATGCTGGGCAGCAGGTGACTCAGATGTCCTGGCAAGTTTGGGATTAGGAACCACTGCCGTATTACAACATGGAGAAGCAGCAGATCAAGATGTCCCCAGTACCTCTGTCTCCGTTTCCAATGGCAGCTGAAGGCTGCTGTTACACTCCAACCTTGCATTATCACCCTGCAGAAAAGGCAAAAGAAAACACACAGGTTGACAGAGCTGTGATTTAATTAATTTTTAACACACAATAATGCTGGCCTCATTCTTCATTTATGGGTACAAGGAATATGCTTATACATTGATTTATTACATTTCTGTCCTGCCTGCTAGCCATCAAGAAGCCGCCAAGGGGTCTCCCAGCCAGACACTAACTGGACCCACGCCCACTTCAGCACAGCTGCCACACTGTGAGCCTTCAGGTAAGAGTCCTGGATAAAGCCTGTTAACAGCCCAGAAGTCAAAGGGGTGACTGAAAATATACCACAGCTTGCAGGCAAACTCTCAGTGTGCTATAAGCTTCTTGCCCTCTCCCCCTGACTGGCAAAAGCCACAGTCAAAATCAATTTGTAGTCTGTCGTTTTACCATGTACCCAAGGTGACTCACAACCAATCAAAGCAGAACAATGCATAACTATAAAAATAAAACACTGTAGGAAGAGCAAAGTGAATTATGCAAATACGTAATTTTAATGGCATGAATTGTAAGCAGATTTGGATCTGCTGAGATGCAGAGCAAATCTTATGAGCAGTATAGATGATGCTCAATTCTATAAATAAACTTCTAAGAGCAGAAACCACTTTTTCACAGGCAGGTTGGTGAACAGCCAAAGGGGGCAAATTTCAAGAAGTCTTCACTCACCAAGCGTAGCCCTTCATCCACAGCAGAAGGGGGTTCCTGGAGCAGCACCTCTGGGTTGGTTGAAGGGGAGCCCCGGCGCTCTCGAAGCCACAGGTCTCTGCCATAGACCTTATTCTTGAAACTGCCAGCTGTGAAAGAGGAATTCATCAGCATGCAGAGGAAACCCACCCAAACTCCTCTCTCTGCATACAACGGAAAAAGGAGTATACCATCTAGCATTACCTATGAGTGCAAAAGCAACTTTCTGCTTGACTGCACGAGATTTAAACAGGAAAATGCAGGAGACAAAGAGCTATGTGAGAATGAAAAGGATTTAGCTGAGACCCAAACAGAAACAAAATGAAGTCCAGAAACGTCTGCTCTGGACTCTTCCCCCACAGAGCAATAGCCAGACGAATGGCAAGCCAAAGCAAGGTGTGGGGGGAGGACATCCCTTGAGAGATTGGATTTGTCAATACCTAGGGACAGAAGACATCCAAGTTTCTAACAGCGGGGGAGGGGATGTTACAGTGGGGCTAACTAACCAGAAAAGGCCTAGAACTTATGATCTGAGTGTGCATGTGGGTGCACCCACTGCTTCATAGGTCTCATATTCCCTGATTGAATCCACCCAGCATCAACTTACTTTTGGTCAGGCATGCTGTGGCACTGTCATATCCCCCAAAAGTCTCTGCTCGCCTCAGCAGTATTGGTCCACCAGCATCCTCGGGACGAGAGGTCACACTCCCCAGTTGACTAAAGATCAGATTCTGGAGGCTTTCCACTACCAAAAGGATAGGGATTAATTTCAACAGCCAGTGAGGGAGATTGGAGGAGAAAGAAGAGTAGTTCTGTGCTAATGACAGGCCTAAGCCAGTGTTTTCCACTTGAGATATTGTTCAGTTGTACACAAGAGGCCTTGGAGCCAGTGGTTGCTTCTTTGCTCCCAGTAACAGTCGCTGTGTCCTGTTCTTGCAAGTTTTTGCAAGAATGAGTTCATTCGTTTCTTAGAGAAGTGACCACTCTGAGCTTTGCGAACCTGGAAGTGATGTCATAGTGACGTCACAGCCCCAGGTATTTTAGGTATTGGTGGTACTTAATTACAATATGAGAAATGGTATGTCAGGAGACACAGGTTGAAGAACACTGGCCTAACCTCTTCTGCTGTAGAAACAGCAAACTCTCCACACCAACATCTCAAGCCCACAAAGAGGCCAATGACAGCTCAGCATCCATGTCCATGGCAAGCTCACTGAGCAGCAAAGTAGAGACTTCCCTGCCAAAGCACAGTTTCAGCAGCTGAGGACTGCTTCCTACTACAGTCATCCTATTCCTCACCGCTCCCCCTCTGTTATGTCTGAATCAAGCAGCAAGGGGATGTTCTGGGGAGGGGAGGGCCACCAAACACATCTCAAATCAAAGCTACTCCAACTGGCTGCTGGAGTCTGTGCTTTTACTTCAGGGACCCAAAACCATTTCCATCCAAGGTTAAGGTTGTATGTACACTTTTTTTTTAAGTCAAAAAACAGACACTAAATTCTGTGACAAAGAAAGTGGAATACTGCCAAAATTACATTGAAACATATTTCACAGTATTATTGTTGCCTCTGTGGGTCAAGACACGACAACTGAACAGGTTGCTCAAGTCCTGTACTAGCAATCTTGTACAGTTACCCAGCCCCATCTAGACTTCTGAGCTCTTGCTAGGCACTGCCAACACAATCATATGTCTACATTATCCATGAGGTGATTTCATAACAGCCCTGCTGGATCAGGCCCAGGGCCCATCTAGTCCAGCTTCCTGTATCTCACAGTAGTCCACCAGATACCTCAGGGAGCACAAAAGACCACAAGATATTTGCATCTCACTATCACAACCCTGCATCTAGCATTCTATTTACCCTTGCACCCCCCTAAATAAAAGCAAGCTGCTGAAGGCCATCTTGCATTTTTAGAAGTCAGAATGTGTGTGTGTGTGTGGGGGGTGCAACTCAACAAACCTTCCCAGCAGCAATGCTGGGCTAAGAGGCACTTTTTAAAATGGTGCTTCTCTTATATTTAGTGGGCAGATAGCAACTGTCCCTATTCAGTGCAATCTGGTGTCTTTACCAGGTTATTAAGTAACATACCTTCTGTGTCTTTTTATACTGGGAATCATTCTGAGATACAGAATTATTTATTTTGTGACAAAAACCAGTTTTGTTGTTGAATAGCTCTGTGTGTGTGTGTGTGTGTGTGTGTGTGGTGTGTGTGTGTGGTGTGTGTGTGTGTGTGTGTTTAAATAATAACAACCATCACCACAATCCCCTTTTTAAAAACTCTGTAACAGATTGTATTCACAGAACTTCCACATTACATCTGGGTTAGCTCTCAGACAACTCCCAGATAATATGATGCCAGTTTGTTTTTTTTGGCACACATACCCATCCCTCTCTTGCTGACAGTCCTCCAGTGCACCCACCTTCTGTCACTGCACGCTTGAGAATGGCTTCCCCTTGCAAGTTCTCAGGGGACTCTGTTCTGCAGATGAGTCGTGACCGGAAGCCTGCAGTTGGCTCCTCAAAGCCATTCATCTCTGCCATCTCCAGATAGATTTGCTGCTTCTCATTCAGACTCTGCACAATCAGATCATCTTTTATACTCAGGCGCTCTGCCAGCGAGAAAAGAAAAAATGACTGTTGAGGCTCACAGCAGTTGGTCAAATATTGTTTGCATCTAAGAGCGGCAAAGAACATGAAAGAGCACAAATCTTGCAAGAGAACCTCCCTCACTTCCTGAGACAGAGGAAGGCAACAGGTGATCAAGACCCCACTCAGCAGGCTTGCAAATGAAGATCAATGCAGTTGTGACTGTGTTTGTATTTTATGAACAATGGGACCATATATCCTACCACAAGGGGGAAGTCAGAGATCTTGAAAAGGAGCTGCTAAGCCAGCAAGACCATCTTTAAGCTGTGTTATTACATTATATTTGCAATCCATAGATGGGGATTGGGGTGGGGAAATCTTCATTCCCCAAGACTAGAGCCTTCCCTTACCTTGGAATTCCTTCAGCTTAGCTGTTCTCACTTCTGCCTGCCTCCTTTCCACATCTGGGTCAGTCAAGATCCCCTCCTCTTCATCAGGACAGCTGCAGGGAAGTATAGAGACCAGAGACCCGACCATTAAGGCTTGGCCAAATTGTGCCCCCCTCTGATCTGTCAGCCAGTTGCAAAATTCTCCTCCACAGACTCCTGTTTTGCTCACACTGGAAAAAGCTAAGAGTAGTCAGCAGAAGGATTCAAGAGCAGAGCCAGCACTCTGGATCTCCCAAGGGGTAGAGGGATGGCAACAGCATCGCTTCCTCTCACCAGGAAGGGACAGCAATGAACACACCACGAATGCTCACCTCTCCACAGCCCTGCGAATCTGTGCCATCCAGAAATTTCTATCCTCCTTGGAATTGGCATGGATTTCATACATCTCTGGGCCTTCCATGGAGGCACTGATCAAGAACATGGCTCTCTCCTCATTAGCCACTTCCCGGACTATCAGTTTTTGCAAGGAAATTGCTGGCGGCTTTGAGTCCTGCAAAGGAAGAACCATAATCACATTTTCCTCCTAGGCAGTCTAGGTTGCAAATATTGCTCCATACTGACAAAGGATATTAAGTGTGTGTTATCTCCATAATGCAGATGGAGAAGGTGGAAGAAGACATGTAGGATGATGTGAACTTATGGCCAATGTGAAGTATGAACCAAGAAATTCCCAGTTCATAGCTCAGTCTCTTAGCCACTACACTATACCAGCGGGTACAGATAAGCACCTCTGTTGCACCATTGTTGTGGTGCTTTCAGATTCACAGAGTTCTGAATTTCTCCAACATCTTGCACACTCACCTCTAAAAACATACATGAGGCTGCCTTACAGCGAGTCAAACCCTTGATTCATCTAGTAGCTCATTATAGTCCACTCAGACTTGCAACAACTCTCTTCAATTTCAGACAAAGAAAGGCTTTCCCAACCCTACTTGGAGATGCTGGCAGGGAAAGTACATACCACAGATGCAAATGTGTATTTCTGGTCCTTCTCTTGCAGCAACAACAGCACATCTGTCAGCAGAACAGCCAGAATATCTGCCAAGGTTAAGAGGAAAAAAATTGTCAAGTAGAAGATTGAGGTGAACTCTCTGAATTCCAACATCTAAATTTGGAGGACTTGCCCAGATAAATAATCTGATCCAGAATGCTGCTTTCTGGTGTCTTTCACCACCGAGTTTCTTCTCTGTAGAGCAGGGTCCTCCAGACTCTAGCCACAGGCCAGAACCAGCGCCCTGCCTAATTCCTCCCCCATGTGAAAGGCACTTACCACTCCGCAGGGGAACCTTCAGTTCATGCCACATATTGCCCCCAACCTTTGTGCTTGCCAGCCACTTCTGGGGTCTTTCATCCCAGTTGGCTTTGCGCCCTGATTTCTGGGCAAGCACAGGCTGGCCAGCACAAAGGTCAGGGGCAATTTGTGGTGCAAATGAGAGGCCGCCAGGCAGAACAGCAAGCTCCATCCATGCCGGGAACAGCTTTACTAGTGCACAGCTTTACTAGTGCACTAGTGGACACCACTGTTGTGTAAAGCAACACTGCAGTGCTACTTGGGTACTGGAAATCATTCATGTTCCTGCCTAATAGGAGGTCCAGTTAGGTACCCAGACATACCAACACTTATGGACAGCCACTATAGAGCACAGTCATCCAAAATCAGACTGCCAATTCTGAGCACTCCAGATGTTTTTATCAGCCCAGAACACCAAGTGAGAACTCAATTTCCCAATTACTGGTCCCCCTCCCAGCAGCTTAAGCACAGATGCCCTCAGTGTCATACCAAAGAGCTATTAAGGACCTCAAATCTCGAAGAATTCACCTTGAAAAACATCACCACCACCACCCACCAGTTTTATAAAAGTCTTCTACGAAGTGGACTGTTCCCTGCTGTGATTACATCCTTCTTTGAGTTTTTCTGGAGCAGCCAGAATTATGTATGTCAGTAGACCCCATGCCATTAATTGTTAGCAACCTACCTGCCTTTCTAGTGAGTTGCACATACACAGTGGGGGACACCCAGGAGAACATTGCCCTCTTGCCCTTCAGTCATGATCTATGCCCCCATTGTGCTCACAAGTGCTGGGACTTCACAAGCCACAGACAATGTCATAGGCAGTGGCACTAAATAGCCGCAAAGCAGCAACAAGAGACCAAATTCAGCACCAACAAAGAAAATTCTGCCAGGCTTTAATTTTCTGAGAGAAGGAAAAAAAAACCACCTGCCATAAGGTTGACATGACATGCTTTGAAGAGGTGTGAAGTGGTCTGGAAGTCATTTCACTTGGAATAATGACTCAACAGTGTGTCATCCACACCAAGGACTTCCTCCAAATAAGGCAGCATACTTGGGAGGGGGGGTGGAAGCAGTCAGGCTCTGCTAAGCAGGCTCTGCTAAGCAACCTCAGTTTGCTTTGCAAGTCGGAAATATAACATGCACTACTTCCTCCAGCGACATTTTATCGAAATGTGCAAGTCAAATTGCAATTCTGTTTTACATCCAAATGAACAATAAGCGTAAAGCAGTATTTCCCAAACTGTGGGTCATGAAACTAACAAGCTGACAGTTGATGAGAAAAATGCATTGAGCACTAGGGAAAGGACCAGTGAGCTGCATGCACTCACATTTGCTTGTGAGTAGGTGGCCATACCTCAGTCCATTTCAAAAGGCAGGCTAAGAGGAATGCAATGCCACCAGAATGATCCCAATCCAAAGAGCACAGACACCAAAAAACACTTGAGAAGGAAGTCCCCCCTCCAAGCTGACAAATGTATTGAGCCCTATGGAAAGTGAAACTGAATCACATGCGTGTGATTACTCATGAGTAAGCATACACACCTTGGATCTGATTGAAGGCCAGATGATGGGGCATGAAAAGCCACCAAAATGGTCCTGATCCAATGACCATGGAGCTCAACAAATGGTCCAGAAGGCAACTCTCTCCCAAAAGTAAGAAGGATAAAAACAGAGACTTGACCTGGTAAGGTGACTTTTTTTTTAGTCTCATCAAGCTTGGTGGATCCCGATAGAGTGTCATTTTAAAAACTGAGTCCCAATGCTAAAATGTTTGGGGACCACTGGCCTAGAGAGTCTACACACATATAGAAAAAAGTGGAGAGAATGAAGTTTTCTCCCTCTTTTGTAATTTTAGAACTTGAGGACCACCCAATGAATCAATGGGCAGGAGATTCAAGACACACTGAAAAAGGTCCCTCACACAACATGTAACTACAGCAAAGGAAATTTCTACCACAAGATGTGGTGATGGTCACTAGTTTAGATAGTTTTAAGAGAAGATTAGAAAATTAGCTAAATTGAGCCTCCATGGGCAAAAACAATTTACCTCTGAATGCCAGATGCTGGCAAATTAGGGGGATAAAACATTGCTTATTCCTTGCTTTTTGCAAGCCCCCTAAAGACATCTGGCTCAGCATCTGTCAGCAGGAGTAGATGCACCCACCTGGGTCTAATCCAGCAAGGCAATTTCTTATGTTCTACCTTTCAGCCTCCCAGAGGCAGCTTTCCAATACAGCATTCCATCCACCAAGAGGCGCCGCTGTAGCATATCCTCCTTCCGGAAGACAAGGCCATTCTTGAATTTCCCTGAAGACTTCAGTTCCATTCTAGTCACAATCTCCCGGAGGCGCTGCCCTTTCTCACACTCATTCACTTTGGCATCCACAGCCATGATCGCTTCCTTGATCAGAGATAATGCTTGGGTCAGGTCCTCATACTCCTTCGTGCCAGCTGCAGCAAAGGAAAGGGCCACAAAGCAAGTTTAGAAAAGGAAAAATACACAGTTGGGGGGGCTGCTTTTCCTAACACAGCCACCAGGCTCAGGAAGAGAAAGAAACAGTCTTAAATTCTGCAGGAATTAAAAAGGCACTACCTGTTACGTGCTCTGTTTTAGTTACACTTGTGCATCTCCAAGGGAAGGGGCACCCACCAGAGTTGTACTTGGTCAGCTTCTCTGACCCAGGAGGGAAGTGGCCCTGGCTAACCACTACATTGAGGGAGAAGGAGGCTGACAATGGCCCATGGGGAGCCCTCAGCTGAGCAATCTTTGCACCTTCTGTGTTCTGAATGATGCGCTCCACCAAGACAGGGTACTTCATGATGCGCTGTGTGACTAAGAGGTAGCATTCTTGCATGCCGAGCCGTCTTACAATGGAAGAATTGCTGATTTTCTAGGGAACAAATACACACATACAAGAATTTTATTCATAGCAATGAGCAAGCAAATACTGGCAACACACCATTCTGTTCCTTGCATCACCTGCTCAAGAAGCACAGCATGACAAATTACAGCCATTTCTGTTGTGTACCCAAAGGCCGATAGTTTGAGGTACATTCTCCCAGTGAATTGAGTTTCCATGTTTAGCTTTCAAGACTAAAAGCAACTGCTAGCCCTCTACTCCTTCAGGAATCTGTGAAATACCGTATTTTTCGCTCCATAAGATGCACTTTTTCCCCCCCAAAAAGTGGGGGGGAAGTGTGTGTGTCTTATGGAGCGAATACTGCAAAAAAGAGTGCACGTTGGGGACCTTAATGAAGGGGGGATTTCATGCCAGTGTATGATCCCATTCACCCTAATAAAGGGAGGGATCTTCATGCCAGTGTATGATCCCATTCACCCTAATAAAGGGAGGGATCTTCATGCCAGTTTATGATCCCATTCACCCTAATAAAGGGAGGGATCTTCATGCCAGTTTATGATCCCATTCACCCTAATAAAGGGAGGGATCTTCATGCCAGTTTATGATCCCATTCACCCTAATAAAGGGGGGGATCTTCATGCCAGTTTATGATCCCATTCACCCTAATAAAGGGGGGATCTTCATGCCAGTTTATGCTCACATTCAAAAAATGTCATTCAAAAAATGTGGCATTAGCAATGCCTTAGATGGAAGTGAAGATGGTATCTTATATGAAGACAGCGAAGAAAGTGATGTCAGTGATTGTGAGCAAATGAGCTTCATAAATTCTGACTCTAGCGATGAGTTCTTGGGGTTTCCAGAAAACTAGAGTACTCAAACCTTTAAGTCTCTCCATTTGTTAATGACAGTGATAATGGTTCTTAATGCCACTGTTGACTGCTGTTCACTTTACATGGTTCAAATGTTATTCTGTTATAGTTTATTAAATATTTTATTACACTATTTGGTTCAGAATATTTTTTTCCCTGTTTTCCTCCTCTAAAAAATAGGTGCGTCTTATGGTCAGGTGCGTCTTATGGAGCGAAAAATATGGTAGTTTTTTGCATCTGAACCAGGGGCCATCACCACACTTCAGTGGAGAGGTGGATTTTGGCAATACAAACTCCATTTCTCCTCAGTGCAGTAGAAGCCAAAATTACATGTACACTTTTCATCCTTAACTTTTTCAGAAAGACTTAAAAAGAAGTGCTGTTAAGTTAGAAAGCCACTTCCAGGGGAAATCCAATCGAAACCTTAGGCTAAGTCCTCCTGTGCCAGGTCTGCTTGGAGTTTTCTTTATCCAATCGTGACATGTGTACTTTCCAGCATCCATATAAAAAACCCTGAAACCTATTCCATTTTACTGGAGATGCCAGGGATTGATAGTGTATGTTCCATCACTGAGCTAGTTACAGCCTCTCCTGGACCCTTTTTTAAAGTTAGTCAAGGCTAGGTTTTGGAACTAATTTGCTCTACACTGACCTGTTCCAAATCAAACAAGGTTTAAGAGCACTAACCCAACTCTAACTAACCCAACACTAGCCCACTGCTATCATTCACTATATTGTTACCTTGATCAAGTTTTGGAACTTCTTGCTTTGCTGCATCAGCTCTTTATAGTGATTCAGGGCCTCACTGTGGCTGCTGCAGAAGACACCATACTTTGCCTTCACCCTCTCTCCATTTTCACCCGAAAACTGAATAGAAAAACAATATTGTACATGGATGGCAACTGTTTTAGAGAGACTTAAGATACTTGCACACAAATTTAGGACCCAAAGTAGACTCAAGAATTGGGGGGGTTCTGGCACCCAACAGAGATGAACGCCCTCTGAGTGAATGTGCTGCAGCTCTGGAAAGGTGGCAGCAGAGACAGGAAAGGAATAACCAGAAGCCACCCACAAGGATCACCTTGAAAACTAAAATAACAGCAAGGCAGCTTTTAGAAAACACACCCCTTTCCCCCTCAGAACACAGGAAAGTGCTTGCACGAACATAACCCGCAAGAGCAAGACGTATGACCCCCACTCCACCTGCTGCACCAGGAGGTCCCCAATGTTCTGGATTACATAGTTCTGCTCGCTGCCCTCTTCCAGGGCCTCCTTCCGAAGCTCCTTCAGCTGGAAGAGGAATGTTCCATGGAGCTCCAACAGCTCATCTACACAGGGGAAGAGCCGGTGAATGACAGTGTTGCCAAACTGCAGCTCTTCCCTCATGGCCCGTGAGTAGACCTTCAGCATGATCTTCAGGGTCCGGACGTGGTGCATTTCTGTCTGCATCAATTCTGGAAGGGAAGCGACTCACTTAACCTCACTATAGCCATTAAGAACCATCTTTCTGGAGTAAATATCCAACATTCTGTTTCCAGCAGCAGCCAACCAGATGTTTCCAGGAAGCCTACAAAGCAATGGCCCTCCCCATTATCTGATTAGTGCTTATCAGACCTGATACTGCTTCAGGACATGGAAGCTTCATTTAGCTATCCTACTGGTTCCTACTGGATCAGACCAAAGTGGGTCTGTCTAGTCCAGCATCCTGCTTTGGGGAGTGTCAAGCCATACAATTCAGGAAAGCCCCTAAGCCCCTATGAAGACAGCAGTCATCTCCTGCTATTTTCCTGTGTATCAACTGGCAATGAAAGATAGGTTGCCTCTAGATATGCTAGTTCTACTTACCCATCATGGAACCTGATCAACCTCTCCTCCTCTTCCATGAATTTGCCTAAACACCTTTTAAAGTCACTTAAGTTGATGGCCATCACCTATGAATTCTGTATAGTAATTCTGAATTGTGTGAATGTCCACTCTCTTTTCTGTCCTAAATCTACCATCCACCAAGTTTACTGGGTGACCCTAAGTTCCAGTATTATGGCAGAACGTGAAAAGGATGTTTCTCTCTCTACCACATGCATGATTTCATAAAGTAGAATTATGTTCCACAACTCCTTCTTTACTTTCTTTTTAAACTAAAAGGCACCAAAACATTTTCAGTTTCGTCTTTCCTCAGACACTTCTCAGTGTGGCCCTTCTCACGAAGCCATAGACTTCCTTCCTGACTATTAAGTACAAAAAGGAAGACCAAGTCAGGAGGCCTCCCATAGTTTACCCCCAAAGTGAGGCTCCATGCATAAACAAGTAGTGGCAGCAGCAATGTTCCTGAAGGGATGGAAGGAATTTCAAAACACAGATCTTACAGGATCTTACCGTATATGACATCTTGCCTCTTGAGGACTTCCCTCTCTTGTTTCTTTGCATACTGTGGCTCCACTGCCAGACTCCAGGACTGAGCCTCAAATTCACGGGCATCTGTCTCCAGCTCATTCCACAAAGAAGCAAAGTGGGCATCTGGGAGAAGGATACATGTTCAATTGCATTTGTATGCAATAGCATTTCCTGCACTTCAAAGACACTGCCTTGGTATAATGCAAAGTACAACAGTAGTTCAGTATTCTTATCTCAATACTGGAATCCAAAGGGTATTATTGTAATTGCTAATTTATAAAATGCTGAACAATGGTAGATGATGTGCAAAAATTAAGCACAACACGAACTGTGCCTGAAGACATAATGAGCACCACTGGATCAGACCAGTCTTCAAATTCTGCTTTCCACAGGAGTCAGTCAAATGCCTTCAGAAAGTCCGCAAGCAAAGTATGAAGGAAACAGCTCCTTGAACTGGAAGTTCCATATAACCATCATATAACTACAGGAACAATTGATAAATTCATTAATTTTAAATTCATGAAGGTTAAAGTCTGTGGGATCTTCTTTAGAGTGGCTTTACAGATCAGGCACATTTTCGGAGGAGAAAAAATAGGGATTACAGGGGAGCCACCCGTGTCCATGGTTCCCATAACTGCAATTTCAGTTAACCATGGATCAGATCATGGATCAGTTAACCATGGATGCACATGTGCCTCGGGAGGGTCTTCTGAGCCCAGCAGAGGTCATGTACATCCACCTGCAGCCTGTGTCAGGCTCAGAATGACCTTTAACAAGCAAAAAAGTCACTTCCAATTTTTCTGAAAACCAGAAGTGACTTGTTTGCTTGTTACAGTCATTTTGGGCCTGGCACAGGCCATGGGTAGACATGTGTGGCCTCTGCTGGGCTCAGAAGACCCTCTGGAGGTGAGTGGAGCAGAGCTCCTCTCACAACTGGAGGGTGGAGGGAGACTTCCCCTGTATCCATGGATATGGCGGCATGCTTGCATAGTGGTTAATCAACTTGAAAGCTAAATGAGAACCTTCAAATCCAAAGGCAGTCAACTTCCAAATATCAGCTGCCAGACAGGGTTGTTCTAGTCATGCTCTGCAAGAGCTGTCCACTCAGGAAGATGATCTCTCTATTTTGAGAAATAAAATGCTGGACAACTGATCCAACTTGGTTTGATACTGCAGGACTGCAATTATTTCAACAATCTAAATATCATTTGACGATAACCTTGATAATCTTTGTTATTTCTTTCTCAACAGTACTGTCTTTTGGATTGACAGATAGACCTGGGAGATTCAAATTCACCTCCCAGATTGTTGTTCTGCATGGCCCTGAGCAAGTCTTTCACTCTCAGTCTTGATTTCCCCACCATGGCTTCTGAAAGACACCATTCCAATGCAAGAAAAACCAAATGACAGTTACTTCCAGCCAGGATGACAAAGTAGGGCCTTACTGTCTCAACTCTCCCTCCGAGGCTGCCAGATGGAACAGCTGACAATTGGGACAGGTCCTGGTGCCCTGTTGCTATCAGACTCCTTTCAAGAAAGGGAGTTCTCTGCTCCCTCTTTTATGTGCCCATTAGGCAGGGCAGGCAATTAACAGCCCATCTCAAGTCAACAGTTAAGGAGTTTCACAGAAGTGTCTTACCTTCCACAAAGACAGACTCTGCTGTCAACGGAGCCAGCGAGACAATGTCATCAGAGGCTGATTTAAATCTCAGGAAGCCAGAATCCCCTTCATCCATCTCTCCACCAAGGAGCCTGAGCAGTCAAAGAGGGGGGAAAAGATACCACCAAGTAAGCTTCTGCTACTGTGTCTGAACTACCAAGCAAATGCTGGACACTCATCTCTTGTTAAGCTATTTCCTACATTAGTAAGTTCAAAAAGAAATGCACATGGGATCAAACAGCTCCTAACTGCACATCTCAACCAGGATGGGTCCTGATTTAGGAAAGAGAGCCTAAAGGTCACAGTAAGAAAGTCAAGGGACATATATGAACATGCAAAGCTGCCTTATGCTGGCTATAGCTCTATCTAGCGCTGTACTTTCTGCTTTTATAGGTAGAGGATCTACAAAATCTCCAGGCAGAGAGTTCCTTCCAAAGTCTCCTGATTCTGAACTGAAGATGCCAAGGAATTAAACCTGGAACCTTCTGAACACAAAGCAAGTGCTCCATCACTGAACCGTGGGCCTTCCACCCCAATGTCAACATAGATAGGCTACTGCAGTAGGAACAGCAGCTCAAGAGAAGAAACCACCATTCATGAATATCAAAAAAGGGGTAAGAAAAGCCAGATGGCCAAGTATAAAGAAGGCCATCACACCAGGTGTGAAGGGTGGCCCTGTTTAAGATACCATGGGCAGTTCTATCCAGAAAATGATGCTACTGAGCTGGAAGAGTAGTCAGAGACAGATCTTCCTCCTTCTACAGCAGATTCCTTCCTTTTGCAGGGAAACCAAAGTAGATGGGATTTCGAGAATTTGGGGAAATGACAAATCCAAAACAGCCAAACCAAGTCCCACCAAAGCGACTTCTAAAAGGAGGTACAGACAATGTACGTTCACTCCAAACTTATTTCAGCAAGTTTAAGACTAACATTAAACCAAGGATCAAGTTTATTTAGAGACATGTTAAAAGATTAGGAATGGTTTTCGTCCCTGGGATCTCTTTTAAGGTCAGTGCTTTGCTTATGTAATAGACCTTATATTCCCATTATTATGATTATTTTGAAGAATGGCAAGAACATAGGGAATTGATCTGCCAGGGCTACTACCTACAATCAGTGGCGTTGCTAGGGGGTGCATGCTGCACCGGGTGACGTGCACAGGGGAATGACATGCACTGGGGGTGTGACGCACTAAAATCGCAGCGGTTAGGAGTAACCCCATCATGTTATATACCGTTGGATGTGGAATTTCAAGCAGAATGCAATGCACAAAATCAGTGTGAAATATCTCCTTTCTATCAAAAGGTATGGCCAAAAAACCGGAGAACAAAAATGCATGGAGCCCTATGGAAAGTGAAACTGAGCCGTTTCACATGTTTACTCGCATGTAGGCAAACCCGCCTTAGTCCATCGGAAAGGGCAAGATGAGAGGAATCCAACAACACCAGAATGGTCCTGATCCAAATGAATGCAGCCCCCAAAAACACCTGAGAAGGAAGTCCCTCCCTCCAAGCAGACAAATGTATTGAGCCCTATGGAAAGCAAAACTAAGACTTATGGTCATGTTTACTCATGAGTAAGCAAATGTGCCTTGGCTGGTGGTTAGGCCAGGCAAAGGGGAATCTGAAAACACCAGAATGGTCCTGATCTGATGGAACTGGAGCTCAACAAATGCTCCAGAAGGCAGGGCCCCCCCCCCCACTAAAAAGGATCAAAACAGAGGCTTCAGCTAATAAGGTGAACTTTTTTGAGACTTGCAAAGCCAGGAGAACCCTGACAGTGATCTGGTTTAAACAGAAGTTCTTAAATTGAACTGGGCACTGGGTGGGACTGAAAACTTTACTGATTTTGGAGGGGGGGTGTTATTGCAGGCAGGCTACAGAGGAAATTCACTTGGGGCATGAGCCTAACCAGGTCTACTCAGAAGTAAGTCCTATTTTGTTCAATGGGGCTTACTCTCAGGAAAGTGCGGTTAGGACTGCAGCCTCAGTGGAACAGGGTTGGCTTCTGCTTATTTAATTATTTGTTTTACTTTCATTATTTATACTTATTTATTTTAATTTGCTTGGTGTCACTTCCACCATGACATCACTTCTGGTGGGTCTTGGACAGACTGTCATTCTAACAAGTGGGTCCCAGTGCTAAAAGTTTGAGAACTGCTGCAATAAAGTGTAAGTAAGTTGACACCCTGGAGGGGGGTGTGTGACACCACTAGTGACCAAAATCACTATGCGTAATTTCATGCAGAATGTTTTCTATCTTAGTTACATCTAAAGGTACAGACAAAAAACCAGTTGAGGTGGAGTGATGGTACATCACCACGCCCACCAACTGGTGCGTTGCCCCACCCACTGCATGGGGTGTGACGTGCTGGCTTCCTGCACTGGGTGACACGAACCCTAGTGATGCCACTGGCTACAATAGCCAGAAAATACATCTCTGAAAGAGTTTATTACAAGCTACCACTTGCTGGGGCAGCTAATGGGGGACCAACACCACCATCTCTCCCTGCTTGTTAATTCTGAGCATCTGGTCAGCCCCTAACAAGAACCAAAACAGCAAGCTCTACAGGTCATTGCTCTCACCCAGCATGGTAAGGCTACTTTCCAATTACACAATAATTCAAATTCAACTCACAGACCATGATCAAATAAAAATAGGTAAATCTCACTGATGCTAATGGATACTAGTCCCTGGCCCCAAATGAACGATGCACCTAAGAAGGGTACATTAGCTAATGCACCCTGATAAGGGTACATTAGCACATACAGAAACAGGACACTCCATAGTAATCCCTCCAGGCTCTGCCCCCCTGCTGTCATACATGAATCTTACTTATTGCAATACGACCACCTAATGCTAAACATAGCCTAAGTGCATGTAGCTGAAATAGTCTCATGTCCTCCCCACCATCTCCACTTCCCTCCCTTTCATTTCCCCGTGCTGAATTGGAGATTATAACTTCTAGAGGCAGGGACTTGTCCTCTGGCATACAGCATGCAAAGAAACAGCACCATGATAACATTATAGTTAATATTAAACACTAATATTAGTACTAATATTATGTACTAATATAAATATAGTATAATAAATAAATATAAAGTACTAATATTATGAACACTACTAGCAATATTGTTGTACCACAGATGAACAAACCTTTTCTGACACTCCATCCCCATAAATCAGCAGTTTTTGATTTAAAAATCACTGTTGACACGTCTACAATAAGTCCCAAAGGAAAAAAGAGACCAGAAACAGCCACCAAAGGAGGAGAAGTCGTCCCTTCTTGCAACCAAGCAGCAAAGTCGGTCTCTTGGATCTTTTCAGGGTCCTTTACTGAGTCACTCACATCCAAGCAGGCACCTACTCACCCAAACTTACTGACTGCACCAGTGGTGGTACTCAGCGACGACGGTGAGCTCCCTCTCTGGACAATAGTCATGCCGAGATTCCGGGAGAGGCTGGGGGTGCCATCTGGGCCCAGGAGGGTGCTCCGGGGGTGCTCCTTGAGAGAGGTAGCTACAGAAGCAAAGACAGAATTTGCGCTTAGGAAGCGAGGAGTAAACTGCAGGCTGCCCATCCTTAGTCCTCGGTTTTCTGAATGTGGATGGAGGACAGACAAGATCTTAGACGTCAGAAGTTCATTCTCCAAGAAGACACTCTCATTCCACTTGTTAGAAAAGGAGCCACAAAACAGCAACTCTGAACGGGCAGAGTCACTGCCATCACCACCTTTAGAGTGGATATTCCCCATGTTTGCAAACTGGCTGCACATAGCAACTGTGGCCCCAAAACGCTCCACCTTTATACTGCTGTGTGATCCTTCTAGAAATATCTACAAAGTTGTCACTTCAGCGTTCCTTATTGGCTAAACCAGCAGGTCCAAAGAGCAGGAAATTGGTCCCTACTGTGTCAATTTGCTTTGAAAATTGCAAAGTATCTCTTTTAGCACAGGGGTGGGGAAAAATCACCACCATCAGACAGGAACCTACAACACATTATTATTCACACCCTTCCATGGAAAGGAGAAAATGCCTCATGTCAAAGCTGAGAATTATCTGACAGTACAAAGGGGAGGGGGGAAAAATCCTCACGACTACCAAGCTTCTCCAAGAAGCCAGATGTCTCAGTGCTCCCGATTTAGTCCCAGGCACTCAAGAGAACAGCCTAACAGATTCGAACTAAACTGAATTCAAATACTGCAGCACTTCTGACCATTTCAAATGGGCGGGCTATTCAAGAGTACACTGCAAGCCCAGAAAGTTGCAAAGTCAATATTCACCAAAAATCAGCTTTTAAGGACAGTAGTAAAAATATGGAGTGTAAAGATAAAGAGACATGGTAACAAGAAATCCCCTACTTCCCCAAATGGAGGCAATCCCTATGAGTAATGTTTTTATACGTTTACCTTAACAAAAACAGAGGCAGACTGAACGAAATGCTCTTCCAACAGCTTCAAGCAAAATGATCCTCATTATGATGGGTGGTGTACTGCGAAGGGGGAGTGTATATGACACAGACATCTTAGGAGAAGGGGGTCCTCTGTGAGGATTAGGCCATGCTTTACCAGAAATATTATCCTTACAGTTAACAGTGATAAATTTCTTCCACATTTACAGTCTACAACTGATGTTTAATTCCGTTATCCTTGCAACAACCTGGAGAGAGAGAGAGTGTGTGGTTGAAAGATGAAGGAGCTCGATCAGAGGTTCTCAAACTTTGAGGGAGCTTTACTCCCTCAGTAAGTTCTTGTGGGGGAGGGGCTAGGGCAGCGACGCTTAGTGTTGCTAAAGGAGGCGAGGAGGGGTGCTTTGCACTTATGTTATGTTATGGAACATACCAAGATCCAGGTCTATAGAGCTTGCGTCCTGAGTATACTTCTATACTGCAGCAAGTCATGGACTCTTCGCTCACAACAGGAGAGGAAACTGAACGCTTTCCACATGCGCTGCCTCCGACGCATCCTCGGCATCACCTGGCAGGACAAAGTTCCAAACAACACAGTCCTGGAACGTGCTGGAATCCCTAGCATGTATTCACTGCTGAAACAGAGACACCTGCGTTGGCTCGGTCATGTTGTGAGAACGGATGATGGCTGGATCCCAAAGGATCTCCTCTATGGAGAACTCGTGCAAGGAAAGCGCCCTACAGGTAGACCACAGCTGCGATACAAGGACAACTGCAAGAGGGATCTGAAGGCCTTAGGAGTGGACCTCAACAAGTGGGAAACCCTGGCCTCTGAGCGGCCTGCTTGGAGGCAGGCTGTGCAGCATGGCCTTTCCCAGTTTGAAGAGACACTTTGCCAGCAGTCTGAGGCAAAGAGGCAAAGAAGGAAGGCCCATAGCCAGGGAGACAGACCAGGGACAGACTGCACTTGCTCCCGGTGTGGAAGGGATTGTCACTCCCGAATCGGCCTTTTCAGCCACACTAGACGCTGTTCCAGAACCACCATTCAGAGCGCGATACCATAGTCTTTCGAGACTGAAGGTTGCCAACATTGTATGTAGGCAGGGATGCAGCAGGCTGCAAGAGGTGCGGGAAGCCCTGCGCAGTCCTGCACAGCACTCCCTGAGGCCTCAAACATTCGCTAAAAGCAGGCGCAAAGCACCTCCTGCGAAACGGAAGTGCTTTGCGCCCGCTTTAAGTGCACGTTCCAAGTCTTGGGGAGTGCTGCGCAGGGCTCCCCGCACCTCCTGCAGCCTTGCCTTCTTTAAGTAAGTGCAAAGCACCCCCCCTCGCCCCCCTTAGTGACACAATCCTGGAGGTCACATTGCTGCCCCCTCCCCTTCCCCCCTCCCTTAAAGGGACGGGGAAGCGTTACACAAACTGTTTGAGAACCACTGAGTTAGATGAATGGACAACACCCCTCCTACACCAAATGATTTGCTAAAATCTTTAGAGTATGCCATGGTATGTACATACATGAAACTACATATAAACATACCATATTTTATTATTTAGGTTCATTCCATACAACTGATGTTTAAGATTTAGTTCTGTCCATTCAATAAAGGCAGGCAGTTTTGGTGGGCTCATCTAACCACACACCCACACCCACCTCTGACTGGAATCACAGGGATGCTACTGACTAGGGGAGTGAGCCTTGGAGGTGGAGGGATATGCATACATGCACACACAATGTGTTCCCCACCAAGGTATCACAATTCTGCTCACAATATGAAAGAGTAACAAGAGGAGCCACGGCCTTCCTCTCCACTTTGAAACTGGGGATAGGGCAAGGGTTGTCCTCACAAAGCTATGGAGACTATCCATCTCCACCTCCAACCTGGAAACAAAGGCTGGGGTTAGCTGTTTTGGCAGTGAGGGGCTATGGTGCTTGGACTTTCAGCTTTGGAGAAGACTAGGGCTG
Organism: Tiliqua scincoides; assembly: GCF_035046505.1. NCBI lineage: Eukaryota > Metazoa > Chordata > Lepidosauria > Squamata > Scincidae > Tiliqua > Tiliqua scincoides. The sequence continues at coordinate 30,084,963 of NC_089828.1, forward strand.
CCTGTTCACAATCCAACACAAGAGTCACTCTTTCCCTCTGGCTCAAAATTTGAATTTGGGAGGTACTATCCTCACAGTTGCACTGAGCTTCAAAGACTCTCTACAGCCCAGCAGGAATGATGCCAACCAGCTTCACTCATATGCATTTACCTAGATGCAAAGGGTAATGATGCCCCCCTCCACTGAATACAGAAGGCTTACTTCTGACTAACTGTGTTAAAGAGTAGCCAGGACTCTGGTAATCATGGATTTTGGCTTAGATGCCAAAGTTAAAAGATCTCTGCTTCCAAACTCTCCCATACCCACAGGAAGAGATTGTGCAAGGACATGAGCACTGACAACTGCTGCAAAGTGGGTAGATTCCTCTGCCCTGGGTTGACACATAAATGCTGAAAAGCTGCTGACCTAAATGACAGAAAAAAGAGAGCAGCAAGGCTTCCTTGGCTCCCAGAATATTTGGCTGCAAATAAACAAGATTATCATAATCATCCAACTGACTGCCCCCATCTGGGTCTATTTCATCCTGCTCCTGGCAAGGAGGGCCAGCTGCAGTGGAAATGACTCAACTCTAACAAGGTTGCAGCAGGACCTGAGCCCTGTTTTGTATCATCGTAAACTATAAGACCAAAAGGACAGACTGTTCTTGTATACAGCAATTGTCACTGTCAATTCAAGAGCCTTTAAGAAGAACAAGATACGCAAACAATGCTATAAATGTATTACTGCAGATTAGGCCCAACAAGTTTTGGCCTCCAGAGTAGAGTAGAGCAGATCTCTCTCTTTCTCTCTCTCACACACACACAGGAATGATATGAATTTAATAAAAATATTTACACCTAGTTTTTCTATGTAAAGTATCAACACAGTTCACAAATTGCTATTAGCAAAAAAATATTTCTGAATAGTATGAATACAATTTCACTGGTTCCCATCTTTAAAACAAGTGTCTCATTACCTTCAGGCAAGGAGGGATGCAAGAGGAACCCCTGCCCCTCTCTATAGATCAGAAAAATACAGAGATCATCCTCATGCAGTGCAAGTAAGGGAAACATTTCAGCTTCACTGCTGAAAGAAAAGCTAGGGCTGGGTAAAGCCTCTTCCCACCAAAGCAAAACTAGGCCTTTCCTTCCTCATTCCAATCTTAGAGAGGGAGATCAAGCTTGCAGTGGCACCAGGTTTCTGCATCTCAGTATAACTGCTAGGATGATTCCTACCTGTCCCCAACAGGAAGAAAAGATTGTATCATACACTTTCCCTTTCATTGTCTCTCTCATCTTTGGGGACTTGCAAGTCTGAGGGAAGGAAGGTTTGGGTCTTATTCTTATTTATATACAGATCCCAATACTGAAATTGCATGTTCAATTTTAAAATGCTCTGGGAGACAAATTTTTACATATAACTTGGCATAAAAATATAATAAAGAACACCACACTGCTTCTCTGTAGGCCCTTCAACATTTAAAGATATACTCTTTCTGCCCCAGTGCTGGCAGTTTTGTCAGTTCCATGAAGAACAGACTGGTGAAAGCAGAGAAACTGCATTCTGAGTGCAATTAGCACAGTCTGCACACTGCTGAGAATAGATATTGATTACTGCTCCCTTCTTGCAACAGACCAGCTGTGTACCGCAAAGCTGTTTCAACCACAAAAGTTATCTTCATTTTACTCCCCCCTCTTTGGCCACCTTATTTCTTTTTTTAGTTTCCAAAGTGTTCCTTGTCAAGGAGATAAAATCATTCTAGGGATTAGGAGCCATTAAAGTCACCCTGGACCTTTGCGTTATCCCAACAGCAGAAATCAACCCCAGAGTCTCAAGTCTCCACAATAAATCATATCCCATTTTGCAAGGAATACTGGTCAGTTCTGACTGGTCTTCTTGTAGACTGAATGGCAATAACCTGGACTACAAAATATGTCTGGAAGGCAACATATTGGAAGGACCAGCATCCAAGCCTCACCACACACACCTAAATGCATTGGTTCATGTCCAGGGAGGCCCATACCTGTATCCTCAGGTGGGGTACTGGATTGCCCTCACCAGCTCCAACTGCCATGGATTCTGTCTTTGGGGCAGGACCACCTGCCTGGGCTGAACTGCAACACAGCCTTGGTGAGCCAGATGGCGCAGGCTCATCTGCTGCTAGGACTGCTGGTGCAAGCCTCCCCAGGCATCACCCAAGACACCGTCTCCCAACATGCCCAAGACTTTGGAGCATGGAAGGCTGCGCCATGCCATCCCACCGCCACACCCTCAGGCAAGCTGTGTCAGGAAGAGGCAGGGGACCTCCCACTTTGGCTGGTCCAAGCCCAGGCCACTGTGAGAGCTCTAACAGAGGGGGGACGGCACAGCAGGATCCCAATAGCTGGGATTATGAAGAGGTGAACCAAACAGAGCTGAGGAGCGGAACACTTTTTGGGTTTGTGAGGGGGGAGGAAGGGGTGGGGTTACCTATACATTAGCACGTCAGAATGCCAGATGCAAGGAATGGCACCAGGATGCAGGTCTCTTGCTGTCTTGTGTGCTCCCTGAAGCATTTGGTGGGCCACTGTGACATACAGGAAGCTGGACCAGATAGATCCAGTAGGGCAGTTCTTATGTTCTTACTGCATTCAGCCGATAAGGAAGCTTAGAAACAGTGATCCAAGTGACCCACAAGACAGCTAAGTCAGAGGAGAAATCTGACGATCAAGAAAGGCGGTATATAAATACTTATTATTATTACTACCACCACCACCACCACCACCACCTGGGAATAGGACAAGGGTTGGAGTAACCCATCCACTGGCCGGGTATTCCAGCCTTCACAATACCCTTATGGGCCCAGGGAAGAATCTTGGCCCCTAACCCTGGATCTCACATCCGTGACACAAACACCACAGACTAGTGAGGACACGAGGGTTCGCCCCTCACCGAAGACCCCAGATGCCCCAAGTGGATAGTTCATTAAAAGAAAAAAAATCCACAATCCAAAGTACAGTAATGCCTTCACAAGGGCCAACCAAAAGTTGCAAAATATCAAACAGCTAGATTTTGAGTAACAGGAGTCTTCAGCTGGCAGATGGTTAAAAAAAGACAGATGGAATAAAATGGGGCATGCTGTAGGCAGAGGCGTCCCTACTGCGGATCGTACCTGAGGCAGCAGTTCTTACCTGGAGCTTGGCATTCTGGAAGTTCAGGGGTGACATGGCAACATAATCACATAATCCCCAACCTTCCAGGCTCTTGCATGCAAAAAGCCCACCTTCCTTCTGCAATCTTCAGGCTGCTTCAAGCCCAGCTGCTGCACTAACTCGCCAGTGAGCGGTGGGAAAACTATTGATGGTAAGAGAAAGCAGAGGCTAGGCCTAAAGTGACCTGAAAATCACTGAAGGGAGGCTCAGGTGATGTGGTGATGCACCCCCTTGAGCCTAACACTCCGAGCAGCCCATCCCCTTTCCCCAACCTAGTGACACCACTGGATGTAGGGCCCCAGCAGTCTGCATTTATAAAAACCTAAGGATGGGATTACAGATTTAGTAAGGGGTATTCTTACAGGTTTGACTTCGCCAGTGAAAAGTGAAAGACAATTTCAATACACACAGGGCTGTTTGACAAAGAAAGCAAAAATGGAGGATAATCTTTTACCACCAGACAATAGGATTCTACTTCTGTGGGATGAAATGCTCTCCTCCACTGCATCTAATTTAGCTGCAGATGTGTTTCAGGTCTAGTCTACCACTTTAAATTGTCTCCTACTTTGACAGTACAATGTGTCTACTTGTTGCACTGTTTCTTTTCCCCCCTGATCTCTGCTATGGAAGGAACTTGTGGGCTTTAAGTCTGCACTGGAAATGAGACTGATTTAACCAACAGATTTTATCCTTCCAAAAATGGGAGCTTCAACCATTCTTTGCTTTGTCTAAACAGCCTTGCACAAGTACTGAATCTGTATCACAACTTTCAGAGACTGATTCAAATCTACATGAAAACCCCAACATGATATTTAGATTTTTAAAGCTGCAGAATGCTAGATCTCCTACATGTCCCCCCTTTTCTCAGCCTTTCACTTACGATCTATTTGATGAAGAGTCCTCAAAAGCTTGTCATTTGATATACAGGTTAAGTATCAGAAACCCTGAAATCCAAAAACTCAAAATCCTAAACTTTGAGTTTCATGTTAATGATTTCTGAAATATATGGTTGGCGTTATCTTGTTTTGCTCATGTTCTGTTCCTGTACCTTTAAATAGCAGCTTGATAAATAGAAATGAAGGTGAGGTTTTTCCTTGCACAGAAAGAAAGGTCTAGTTGCTGTGAAAAGGACAGGAACAGAACATGAGCGCCAAAAGGAAAAGACAGACACGCCTCAATGTTCCTCATCAAAGTTCCAGCTTCCACATCTCCTTCCCGGAGCTCGTTGTCTCTCCATACTTTCTGGAGAGAAAGGCTCAGGTGTGTGGTGCTTATTTTGTCTTCTCCCCGTGAATATCCCTTGGCGGTCACCATGCTGTGGAATCCCTCCACCTCTCTCCTTTGCCTCATCCAGATAGCTTCAGCAGAAGTTCCATGCCCAAGAGTGAGGGGGCACTGGAGGCTGTGGTCTGGGATTGGGTATGGCAGCCTGCAATTAGATCTGCAACCATTAGCATAAGATGAAGTTTCTCCTTTTAAGTGAGGAAATCGTGCGCCCTGATGCTTGCCTACCAAGCTGCTCTTCAAGTCTCCGAAGTGGGTCAGACCCACTTACAAATATACAAAATATTGTAAAAAAAATTACCTTCAGGCTATGTATTTATATAAGGTGTATATGAAACAAATGAATTTTGTGTTTGGACTTAGGTTCCATCCCCCAGACACCTCATTATGTACATGCAGATATTCCAAATTTTGAAAAAATCTGAAATCCAAAACACTTCTGATCCCAAACATTTCAGGTAAGGGATATTTAACCTGTATTACTTTACTTTTAGGTTGGTCCTAATGAAGGCATTATATATACAAAGTCCAGTCCTTCCTCAAGATGAGCAAAGCTGTTTCTGAACCAGTCTAAGTCAAGCCTCCATTAATCAGCCCTAGTGCAACCATCCCTTCCATTTTACCACTACCTACCCACTCCCTGCCACACAATACATCTAGATCAGTGGTTCCCAAACTTCTCCTCAGAAGTTGGAAACCACCTAAGTATTTGTGTGGGAGGAGGAAAGGCAGCAACACGATCACCAGGAAAATGCCTCCAGAGCTCCCCAAGCCTCAGAATATCTAAATCTGTGATCATGACCCACTTCTAGTTTGTGACCACAAAACCAGAAGTGGGTCGCGATCATGATTTTGAGACATTCCAAAGCTTGGGGAGCCCTATGGAGGCATCTGTGGGCTCCCCACACACACACACACACACACACACACACACACACACACACACACAGAGGGAGACTAGCAGAAAGATTTTTTAAAAACAATTTCTTCCCCATCAGCACATGATCCTGCCAATTGTGTCGCTGCCTTTCCTCCTTCACACCCCTTAAGGCATCAGAAATGGGGCTTTTCCTGGCTGGTGGGTCAGGACCCACCAGCTCGGGAACCACTGATCTAGACTGTAAGCCTCTAGGGGCACAAGATTATATTACTCAGTGTTCTGTAGAATAGTTAGGCCATTATTGACTACTGCTGCCGCTGCCGCCTTTCTTAGGCAAGACTTTGATTCAGATAGTGAATCCTATGAATAAAGGCAGCTATTTTATTAGTCAGATTATTGGTCCATCTAATCTAGTTCTATCTGCTCTGGTAGGCAACAAGTCTATCCCAGCTCTGTTACCTAGGATCTTTTTACTAGAGACACCAGGGATTGAACTTGGGACTTTCTGAATGTAGTCTGTCACTGAGCTACAGCTGTTCCTCCTCTAAACAAGGGACAGGGTTGGCTTGGAACCAGGGTCAGATCCTTATCCATCTAGTGTAGAATTGTCTGCTATGACTGACAATGGCTCTCCAGTGCCTCGGGTGCGCAGGGGTGTATTTCCCATCACCTGCTACTTAATCTGTTTTAAAACAAGAGATGCTGCAAGAGACTGACCCTGGAACCCTCAGTATAAAACCCATAGGCCCAATCACTTAGTGACAACCCATCCCCAAGTACTGAAGTGCAGGATAGTTGTGAACAAACACAAGCAAGATGGTTTCTGGAAAGTACACAGCTAAGGCAATGCCCTCTTTGGAAAGGTGTCAAATAGCAGGCATTACTGCCCAAGATAGCACTATGCTTGGCAGTAAAAAGCCCAAGGCTAAAAAACTCTCCTACCTCATTCCAGTTTTCTAGGCTCTGACTTTTCTCTGGGTTTGCCCCCCCCCCCCCACACACACACACCTTGGTCACTTTCTCTGAATAAATTCATTTTTGAAAATATTCAGGGAAAAGGTTAAAATACACATCATTTAACAAGTTCTGCTCATGGCACAATTTAACAAAAGCAAGTAAATCAGGATATATTTTTTCCATTTCACAGCTGCGGAAGAAGCAATCAATGAAAAGCCAGCGTATTGATTTTCACTGTTCTGTGGGCGCTGTTGTTGAGGTTGCAAAGCAAAGTGGGGTAAAGCAGAATAAAATTAAAGAAATAGCAGAGGTTATTCTAGACTATTCTAGACTAGACTATTCCCTAGAGAAAAAGGGAACCCTTTCTTCATTCCTACCATTTATAGTCTTAAGATAAACAGATATCTGAAGATGACACCATGATCCCTTAAAGAGGCATAGAAAACAGATCTTTTGTACAAACCTGAAGAATTCTGAAGAGAACTTTGAGGAGAGCCAGGAGGGCAATATGGTAAATCCTTTTGCTGCATGAGGAAAAAAACACAAAAGCATTTTTAAGCCTGGAGATGAGCCTTACATTCTGACTTGTGAGAAAGAGTGGCTGACATGTGCTTCAGCAACACAGATTGCTAGAACACCTAAGACATTTCTTTCCACCAGGAGACCCAAACTAAACCAAGATCCCCTGCATTTGAAACTGCCCACCAAGGGAAGCATCAGAAAAGGCTCCCATAGTCAATTACTGAAGTGCAATATAATCAGGATAGCCTATTTCCCAAGGTCCACTCTTAAACACAGTTGGTCAGGGATTGAAGCTGGGCCCTCCAACACTGCCAGACCTTTCATGAGCTAAAACTCCATTACTTGCTCTAATAGTTCATGAAAGCTTTGATTACACATTACAAGACTCTCTGTTGAGTTTGCTGCAACAGATTAATAGGAGTGCTGGTCCTCAAGAATTGCTGCACACCTTGTGCACATTTGAGCTGTGCATAGAAATGTCACTAGTTGGACCTTTTGCACATCAGGGCCTTTCTGGCCCCACTGTTGATAACCATTTCATTCATACCTACATATATACAGGTAGTTCATGATTTATGCAGGGGTTATGTTCTCAGTAACTGGCACATATATTGAAAACGTGTAACCTGAAACTGCTTTCCCACAGTAACATACGGGATTGGTATCTGTTAGGGGAAAAGTCACTGACTCCTACAATACGCAATTACAAAGGGAGGCTACTGGGAGTGGACCAACAAGGTTGCCAGTGTTGATGGCTGAGACAATTTGTTGTCAGACGTCGAATATCATGATGTTTTAGAGAAGTTGGATAACAGTGTCTTTTGCAAGGCATTTGTTTTTTTCCCCTTGCAAGGTCTCTCAGTAACACTGCATAGCCAAGTATGCTTCCTCAGCTGGGACAGGGACAGAAAGAAGGAAAAAAGAACAGCTGGAGACAGAATAACAGGCAGCTCAAGAACATCTGTGCCACCTTCAGTGGCTCTTGGGCCGTCTCCCCCAGCTCCTGTGGTTCATGGGGTGAGCAGGTGACAGCAGGGCTCAGGAGGAAACCAGAATGGCTTTCTTTCATTCAGACTGTGGGAGGAAGGGGGTGCTACCGCCTCTTAACTCCTCAGAAACAGTAACACAGGCCTACAAAATTGAGGGCCAGAAAAGATTTTCCCAAACTTTATTTATTTGATAGGAATTAGCCATGGTGTAGGCTTCCTCATGAGGAAGCTGCTTGAACCATTCTCTAAAGAGGCTATGCCATATCTTCAAAACTAAATGTGATAGGGCAAAACAGATGCCATTTTTGGAATCAGCACCCCAAATATACCCAGGAACTGTTGTAATGTTTAAGGAAGTAAAATGTGTGTTAGCAGTGGCTGACAGTGTTCAGGGCAGCAGTGCAATACCTACACACCGCTAGAGCGACTCCCTGCACCATCTGGGGTGCCCTTTAGAAGTCAACCATCCTTCTCCACACCCTCTCTGGACTGAAGGAGACACTGCCTCTTTTCCTCTCCCTTCTGCACAATAAATGGGATGCCCACATAGTGAGCTGAAAAGGGAATAAGGAGGGGAGAAGAGGAGCAGAGGCAACAGTTCCCTGCCAAGAGAGAACCAGGTGAGGCAGTGGGCATACGACAGCATGAGGTACAAAGCCTTGCCTGAGTGCATGATGGGAGTTTTCTAGATATGGTGTCACAACTGACAGATGTGCCAAGTTTTGCACATCACTCCTACTGGCCAAACACGCAGATGCATGGGACGATTTACTATTTCAAAAAGGAGCTTACATAAATCAGACTTCTAGTATTATTTTGCAAGTTGCACTTTTTCGAAAACATGGAAATTAAGACCATATAAATCAAAAGCTACCAATAAACATACCTCTATGGTATGATTTATCTGTCACGTTTAAGATTTTTCTTTTTTGCATTTGCTAAAACTGCTAATCATAGCTATAGAATAGAAAGGTGTGTCCATTTCTGTAATACCATCATTCTTTCTGTGCACAGAATTGTGATTGTGAGCAATTTGAAAAGCAACAAAATTCAGGGCATTTTCAACCAATTCTGCCTTGTTAATGAATAAATTAACACAGTCGCTTTCTCTTCTGAATAACTTTTGTGACTCAAGCTTGTTATCCAGGTCTCATTAAAGTTCCTTCAGGAAAACTCACACAGTGAAATTTTGAACTCAAAGGCCTGGTGTACACACATTCAGCATTCTGAGGTGGCAGGTTGGGCTGAAACAGCTCCAAGTTCTGGTGAAGGAGGGGGAGAACTGCCCACAAGTAGTAAACTAGCACAACAGGGAGCAGTTCGGGTTAGAAACATTCTCCCTGAAGTTCTTGTTTTCTTGTGAGGAGTTATTTTTTAATCACCACAGCCCAAAGCTGGGCAATCGATGGTCTCAGGATTCTTCCATCACATTCTCCTACATACGTAGATCACACTTGCCTTACCTCAATGAGGCAGTTCTGGAAGATTACAGATTGGTTTTTTACAAGATTTTATAATGAGAACCAAGACTTTGAAGATTGTTTCACATAGGAATATTGGCCAAGCTTAGCACTTTCATCAGTGTATTTTGTTTGTATACATGGGTGTTTTTTTAAAGAAAACTGAGAAGGGTCAACATACCTTGAGCCGGGCACTGCTGCATTCAGGCAAGAGGTTCTTGCAGTTCTTGTGGACATTTACAGCACAATCTGGAAACGACAAATACATTCTGCATCTTTCTATTCATGTTGTGCGTTTGTGATTTCCTACAAGTTTGGTGGCTTTGGCAGCCAGCTAAAATGTCAGCTCCACTGTCACGTATAACAACACAAGATATTCAGTATTGTACTTTTTGAAAATGCAAAGTGCTTCACATGTACTACCCCGATGTAATCTTTATAACACCGCACGGCAAGCAAGCATTATACCCATATTACAGTGGGGAGCAGAGGCCAACAGTGAATGACCTGCCTAAGACAATTTTGTGAGTTCGTGGCAGAGACAAGACATGAACAGCTCCATCTTTTAGCCAATATGATACCCCAGCCTCAATGGCAGGTGAAATTTCTTGTGCTCTCCCTCCCTCCCCCCCCCCATCAACTACAATGAGAAATATCACAGCCAAGACTTCCCCCTTAAGCGGTCACTATGAAGGAAAGTTGATCTTTAAGTGGCTACAATCTCTCCCACCCACCCCCCCAAAAAAAACCCACACACAACACAAAAAGGGAACTTCCCCCCTTCCCGTACTTTCCACTAAACACATGAAACTACCTTACACTGAGCCAGTGGCCAACATTAACTGGCAAAAGCAATTCGATATCGAAGGACAGGACAGGGGATCTTTCTCTACCCTGGATGTGCCATGAATTGAATCTGAAATCCTCTGCATGTAAATGTGGGTGCTCTACCACTGAGCTGGGCCCCTCAACACACAAATGCTACATCTAAAAGCAGCTATGCTTCAAACAAGCACACATCCCTCAAAGGGAGAACTGGTGATCTGGCTAGCTAGTCAAACTGTGCAATTAACACTATCAGTTATGCTTGGCTGATTTCTGTTCAAAGCTGTCTGATTCTACACTCTCCTGCAGCAAAGACGTCATTTTTGAAGGCTGATATTTCCAAGACAAACTGAAACAGGTTACACAATTCACACAAGATACAGCAAAATGGCCAACATTTCTTTGAGTTGCGATCGCACTCAAAGCACAGGCTGCACACCATGTTCTTGTAAGGAACTGGCCAAGAGGTTAACAAGGTAAGGTGCTCAGCTCTGAATTATCTGGGGCATTTGACCTCATTGCCTGCAGCAGAACAAGGAAGCTGGCCCCTCCTCAGCACTGCAGACATGTCTAAACAAGTCAGAACCACCCAATAGCCACTGCACAAGCGGACCCTCCAGGGGGAGGCAGTCTCTCTCACAGTTGCTCAAAAATCTGGACAAAGAAAGGGGGTGGTAACCAACTTCACAAACAGGGCCAGAGCTATTCCTAAACTGAATGGAACTATATAAGCAATGTGTAACTTAGAAGGAAAAGAGCCAATTTTAAAAGCTTCCCAATCTGGTTACCTAGGCAGAGATCTTCACTCACCATAGATGATCAAGTAAACCTGGCTGTAACACAGGTTTTAGCACCATGCATGACCCCACTTGTCTGAATCCATTCTGAAAGTCTGCCCCTTGAAAACTACAAGGCCTCTGCCCCACCCCTTACTTCAATAATGACTATTAGGGAGTCAGCAATACCACACCTACTCCAGGAAAAAGAAGGGGATGTTTGCAGAAAGACAAGCAGGCAGCAGATCAATCCAGCTTCTCTGGGCCTTCCACAGTCACCAGGATTTGACCATTTCTCCTTAAATTTTCATGTTTCAGTTGCAGAAAAGGGAGCTGAAACATGTCACGACCAACCAAACCAGCTATGAGAATAGTTTAAAGTGACAAAGGAATGAGAGACCAGGAACTCAAGAAACAAACATGACCTCACCCCTAGAGGTATTCAGAACATCTAGGAAGTGAAAACACCAAGAAAAGAGAAACCAGCAACAAGTCTAGTTCTGTTTCAGGTACTTTCTGAACTGCTTTTAAAACACTAACAAGTGTACTCCTCACAAGTACCTGGCTATAAGGCAAGCCAATTAGGGATCCAATCCAGGCGCTGGCCCTTAGCAACTGAAGCAAACTGATCCCACATATATACTCAAACTGCAAGACAAAATGCTCACATTAACAGGGAAAATACCCCCTTACACTTTATAACTTGAATCCATGCACATCAGAGCAGAGGTGGTGGCAACCTTGTTTCTGGATTATACCACTTCACATCAGAAGTGCTGGTCACACAGTTGACCACATCTGGTGAGCCACAGTTTTTGACCACATCAAAAACTGATGCTTGTGGAAAACTAACACGCCAGGTAGAAGGATAGGTTAAAGCAGGACTTGACAAGTCCTACGTGCCAGGTCACCATGGCACCCAGAAATTTAATAGTAGTGTGATTTGCTTCTTTTCAAGTTATTGAGATAGCTAAACAAAGTGCAGTGACTAGGTCACCTAAATGCTCATCTCCAGCAATGAATCCAAGTGCCAAATTCTTTGTTTACCGATATATGCTATTGCGTGCATTGTACTGTGTATTATACAGTGGGAGGACATTTCATCTGTGCACCACACAAAGCAAGGAGCACAGTGGTTGTGTACCAATCTGGAAAATCCATGAACACAATTTTATAATCTCATTAGTATGTTCATCATCTGTATGCTGAGGCATTAGTTTTTATTAGTTAATACAGCGGGCCCTTGGTATCCACAGATTTAACCAAGTGAAGATCAAAATATGTATTGGGGGGGGAATTTCACACACCTTGCAAAAAATACTGCATACCGTGCTGTAGCGTCCTGCCATTTCACAGATCTCTCCAGCACTAGCATCTTGTTTATGCAGTTTAACACAATTTATGCAATTTTATCTGTGGATTTAAGCATTCGCATTTTTTGGTATCCACGTAGAGCCCAAGAACCAAATCCCCACAAATATGGCAGGCCCACTGTACTGTAAAATGAAGTATGCATGCAGCAATGCTGCTGAGAAAGAAGAAAATGCAAAGCAACAGTGAAAGTGTTTGCTGTTTTACATCAGAATGTTATTCTATATGTTGTTCTTTATGCTTGTTTATATGTAAAATCTGATTTATGATCATTTACTAGAGGAAGATGAAGATTGTTGCCATTGTTAAAACAAAATCCTGAAAGCTTAAAAATTCATCTGGCTCTTAAATTTGAGGGCTAGCTCACAGATCTGAAGCAAATTTGGCAAACCCAGATTCTGATATCTAGTTTTAAAGGTACAGGGAATAATTTTGTGTGGAAGATCTTACAACCATCTGAGGCTGAAGTGGTATGGTCAAGGGACACAAACATTCAGCCACTTCATTGATTTTTTTGTGCAATGTAGACCTCGGTGTAGTAGCTAATGAATGTGAACGGCAAAGTCTCCAATTCAAATATCAACTCATTTTGGATTTCTTTGGGAAGCCACCAGGCAAGCCATTATGTTTTACCCCACTACCAATTTGTAGCATGAAGATAAATTAAACAATCATACCTCACAAAATAGTTGTAAGCATTACTGGAAGAATGTGAAGCTCTTGAGGCTACTCAAGTAGCCTTTTTTCCACCAGAGGTTCACTCTGATGTAACTGTTCAAATGTATTGTTTGGTCATACAGCTCGAGAGATACTACACTATGGCTGCTCTGTGCCCAGTTGTGTAAATCCACAAAAATAAGTGTGTTGGCCAACACTGCTTCACCATGAAAGTAACTTCCAACTATATTCTTTCCTATAAGATTGGTTAGTGGCGGGGAAGGTAAATTTCTGTGACTGACAAGATTATGGAAGGAGAAATCCATGTTCAGATGTTGCCTCCCTCTGAATACCAATTGTTGGGGAATAAACACCAGGGGAAGACTGTTGTCTTCCTGCCCTGCATGTGGGAAACAGGATGTTGAACTGGATGGACATTTCATTTAGCTTTATGTTAATACGACTAACTGGAACCTCCCTACTTAGAGATAATCTACCTTACCAGTTATGAATAAACAGAGTGCACGGTTGTCTTCTTGCTCCTTGGCTTTCCCACATACATCTAGGTTATGCTCTGATCCTGCAGGTCTCCTCCTGTGTTCCTAATAGCATGTACAGGGCTTCTACTTCAACACAGCATTCGAGCTGTGGGAAGGCTGCAGTACCCAAAAGCCCAAAGAGCAGCCACTCTTGTTTCGGGATTGAATATATGACAGTACCGCTGCTTTGACTGGCATCAAACTAAGATATCCAAAGCAGCTTTAGGTGCTCCAGTGGAAGAAAGTAAGATGTGGGAGTTAAACAAGAGGAGGAGATTGAAAGTCAGATCAGCAAAACCCCCAAAAGAAGCGCCCTGGCTACAAAGGGCTGATGTGGCCTCCTCTTCTCCAAGCCATCTCCTTAGCTCTAGCCGTCACTTTTGGCTAGGCTCACATGTCATCCTGGCAGGCATCAGCCTTTACAAATCATCTCCACTGGCCTTCTGAGGCCTCAGTCTGTTTTGTTTGGACTCTTTCCAGCAAGGCACCAACACCAAGAGGGATTCCCAAGGCATTTATCACTTCCAAGAGCAGGGAATAAGCCAACTCTTCTCTCTGTCTTCTAAACAACACTTCATTAGCAGCCCCATCTCCTTCAGAACCTTAGGGTTTTTTGCCCCTTAAGTTTCCTCAGATCCTGCATTATGTGGGATGAGCACTGAACAGAATTTAGGATTGGTAAATCTTGATAAATCAACCAATTTACATCTGCTTGGAAGGAATAACCTAAAGAAAGCAGGCAGGTTGTGCAGGCCTGGGTCACGCAAGCATTTTAGGAGAGGCATTCCTAGTCTTCGTCCCCCACATAGTAAAGAATGCCTCCTTTGCCATTTGCAGCTTTTGTTACCAACTTATATTAATATGCCTTAGAAATCTGCTGCCCTATTAATCATGGGCACCCACAGGTAGTCAATAAAACTGTTTTTAAATGTATTAACCAAATTTTCCTAAATATTATAGAGACAACTCCCCCTTTCTTAGACAGGTCTTCACCTGGTTGCATTAAATGGGTTCAGAAGTGAAATTATAATGCAGATCAGAGAGGACTGGGTGACAGAGAAAGGCAACCCAGCAATACACTCACCTTCTTTCTAGTTTGGAGAATAAATTCACTAACAGCTCTGAAACCACAGTAGCCACAGTACAGAGGACAAGAGCTACTGTTTGATCTGTAAACTCAAAGGCTGTAAAAGTGTATTCCCTTTCATTGGCTTAAGCCTAGCAGAACAGCTTCTGCTTCCATGTTTCTAATTTCATTGGCTTAAGCCTAGCAGAACAGCTTCTGCTTCCATGTTTCTAATTTCTCCAAATAATCTAGAATGGGGAGAGGAGCAGCACACCAGAGAGGAGTGAGAATTTAAAGTTTCTCCTTTTCCGTAACATTTAGATTTGACTGACAGCTGAGGTTGCCAAAAAACAAAACACTGCATCCACCAGCAGAACTGCTGTGCCTCCAGGTTAAATCTGCTACAGTACACTTAGTGATACCAAAATAATTTTATTCTATGCATTTATTTTAAACTATTTATTTTAAAGTATCCCACCTTTCCAAACATGACAGGAAAAGCTCAAGACAGTTTATATGAATAAAATAAACCACCAATAAAACTCAACACAGATCCGAAACAAAAATAAAGCAGCAACTCAATAACCAGCTGCTGTCAATGAAGTGCAGAAACACAACAACAAAGACTCAATGGAACAAAAATGTTTTAACTCCCCCTTCATAAGGCCCACAAAGAGGTGGCAGTCCCAATCTCAATTAAGAGTTCCAGGTGCTACAACTGAAAAGGCCCCACTGCAGTATAACTAATTATGTGACTCACAAGATAGGAAGAAAAGGTCTATCAAGTAATCTGTGTCCCACAGATGGAAGTATCAGTGGGGGGTGGTAAAATGGTCACAACTCCTGGCTCCAGGCTTTAATCAACAGCCTGATGGCTGCATTCTATGCCAGTTAAAGTTTCTGAATAATCTTTGCACAGTGTGGGGCAACAATGCAATCTAAATGTCATCAGCACCCAGGCAACCATAGCCAGGTCTGCCTGGCTGAATACTATTGAACAGACTAAGTTCCTTAACTCTGAACACTGGTTTGGGGACTGCTACAGCAACATGAACTCTCCTCCTGCAGCTAAACCAGCTCTGGAAATACCTTGTTTTCTAGGCAAAAGAAACCCATCAAGGAGCTTCCTGCAGGGGATAGACCAGAAACAGAGATACAGAACAGGAAGATCTCTGAACTATAATTCCCAACTTCACCCCTGAAATGAGCTAGACCTACTCTCTAGGAGTAACAGGGAGACGACACTTCTGCTATCTTTCACATCCACACACCCCTCTTCACTTATGTCTCACAAGGGAAGGGCCTTGGCCTCAATCCCAAGGCTTGACTTTTTGAAAGTACTGTTCTGCCCAGACCTTCCTGGGATTCATCTAACTCCTGCTACATAAACACTGGGGAAAGCATGTTTATGAGAAGGGATTAACAAGCACCAAAGTTTTTCTTCTGGGGAAGGGGGGACAGGGCAAGAAAGATACCCCAAGGGGAAAAACTCAACTTCCAACTGGACCAAGAAGCAGAAGCTAAAGACTGTTCTAGCTTTGGCATGAAGCTTCCTGCAGAGGATAATCCTGTGATCGGAGCAACCAACCTTTTCTTTCTGCTCTCTTTTTAATTCTCACCTTTCCCACTCCTCAGAGAACCAAACTCGGCATACAATCAAAATTAATAACTAAAATAATCCACAAGGCAAATAAACCAGCAAAGCAATGAAAGCACAACAGAGAACTAAAGCATCAAACCAAGACAGCACTATTTAAAAATCTACAATAGAGCTAACACTACTAAAAGCTTCAGTTAGGAATCTGAAGAGTTTTCTGTTCCCATGAAACACCAAAAGCATAAAAATATTGATTTCGCATATGGAAAGCATTTCCCAGGCTAGGCACCATACCAAAGAAAGGCCTAATGAGTCACCATGAACCACATATCCAATGGAGAAAACACCCATAAGGTCTCCCTGATTGTGGGGTGGGGGGGGTAGGGATATGGGAAGAGATCCAGATCAGGTCTCTATCAGAAATTAACCTGCATTTTGAATTGTGCCTGGAAATGTACAGGTAGCCAATGAAGATGGTACAGCAAAAGTGCACATGGTCCTGACCGCTGGAGCCACATAGCAACTTAGCAGGTGCATTCACATCATCTATGTTTCCTCGAAGAAGTCCACACTGCTGCACAGACCCCTTAGGTTGCTGCATGGCACCTCAATGCCATTTTCAAATGCACATTGATAACATCATACATCGCCAGACTTTCAGGATTGCCAAGCTCTGGAGTTGTGTAGAGCTCAGCTTCCCAGAGCTTCAAGCTTCACAGGCACATGGGCATTGTTCTCTTTAAACTGAGTGACCATCACCAACTACAAAAATTGATTCAGAACTTGCATAGCCTCCCCATCTAAAGAGGAAAAGAGCTGGGTACCAAGATGACATCCAACTCAAAAACCTCCTTTCACCAGCACTCTCACAGACCACTGAAGTCAGAATTGTCCACAAGCAATTGACAGTTAAATCCCAGTGACCCTCAAGCATAGCTCTTCACCAGCTCCTTTTGGAGGCCTCAAAGGTTCACAGAAACCTATGGTGGGAGATAACACCTGTCAGACTTCTTCCTTCCTCGTTCCAAAGCAAGATAGCTCCCCTCCACCATGCTAAAGGCTCCCCCCCTTCCCGGATTGTTCTAATAACTCATCTTGTTTCATACCAAATCAATATTCCTGTACTAGCACCTTAAGTACTCCCACCTGTAAAGAATAGTACTAAATATGCTTTGCATTAAACTCTATGTACAGTAAGGACACAGAGAACACAAGACAAGTTTGCCTTCCTGCCCTGTCTACAGGCTTTCCAGAAGTATCAAGCTAGCCAGAGCTGGCAACAAAATGCCAGACTAAACTGACCTTCGGTCTGATTTTACAACCTTGCAGATAAATCCACAAAAGTTACTAGTCTATACGGCAAATTATTTTGGCAAACAACATTTCTGAAACTTCTAAGCCTGGAGACAAGCCATTCTCATCATCCAGTCACCTATTTACAAGCAAATAATACAACTGCTGTAGTCATTAACAGCCACAATAATCCAACAACAACAGAACAATAACATTCTTTGGAGTAGCATAAAGGTAAACAAGAACTGGAAGAGGAGGGAGTTGTCCCATTGCAAGGAATGATGGCTGCAGGACCTCACACCCAGGAACCCTGGTTCTGTTCCCCTAAACCAGGAGTCTCCCAACTCCACTCTGCAGTGCATCATGATAATTTCAGGCGCAGCTTGGCAGGGGTGAAGCCTTACCATTCTGTGCCACAACCTCCTTTTTTCATGCCCAATCTTGACAGCAACTTGCACCAGACAGCCACTTCACCCCAGAAATTGGGATGCAGAGCCTTGTAGGGCAAAGTGGAGTGGAAGTGGCTGTCCAGCACATGCGGCTGCAGAGATCGAGTGCGAAAAAAGGAGGACATGGCGCAGAATGGTAAGCCTTTGCCACTGCCACACCACACCCAAGATTATCATGGTACACTGGATTGGGTCTGCATGCCGGAGTTTGGAGACCCATGCCCTAGACTAGCAATTTTCAACTACTGCACCATGGCACACTGGTGTGCCATAAATGGTCCACTGATATATTGTGGGGGGGAGGATCATTTATTAGTAGGGCCACTGGGGGATGCAAGCCTCCTCCCAACAGCACAGTGTGCCTTGTCAGTTGTTAAAAACTTACAGTATGCCTTGACAATTTTAGCACCTTGTCAATGTGCTGTGAGATGAAAAAGGCTGAAAATTGCTGTCCTCAAGCTTTTGATACCAACACTTAATTAAGTTAGGACCTAGCCTCCATACACTTGTGTACCACACTTCTCCCATTCCATTCCAAGGATTATCACAAAGACATTTTGTTCACCGAGAAACCCCATTCCCTTCCTGCGCCATTGTGCTTCATTTACTTAACATTTAGCCTCAAGAATTTAAAGCAGCAGTTCCCAACCCATGGTCCACAGGAGCATAGCAGGTGGTCTGTGAGCCAGCTGGCCTTAGCAGCCAGCAGACAAGCAAAGCGCCATGTGCTCCTCACTTCACCAGCTTTGTGTAAGCGCCCCCACCCTCCCTTGGTTCCAACAGGTCTGAAATTAGGCCAGTTCAGGAGCTATTGGCGAAGGCATGATGATGTCATTGCATCATCACAACTTCCTGCAGCTGCATAATCAGTGGTCCAGTCTCCCAAAGGTTAGGAACCACTGATTTAAAGGAACTCTAAAGCTTGCTCAGTTGTTCATGACTATTCTAAAATAAAGGTCCTTTTACTTGGTCCTAAAAAAAAGGAATTTCTCTATTACATTTTGAACATTATTCTTCCTAAAGAACAGCCACAACTACTTGCAATTTGCAACAGACACTTTGTAAATTCCTCCTTCTTTTTGTTGTTCTCCAAAGTTGCCTTCTATCACATCAGTTGCTTTGTTCATCTAGCCTTGTACTGTCTAACTAGTAGCAGATCTCCACTCCTGCTACCAGAAATCCATTATCAGAAGAGGCCTAAACCCACAACATTATGAGGCTGCTGAATTCAGACTGAACTATGTCCTCTCCCCAATTAGCTTATACCACAAAATTTAGTGAAGACTAATACCTTACATGGCCTCTCTTTTCAACAACTGGACAAATGAAATAAATGGTTATTAAGCTACAACAGCAAGACATAACCTCCATGTTCAGAGGCAGTCAATCTCTGAACATTACCAAGTTGCCTTGTGTGGAAATAACCCACTATACCACTTATTATTGCATGGCAAATTTGAAAAGGCAGACACAGCCCTAGATCTTGGCATCTTATCCATGCTAAGCATGTGCTCAACCATAAACCTGCTCTTTGCCCCTTAGTGCATGTGCTCCCTTCATTTACCCAACTGTATTTGAGACTACTTCATCAGGCTGCATAAGCTACTTTCAGGCTTCAAAAATCACCCTGTCTTCACTATGCACAGTGAGTTCCCTCCAAGCTGTAGCCCATATTCTTTCTCACAGCATTTCTACAAACTTCTCTGAAGTACTTTCTCAAGAAATGGAGATGGCACAGGAATAATCTGGACACACACTGTTTTGTTCGTTCTCTCACACTCACACGCAGAAAGTATATAAAAATACACACTCAAGTTCAATAGATTTCACTAGTCCACAAGTTTCAAATGAGGAAAAACAAAAGAGTCCAAGTTACTCTGTGTACGTATGTACTGATTTTTTAAAAATTACATTCCTATTCCATTCCTTCAAAATTTGAAAAAGGAACAAAACAACTGAAAGTTGAGGTAACCCTGCATGTGTGCACATTTATAAATGTGTGCTCTGCCTTTTGCTCAAGTGATCCTCAAGGTGATCTAGAATATATGGCAATAATAATGCAAATACCCAACACAGACAACCAAGTAGCCCTTAGCCTTCTGGATGATAACACAACTGAAGGGTGCTTTCTTTTAGCTCTGCAATCCCTGAGATAAACTGGTAGCTGGCGCAGGGTCTGGCAGAGAGAGGGGAAGTAAGCTCTATCCAGCTGCTAATTTCCCTGGCCAATGGCTAGGGATAGGCTACTTGTCTTTTTGTTAGGATGTTCTTCCTTGGAGCCAGAAGGTACATCATCTCAGAGGCCTTTAGTCTTTTGGTTGATTACACAGGCCAACACATTTTGCTTCGTTAACCATTACACCAATTCCTGGGTATATTTGGAGTGCTGATTCCAACAATGGCATCCATTTTGCCCTATCTAGTTTTGGAGACACGGCATAGCCTCTTTAGTGAATAGTTCAAGCAGCTTCCTCATGAGGAAGCCTACACCATGGCTTCTTCATGAGGAAGCTGCTTGAACTCATTAGAGGCTATATCTCCAAAACTAGACATGATAGGACAAAACAGACGCCATTTTTTGAATTGGCTCCCCAAATTCATATCAAACCATCATAAAGTTTAGGAAAAACTTTTCTGACCCTCAATTTTGTAGGCCTGTGTTATCAGAGGCCTGAGGTAGCTCTGTAGTCTCCAAGCAACAGGAAGTTAGAGCACAAAACTGTTTTAATATACTCTCTCTCTCTCTCACTCACACACACACACACAGAGCTACCTAGAATTTCACTGCTTTGTTTTTACCCGATTTGGAAACATAAGGGCTAGGACTTTGACACACTCTTTGTCTCACACTCATGCTAGGTCCTTCACATACACACAATGCTTCTGGAAACATGAGGGCTAGGACCTCAACTGCCACACACAGTCACACACACACACACACACACTCTGCCACACACACACACTGTCTCTCACACACACACTCTCTGTCAGTCTCACACTCACTCTGCCACACACACACATACACACACAGTCTCACACTGCCACACACACTCTCTGTCTCACACACACACTCTGTCCACACATACACTCTGTCACAGTCTCAGACTCACTTTGCCACACACACACACTCCCTCTCACACACACACTCTCTGTCTCTCTCTACCTCACACACACACACAGTCTCATACTCACTCTGCCACACACACACACACACACACACACTCTCTCTCTCTCTCTCTCTCTCTCTCTGTCACTCACACACACACAGAGAGATTCACTGCTTTGTTTTTACCCGATTTGGAAACATGAGGGCTAGGACTTCGACACACTCTTTGTCTCACACTCATGCTAGGACCTTCACATACACACAATGCTACTGGAAACATGAGGGCTAGGACCTCAACTGACACACACAGTCACACACACACACACACACACACTCTGCCACACACACACACACACACACTGTCTCTCTCACACACACTCTCTGTCAGTCTCACACTCACTCTGCCACACACACACATACACACACAGTCTCACACTGCCACACACACACTCTCTGTCTCACACACACACTCTCTGTCACAGTCTCAGACTCACTTTGCCACACACACACACTCCCTCTCACACACACACTCTCTGTCTCCCTCTCTACCTCACACACACACACACACACACAGTCTCATACTCACTCTGCCACACACTCTCTCTCTCTCTCTCTCTCTCTCTCTGTCACTCACACACACACACAGAGATTCACTGCTTTGTTTTTCCCCAGTCCGTAAACACGAGGCTGGGACCTTCACCCCTGGGGCTGAATGCAACACACGCACAGAGCAAGCTCAGCCTGGAGCCTGCGGCTGCTGCTGCCTTCCTCGAACCCGAGCCTTGCCACCACTGTTCGCACTCTGCCCCTTCCTGTACAGCCCCCAGGGGTGCACGCCGGGCCCTGCTGCGCTCACGCAGCGCCGGGCAGGAAGAGCCGAAGGAACACACAGGCCGGCCCTGCCGAGCTCCCTCCCCACGCACTGGAAGGGTCACTGGCTGCCACGAACCTGTGGCATGATCGGGGCGCCCTGGCGGGTCTCCCGGTCCGCCTCTGTTCCTCCCCACACTTCGCGTAACTGCGGCTCCGCCTCGGGGAGGGCCTGGCACGACCAGCGGCGACAGCGGCGGCGCCCCTCTCCCGTTCCAGGGAGGCCGCTCCTGGACTGGCCACCTCACTAAGCCCTTTCCCTTCTGACCCCGCCCCCTGTGGCAGCTTTCCAGGCCTCGCGAGATGTTCTTTTTTCTCGCGAGAGCTCGGCGAGGGAGGGGTTTCACCCTCCTAGTCTTCTGTTGAGCCAAAGGAGAACATGTGAATGCACAATAAGGCACAAGCAAGCCCTTTCCCGAAATCTCGCGGGACTTCCAACCGCTGCCAGGACGACACATAGGACATGCCCCCACCATAGTCCGGTGTTGGCCCCCCACAAAACGGGCCACAAGAGTCTGCCGCGAGGCTTCCCACTCCCTCTTGAAGCGCATGCGCACCTCACACGCGAGCCGCCCTGGAATTCTCGCGAGATGTCACCTGTGCAGAAATGCTAACCGTTGGTTGCCCCTAGCAACCGGGCCTAGCCATTAAGGGCGCACAGAAGCTATAATACAGTTTTAGTGTAATTTTGTTTTTTTAATAAAATGATTGTAAACTCACAGAGATCCTCTATCTTATTTGAATGTTAATTATATATCAGGGATGTGAGGTGGGTGGGGAGGCAGGTGAGGCAGAGCCTTCCCACCAGAGTCTTTTGAAAAGCGCCGCCACCATGTGAAGCACCCAAGCACTCTGCCACCATGCTCTGCGTGTGTGTGGTGGGTGCCTCACATGGTGCTTTTCGAAGGACTCCAGTGGAGAGGCTCTGCCTCACCTGCCTCACCACCCTCTGCACATCCCTGAGTACCCTCACACCTCACACAGTTGTGGCCCCTTTTGAAGGACTCCAGTGGGGAGGCTCTGCCTCACCTGACTCCCCACCCACCGCACATCCCTGAGTACCCTCACACAGTGGCGGCCCTTTTTGAAGGACTCTAGTGGGGAGGCTCTGCCTCACCTGACTCCCCACCCACCGCACATCCCTGAGTATCCTCACACCTCACACAGTGGTGGCCCCTTTTTGAAGGACTCCAATGGGGAGGCTCTGCCTCACCTGCCTTCCCACCCACTGCACATCCCTGAGTACCCTCACACCTCACACAGTGGTGGCCCTTTTTGAAGGACATATCCCTGAGTACCCTCACATGTATGTATGTATGTGGGCAAACAGACAAGTCCAGGGGTACCAGCTCTGGTACCCATGAATGGTTTGAAAAATCAGCATCAGCTCATTGAACTGTGCCTGGTGGCAGACCAGCAATCCATGAAGCTATTTCATAATTGCCTCCTACAGATAACAAAAAATACTTCTATCAAACCTTTCCTGCCTTTTCATTTTCTTTAAAATATTTATACACTGCCTTTCTTCCAAGAAAGTAAGGTTCCAAGGCTTCCAAGTAAGGTTCCAAGGTGGCTCACAAACAATAAAATACAATAAGATAAATTAATATTTTAGTCACGCAT
The DNA here is from genome assembly GCF_035046505.1 of Tiliqua scincoides. Taxonomy (NCBI): domain Eukaryota; kingdom Metazoa; phylum Chordata; class Lepidosauria; order Squamata; family Scincidae; genus Tiliqua; species Tiliqua scincoides. The sequence continues at coordinate 30,108,397 of NC_089828.1, forward strand.
TTTATTTAATAAAAATAATTTAACTAAAAATATTAATTTTATCATCCTCATAACTGAGCCTGTGCCATAAGTAGGTTGGGCTAAGACAGTGACCCACAGTTACTCAATGATTTTCACTTAGCTAATTTGTATTTGAGTTGGTCTTTGAACCAGCATCTTCCTGCAGTTAATCCAATCACTACACCACACTGGCTCAAGGCTCTTGGGAGGGTAATAATGATTGGAGTGAAAGTAGGTAAAACCAAAATACACTATGAAATCTGTGGAAGACAGGAGGCAAATTAGTAAGAACAAAGTAAAATAAAGGCCATACTAGGCATTAAGGGACACTAGTCTCTCAGAATAAAGCACTCCATAGCTGCTGCAAAATGGGTGTAATAATACAATACTCACCAACCTCACAGGGTGGTTGTTAGAATTCCTGAGATAAAATACAGTACATAAAATGCTCTGAAGATTTGAAACACACACTACAGCAATACTGTTATATTAACAGAATATAATGCATTATAATTGTTATTCTTCACAGGGTAAGCATGTGCAGAAGTGGATTTTCCTATACCAGTGGTTCTCAAACTCTCTGGGAGTTTGGGAACCACAGTAAGTGCTTGTGGGGGAGGAACAAAGGCAGCAATGCAATGACTATGATTGTGCCACTGCCGTGGATAAAAGGGTTTTTTTTTTCTTTACATACTCTTTACATACTCAGTGCTGGGAGCCCACTGACCCATCTGCAGGGCTCCCCAAGCTTCAGAACAGCTAAAAATAGCAATCATGACCCACTTCTGGTTTGCAAATGCAAAGAGCAGAGCAATCATGGCTGTGTTGATGCCTTCACTTTTGCTATTGTCCTGCTCCTTAAGGGGGCAGAGACAGGGCCTCCCTGGATGATGCATTGCAACACCCCAGTTTAGGAACCTCTGCTCTATACTTACCCATACATGATTTCCTCAATCCTTCAGCTTTGTCCAAACTCAATTATTTCCATACAATCTATAAGCAAGTTACTAGACCATAATGTTTTGTTCACCTTTTAACTTTCTGACCCATCTATGCAATCTGATTATTATTTTTGTTCTAAGAATTAACAAAAGCAACTTTGGAGGAAAACACACCCAGTAGAGGTAGCTGTGTATGGTGATCATTATTTGAATAACATTTGTAAAACATTGTCCTGTTTGGTTGCTTCAACAAACTCAAATACTGTAAAAGGAAACAACGAAGTAGAGATTATATTGAATGCATGTGTGTATCAAGGGAAGGAAGAGGCACCCTTATTCTTAGATCTGGCTAGGCAGTTTTCCTTTTCTCCCCCTTTAATATATAAAGTGTTCCCCTTGGAGGTATGCAAAGATACTCTCAGAAAGGTACATCAGCAATTTGTGCAAGATTTTTGTGTCTCCACTCACTGGAGGTTTTCAAGCTGTGGCTGGACCACCACCTGTCAAGGATATTGTGGCAGTAGCTTGCACTGTTCAGGGGATTAGACAGGTTATCTTTAAGGGCCTCCCTAACTCTAACATTTATGAGTCTATGGATTTTTAGCCTAAATTAAACTTTGCTCAACTGGCACATGGTTAGAAAAATATTCCCACATCATGGATTTCTGCCAGCAAAGCTGCTGTCAGAAGCCTTATCAAAAGAGAAAGAGTCCATCCTAACTAGAGACTTGAGGGAGGAGAAAGAGACAGAACAGCAGGTGAAAAGCCAGGCCAAACTACGAGGGGATGTGTGGAAAGAGCTACAGACAAAACCAGCCCTGTGAAGGAGGAAGCTACTCACTCAAGCATTGCAGCCCTGGTTTGTTCAGCAGGGTTTTGCCACACAGAGAGCAGCAGGTGCCATTAGAGAAAGCCCCTGGTGCCAGCTCATGCCCATGCACAGCCTGCCTCTGTTCCTTTGCTTCTACAGCCTCTTTCTCCCGGTCTTTGTTCTTACCCTAAAAATGAAAGGAAAAAAATGCCACAGGATCATGCTCTGAGCAGCATGCAGAAGTAGACAGCCACTCACATTTTCAAATTTGGAGGGGGATAATCTCTCCCTCAGGGGACCTGCTTCATCTCTTCTCTGACAATAACACCACGTGTAAGGTGAGCCAAATCCCCCAAGCACACAACCCTCTCACCTTCTCCTTCTGCCATGAGCCAGTGACACGGTTGCGCAGTGAGCTCAGCCGGCGCTTCACCTTGGTCCCCTTCTCAGCCTTGTCACTCTTCCCACTCTCTTCACTCCTGTGGTAAGGCAGAAGGAAAGAGGTATGTAACTCTGAGCACTGAGCCCATTTTCAAACTCCGCACTTGGCTTGGCACTTGTGTGGAATCGTACACAGCCCTGGCTAATCATCATTGGGTAGCGGAAAGAGATGCTGCCAAGTCCCATCACAGCATCTTGTTCCACACTCCAGAGCACTACAAGCCCAGTGCTATCTGGGATGACACAGCCAGGCCAGGAGCAACAGTATAGTATTGTCTGTCACCCCTCACATAAACAACCCCTCCACTTACTCGTTAGACAGGAATTCAAACCATGTCAGATTTTGCTGGGCCTCACTGCTGCCTTCAGGTGCACAGGACCTCTGCTTAGCACTAGCATTGGAGACACAAAGCAGAACAAAGGTCAGCACAGAATGCCAGGGCAGTGAGTGGCCATCTGGATGGCATTTTACTAGCCTAGCTAGAAAGCATGACTTGCACGCCCAGGAATCATCTCCAGCCCTCCCTCATCAGATAGATCAGTGCTGGAATAACAGCTGACATAGTCAGGACAGAGGGAGCACCGTAGAGGCAGTGAGATCTAGGTGGTGATGATGGTGGAATCATCATTTTTAAAACAAACACACAAAAAGATGACAATCTTCACAGAGCAGCAGGATGGAGTGACAGACTGACTAAGGGGCATGCACAACCTATCAAACAACTATGGAGTCCTAACTCTGTTCCCCAAACCTAGAATAATTCTTAGCCAAGTCTGCAACCAGCCACTCAAAAGCTTTTTGGAATCCAGGCTTCCTTTTCCTGATCTTCCACCCCCACCTTGAGAAGAAACTTAAGGTTTCACCACATGGAATCCAAGTTCTTCTGGAACCTGAAGCAGCACTATGGTATGAAGTGAACAGCCTGGAGGAAGGCAGATGCCTGGAAAAAGATACCATACAATCCAGACTCACATTACGCAGGACATTGATCCTCAAAGACTCACCTGTGATATTGTGTAAGCTCCTTCAGCACCTGCTGAACTATCAGCCTGTTTGGAGAAGGAATGGAAATCAGAGGCAAAATATGGAACCCTATGTCTGCTATAAGCAAGAATGAACGCAGCTATAAAGCCCCCATTTAACTTTCCTAATGAGTCTTGTCTGTCCATCACCCCAGATTTGCATGTATAATGTAGAGCACCACAGAGACAGAATCGTATTTTTTCATTTATGTTTATAAATGCCTGCAGTGCTCAACTCCATCAAGGGCAACTTATCCCCCCAAAATGTAAGAATTCATATCAATAGGGAAAACACACATTTTTCTTTTAAAATATCAAATTAAATATGTACTGGAAGAAGTAACTATAAAACAAAAGTTTGCGACATTTTAAGCCAGTGACATTTTACAATATTTTAGGTAGTACAATACCACTGGTTTTAAAGCACTGTTTGAACAAAGAGCAGACCCAGAATTTCTTTGCCATCCAAAAATGTTATTGCCCCAAATATCCTTTTAGAAAGGTTTTTGCCAGTCTTACATGAAGCTGGTCGGGGATTGCACTGATTGCTGGGGTAAGGAGGAATCTGACAGGAGCTGGGAAGTTTCCAGTTCAGGAGGGTTCATCCCTCAGGGATCATGGGATTAAAGTGTTTGAGGTCATCAAAAAGGAAAGGGAACAGAGCAAAAGGAATTTTAAATTCCAGTATTTTCCAAAGTCAGGTACCTACACTTGCTCTGGGGCTACATGTTCTTTTTCAATTATCTCCAGTGCAGGTGGCACAATCCCTGAAATACAAAAGAAAAGTAATACATTAGGACAGGGAGGTTATAGGAGAAAACAGGAGTACCAGGACTAAAGCTAACACTTTGCTGTGAGGCTTTTGACCATTTTTCACACCCAATCCTAACCTGTACTGGTAAGCCAAGTCACATGGACTGCACTGTATCCAGCACAGGTTAGGAGATGGTTCGAGGTCTCCTCAGGGTAAGGGAATTTTTCCCCTTACCCCGAGTAACACCACAGTATGCCCTATGAGGTTACTCAGATCTCTGCCAGCTATTTAGCTGGTGGACATCTCAGTGGCTTGGGTTTATTGCTGGGAGGCAGGTTAGGATACAGCAGAGGAGGTCTCTGCTGAACGCTTCCCCTTCCTGGGCCTTTCCCACTCCCTGTTGCAGCCTTCCTGCTCTGAAACACCCTCCCACCACCCTGTCCCAGGCCCTGCACCACTTGGCGGCATATGTACTTCTGGAAGTGGCTGGACCTCTGAATATACTGCAGGACTGGCGGGGTAGCACAGGCCTCCCCACCAGCACTGCTTACTTCCACAGTGTCACCAATATGCTTTACATCATGTTCACAACACCTTCAGCTGGCACAATGGCCATTGAGCTGGTCGAAGGTGCTGTTAGGATTGCACTCTCATTTGCAGAAAGGGCCCCTCACCACATGCATTGGTAGAGAAGGCAGCCAACTGTGTTCCTGTTACTTGGTGCCTTTGCCTTCTTCCCTTGTTCATTTACTCCATGGGACAAAGACAAAACAGTGGAAGAAAATACAGACCAAAAAAGGTCTTCCCCATCAACTTGTTACATTCTTCTCTTCAGGACACAATCAGGATAAACTTTCTGGATGATCTGACACCTCCCTGCCTTTAGTTATATTTTAGGAATACATTGTTTCGCATCTCATTCTCAAAATATGGTGTTTCTTCAGTTTCAGCATGACAGCATGTGTCCTCCAAAAACGGCTTCTAAGCCCTGGTAATAAAAGCTTCCTTTTGTTTACTACAATGGTGATGTTTTGGAACTCTCTTCCCCTGGCCCCCATTCTCCCAACTGTCAGAAATGAAAATATACTTGTTTAGTATAAGAGTGCAGCCAATTTCAGCTCAGTTTGTAATTATAATTTGCAGGGCCAGCCTTAGGAGCTGCCAGCCCAATTGGAAACATTTTTTGTGGCGACCCAAGTTCATAGCCAAGGTCTACAAAATCTTAGAACTTATTATAGACATTATATCTCTGGTAGAATGGAAAGCAATCAAAATGTGTACTTTAAAAGTGCATGTGAGTTAATAGGTCTAAGCACCTTTTAATAAAAAAAAATTGCATACAGGTAAGCCTACAAGTAAACAAACAAAATGTGTAGATTACCTTTGAGTAAACAGTTACAAAACCACTTGTTTTAGTGACTATGAAATGATTTAGTAAAAATATTAATGTTAAGGGGAAAAAATTCAAAATGTAAGTGAACAGCATTGCTGGAAACAAATTATCTATGAAAAATTAAAGTTGCTACTGTTCTCTTGATTACCCTAGCATGGTTGCCACTCAGGCACAGGGTCCAATTGGTCCAATTAGCTTAGAGTTAAATAATTTGAATTATTAGGGCTGGCTTAATTAAGTTAATTTGTGTTTCATAAATACAGCAAACCGGACAGTTGTATGTGCAGTGATATATACAGCACAGGTAATGCCCTTGCTGTATTTCACAGAAGGAAGGATTTCACAGAAGGAAGAATTCTACTCAATGCAACAGGTTCCATTCTAGTACAACCACACTAAAAACATTTCCATTACATAGACTCTCTCTTGCAGATCACTTTGGACAAGACAGGAGCTTTCTCAAGCTCTGGACCCAGCAACCCAACTACATCAGCTGTGCCACATGAAAAACAGGCTTGGGGCTGCCCAACAGGCACAGCACCTCCCCTCCACATGTACCAAGTTATCAAAGAATCCAACACTCCTAAAGGGATACCAACCTACATTGACTGGAATTGAGACCTCCAGACTTTGAGACATTTGTTGGGAGGAGGTACTATCAGAGGGAGATGGAACAGACTTGGACCTCTGACGCTTCCCAGTGCTGCCAAAATCCTGAAAGAAGAAGAGAAGTGGGAGCAGCCCATTAGCATGGCCCTGACTAAGTTGGCTGGTATACATGCCTCTTACCTAATTGCTGTTTCCTGTGCATGTGCATAACAACCAAATTCTACTGTATGCCTAGTACCACCATCACAAGCACCACAGAAATATCCTTGAGAGTTAGACATTTCCCCATTTTCAGCACACTTTTTCTTTAAAACTTTGGGACTATGAAACTTCATATTGTTAGGAGCAGGGCTGTCAAACATAAGGTCTGGCCCTCAGGATCTCCCAGGCTGCTGAGCTGAGGTGTCACTGCTGACAGGGCTGCTCTTGTGATAAATCTCTTCAAATTTGAAAGCATCTTCAAATTTGTGTATTTTCTCTTCTGTCATTTGCAGTTGTGAGAAAAAAGTGAGAAAGTAAGAGAGAGAAAAGTACTTATTTCTATTCATGACTTGTTTAATGATGTCACTTCCTGCTTCATGACATCACTTCTAGCCCTCAACAGGCATCATGAATGCTATTTTGGCCCACCGTATGAAACAAGTTTGACACCCCTGGTCCAGAGGGTTGAAACTTCATGAAGTCGCTAAGGACAAATGTCATATACTGTCTCTTTTATGGGAGAGAGTCTTTAATCTTTAATTCTTTGATCTCAGAGTCTTTTCCTGTTGCCCCAGTGCACCCATTTGTCACTTGGACATCTTTTAAAATTTTTCCTAACAGGAGCTTTCTCCAATCAACCTCAGTCTCCATGCCACCTGTATCACATCATGTACCAAGCCAGCACTTGGGTGACGCCTCATGCTAGGCCACATCTAATCAAACAATACAGTTGCAGCAACTGATTGCAGTTTTGAAAGAGATTAGGAAAATCTGAGGGCTGTCACTCAGTGGGAAGGAAGCCACCATCATCCCCCCTCCCTTCACAGCACACCACATTAGGATTTCACATAACTCAAACTTACCCCATTGGTAGGCTCCTGCACAAGGCCCAAATTCAAGCACAAAGGCTCAATCTCCACCTTGACCACTGTCCCCCCAACACTCCAGGTGTCTACCTCTGCTTGGGGCAGAAGCAGGGAAAGATCCAGAGAATTCTTTTCAGTGGCACCTTCTCTCTCTGTATCACTTTGTAATTCTGAGGCATCCAGACTGAACCTGATGGGAGGGGGAAATGGAATATGACAGCTTCAAATCCAATAAACATAAGGCCTCCATGAAATCCCTGACAAGGCTATTAGCCAGTGAAATCCCTGACAAGTCTGTTAGCTAGGACTACATTCTGTACACACTCAACATTCCAGTTAACCCTTTTAAGAGGAGAGTGAACCCAAGGTTCAGAGTAAGATTAGGAAATAAGGGGATAGTGTCTGAAGAAATCCAAGTAGCATGGAAAGAGGGAACATGGTACGCAGCAGAATCTCCAGACGGCAGGATACCAACAGCTATCCCCAGTGTTCCTTTTTGCAATCTGGCATGTTTATGTGCATGTACCTTTTAAATTCTTAGAAGTAGGGATTCAAAATTATATGTGCAGGAGTAGCAGTAAACTTATCATTTATGTGCAGAACCCAGACTTCCTTGACTGAAACAAATCTAAACTTATTTTGTAATAGCTTTTATTGTCTTGAATACAGAGTCACACTGGTGGTTGGCACAAAGACAGAAGTTTTAAGATTTCTTTTTTTACATGTGTCTGTATTTTTGTTTTGTTTCTCTGTTTAAATTGGGATACCCTAATAAAATTCTCTTTCTGCTACCATAAATGACTTTATTTACACACCACACTTAAGGCTGTTTGAAACTCCAGAGCAGACACAGGGAGAAGGCAGGTCAGGATCTACTGGTAGTTGTCTAGAGCAGTGGTTCTCACACATTTAGCACTGGGACCCACCGGGACAGAATGAGAATCTGTCGGGACCTACCGGAAGTGATGTCATGACTGGAAGTGACATCATCAAGCAGGGAAATTTTTAACTATCCTAGGCTGCAATCCTACCCACACTTACCCAGGAGTAAGTTTCCTTTCCTATCATTGTTAAAATAATATACAAAGTAGTTTGTTAAAAGTACAGGTCTATAACAATTCCCCAAATGCAGTCACATACTATGGAAGCATCAAGTCTAATATATTAAAAAGAAAATATTGAAATTAATGGGGACCCACCTGAAATTGGCTCATGACCCACCTAGTGGGTCCCAACCCACAGCTTGAGAAACACTGGTCTAGAGGATTGGCAAGCGTTTATGATACCAATTGTTTAATGATAGCAATGAAACAAAGGCTGCGCATTTACTTGCCTGATCCATGGACAAGTAATATATTTCTGATGGTCCAATTCTATCCTCCCCCTCCCAACCGTACTGAAAAGGTGCACAGTGTACCCAGATTTGGGGGGGGGGGGGTTGGTGGAGCAGGAGGCTTTGGAAGGAAAAGGGGATTTCCCTTTCCACTCTGAAAGCTTCTGTCCCCACAGTGGGTCTCCTTGGACCTGCACCAGTGATTTTGTTGGTGCAAGTTTGAGAAGACAAAGGGGGCAGCGAGGCTCTGAAAAGGATAGAATCCAGCATGCACCATCACCACCTTATCCTCCCCTTCCTGAAACCTCCCCTTGCCGCATTTCTCCTCCTCCCCACCTACTGTCACCTCTCCCCTGTTCCACCTTCCCCACCCTCTCTCACTTCCCAAGTTGGCTTATCTTCTCCAGCGGGCAGCCAACATGGTGACAACACACATGGGAAGGCTCTGGCCTTTTCACACAATGCTGGAGTGTGCTTTACAGCTCCCTTATGGCAGCCAGAACTAGCAGAACACTAGTTCTAACAGCAGGGCAGCTGCCCACCTCTGTTTTCCCTGTAAAATTAGACTTTATGTTTAGCATTGACACAACCGGCCTTTTCTTAAAATTGCAAGTTTAAAAAAATTCTCTGCCATGGCTGACCTTGTACCAAATGCTTCTCTCTGTCTCAGTGTTCCTCACATAAAGTAGGAGTATTAATTAGTTGCATTTGAACAGGTCTTTGTACAGCTCTAATGACTAGTTATAGAAGCAAAAGGAAAGTTTTGCTGGATCAGGCCCAAGACCCATCTAGTCCAGGATCCTGTTTCACAAAGTGGTCAACTATATGCCTGCAGGAAGTCCACAAGTACAAGATAGTGTTCTAGATTGTAGTGATAGGAGAGAGGAAGAAAAAACTACTCTATATTCACTTTCCCCACACTATGCATAATTATACATGCTTCAGTCATGTCCCAATCAATCACCTTTTTCTAAACTAAAAAGCTGCAGCCTTCCTTTGTAGGGAAGGTGCTCCAGTCCTCTGATCATTTTGTTTGTCCTCTTTAACTCTTGTTCAGCTCAACAATATCCTTTTAAGATGTGGTAATAAGGACTGTACAGGGTATTTATTTATTAGATTTATATGCTGCATTTCTCTCTGAAGGGCACCCAAGGCAGCTAGTATTCCAAATGTGTTGTACCATAGAATTATGACAACATGATATGGGCATTTCAATCTCTTTCCTAAAGACTCCTATCATAGAATTATCCTTTTTCACAGCTGTCACACATTGACTTGATATTGTCATTGAGCTATCCAAATTTTAGCTGGGCTGCTATTATTGTGACTTGCCCTTCTTGACCCTCCCTTTCAACTTTTCACTAGTTTGTTATTTGTGTTTGTGTTGAACTTTCTTGGGGGGGGGGGGCAATTTTCCACTTCAATATGTGTTTAACTGAAATGCGCTATAGTCACCATTCCCTATCAGTTCAAAAATAGTTACATCTTACAGCAGGTCTTGCATGCCAAAGAGCATGAAGTCTGGATTTGCCTCCCCTCCTGTTGATTCCACGACCAGCTCTTTTGGCACAGTCATTTAGGGCACCAAGGAATGTGGATTCCTTGTCATGTGACTCCTTGTCATGTGTCATGAACATAAACACACCCAGTCTACATGAGAGTACAGTAACTGAAGTCACCATTATTTCAACACTCTCTCCTTTGGACACCTCCCTGGTTTCTTTCTCTAACTCAGGATGTCCCTCAGCATCCCTCAGATTCCCAGTACTAAATTACCAAGTTAAAAGAGTTTTACGTTTGACTTCCCGCTATGCAGTAACTCAGGTGTAGTTTTGTACTCATATGTGCAAGTGAGCCACTATTTCCCATTTGAATCCTGCTGGTGGCTCTTCAGGATTTAGTAGTATGCGCACAGAGAAGATCCCACAAAACTAAGAGTCTGCCCACCTTGCTCTAGAGAAAAGGAGTTCTAAAATGGAGGAGATATTGATGCATTTTGGTTCTGTTTGCTCTTAAGCTTCTGATTTGAGGAAAAACCCTTGAAACTGGCAATAATTTGTCTCTGCCGTCAGCCTGAAAGGAGTGGACATGAGGATGGAAGGAAATCTGCCTCCAGGTTGAGGTGACACTGGGGGTGACTTCCCAAACCTAAACTGAACCACTTCTGCCCAGGCCTCCATTTGCATTGCCAAGCCTGAAGGGCAACTGTACAGGGCCTTGGGTAGGCACTCTGCTCCTTCCCATTTTGACAAAAGGCCCTGCCAAGATCCCAGGCAGTGATCATTTCCCCGGGCACCTTATAAGGAGGGCAAAGCTAAAAATAGACACACACACCCTTCCTGGCCAAGCAGCAAGATCAATATTGCATGTTCAGAGCTGGTAGAGATGCAGGGTGACAGCAGTCACCTCACTGGACTTGCATAGCCTTAAAAAGGCACAGCCTGGATTAGTTCCAGAGCTCTGTAGAGTTTTTTTTGTTTTTTTTAATCATACTAGCTGACAGGCCTGGCAACTCACCCAACTTTGAAAAACAGGCTTCTGAGTGTTAGAGACTGGCTTCGCTCTCCCTTTTGAAACTGTTCTCTAAACTATCTTTTGCTCCAGTCGCATCTTAATTCAGATGCCAATAATTCATTGTTTAGGACAGGGGTGTCCAAAGTTTTTGCCAGGAGGGCCACATCATCTTTCTGACACTGTGTCGGGGGCCTGTGAAAAAAAGAATTAATTTACATTTAAAATTTGAATAAATTTACATAAGGTTACATAAATGAATATATTAAAGATGAACTTATATGAATGAATGAAGGTCTTGGAATAGATCAAGCTGGCACAAAGCAAGGCCAGCCTTTCCTTCGCTGCCACTGTTGCATTACAGATGTGAAACAGCAAGCAGTGGAGGGAGCCCTCATCCCACAGCTCACGCAAGAGGTCAAACAGTCACCCTCACGCTGAAAGCAGTTGCGTCGGGCCAGTGCGAGCTCCAACAAATCTTCGGAGGGCCAGAGGCTCATTGGGGACTGGGGGCTCCCTGAGGGCTGCATTGGGAGTCCTCAAGGGCCACAAGTGGCCCCAGGGCCGGGGTTTGGGCACCCCTGGTTTAGGAAATAAAAATGCCAGCTTTGTAAGACCTGTGCTTGCTAGAGCAGAATTAAGCACTTTGGAATATATGTATATGAAAGTATGAAGCTGCCTTTACACCAAATTAAACCCCTGGTTCATCCAAGCCTACTGTTGGCTTTTACTGAGAGCAGATCCCCAAGTTTTCAAGGATAGAATAAACTTTCCCATGCTTTTCTATCTGGGATCTTTTTAACTGGAGATGACAGGAATTGCGTGCACAGTAGGTGCCACAAAGCTGAGCTATAAACCTTCCCCCAGAACTTGCAAATATCTTCTCAGGACACTTAATCTGAAACATAAACATTGCAAGATCTGAGCTGTAAAGTTAAACTAGAGCTCTTCCATAAGTTCTCAGAAGAGGATGGATCATCATAGCTCAATGGCACAGTATCTGTTTTGCAAGCAAAACTCTCAGCTTCAGTCCTTGACAGCATTTCCATCCAAAGAGGGCTAGCTGAACTGTGAAGAGCTGTTGTCAGCCAGTTTACACTTTACTGAACTAGAAGGACCAACACTTTGACTTGATAAATAGCCATTTCAGATGCTAATAGATGCTTTTTTCAAAGGATCCAAGCATCATTTCTGCCAGGCCTTTCCCTGAAAGAGAATTTGGAACAAGCAGGGCCAAGGTAGGCAATATTCCCCTTCATAGAAAGATGCTTCTAGGACAGAACATGGGGCTCCAATAAGTTGCCAGAGGAAAGCCAGGCTAAAAGAAGAAGGAAATTCTTTGCTGCTGTTCAATTCAGAGGTACCTTGATAGCTTAGAACAGTGTTTCTCAAACTGTGGGTCAGGACCCACTAGGTGGGTTGCGAGCCAATTTCAGGTGGGTCCCCATTCATTTCAATATATATATTCAATATATATATTTTTAATATAGTAGACTTGATGCTGCCATGGTATGTGACTGCATTTGAGGAAATGTTACAGATCAATTCTTTCAACAGGGTATCGTGTATATGCTTTAAACCAGGGGTCTCCAAACTTTTTGACCAGAGGGCCACATCAAATATCTGGCGTGGTGTTGAGGGCTGGAAAAAAAAATTAAATATAAAATTTAAATAAATAAATTAGAGATGGAACTTAGATGAGTGAATGAATGAATGAATGGGCTCATTCATTCCACCTCTCTGGCCCTCAGAACACCCTTCAGACACAATCAGAGCACAGCTCTGGTCATATTCACTTGAGTGGGCCAGAGGCTTTCAGAGGTTGGTCGTGGGCCAGAAAGAGGCTTCCTGTGGGTCACATCTGGCCCCCGGGCCGGGGTTTGGAGACCCCTGCTTTAAACAATTATAGTAAATGGAATTTATTCCTGGGTAAGTGTGGGCAGGATTGCAGCCTAGGATTGTCAAAAATTTTCCTGCTTGATGATGTCATTTCTGGTCATGACATCACTTCCAGTGGGTCCTGACAGATTCTCATTCTAAAAAGTGGGTCGCAGTGCTAAAAGCTGAGAACCACTGGCTTAGGAGATGACACCAACTCTCAAATCACATAGAGAGCAGAAACAAGAAGTTTTCAAAAAGACCATATCAATAATCAATCTGGTGCATACCCTGAGGTTTTGAGCTGGGTATAGGACTTCCACTGCCTGTTTTGGCCCCATAACTGCTACCCCATTCTTGGCAGAGGCAAAATTTGAACCAGGGGCTTCCCAATTCATATTGTTACCTCTTGGCTACCAAAATGAAGTTTCATTCACACACACCCAACTGAACTCACCTACGCTGGGCATCCATTGGAGACAAGGGAGTATCCCAACTGTATCGTCGTGAGGTAGACATGGACCTGACCAACACTGGGAAAGATTCCTCATCTTCTGGGTGGTCAACCTCTGTCTTGACAAAGCTTCCCTGGTTCCCGGTGCTACATGAACAGGCACAATCTGCATCCAGGTAGTGACAAGCCATCTCCAAGGTTGGAGTGGGGCAGGGGACATGGGTCGATGTCTCCCCACAACCCGTGTGTCTTTCTGCTGATGAGCAAGATCTTGGAGCCCCCCAAGATGTCTGATCCAGCTTCACTGCTGTTGTGGCCACACCATCAACCTCTGTGGGCCCAGTGAGTCCCAAGTCCCTGTAATACTCTGAACCCTGGAGAGCAGAGTCTATGGAGAGGATGTCTTCTGTACTGCTGTGGATAGTGCCCAGGCAACTCTCTGGCTCAGGAGAAGAGACATCCTCCTGTTAAGCAAGAAAGAGGTTAAATAGGGATTATATTGGAACCATAAGAGGAGGGGCCTTTCCTATCCATAGTGGAAAACTTATTTCTGGTAGCATTGCTAAAATAGTAGGGCACCTTCAGTCAAGGGATAGGGATTGCCTTCAGGTCTCGATGCAACATGTTTGAAAGGAACACAGATAAAGCACATATTTAAAAAAATTCTGTTTTAGCCATGGGGTCCTTTCATCTGAGACTCAGGGGCAATGTAGCAGTTGTTCTTAACTTGCCTCTCAGACTGAGGTGTCGAGACCTATACAAGTACACATTCTAGCACAAGGAAAACCAGATACTGTAGTTGCAATAAGCTGATCATGTTGTTGCAAGAACAAGAAGGTTGTGTACATGAACTATATACACCAGTGAGAGAACTACCACAGGCATTTTCTGGGTATCTCTGAACTGGGAACATCAGGGATCGAACCAGCAGGTGCTCTACCACCAAGTTATAGACTTTAAGGGCAAGATGTACAGCAGGAGCAGTTGCTTACCTGTAAGCTGTGGTGTAGTGGTAAGGCTTGAAGGGCAGGATCTTGTCTTGATACCTCCCTCCCAGAGCCACAACAAGAAAATCAACTTTAAAACTGTTTTATTAGAGTGTTTTCTCTACTTATTCACACTTTGAAGCTTATTGTGCTCCATTTGGAGATGTAGCTCATTTCGTCCCAAATTCTTGGAATAAGTTCCAGTAGTTTAAAGCAAATGCATAAAAACTGAATATAAAAATATCCCAAAATATAGTAGGCATTAGAGTGCTAGCATATGCATGATTACTGAGAAGACCATTGTGTTAGGGATGACTTATTTTTAGGTAAATGTGCATAGGGTTGCATCCATAATGCAAAATAAGCTACATACTGTCTCTGAGACAATCCTTGTAAAAGGGCCTAAACATTAACACATGTCTCAGTTTGCCTCCTGCTGAGCCTGATGTTTCTTTCTCAGCTAAGAGCATTGGGAGGAAAGGGCTCATAATGTCCTTTTATGGCTGTTGATGACATCACCACTCCTGCTGTAAGAGAAATCCTGGAGCACCACTCTCTCTGCCCCCATTGTCCAGGGTTTGTAAACCCCCTTTAAAGGGGTTAGCATTGATAAACTCTGATAGTCATCAGTGATTATTATCTTGGAGCTAGGATGGGCTGCCCATAGAGCAGTGGTTCCCAAACTTTTTTAGCACCAGGACCGACTTTTTAAAACATCACGCTATCGGAAACAAGCTAGGTTTACCAAACTTTTTAAAAAGGAGATCTAAAAGAAATATTTTGTTAGTTTATAAGTAATGATAACCAGACATGGCTCAACCTGGACCCTCTGGAGGTGAGGGGAGCTGTACTCCACTCATCTCTGGAGGGTGTTCTGAGTGCCAGAAAAGCCACGCATGGCCTCCCTGAAGTTAGGAAGCTCCTCGGAGGCCTTAGAAGGTCACTTCTGATTTTTTCTGAAAAACTGGAAGTGATATTTTAAGGCCTTAAAACGTCTTCAGAGGGCTGGGGAGGGCTTCTCCAGCTCTCCAAAGGCCTTTTAAGGCCTTAAAACATCACTTCTGTTTTTCAGAAAAACCAAAGTGAACTTCTAAGGCCTCTGAGAGGCTTAGAGGGGCTTCCAAGCATCAGGAAGGCCACATGTGGCCTCCCCGGCCTCAGAACACCCTCAGAGGATTAAAGGTACTTTAAACTGTGGGTTTCATTACCTGTGGCTTTTGGTATCCATGGGGTTTTTGGTAAACACAGTGGATAACAAGGGTCCACCAGCATATTCACACATGCTTGCAAACTGCAGGAGCTCAGCTCCTTTTAGGGCACTTAGCAGCTATTTTGCAAACTGCAGGAGCTGAGCTCTTTGCAGGATATTTAGCAGCTATAGCATCTGATTTTCCATTTGTCTCAGAGCTTGAGGCATTTAATTATCTGGTCTTTCCATCACTCTTTGGCAACCCACCCAAAATCAGGTCACAACCCACCAGTGGATCCCGACCCACAGTTTGGGAACCACTGCCATAGGGAGAATAGACAGTTGCTGACCATCTCTATTGAAGAAAGGAACCTGCCCTAAAGGAGATGCAAGTCTCTATATTTGAATAATAAATTGTGCCTTATTGGGGTGCATGGGGGCAAACACCCCTTAAGTTCAAACTGTTGGAAGATAGACCCAGCAGTTTAGACCTCAGATAGGCCTCAGCTCTGCAGAGGTGATGACTGGAAGGCTCGAACATCTGTACGAATAACTCCTTAAAGAACTGTCTTCTTTCTACATCGCCTCTTTACAGTACCTTCACCTACCCTCCTGTCCAAGCCTCCTCTCAAAATTGAGACTGAACTGTATATTACATCACTAACTTGAAATACTGAAATTGATGTTACGATAGATATGACTTTAGTCCAGGGGTGCCCAAACCCCAGCCCGGGGGCCACTTGCGGCCCTTGAGGCCTCTCAATATGGCCCTCAGGGAGCCCCCAGTCTCCAATGAGCCTCTGCCCTCTGGAGATTTGTTGAAGCCCGCACTGGCCCAACGCAACTTCTCTCAGCTCCCGCCACTACTTGCTCTTTCACATCTGTGATACAGCAGCGGCAGCAAAGGAAAGGCCAGCCTTGCTTTGTGCAAGGCCTTTTATAGGCATTGAGCTATTGCAAGACCGTAATTCATTCATATAAGTTCATCTTTAATATATTCATTTATGTAAACTTATGTAAATTTATTCAAATTTTAAATGTAAATTAATTCTTCCCCCCCCCCAGCCCCTGACACAGTGTCAGAGAGCTGATGTGGCCCTCCTGCCAAAAACTTTGGACACCCCTGCTTTAGTCGGTATCAACGGGGTTTCAAAGGACATATTTGTCTCCTGAACAAAATCCCTGACCTGCAAGGCTTATTCAGGAAAGTGGAAATGCTTTCAACAAAGGAACGCGTCTGTCCAGGACATCCTACAACATGGTATCCACCTCACATCCTCAAGTTGGCCAACTCTTCTATGAGTTCATTTTGCTGCCATTTCTGCTTTTCATTCAGCAACAAACAACATACAGTATCTACTCCTCCTCACACCCTCTGCTTTAAAAGTTGTCCAAGGGCCTAGTTAACTTGCATTCACTCACCCAGTTCCAGTGTGGAGTTTGTCCTTGGTGTCATCCCAGCTTATGGGCAAGCTATGGTAGGTGGACTTACACCCGTTCACTTTCAAGACACACTTTCAAATGGCCATTACTTTAACATGGAGGGTCAGTGAATTGTACTCTGTATTCTGAATTCATTGGGTAGAATATACTCAACAAAGTTCTGGAAGCTAGTAAGGTTGACTCTGCACATGCATAGAACATTACGTTTGACTGCTCAGCGACCATGAAGAAAGTCAGCCACTCTTAAAAGGAGGCAAACAAGGACCTTGTTCGTTTTTCAGCTTCCAGCGCTAGAAGTGCTAGAGAGCTGTTTTTCTCCTTCCAGCACACTAGGGTCACATTTGTTTTTCACCTTCTATCACACACACCATGCTAGCAGTCTTACCTGCAAGCTCGTTGCTAGAAAACACGGCCACCTCCATGAATAATGTTATCCTATTGCTCTGTTCCAAGGAAACAACTGGGCACAGCTGTCTTGTTCAGCAAATAGGGGAGGTGGTGGAGGAGAGGTTTTTAAATTTTGGACAAAAGGAGCCTTCCATTCTTGAGACTTTAAAATCGTTATACAGAAGTTAATAACTTGAAGGTATCTTTAATAACTATAAGGCAAATATTAAATGTCGCAGAAACACCCTGCAGTACATTTGACACAATTTTCCTTCTGTTCTTTAATGTTCCACATTTCTAGCATGCTAGAAATGCTAGAATACATTTCCTGCATGCTAGTGTCTTCAATTACTTTAGGAATAAGGGGAGGCTGACCTTAACTCCTGTAAATCCAGATTGGTTTCTGATTCTGATTCTGGTTTCTGATTCTGATTGGCTGGTGGAGGCTCCTTGAACTTCTGCCAAGGGAAGGTCAAGGGAGGACTTATCGTTATTCAAGATTAAATTGCTCTGCTCTTCCCTACAGGTGTATTCAGCTTGCCAAGGTCTTTACTTCTCTAAATCATGTGAGGTAAATAGACAATCAAGCAGAGGACTCTCTTGTACTTCTTTAGAATGTTTGCCTTGAGTTGGAACCCGTTCTGTATCATCTTTCTTATGGAGGTCTCTGTTCCCAGACAATTAGCTAACAAGATTGATTTTTTTCGACTAAGAAAAGCAAAGGAGACAAGTTAACATTCCCCTGAAGACTATTAAAATTCTTAGTTGGAATATAAATGGCTGGAATAAGGCTACATTAGACCCTGAGACCCCTTCATTTCTTCATTTGATTGCATCATGAAACAAGAATCTTGGCTTTGTAATCCCTGCAACCTAAATGGATATAACTCCTTTTTCTGCCAGCTGGATAAAGGACGCCCCCACAGGGGTCTATTGAGCTTTGTATCCAGCAACATAGGGAAATCATCTACCTTCCCCCTATGCCCTTCAAAGTTAGCTATGGCACCAAGTCCAAAGAAAGTTTGATGGTGAACATCTACCTTTCTCCCAAAACCTCTAAACTGGATCTGGACAATCAGTGGACAGCACTAGAAGAATATTTACTGGACCTCCAAAGCAGTCATCCTCATGCCACAAGGATAATTGGGAGGGGGGACTTTAATGCTAGAATTGCCCCAGATAACAAATATAGGAAGAAAGACCTCCTCTATAATAACATCACAGAAGGATCACTCCAAGTATAACACCATCAGCTGGTCAGGAGCCAGACTGGTGAATATGGCCTCCAGACTCTCACTAGCAATTGTTAACAGGAACAGTTTATTTGACATTTGCAGAGACTACCTTTATTTTGCTGCAAGTAACTAGTGTCAATGACTACATCCTGATTGATGATACTAACTTATTTAAAATATTGGAATTTACAGTAAGCAATCAAGGAACAAGTGTTCATCTTCCTATTTTTAATAAGGTCTCAAGCTTCCCTGCTGCAGGGAAAACTGCTCCATTGCACAGAACAGGAAGAGATACTAGGAGATGAACAAACAGAGTTTAGGAAGGGTCACTCCTGTATAGAACTTTGTTTCACCTTGGCCTCACTGGTAAGCAAATATGTATTAGACACTCTTGGCACTTTATAAGTAGCCTTCATCAATCTAAGAGGTGCCTTTGACATTGTCTCTGGAACAAACTAAACACAGCATGTACACTAGAAGTTTGTTAAAATTAATTATATTCTAGAAATCCCTTACATGTCAAGCTGAATTATGATGGAGACATTTCAAATTCCATACCTGTTCAAAGAGGTGTCAGGCAGGGATGTGTTCTTGCACCTCACTTGTTTAACTTGTATTTAAATGATTTTGTTCCAAAACTACTCAGCGCCACAACCCATGCATCATGCCTAGGAAATAGACTGGTGCCTACTTTATTGTATGCCAGGGGTCTCCGAACCCCGGCCCGGAGGCCAGATGCGGCCCACAGCAAGCCTCTATCCAGCCCATGGCCAGCCTCTTGTCCCCTGAAAGCCTCTGGCCCATACAACCAAACATGACACATAGACAAACAGGCCTTGCTGAGGGAGAATCAGCATGGCTTCTGTAAGGGTATGTCTTGCCTCACGAACCTTATAGAATTCTTTGAAAAGGTCAACAGGCATGTGGATGCGGGAGAACCCGTAGACATTATATATCTGGACTTTTAGAAGGAATTCAACACGGTCCCTCACCAAAGGCTACTAAAAAAACTCCACAGTCAGGGAATTAGAGAGCAGGTCCTCTCCTGGACTGAGAACTGGTTGAAGACCAGGAAACAGAGTGGGTGTCAATGGGCAATTTTCACAATGGAGAGAAGTGAAAAGCGGTGTGCCCCAAGGATCTGTCCTGGGACTGGTGCTCTTCAACCTCTTCAGACCTGGAGACAGGGGTGAGCAGTGAGGTGGCTAAGTTTGCAGATGACACCAAACTTTCCCGAGTGGTGAAGACCAGAAGTGATTGTGAGGAGCTCCAGAAGGATCTCTCCAGACTGGCAGAATGGGCAGCAAAATGGCAGATGCGCTTCAATGTCAGTAAGTGTAAGTTCATGCACATTGGGGCAAAAAAATCAAAACTTTACATATAGGCTGATGGGTTCTGAGCTGTCTGTGACAGATCAGGAGAGAGATCTTGGGGTGGTGGTGGACAGGTCGATGAAAGTGTCGACCCAATGTGCGGCGGCAGTGAAGAAGGCCAATTCTATGCTTGGGATCATTAGAAAAGGTATTGAGAACAAAACTGCTAATATTATAATACCGTTGTACAAATTGATGGTAAGGCCACACCTGGAGTATTGTGTCCAGTTCTGGTCGCCGCATCTCAAAAAAGACATAGTGGAAATGGAAAAGGTGCAAAAGAGAGCAACTAAGATGATTGCTAGGCTGGGGCACCTTCCTTATGAGGAAAGGCTACGGCGTTTGAGCCTCTTCAGCCCAGAAAAGAGGCGCCTGAGTGGGGACATGATTGAGACATACAATATTATGCAGGGGATGGACAGAGTGGATAGAGAGATGCTCTTTACACTCTCACATAACACCAGAACCAGGGGACATCCACTCAAATTGAGTGTTGGGAGAGTTAGAACAGACAAAAGAAAATATTTCTTTACTCAGCGTGTGGTTGGTCTGTGGAACTCCTTGTCACAGGATGTGGTGATGGCGTCTGGCCTGGATGCCTTTAAAAGGGGATTGGATGAGTTTCTGGAGAAAAAATCCATTATGGGTTACAAGCCATGATGTGTATGTGCAACCTCCTGATTTTAGAAATGGGCTATGTCAGAATGCCAGATGCAAGGAAGGGCACCAGGATGGAAGTCTCTTGTTATCTGGTGTGCTCCCTGGGGCATTTGGTGGGCCGCTGTGAGATACAGGAAGCTGAACTAGATGGGCCTATGGCCTGATCCAGTGGGGCTGTTCTTATGTTCTTATGACCGGAGCTGTGCTCTGGTTGGGACTGCAGGGTGTTCTGAGGGCTGGAGAGGTTGAATGAATGAGCCCATTCATTCATCTAAGTTCCATCTCAAATTTATTTATTTAAATTTTATATTTACATTTTTTTTTCTGGCCCTCAATACCATGCCAGATATTTGATGTGGCCCTGTGGCCAAAAAGTTTGGGTAAGCCAAAGACTTCAATTTATCTTCAAGAACTCATGATGGTCTAAAACATGCCATTAAAGCATTTATTGCATATTGCAATGAAGAGCTACTGGAAATAAACGAGGGTAGGTCCAAAATAATGGTTTCCACAAGGTCAATGAGGAAGACAAAATCTGGAAAATCAGCACAGCAGGTAAACGAATTTAGCTACCTGGGAATTGTATTTCAAACAAATCTTGCATGGTCAAAACATATTCAACATCTCAAGAATAAAACTGAACTAGCCTTATTAGCACTGAAATTTTTTTCTATGTTAAAGAAGGATAATATGCACCAGCACTCCTAAAAACATATAAAGCTGCAGTAATGCCATGCTTATTATACAGCTCTCAAATCTGGTTCTTGGGCCTAGCGCAGCCATTTTCAACCTTTTTCAACTAAAGGCACACTGTCAAGGCACTAAAATGGTCAAGGCACACTCCCAGTTTTTTACTTACCTTAAATTATTACATTGCAATTAATTTTTAATTAATATAATTAATACAATTAAATCATTACATGACAACGGGCATAATCCTAACCAGGTCTACTCAGAAGTAAGTCCTATTTTGTTCAATAGGGCTTACTCTCAGGAAAGTGTGGTTAGGATTGCAGCCAAAGACTGGGGGCACATTGGGGGGGAATGTGCCTGAGGGACTTACTTCTGAGTAGACAAGACTAGGATTGGGCTTTTGGTTGCACGCTTCTTTCTCAAACACAGGAGCAGGCAACTGGCACTTCTCTCTCCTCCTCACCCCCTCCCACAGGCACATTCCCCCCATCTCATAACTGCAGTTAGTTACTGTCCCTTCCATCACCTTCCAAAGGTCCAGAATCACTTGCCTCACATTCTCCCTCCCCCCATTGCCTGTATTTCAGAAAAAATACAAAAGCCCAATCCTAGGCATGTCTACTCAGAAGTAAGTCCCATTATAGTCAATGGGGCTTACTCCCAGGAAAGTGGGATTGGAGAGGAACCTGAGAGCCCAGCCCAGCTCAGGCATGTCTACTCAGAAGTAAGTCCCATTATAGTCAATGGGGCTTACTCTCAGGAAAGTGGGGCTAGGAGAGGAACCTGAGAGCCCAGCCCAGCTCAGGCATGTCTACTCAGAAGTCCTATTATAGTGAGTGGGGCTTACTCCCAGGAAAGTGTGGCTAGGAGAGGATCCTGAGAGTTCAGCCCAGCTCAGGCATGTCTACTCAGAAGTAAGTCCCATTATAGTCAATGGGGCTTACTCTCAGGAAAGTGTGGATAGGACTGTGGCCCAGCGCCCTTCCTCTGAAAGGCAAAGGCAAGGCAGGGAGGGTCTCCTTGGGGAGCTGCAGGCAACTGTGGCAAGGAGAAGAGACTTTCATGGACCCTCAACCAGCCCATTTTTAGGCTGCTTGCCTCAGCAGACTCTAGTACCTGCTTGCCTGTCCCTGGCTCGCTCACTCACTCACTCCACCCAGACCTCCTCCAGGCTTCTCTCGCAGCCCAATCAGCATGCAGGGCAAACAATGGATATCTCTGAGTAGACAGGCCTAGGATTGGGTAAGCCCCATAGTAGTCAATGGGGCTTACTCCCAAGTAAATGAGGATCCCCAGGTAAATGAGGAGCGGGTTGCAGCCTTCTTCTTGCTCAGCTCATTCTGGGCTGAGGGTCAAAGCAGCCGCTTCTCCGCCTGCAGCTGCTGCCTGCCTCCGCTGGCCCCATGGCACACCTGAGGCTGCCTTGCGGCACACTAATGTGCCGCGGCCCAGCAGTTGAAAAACGCTGGCCTAGCGGAACAACTTGAAATTCCTACAAGTTTTCTTTTGGAAAACACTAGCTTTACCCCTATGTACAGACCCTGTAGTAATACGCCCTTCAAATTAGGGCTCCCAAAGGTCCTAACTCTGATATGGAAAGTTATTATCAGTTTTAAACATCAATTAGCAAATGCTGAAGACCTTCTCAGCTTTATGAAATTAGCAGCACAAGAACCCTACTGGACAAAATGAAATGATGAAACCGATATGAAAATGTGTAAGCTGGGCTTTCAGAGAACGGGGAATTTGAATGCATGAAGATGGACATTGCTGGTAGAAAAGTTACTTAAACAAGATTGGGACAGCCTTCAGGAGGAAGCCAAGTGGAAAGGTTCCCCACTTTAACTTAGGAATCTGATTCCTGCTAAATTTCCCTATCTACTTCAACATGTTCCCAAGCGGAGGTGGGCATATATGGTCACATGCTGTAATGCACAACCAGCAGTACAGATGAAAGGCCGTTTTCAAAACATACCATTGGAACAACAGTTCCAATGTGACTGTGACTACTGTGACTGTCCTTTGTCTGAATTTGACTCACCATCACACATTTTCTTTTGCTACCCAAAATACACAACAGCCAGGGAAAGATACTTGAATAAGTGGTTACAAAAATATTCAGTGCTCCCAGACCCTCCAAGACTGAAATTACTCCTAAGCAGTTTTTGGAAAGGATGCATTGTGGGCTTGGCCAATTTTTTGTTTTAATGTGTTTTAAATTTCAAACATATAGGTATATGGCTTATGGGCTGTTTCACCTAATCAACTTGGACTTTTTGGCTAGCAACTTCACTTCCAGCTATTTTCTAGCCAAAAAGCAAACGCAGCCAAGAAGTCTTTCTACTGGCCCAAGAACTCCATCATCATGGTGCCGAGTGCTGCAAGATGAAATGGAGAATTGTATACAGAGCCCCCTTGGAGAATTGTATACAGAGCCCCCCTTAGGAGGGGGAGGGGAAAAGGGGGTAATTTGTACCCGGGCCCAGGGTCAGAAAGGGGGCTCAGGAGCCAAAGCAGGGAGCCCAGAAATTTCCTGGGATCTGACATTTTCCAATCTCACCCAGGCTCACTGCCCATGCGGGATGTTGGGGGCATTACTGTGGGCACTACAGTAATGGCAGCGACTGCTGCCACAAGCCACACACACCAGTTCCAGGAATGCAAACATTCCTTAACAGTGTCATATCTGGGAGGAAACCAATTTGCTACATCATTAGCACTTTGGCTTGTGGATCCACTAACCAGGAAGGAGTGTAGAGGAGCTCAGCGATACATCTGTGTCCCTGCAGCTGCTGCAGAAGTCAGTTTTGGTGTACACAGGACACTCTTCATTCTAGTGTGAGCCTAAATACAATGATGCTCATCTCCTGCAATGAACCTCTATATTTGAAAGATTTTGGAGAGACTAAGGAGGGTGTTTTGTTGTCCATACTTAGCTGCCAATGCTGGGCAGGCAGGTAGACCTGAACTCTGCATTGGGAAGACTGACAGATCTGGACTCCAAAGACTATTCTGGCTGTCGCCACTTTCCCCCTGCCTGTTTTGCCCCCATTGCCACCCCCCACTCTTTGTTTCACCCCTCCCTCTTTGGGAAGCAGCCCAAAAGAAACCTTGTACCCCCTGGTAAAATTCCTCTCAGAGGCCCTGTACAAAGCAGACAGGCCTCCTCAGGTGTGGCCTAAATGGACAATAGGAAACTAATCCATCAAGAGAGCACTAGATTATCCTTCCTTCAACATGTGCTAGCTTTCCTCTGAGGAGGGAATCCCTTTTTTTATGGAGGATAGTTCAGTCCTGTGAGCCTCCACCTGCCTGTTGTGGTGGTACAGCCCAGCCTCAGGAACTTACAACTGGGGTGGATCTGGCAATGCTTACTTACCCCCTCTTCTGCCATGCTGCTGAAGAAGACTTCATCCTCAGCAATCAAGGATGGAGACAGAGTGTCTGGATTGTTGTAGCCCAAAGCAGGGATGGTGCCACTGCTGGGGAACTCTTCTTGCACTGCTGACTTGCACTCTGATCCTGGGAAAGAGAAAGGAACAGGTGTGGATTGTCACAAAGCAGAAAAACCAGAGCAGGCCAGGAAAATCTCTCTCTGCCTCTCAGCTTCACATTCACGATGTGACCTGCAAAAAACGCTGAATTAAACAAACCCATAGAGACTCCTTCAGATGGTATTTGCAGACCCTCCCAAAAATTCACAGGCAAAACAGGGACACAGAACATCCAAGCTCTCCTCCCAAAGATCATTGCCAAACCCCCACAACCATAGGAACATAGATCAATGGTATCCTTCCTATCTAGCTCTATATTGTTGACACGGACTGGCATTGATCTTCCAGGTTTCCGAGAGGAATTTTATTCAGCCCTGCCTGGAATCTTCTACATGCAAAGCATCTTCTACATCAGGTGTTCCCAAACCCCAGCCCTGGGGCCACTTGCGGCCCTCGAGGCCTCTCAATGCGGCCCTCAGTGAGCCCCCAGTCTCCAATGAGCCTCTGGCCCTCTGGAGATTTGTTGGAGCCCACACTGGCTCGACGCAACTGCTCTCAGCATGAGGGCAACTGTTTGACCTCTCACGTGAGCTGTGGGATGAGGGCTACCTCCAATGCTTGTTGTTTCATGTCTGTGATGCAGTAGTGGCAGCAAAGGAAAGGCCAGCCTTGCTTTGTGCAAGGCCTTTTATAGGCCTTGAGCTATCGCAAGACCTTCATTCATTCATATAAGTTCATCTTTAATATATTCATTTATATAAACTTATGTAAATTTATTCAAATTTTAAATGTAAATTAATTCTTTTTTTCCCCTGGCCCCTGACACAGTGTCAGAGAGACGATGTGGCCCTCCTGTCAAAAACTTTGGACACTCCTGTTCTACATGCAAAGCATTGTACACCTTTCTACATGCAAAGGTGTACAGCATTTGCTGTACACCTCTGAGCTACAGTCTCTCCCCTAAGGACCATGACCCATCCCTTTCTAATTGCTGTATCCATTTACTCTACAATCACCTGCCTTTCACCGATTTAAAAGCTTGGAAGACAGCTGTTTTTTCATGTATTTGAAAAACAAGTTGTCTGACCCCTAGTTATCCGCAATTTAATATAGCAGCTGCAGCATGTAGAACAGCAGAACATGGAGCTTCTGTGTTCACGTGCATACTCGCTGACCCTAGAGGATGTTATCTGCTCTCCCTGCTTTTCAGGATCCTGGGAGGGTGCAGCTGAACCTTGAAGATTGATAATGTTAGCAACTCACTATTATTCAGAACAAAGGCACCTCAACAGGCAAAACCTGGGGCAGTGATTTCCAGAACTTTCCCAGGTAAAACTGGTAAATAGGAGCCTGGAGCCCCCATTGCCAGAACTCCTGCTTTTCTCTTACTTCCTTTAAATTTTTCGTCAAAAATCTACCTCTACCAAGACATAGGCACAGACCATTAGCCCCCCCCCCCAATATAATCAAGCTGAAGTACATTACCATAATCAAGTATGTGCAACTGCTAGAATGTCCCTTGCCTGCCCCACCTCAATTTCTCTCCTCTTGTTTGTGTCATTTCTCTGTGCCACAGAGACCTGATTCCCTTTCAAGTGCCATGTACATGGAGCACAAAATCTTTTATTATTATTCCATCTAGTCTTATCCATTCATCATTCCATCCATCTTATCATTCCATCCAGCTTACTTGCAGTGAAATAAGATGTGTGGCCAGGAGATTTTCCCTGTGGTCAAACAGTTCAGATTTTGCGGTTTCTCTGGATTAGCTAGCAAAGAAACCGGCTTCTTCACTTCCTTCCTAGCAGCCCTGCCTATGATAGGGCTAGTTGTATGGGAAGAAAGGGAGTCTAAACCTTTTTCTCCATTACATAAGAACATAAGAACATAAGAACAGCCCCACTGGATCAGGCCATAGGCCCATCTAGTCCAGCTTCCTGTATCTCACAGCGGCCCACCAAATGCCCCAGGGAGCACACCAGATAACAAGAGACCTCATCCTGGTGCCCTCCCTTGCGTCTGGCATTCTGACATAACCCATTTCTAAAATCAGGAGGTTGCGCATACACATCATGGCTTGTACCCCATAATGGATTTTTCCTCCAGAAACTTGTCCAATCCCCTTTTAAAGGCGGATTATTTATTAGGCTAGCAAAGTTACACATGGATCTCTAGCACTGTTGCAGGCAAACCTGGATGAATGGGTGGGTAGGGGGGAAAGTGACAAGACAGGCAAGTGATAGTAGAACAAAAAAAATCAGATGTGTCGAGAGACAGCAGGGAACAGCCTGAAGAATTGGGCTCCAATTAAGAACACTGCTTTGTCCTTATTCTCCATGGTAGAATCCAGCAGGCAGATTCTTGCCACCCCCAAGAAAGGACCTTGTGTTCCAGATGGCACCCAAACCTGGGCACTGTACCAGAGGTACTGCTGCCCAAAGCCCACCCAGAATCTTGACATTCTCCTCAGCCCCCACCTCCCTACCCTCAGATGCTCCTGCTGCAACACACAATAAATCAGACCCTGTAAACTCTGGAGTATGCCATGTGTGCAAGAAGGGAGAGAGGGAGAAAGAAAGGAGGGCTGCAAGAACCAGCAAAGGGAGACCTTTTTAGGCAATGTGCAGGCCTCCTAGGATAACTACCAACCTCCCTCCCCCACCCTCAGTTCTCTGACTGCCTGATCTGCTGGGTGGCAGTGAAATGATTCCCAGGTAGTGCCTTGGAAAGAGAAACTGTGCAGAAGCACAGAACAGGGGTGAGGAGAGGACAGAACATGTGTTTTAGCCCTATCAGCAAATGGCTAAGACAACAAGGGAGGTCACCTTCTCTGGCCCAGAAAAGAAGAGAAAGAGAAGCTGGAGAGATTTATCAGCCTTGGATGCAAGTAGGCATCTTTGTGCCAATTTAGTGGAGCTGTAAAGGGTTCCTCTGGCTTGCTCAGGACTCTGATGTTCTGGCAAGAAAGGGACAACCCTCTAATAAGACACAGAAAATGGGAAAACAGGAACTTGGGGGTATCCAGAGAGCTTCCTCCTTGATCACAATATTGCCGCTTTTACACCTTCTTGGTCTGGTTTGCCACCCAAGTTTCAGTCTCACCATCAAGAAATCAACAAACACCACACCCACCATTTTACTCTTCTGCCTTTTCTTTGACTAGTAGATCTGCAAATCTTGATCATGATACAGGCTGCAGAATACTTTAAATTCTAGAGGATGCAATGGACATTGGTTGGCAACCTTCAGTCCCAAAAGACAATGGTGTAAGCCTATAGCACCCGGTATTCCCAGGCGGTCTACCATCCAAGTACTAACCAGGCCTGACCCTGCTTAGCTTCTGAGATCAGACAAGATTGGGCATGTGCAGGGTAACCAGGTCAACAAACAACCAGTCAGGGGGGCCTCTTGGTGACATGGTGCAATGTGTTTGGAGTGTGCAGTGAAGCTGCTCAGCACTTTGGTGTCACTTCACCATCATGAACACATCGCTTTTGCCATGCTTTTGCCATGCTAAAAAGTGTCCCATGTAACACCATCCATTTTATCCCATCCTCTGTGCCCCATTCTCCTTCCTGCCTACTCAGAACATTGGGCATTGCTTATAGGGACATCATATTGGTCAATTTAGACCAGTACCATCTATTCCGGCTGGCTGTAGTCCTCAAAGATCTCATGTACTTTCCCTCATAGCAGAAAGCAGCTACAGAACTTCTGCAATGAGTTGCTACAATCTGGAGGCAATCCTTGGAGTTGGCAATGGCTGGTGATGCACCAACATCCTCAAACAGGAGGGAAATGGTTGCTTCCACAGGACCACTAAATACACCAATACACTAAATACGAAGGAAGAGAAAAGACTCCTAGCATCTAAACTGTGCCAACTCCTAGCCCCCTCCCCAGTTGGCAACTCCCTACTCTTCCCTATCAATGTGTGGGCTGGAACAAGAAATAAGGCCATTCTGAAGGCTCCCAAGGGCATGCCAATTGCTCCAAGGGGGCATCAAGCAGATTCCAGTCTGCAGATGCTTATTATGCATCTGAACAGAAACCATAAAAGGTTATGGTTGCAGCAGACAGATGGAACAATGGCCTTGTTTCTCAGGCAGGAGGCACCACTCCTGAAAAAGCTGGCTGAAGTGGGGGCCTTGTATAGAAGAGAAAAGAAGATGGGGCTGATGAAAAAAGAGTGAGGATACTCTCCTATTTCCAGCACCAAAAGACTGAGAGTAACAGGAACAATCCCTCCTCTGAGCCTCAGAGGAAAAGATGGTAAAGCAAAATGGGAGCCATGTGGATTGGTGTGCCATCCACTCTGAGAGGCTAGTCAATAACTGCTCATTTGAGCTTGATCCACCAAGAACCCCCAACTTGGGTTCTATATTTTCTCAAGTGGATAAGACTACCAGAGCAGAAGCAGGCTGGAATTTAATTAAGACAGGCCTAATACCTGCTTTCAGTATTTAGTCTCCCTCTTAGAATATGTACAGACAGCAGTGTCGCTGGGGGTGGCCTCACCCAGTGTGGAGCTTGGGAACCTGGAAGTTTGGTGGTGATGTGATGATATCATGTCACTTCCAGGTTGCTGAGCTTTCACTGCTGGAGGGAGGAGAAGCCAGTCATGGTGTGCCAGGTGCGCATGTGCACCTGGCACATGCATGAGCTCAGCTGCAGCTAGTGCTGCTTTCTTGTCCACTGCTTTTCAGCAACTACCAGCCAGGCTGCAGCATGTCTGATGCTGGCATGACCGAAGCAGGAGCAACACTGGCACCCTCTTTTAGCATCTTCTTATGGCTGCTGTCTGAAGCAGACCCACACCCCCACTCCCCACTGCTATGCCACTGTGTACAGAGTGCACTTCAGGGCACATTCCTTTACTAACAAGTAAATGTGATCTATCTAGACAGAAGGATCAACACTTTCTCTTAATTCCATTAGTTTCAGATATAGGTTTGCAAAGCCAAGCAGAATTTAGCTCAGCATCTCTTCCTGCAGCAGTAGAGGTAAAGGTGTCAGGTGAAGGTTGCCCACAATGTCAAAAGTGGCATCTGGTAAGAAATACCACTAAGGCAGGCACCCACAGGAAAACCTGTGAGCCTCTCAGATCCACACCCAGAATTTCACATTTGGGGAATACAGACACTAAAACTCAGTCAGAAGTTTACAGCCCCCCCTCCAAGATCTACATGCACATCAGCCTCACAGGAACAGATCACACAAATATGGAGGATTCTTCCCCTCCAACACACACAGAAGTAGCACTAGGGCTCTGGTGGGTCAAGGAAGCTGTGGCTGAGTCAAATGAACAGCTGTTGAGAAGGCACTTAAGAGGCCCCGGGAAGAAGAAAGGAAGAGCAGAGCAAAATATTTATGCTAGGTCTGCATCGCCGCCTGGCCTTCTGCTTTGCCAGGGTTACAGAATCAACAGGCAGAGAGTCCGTGCTGTCTCACCCACTGGGCTGCCTTTTGATAGCTGCAACCTCTGGATTCTGCCATTTGCCAGAATTACCTCTCTTGAAGGACCATCTCTTCATCCAGCGCCTGGAGAAGGACGGCCAGGAGTGGTTGAGGAGTGAGTCGGCCATGGGGGAGCTGGTGGGTGTCTGCCTGGGCTGTGCAAGAGGAGAGAGACAACTCCTCCAGGGCTCCAGCTGAGAGGGGGAGTGGAGGCTGCGGCAAAACAACGACTTTGTCAAAGGCATCAGCTGATAGAAGGAAGCTGTAGCCAAAGGGGTGGATGATCTAGAGCTGCCACTTTGGCACCTGCTCCTCCACATGCCAGGACAGAAGCTGCAGAAACAGCTCCACAACAGTCAAAAGGAATGGGGGGGGGGGAGAGAGAAGGAATACACATGCACCTTTAATCTGATGCAGATGTACTAAAAACTGCTCTTCCAATTCAGTACCTCTCCCTCTCCATATTGCATAGGAAGTGGGTGTTTTTGAACAAAAACAGACTGTAAGCAGCTTTCATTTCAAAAGCCAATGCTGAACACTGCAGTAAAAATAGTCGTTTTAAAGTCAAATTTCATAAATAAAATTTGGAAGAAAATTAAGTTTTGACAAAAACTAAATGTTCAGATTGCAGATGGCAAGCAGGCTCCCCAAACAAGTCTCAAGCAAGGTCCGAGAACAAGTTAATCTGTTTTTTGACTGGGCACAAATTTTCAGATTAAAAAAAATGTCTTAAAAAAATATCTATGTGGATTAAAAAAAAACAGACATAGGTTGTCTGTATGCCTGTATAGATTAATATCAGAAGAGTAACCACACCAATCTAGAGGAATGGAATAACAAAATAGGATGTCCTGGCCACAGAAGAATTTATATGATAATGGGCACTCCAATTTCATGCAGCAAGTCAGGGGCTGTCCATGAGGATGACAGAGGCAGATGCTTAGATGGTAGATTGAAAGGGGTGCCAGCTTTCCATTTCTATCTACTCACCTCTGCTGCTGCTTCTCCTGCTCTCTGCATTTGAAAAAGAAGAGAATGGAGCAGAAGAGGAAGTAGAGAGAGTGGTGAACTGCCATCCTCCTCTCCTGCACATATTCCCAATCCATTCTCATCTTTCTAACTATATCCAGTAAGTGGAAGGAGGCAGCAGCTGGCACACCACTGAGTAACAGGGAGAAGAATGTGGCACTTGTCACCTCATTGCAAAGGGAGAGGTCAGCATTTGGCAAGCCTCCTTAGTTGGTGGGAAATCCTAGGCTTGCTCTGCAACAAACCACAGATTGGCATCATCTGGAAAGGTCCAGGTCCCTTCAGAAACTTACTGTGGTAGGTTCATCTGTTGCCTAAGACCAGCCTATCTCATAGACCCACAAACGGAGGTCTATGACACCATACTTTAAACAGAGAAGCTGGATACCCTCTGCCACGCATCCATTCACTAGAAGATTTGGGTATAACACTGAACGTAAGAAACTGTTTTATATGGAGTCGGAACCTTGGTCCATCTCACCAAACATTGTCTACTCCTACTGTTCAAAGTTCTCCATGGTCTGTCTGTCTGTCTGTCTGACACACCCACACACTTACTGGAAGCAGCTTTCCAGGGTTTCAGCCCCCTCCCAAAAAAGATCTTCTCCTACTTGGAGATGGAATTTAACTTGGGACCTTCTGCATGCAAAGTAAGTGTTCCACCTTTGAACTATGATCCCTTGGAGGATGACAAGGAAAGGCTCCAGAAGGGTAGCAATGTTAGTCTGTGTAATGAAGTGACAGAGTCCTGTGGTGCATAAAAGACAACTTGTGGCAGGAACTTCTGAAAGCTGAAGTTCACTTTGTCAGATGCATGAAGATCAGAAAGTAAAGACAGGATCCCAACAGAGTGTAGCTAGTACCAGTTCCAGTTTGTTTGGGTTACCTTTCCTTTCAGCCAAACAAGGATGGCTGCTGTTCTTGCAGGGCAGGCGGGAGCAGTAAACTAGCTTCATGCCAAGTGCCTATTTTAAAATGTCACTTATCTTTTGGCCAGGGAAGCAGTGGCTCAGACCATCTTCTGCTGCTGAAGAAATTGGCTGTAGACCAAAAAAAAAAAAACCCTTTCATGCTAGAATGGTCCTGGGACACTTGCAATTCTGGGACACACAGATGGGTTTCAACTCACTCTGAATGTCAACTTGTGGCTGCATCTCAGAAGAATGGTTTCCATATTTCCCAAACTGGGGCATGATTATCATTCTTTGGGACTAAGACCTTTTAGAACTCACTCCGCAGGGATGCTCCCCTGCCTTCTCTGTTTTCAGTACGTTTTGAACACCTCTCCCAGTCAGCAGGCTTTTAATTAACTGGCTTCCAAATTGGTGCATGAGATACAATTACTGAACACCAAAACAAGACAGCAATGTATGTTTTAATGACCTTCTCATTTTTAATTACAGTATTTTTAATGTTTGGGACATTTGTCCTAGAAGGTGGGATAAACGTGCATTAAACATGTAAAGAAAACTAGACAATTTGTGACAATGGAGATGGCATCCAAGAAGGCACAAAGTATTGTTGGTGGATGCCCACCAACGCCCCTCCCCATTTTCCTTCCCATCCTGCTTGATTCCGTGTACTACACTGCCACCCAGTGGGCAAGACCTCTCACCTCATCCTGCCCCACACATAAAAGCCACACCTTGATGGTGTGCTTTTAGCATCATGGTAGCCAGGAAGATCTACATATTTCAGCTCTCCTCCCTTTTTTAGTTTAAAATGCTATTTTCTAGTCCTTATTAGCTTGTGGAAATAGAAGGAAAAGCTGGTTAACAACTGTTCTCCCCAATTGTTTTAGTCTACAGTTAAGCAACTTTAAGCATATTAAGGTTACCTATATTATATGCTCATTGCCCTGCACTAATTTCCCCCCTCCATAGGTCAATATCCCAAAACATTCCTGGTGGTAAGCCTGCATTATTGGAGGTAGCTTCTTAATCATTGTACAACACCATGCAAGTCAAGTTAGCAATTCATTCCCCATGGGATTGGGGGGGGGGTGTTGTCTCACAAGACAGTCTTTGAGATTAACTGCAAAAGAGGCATTTCTTTACCAACCATGATGTACAACTAGGTGTCATTCATATTAAGACTGCAGGCAACTGTGCTGGACTATTATGGGGGAAAAATCCAACAATAAATTACAGCTTTTATGAAGTGCTGACTGAAGTGTCATCAGCAAGCTGTAAAGTTTACCAGAACTCTTCCTTAGGCTGGATGTTCAGTAGAATGACAAGGAGGAGGGCATGGAAGGGTAAAGAAAAAAAAGAGCTCCTACTAGATTTTGCTTCTGAAGAGAGTGGCCATGGTTCTTTGGTGCAAAGTGATGCACCCCCAAGATCTCTTTTATGCCAGGCAATATCAAACTAAACTTTTTAGTCTACAAGTCTGTCCTTCATCTGTTCCATCTTAAAAACTGTTACAACATCTGGTCAGCTTTAATGCTCACTGTTTTTATTCCTATATCTGTATGGGGGGTTTATAGTAGTGCAGTAAACTGCCCATATAATTTTCATTGACAAGTGGTATATAAAATAGGTAACAAAAACATGTATAACCTGTAGAATGCAGAACCTTTCCATCACACTCGAAAACATCTCTTCCCCCATCTGTTTTTGTGGCTAGCAAACTTAAAGAGTTCTGTTGAATTCAGAAGTTTACTCATTATTTTGATTGATTTTAGTAAAGAAAGAAGCATGAAAACTTACCTAGAAGCCACCAGCACTACTTCTTTCTGGTCGCACTCTCCAGTTTGTCCTTGGGGTGCTCAATTTGCTGACAAATGCTAGTTCACTTATTTGCTTCTAAAAGCAGTTCAGTTCAAACCACTTCCCCTTTTCTCAGTGAGGCTTCCCTTCTGCTGGTCCCAATTCACCCCTCACAAGAAACATCACCCCACCCCATCTGCACCTCATCCTATTTTTTATCATGATCAAAGACTCTTCAAACTGAGCTCCTTGGTATTGCCGATTTGACAAAAATATATGATTAGTTATGTTAAAAAATTGTCATGCTCATGAGGAAAAAAAAACAAATACTGTACAGGGGAATAGTGTGCTTGAGTTGGTTTCCACAAGCATCTTTGGACAGACACAGTAGCTAAAAAGTACTAGCCTCTCCTTTACTGCCTGAATTTTTTGTCTGCTTGTTTTGTTTTTAAACACAATAAGTACACAAGAACAGTGAGACAAACCAATTGCCAAGGAATTGGATGAGAAATTGAGAGGGGCATTCCTGTTCTGGAAAGTTGTTAAAGTTCACACTCTTAGAAGGACAATTCTTTTGTGAAGTTTTGAATACCCCATAGGCAGCAAAAGCAAGAAGAAGTTACCATGGACTGCTAGTTCCTGTTCCCAACCACCAAGTTACCCAAGAAATCTGCAAGGAAGTTGGGCAACTAGTGACTCTGCTCCGTTGCAAGTTACACAGAAACAGTCTAGACCTTCCCTCTCAGGGGAAAGAGAAGCAGAGACTGAAGCCAGAGCCAGTCAGCTGTTATAAGTGTTGGCCAGATTTCAAAACATGAATGCAAGAGCCTCTCACTGCATGTCCAAATGCAGAGCTAATGCTAAGAAAATGATTTTGCCTAATTCCAACCCTTCAGTTCTTATAAATTCCAAGTGCCTTCTTCTACAGCTAGAGAGGGAAAATAGTTTAAATGAAGTGACAACAGACGGGTGTTCATCAGAGATATTCTTGGATAATTTATTCAGAATGTTTTTAATATAAACAGTTAATTGTTCAATATTTTACACACAGCAAGTTTTTCACTTTATATTCAAAGATACTCTCTGTACACATCACTGCTTGGCTCTTATATGAAAGCATTGAAAAAATAAATCAAGTGGATATTTTTTATTAATTTTTTCCCAAAACCATGGCACATGTTGATCCTTTATTGTAAAACAACGAGGTATTTTTGCAAAAACTCCTCTCAGTGTTCTGGGATCATCTGCGTGCACAAGGAGCAGCAGGGTGGGCACATAAGGGGAGCAGGGCTGGCCTCCTTGGCACTTCCTGATGTTGTGCACTGTGTGGGTGCTGCTTTTGCCTTGCCCAAGGCAGGAGCAGAAAGACACCCAATCCAGGCCACAGCAAAGGCCAGTCACAGCCATTCTACTACAACATCCACCCATCCACTCTCCCTTCCTCAAAAGGTAGTGGCTGGGTGTTGTTAATCATGAAAAGGGGAAGCCACTCCAACCTTCTCTGTGTATAAAGATTTGCAGGTTTCTAAAGTTCTTGCAATATTTAAAATTTGGATCTTTCTATTATGATTTTAAGACAACCGATCAGCCTTTTAAAAAGCCAACAAAAGCAACTGTGTTGGTGACATGATTAACGTCAAATGCGTGCATGAAGAAATCTTTCTGCTTTTAGGAGACCAAAAAGAGCTTCAGCATTTTCATTGCTGGGGTGGGTAATACAACTTGGGAGAAGGAGGAAGAAAAGAGGAAAACCTGAACATTTTATTTATCTTGCTTGCTAAAGGTGTTCAGCAAAATGGTCATACTAGGATATGAAAGTCACACTGTCTCTGCTGGTCCCCTGCTTGCATTGCAAGGTTCTGATAAAAACAAGCAAGTTTGAGCGCTGACATTTTTAACACTGATTTAAACCCAAACCCAATAACTCCACAAAATTCACCACTTCCATTTTGTCCTTGATAAAAACGTGAACACTCGCACACCAAGTTGAATCTTGCAGTGCCTGCAACAACTCCAGCCAGAACAGGACAGGCCAAGGCACCCAAAAAAAAAAAATCCCTACAATTAAAATCTTGACAGCAAAAAGTTCACACATGGCATTGAAGTGGAGTTAGCATATAGCCAAAGAGTAAAGAAAAATCACCATTGAAAAAAGTCAATGCCATAGAAACAATAGCTAACTGTTATCTCAAGAAATGTGATTCATTTCTAGAGTAGGCTTCCTGAGATTCCAAACTAACACATAGCTCCAACTCCTCCCAGAAAGATACCTGGGCTGCTGATTCCATTTGAACTAAACTCCTGCCAGGTTTTCAGCACAGAAGCATTAAAGCCAGTAGATTTGTAAAGCAAGTCTAGTTTCAAAGATTGCTTGCTGTTTCTTGCTCACAAAACATGTCAAAGGGATGGACCTCTCACCTGTAACACGCAACATTAAGGGAGGAAGTTTGTATGGGACAAGATTTTGGCTTTGTTGCCAAGCATAAGACAAGAGATCCTAGCTGTCTAAAAACATTTCCATTGGGAGAGAAAAGTTGTTTTAGTTAATTCAAGATCCCTTCTCAATTAGCCTGACTTGGCCGCTAGGGTTGCCACACAACTTTGCAAGAATATGAAATAGCAAGTCTGCCTCTGATGCTGCCCAAGGCAAAAAACAAAAAGGGAAGAGAGAGGCCAACTCCGTCACAGTTATAGTTTTATGTCTAGGTTGCAACACAGAGAGAAGAATTATGCACAAAGAGCTCTCTCCTCAGAGAAACATGTACGAAGACAATAGGCTCTTCTATACTTTAAAACAAAATATAAGAAAATAAATGTTAACTGCCACTACCTTTCATAGTTTTTAGAGACTCAGGACCTATCCAACTTTCCAATGCTAATGCAGCCGCAATACAGCCCTAAGGTAAGAGAACAAACTTTCCCTTACCTTGAGGAGGTACACCTTTCCCAGCTGTATCACAGTGTGGGAAAGTTGGATAGGACTGGGCACATTTTTGCTGTGCAAATGGTGGATGGGTAGGAAAATGAAATACTCACCTAGATTTGCCTAAGGGCCATCAATGGAGAAAAAAAAGACCATAACATTTCCCAAATATGTTAAGGACTGAAATGGGAACAAACAAGTACAAAAGTGGCAGCATACATCTGTAAAACTTAAAAAAAAAAGGAGGTTCCATTCACTTATCACAGGTGCCTTGACAGATATTGAAACTTCTTCAAAAACTCCAGAGAGGCTTCTGTAAGGAACTGTGGACCTCTGCTTTTTCTCCACATCCCTCAGATGCACAATCCATTCCTCTCCTTGCATCTCAGAATCTCCTTGCAGATAGCACCCAAATAGTTTTGTGCAATAATGCTGTGAACTATCCTGCTTCATGCTGAGAACTATTACCTCTGAAGATCAATCGTTTCATTCCATCAGACCATTCATTGGTTGTGGAGGAGAGGCAAGGCCTTCCTCACAAATAAGATCTCTCTGCCATAGCTAATCTTCCTTCCTCCCAAATTCAGACTCTGTTTTCCTCCCTCATCCTCAAAAGATACATTAAAAACAATTAAAATATTCTCAAGGAGACCCTGAACAAGAGTTGGCAAAGGCAATGCAAAGAGTGGAGGAAGAGAGACAAAACTGTCATGCCTTGCATCATTCTTGCTTGTTTAAAAAAAAAATAATCAATTTTTTGTAAGGTCTGAAATTTACTTTCTATCAAACAAAGAGCAAAGATTTGTTGTTTTTT
Source organism: Tiliqua scincoides (assembly GCF_035046505.1). Lineage (NCBI taxonomy): Eukaryota > Metazoa > Chordata > Lepidosauria > Squamata > Scincidae > Tiliqua > Tiliqua scincoides. The sequence goes on from NC_089828.1 coordinate 30,146,006, forward strand.
TCTTAACACAAAGATTCACATTATTCAGATTTTTTTCTTAAAAGCTTATTTAGCAAATAGGAACAGACACATACAAAAAGATGAAGCAGCAGCACTTTGTCTATGTCTTATTTCCTACACATACGAGCAGAACAATATTAAGGTAATTAATTCAAGAGCACTTGAAATGTGAGCCGGGGATTCTGGATATGTGAAGGACCAGGGAGGCACCTGGGAGGAAGGCATGGCCAGGCAACAGAAGCAAGTTAAAGTGCACTATTTGAAAAGTGAGAGGGGAGCGAGAACCTCACACTGAAGAAGAAACTGTTTTTAAAAAGTATTAAAAACTACTCTGAGAGAGGGGGAGATACTTGCGCCACATGCATCAACACATACAGGCATACACACTAGAACTCCCTTCAAGGATAATGAAAAGCAACAATGGCAGGGCAAGGTTGGATATTACTTGCTGTCTCCTTCTACCCCCCTTCTAAAATATCAGGTTCTAACAGTCTTTGATGGCTTTAAACAGGAAAACCATGGAGGATAATAATGCTATTAGCCATGACAGCTGAATAAAACCTCCATGTCCAGAGACGGTACACTTCTGCATATCAGCTGATGGGGGAGCCAATATTGGGTGGGGATTATAACTGTTGCCTTTAATACCTTGCTTGGGGGCTTCCCAATCAGCCACTGCAAGAAACAGGATGCTGACTAGATAGTCCTCAAATTCAATCCAGCAAGGAAATTCCGACATTCTAAAGACAGTGCCCCAGACAACCCTGCCTACAAATCTGGGGAATGCTCATATACAGCTCCTGTTTGTTTCAGTTAGGCCTGAACAAGAGAACTTCCCAGTGGACTGTGGCCTACGCTAAGGAGTAAGAGGTGAGACTATGCACGCTGTATGAATTTGCCACCTGAAACAGCACATTAGACTTTACTGTAGACTTTTAGTGGCAGAGAAAGGGAAGGAAAGAAAAAACACACACCAGGGCCTAGGTTTCAGTAACGCAGCTAGAGAGGTGCATAATCAAAAGTAGTGCAGGCTCCCAAATGCAAGTGTAAGCACCCCCTCCCACTTGCCCTCTGAGCCATTCAGGCAACAATAGCAATGTGCAGCTGTTCTTGCCTGAATGGCTCCAAGGGTGAGTGGGAAGGGCTGCTTACACTTGCATTCAGGAGCCTGCACTACTTGCGATTTTGCACTGTTCTAGCTATGCTACTGCTAGGTTGCATTGAGACAGCAGGATGTAAGTGCTAATGCCTGTGGTAACTTTGCACCATGCAGCAGAGAGAATTGCTCTCTCCTCTCCATTCCCTCTCTTACTCTGTACAACCTGAAAGGCACGGATAGCACTTCCCCAGCACAGGCCAGAAGGCACACATGGAAAGGTGGCACAAGAGGAGAGCCACCAAGCCCAGGCAGTTGTCATAACCTTCCAGCTTGTGTGAATCAACTGATTGAAGCTGTTGGATCTGAGCATAGTGCCTATGGTGGCCAACTGTTTCAGAAATTATGGGTTTTTAAACAACAAGACAAGCCTATATGACTCTATTATTAAAGTACTATAGGTCTGTGTACCACACTTGCTAGGTGTACAAGTTACTAAACCAGCTCAGTCACTTAAGGGCCCACTTTAAGGCTGAATGAGCAAGCAAAAAGCCATTCCCTTTCCCCTAAACAAAAGGTTCACAACAGCATTAATAATTTATAGCGGGTTCACTAGCGAAGATTTAAATATGTCACAACAAACATATATATACTTAATGCTGACCAGACAGAGTTCAGGGTCATGGGGGCAGAAAGGTAGGGGGGAGGGTTTGGCTTGCGTGACCTTGTTTAGTTACGCAAGCACTCCAAAAAAATCCTGAACCTGGCATTGGCTACTGCTTTGGCTACCTCGTTTGCTGATAGGGATGAGGGGGTCTCCCCCACCTAAGAGTTCTTCAGTATAAAAATAATCTGTTCAGAATTTCATTCATGCCAGGGGGGGATTAACAAAGAGGACAGTGACACACTCCACCCCCTCTGTAGTTAGATACAAAAAAACTGTTATGTACAAAAAAGTCCTAACCATTTTCACATAGACCTCCATGTATATATAATCCAAGCATCCACATCCACCCTCCCATGCGCGCGCACGCGCACACACGCGCACACACACACACACACCTCTATTGAGGAGGAAAGCAGCAGCTGTTGGTCAAATCGGAGGGGAAAAAAGACAGGTACATGTTTGACGCATGTTGAAGATCCTTCAGCCTTTTAAACATGAGAAATCCTCTTGAGAGGCCAATGGGAAGAGAAAAGCTTCACATCCTGGTTCTGGGCTCCCTCACTATTCAACAGCAAGGGACGAGTCCTCAACTCCCTTGGCCTGGAATCAAGAGGCCGGCAGAAGCTCTTCCTCTTTTGAACACTGTTGCATGAAGTCACTTCCTGTTTCAAAACCAGAGTTATGTGAAGGAGCATCAGCAGCCACGGTATTGTCCATTTGTGTTTCACAGATGATGAAGACCACTGACAGGTAGTCAACTTTTGCGCCAGAAACAACAAAAACACACATACACATACACACACACACACACACACAACCCTCTGCCCCACCTCCATAGGTCATTATAATCTTCAGATGATTAAAAATTTGAATAGAAAGCAAGTCCGTGTTTCGTACGCTGTGGCAGCAATACTGCAAGTCCTGAGATTTGTGTAGAGAGGAAAAATCCAGAGAGAAAGAGATGCAACTAGAGGGGAACTATTAGGAAGGGCTCGAGCGAGGCATGGAGAGAATGCGCCCATTCTTCTTGCCCCCATTCATGTGAGTGTAAGGTATGTGCTCCTCATAGTTCCCTTTGAGCCCCACTGAGGGCCCGTTGTCCCGCCCCAGGACCTCATCCCGCTGAGTGTAGGAGGCTGGGTCGAGCGGAATGCTCTCCATGTTCTCAAAGTCCATCTCAAATTCTTCTGTTTCAGGAGGCTTGTTCTCCTCACTGTAGAAAAATGAGACCTCCTGGAAGGTTGGATGAAGGTCGTCCTTCAGCATCTCAATGATCTCAGTGAAGGAGGGACGCATCTTCGGGTTGTATTGCCAGCACATCTGCATTAGGTTATGGCTGGAAGGACACACAAGCAACCAGGTCAACTGTCATGCAGCACTGGGAGCAGGATGGCTCTGCTCTGCCCCCCACAAATTAGAAGGCAGGTTTTTTACCTCTGCCACTGCAGATTTGAAGACAAATGCCACCTCTTAAAGGAATTCCACTTTGTACTCCACTCTTTTCCTTGTTCATTGCTACTACTAGAATCCCAGTGTAAGCCCCTCTCCAATTTACTTCACAGAAAGGAAAATAAATCCCAATATTCCATAAGAAGGGCTGCTTTGGGGAGTTGCCATCTTTGCTATCAGCTGCTCTTCTGCCTCCTCTTCCTGGAAAGAAGGGCCTGAAACCTGGACCATATCACCAACTGCCCAGGATTAGAAAAGGCTGCCTCCCCATCCTCCAACTTATCTGTAATAATATTGAACACTACATGGATTTTAACTGTACATCAGATTTGGGAGTTAATCTTGTCTGAAGGGCAAAGTATAAATTTCCAAAATAAATAATAAAACTATGGGCCTGGAAAGCCCAGATGGGAAGATACAGAGTATCCTACTGGTTACAGAGGCCTACAAAATTGAGGGCCAGAAAAGTTTTTCCCAAACTTTATGGTGGTCTGATATGAATTTGAGGTGCCGATTCAAAAAATGGCATCCGTTTTGCTCTATCACATCTAGTTTTGGAGATATAGCCTCATTAGTGAATGGTACAAGAAGCTTCCCCATGAGGAAGCCATGGTGTAGGCTTCCTCATGGGGAAGCTTCTTGTACCATTTACTAATGAGGTTATACTATATCTCTAAAACTAGACGTGATAGGGCAAAACGGATGCCATTTTTGGAATCAGCACCCCAAATATACCCAGGAATTGGTATAACGTTTAAGGAAGCAAAATGCGTGTTGGCCTGTGTTAGTTGTCCTTGCCATATACACCAGTAAAATGCCATTTATCATCATAAACATATGCAGAACGCTGGTCAACTTTGCCATCCCTGCACTGTACAAAGTACAGATCCTGGCTTGAATCTGGTACTTACAGCCTTTCTGCGCAATTTTCTGGCCGCTCAAGGCACCCCCCATCCATTACAAACTTCAGGACCTGCTCGTTGGAAAGGCCTTGGTAAGGCTGCTCTGCCAAGCTGCTGATCTCCCAGAGGACAACACCAAAAGACCTAAAAAGAGGAAGAACAAGAGTGCTGGAAGGGGCCAAGCTTAGTGAAAGAGCACGTGCTTTGCATGCAGAAAGTCCCAAGTTCAATTCAATCAACTGAAGGATCCTGGGTAACAGGGCTGGCTAAGGCTCTCTCTGCCCAAGACCATGCAGTGCCACTGCCAATCAGGGAAGACAATTCCCAGCCAGGTCCACCAAGGGCCAACCACTTCTTGTGTTCCCTTCCTTGTTTTGCCTCCAATGTAGACTGCTGCTAATCAGTATCTCTTTAACTTCAGGAAACCAGAACATCCCCCAACAATAGCAGAAAGAAGCCCTTTGTGCACTGCAGTGACCACCTGCTCCCACACAAGCATGCTCACATCCCTGAGATTAACCGTGGCAGGCAAGTGGTGACCAAGACTTGGGTATTTTCAGTGGTGGCACATTGCCTTTAGAATACCCTCTGCAGGATCATGTGCCTGGTGCCTACTCCTTATGAGTTTCAGGCATCATCTCATTTTATTTGCCCAGGTGTTTAATATTTCTGTTGCTTTACTGGCTGCTGTTTTTTTTTAGAAAGTTTCTAGCTCCTTCTAAAAAATGAAGTATAGGTGTGCACCCCTTAATGACCTTCCAGCCAACTACGGGCTGTATATGTGACGGACACTGCTAGCCACGTAGTCAGACCTGAGAACACTCTCCAAGCCTCCAGAGGCTTTTCTGAGCCTCCCAGAGGCAGCATGCATCTGTGCGCTGCCTCTACGAAGCTCAGAATGCTCCAATCGCACAAGTGAGATGATTTCAGGTTTCCTCCAGGAAACAAGAAGTCATGTCTCTTGTGCATTCTGAACTTTGCAGAGGCAGCATATTGACATGCACTGCCTCTGGGAGGCTCAGAAAAGCCTCCGGAAGGGAGGGGAGCAGAGCATCCCTTCACTTTCAGAGGCTTCACATTACATCAAGCCCTGCTTGACAACAGGGTTGCTGGTTTGCATCCCGGTCGTTAAGCGGTGCATGATCGTATTTTAAAATTTTATTCTGTGTAGCTGTTTTGGTTTATTTTTTATAATAGATTTTGATCTGTAAGCAGACTTAAAAAACCTATTTGATAAGGCAAGATCTAAATATAGTCATACAAATGAACACAAAGTGCAACCAAGAGAGCAGCCAAAGCAAAATGAGAAGAGAGTAGCCACTTCTGGATCACGTTTTGGGTCTAATCCTATACAAATTTCAACAGCAATGTAGCTGCAATGCAGCTCCAAAGTAAGGGAACAAACATTTCCTTACTTTGAGGAGGCCTCTGTGACTGTCCCTCCCCAATACAGGATGCAGCGCATGACCTGTTGGCACTACTGCACCGAGCTGGAAAGTTAAGGGAACAAACATTCCCTTACCTTAAGGAGGCCTCCATGACTGCTTCCACACTGCAGGTTGCAGTGCATGTCCCATTGGCATGGCTTCAACAGAGCTGGAAAATCGGATAAGATTGGGCCATGTGTCTTATACCAACTAGGTTGTTTGTTTCCAAGTTCAGTTTAGAGGGCTGGTATTGATCTTTAAAGCCTTAAATGATAGGGCCAGGATACCTCAAGAACTTCTTTCTCCTGTACAAACCACTCTCAACATCAAAACCAGCCTCAGAGGCCCTGCTCAGTTGCGTGTCTACCATTGGGTTTGATGGGGCAAATGCCCCGGGTGCCAGCCACGAGGACCCCGCGGAAGCCTCTCTGAGGCTCCCGATGGGGGCAGAAACTGTGCTTCCGGTTTGCCGGAAGCACAGTTTATAGCACCGGGGAACCTCACAGAGGTTTCTCTGGCCGTGGGCTGCGGTCGCATGAGGCTCCGTGAGCCTCTGGTGAGTAGGGGGGGTGGATATCTGCGCAGGGGGTGGCGATAGCCCGCAGGGGGCACCATCACGGAGCTTTACCCTGGACGCGGGGCTGCGGAGGTTCGTGGCTGGCCCTGCTGTCTGTCCCATGATCTTTGATCACTATCTGTACAGGAAAGGATCTTTTTGGTGATGGTACTAAAACTTCAGAATGCACTTTCCAATAAGGTCTGGCAGGTCCCCTCCAATCCTACATGTGCGTATGCCTCAAAAGGCTGAATTATCCAGATTCAGCGATTGGTCATGTTAAGATTGGTTTTAAGCAGTCTCCTGCCTCATTGTTTTATTTTTCAAGGATCACCATGATAGTCTGCTTTTCATCTGTTTTATCACTTTGCGAGCTTTTCAAAAAATAAAAATGAAGGAAGCCACTTAAGTCTCAGATCTTTGTGAAACACAGCACCTGGACTGGCTCCAAGAAGCAGTGCTCCACTCACCACACATCCGAGTAGGCTGTAAAGACCCCATCCTTCAGAGACTCTGGTGCCATCCACCGCACAGGCAACAGACCCTTCCCCCCTTTGCGGTAGTAGTCTGTCTCATAGATGTCCCTGGTCATGCCAAAGTCTAGGAGAGAGAAGGAATTTAAGCACATTAAGTTAAAATTCTATCTCAGGCAGGAGTATATGAAAGAAGACCACATTTTGACTGAAAACTTTATTGATTTTGGAAGTATTAAACCCAGAAGCAGCAGGTTGTCCCAAAGCTGTCTCTCCTAGTTCTTTTGTTTTCTTAACTCAATGATTCTCTGCAGTAATCCAATATAAACACTGAAGACAGATGAGCTCTATTTTACAGCAGCCAAATTATGGTACTCCCAAACACAGAAGTTGGCCCTTCACCCCTGAGAAGGTAAGCATACCTCCAATTTTGACTGTGAAGTCTTCAGCTACCATACAGTTCCGGGCTGCCAGGTCTCTGTGGACAAACTTTTTTGCATTCAGATAAGCCATGCCATCAGCAATCTCCGCAGCCATCTGGATCATTTCTCTGAGAGTTGGTGGTGGGCAGCCAGGGTTGTTCTAGAACATTAAGGATTTAAAAACACATTTATAACCACAAACATACAGGCCGACTGTCAAAGTTCCAATTCCTTCCCTTCTGTGCTGTCCTCCCAGAAGTCACCACAAGCAGTTACCTCTGCCTCGGGGCGCAAGGACCGGAGATAGCTTTTCAGATCCCCATGTGCCATCAGCTCCATGATAACTAGTGTAGGCTGCCCTTTTGACACCACTCCCAGGAGACGAACCTAACAAAATAAGCAAAGGAAAGACAGATTTTAAGGCATGGCAGAAGGCTATCATTTCCTTGTATTTCTAGCTATACAAATACACAATTCCTCAGTTGTAGACACAAGTTACAGATAGCCCAAGAATAAGACAGACCCAGTCTTGATACAGGCATTCCATTTAAGGAGTCTTTGTTCACATAATTGCTCCGCCCAGCACTGTCAACTCCGCCCAGTGCCCCAACTGGCAGCACCTTCCTAAGTTTTTAGTAAAAAAAAACCCAACCAACCAAAAAGCCTTTTGGCAGCTGTGTTCCCAGACATCTTTAAACTAAAGATGCTATAGGCTGAACCTGCTGCATGGAACAATCTAATGGCTCCACTAAGCTTTACTTGTCACTGGACCAGCCAACTTTAAAATGCGTCCCTTACTCTGGTCATAAATGCGCCATTTGCTAGCTCAGCCCACATTCCCAAGACCTCTCTCTCTCACGCACGCAGGCACGCATGCACACAGTCTTGGTGAAAAGCAATAAATCCACATTACTAAAGACATGCTGAACCACCAGCTCTTAAGCTGAGTCACAAAGCAGGCGCCTCCCTCACCACATGGTGGCAGCTGAAGCCCTTCATCACAGAAGCTTCATTGAGGAACTCAATACGCTCACGGAGGCTGGCAGACTCATTCACAGTCTTCACTGCCACTCGAATCTCTGCCTCGCCCTTCACTATGTCTTTGGCGATTCCCTCGTACACCATACCAAAGGAGCCCTGTCCCAACTCCTGCAGGAGAGAAATCTTCTCCCTGGGCACTTCCCACTCATCAGGGATATAAACTGCAACACAAAGGAAAGAACAGTCAGTCGTCTCGCTGCAAGAAGACAGAAAGTGTAGCTTGGCTCAGCTTCCAACCTAGATAAGCAAGCAGCCCTGGCTTCTAAAACTAGAATCAAGTCAGCCAAAAAACTCATTCCAAGTTAAATACTTCCTTAAGAATACACTATAGCAGTGGTTCTCACACATTTAGCACCGGGACCCACTTTTTACAATGAGAATCTCTCAGGGCCCACCGTAAGTGATGCCATGACCAGAAGTGACATCATCAAGCAGGGAAATTTTTAACAATCCTACCCACACTTACCCAGGAGTAAGTCCCATTGACTATCATTGTTAAAAGAATATACACAGTAGCTTCTTAAAAGTACAAGCATTTGCATTTCCACAAATGCAGTCACATACCATAATAGCATCAAGTATAATATATTAAAAATAAAATATTGAAATGAATGGGCACCCACCTGAAATTGGCTCGCGACCCACTTAGTGGGTCCCGACCCACAGTTTGAGCAACACTGCACTATAGGCAAAGGGATAACTGTTATGCTCAGTTCACAAGATACATTTTTGTTTTTATGCCAGAAAGTCCTAATACTGAATGAGAACCTTACAAATAACTTCCCTCCCTTACATTTTGCCATGCCAGTTTTTTTATCCTGTTCACTCTCCCCCCCCCCCCAAAACACACACAACCCTCAAAAAGGCAGGTCTCTCCAGCTTCCAGCCTATGGGCTGGATTCGGTGCCCTGCCTAAGCCCTCCCCCACAAGAACGGCACTTACCATTCCGCTGGGGAGCCTCTGCAAAGCCTCTCCATGCGCTCCCAGTATTCACACTGGCCAGATGCTTCCGGGTTCCGACGCCCCAGAAGGCTTTGCACCAGGATTACCAGCCAGATGTGGCTGGCCAATGCAAGAACTGGGGGGGGGCACGCACAGAGGGACTTTGCTGAGGCTTCCTTGTAGAATGGTAAGCACCATCTGTGCCGGGGAAGCCTTTGCCAGCGTATGCCAGTCTCCACTTTGGTAACCACTGCTCAAGGGCATGCAAACAGTAAAGAACCAGAATGTCCTCTTTTCCTACACCCAAGGAGGAGGGAGATTGAACCCCAGGAGGTATTTTTCCTTACGCACATTCTTCTCTGATGAAGCCTTTGTTCATGCCTAGAAGCCAGTAAGTTCCTCCTGTCTAGCTAATCTATAAACTCCTATCATGTCCTTCCTCTTTGCCATATCATTAAACTAAAAAGTCCCCAAAGCTTCAGTCTTTCCTCACAGAGAAGATGGTCTATCTCTGTTGCCCCTTTCTGTATATTTTCCAGCTATGAATAGTGTTTCTGAGACAGGGTGACCAGAACCAAACACTGTATTCCAAATAAATAAGACTGAGTGCATAGAAGGCTAAAATAATGTAATCATAATATCAAAGCTGTCAGATATAAACCTGACCTTTACAGAGACAGAAGCCTGCAGAGGAACACTTCACAGATGCATACTCTTGGGAAATTATAACAAACTGAGGGCTGAATTGTAAAGCACTAGAAGCTCAAGTTTTCTTACCATCACTGGCGCTGAGATACTCTGGGTTAGAAGATGCATACAGTGGTCCTGTTGGTCCTTCTGTTTGCCTGAAAAAACAAGTGCACAAGTCATTTATAACTGAAATGCTTCCAGTTGCAAAGTAACTCCTCAAAATGCAAGAGGGTAGATATAAATAATTACTCTGAACAACAGACCTAAAATTCTCGCACAACAAACTGGCAAATGGGCTGGGGGCTTTTGCATAATCCAAGAGATTTAATCATTTCTTTTTAAAAAGCAAGTTTTTACTGCAAAATTGTAGATCATAGTAATTGTCACAAAGCTATTTTTTTTATTAGAACACCAAGGAGATTTCTAGTCCTCAGTATACAATAGAGAAAAGCAGCAGGTAACCGACTGGTCTAAGGAAACTCTTTTGTCCCAGTTGCTTGAAAGCAATATTGTCTTCTCCATCCCCCCAGCCTGCTCCTACTGAGTGCAAGTTTAATTAAACCAAATTTCTCTGGAGAATTGACCAATAGGCTCTCAATGGGGCAACCTTTGCTATCTGTCAAAAACTAACTTTCAGCCACACACCTCTTCTTGATAAAAATGAAGGTGCCTCCGATGACTGCCATGAAGAAGATAGCGAAAACTATTGGAACGAAAATGCTCACAAGGTTGGGAGGAGTGTTCACTAGAGTTAGAGACAGAGGAGAAAAAGGGAACAAAAGATTAGGTCTGCTTCCAAAACCCAACCTCCCCAAAAATGTCTCCTCAGAGAGGATTCAGAAGTTTCCTCAAGGTAGACAGGCACAGAGGACTGACCCCTTCCTAGTGTGAACACCATGCCTCTGTCACTTTCCCAACAATCTAGATTGCCTGGGGGTGGGGAAAGATGGAGGGGAAATCTCAACTCAAGTTGAACATTTAATAAATATCTTGCATGCACTTGACAGTGGGTGAGGACATACAAAATACGAAGGCTATTCTGAAAATAAGTACCACTTGGCTGTTAAAAAAAAGGAAAGGAAAACGATTTAATACTGCTCAGAAATTACATACCATGGCCACACTACTTCTCCATGCAAACTCCATCTGAACTGAGGCAATTGTCATGTCATGGGACAAGCTTCTTTATCCCCTCCACAAAAAACATTCTGGCCAGGGAGCTCAGCCAGTTCTGGTCAGGGAGCTCGGTCAGCTCTTAACCCCATTCTGCAGGTCTCTGTGTGTGTGCATGCACTGTCATGCAGAAGAAGCAGCCCAGAAGGAGCATTCTTCTCCTTTTGTTCCTAACTGCTTTCCTGCCTCCCAGGTGACTGTCATCCTTTAAGGTTGTTCCTTTAAGGTCCCAGAACACAGTGGCCATTAGCATCCTGTTGGAGAAAATTTGTTTGAACTGCGGTTGTCTTATGGAGTTTACTGCTCAAACAACCCAAATAGTGAACCTGCCAAACAAACTTTGTCTGTTTGGCCACTGTGTTCTAGGACCTTAAAGGACAGTCACCTGGGAGGCAGGAGAGTGAGGACATCAAGCTTGTCCCAGTACATGACAGTTCAGATGGAGACTGCATGCAGAAGTAGTGTGGCCATGATATTTAACTTTTAAGTAGTATTAAATTGTTTTCCTTAAGTCTTGTTTTTTTTTAACAGCTACTTACCTTCAGAATAGGCCTTGTATGTGGGGAAGGGGATTGGGATGGATTACAACTCCTTCTAGATGCTGCTGTTCTTTTTCCCTACCCCACCCATCTATACAACACCTTTGGAATAATACAGAAACAACTCTTGAACTGTATCAACTTACAATAATCAGAGACGTAGATGTACGTGGGCTCTGTCCATGACCCATTTCCTGCCAACGAGGTGGCTCGGACACGTACACTGTAGTTGCCGGGTTGCAGGCCCTGTAGATTACACCCCCCGTCATTGGAAAACTGCCGGCGAGACACGCAGTGGTGTTGCTCCTGAAAATGAGAACAGGGCGACAACAGAAGGAATACATTTAGGATTGCTTCTTAACTCTTCCCAAGATAGACAAGGGGCTGAAAATCTGCAGCCATGTGAACTAGGGATGAGGGAAATGGGCCCCATGCACCCCAAGGAGTGAGCAGCAGGAGGCAGTTGCATCCAGGAAGCTGCTGCAGGATGCAATAAGACAGAGTAGCAGCTCAAAAGTAGACTGAGAACCAGTAATGTGCCATGGTCAGAGTATCAAACTTTGGCCAGCAAAATCCCCACTCAGTCACAAAATTCATTGGGATCACCTTGGAACAGCTTAACTCTCTCTCTCTCAACCCTAACCTACTTCACAAAGCTGCTGTGAGGACAAATGAGGGTGGGATAAAAGAATCAATGATGTCACCTGAGATTAGAAGAGGAAAGGCAGAACATAATAGTGTTAACAACATAAAGTGATAACGAATGGTGGCTCAATAGAGGAATGACCTTGATCCAGCAATGCAGATCCCACCTGACAGTCATGGTTAAAAGTAATTGGGGACAAGAGATTGAGGCATCAAGAGACCATTTTTACGCTTTTCCAGAGGACCTGAGTTAGTCTGTAGCAGCAAGCACAACAAAGTGTGGCACTTGGAAGATTAGCAAATTTCTTGTAGCATCAACTTTCATGGATTAAAGGCCACTTCATCAGATGCAAGTGTTACATCTTATACTACAAGTTTGTTAGCTACAGCACTATTTGTTCTCTCTATCCTGTCTCTAATAAGATCCCTAAAGTTAATTTTTCCCCAAAGATGTTGTATGAAAGCACAGGTCATAAGAAAAGCACAGGACATAAGAAATCCATGTCACTTCTTTTTAAAAAAGAGAAACAATCTGGGGTGGGGGAAGCTAGAAGAAAGAGCTCTCACCTCTGAATTGCCAAGGCGCCCGTAATTAACTTCGTAAAGGATAATCAACCCATTGGGGTCCTTGGGCTCCTGCCACATCAGATGGACTATATTCTTATCTATGAACTCATGGATCACAGGCCCCAAAACATCATCTGCTTTTGCTAGTGACAAAATAGTTGAAAGAACAAGTCATTTAACATCATTAACTAGACTAAAATCAGAACAGCTTGCCTCACACCTTAACTTGATGAAGGTAGGCCAGCTAAGAGGGAATCAACTGGAAACTGGCTTGCTCACCTTCTGGCATGGTCCTGGCACTGACATAGGCTGGAATACTGCATTCTTTGGGGGCTTCACGATTACAAGCCTGAATCTCGATCCGGTAGCCTGTGAAGTGCCGCAGGCCAGAGATGACCAAGGATTCCTTCAAAACCACCTTCACAATGGGCTTTGGCTCCCCTGTGCTCTCAGGTTCTGCCATGGAAGTGTTCACTGAAGCTGGGATGGTTGGAACCACTACAGTGCTGTTGGCAAAGATTCCTGGTGCTTCCCTCCGCTTCCTAGATGGTCTGCAGCATGCCACAAGTGAGATATTAAGAGAAGTTGGCAGAAAACATGCATTGTATGAAAGATCTTAGATTCAATCTCCAGCACCTTCGGTTTGAAAGAAAGCATCCTGCTTCCATCAACAGTCAGCTGGCCTGTGAACTTTCCTCTGGGAAGCTCATAAGCAAAGCAGGACAGAAACAGCCCTCTCCTGCTCTCTATTCCCAGCATTGGGCACTCAGAGGCATACTGTATGAAAGTTGATACAGCTATCATGACGAGCTCAATGGAAGAGATCTGAGTTCCTCCCCATGATGCACTTGCTAAATATATTTTCCTATAGACCACAGAATTCTAATTTGTAACTTTAACCAACCAATGTTATTTATATTTTAACATATTTTATATATGTAACCTCTTGCCCTTGCTCATGAGGAAACTATAATTAAAAGTGGCCCTTCTCTGCATGGGATCACTGGCAATCAGAATCAGTTTGAAACTGGGATGAGGGAACAATGGAACCTTAAAAGAAATAAATGAGTTCCCTAGAGAGATATCTGTGTCATATGATCTTTTCTGTTTCTCCACTTCCCGCCACAAATTCTCACCCCAGGCAATTAATTAGTGTTATGGTCACTGTTGGAAACAAGATAACAGGCTAGATAAACACACCAAAGCGGCTCTTAAATCATCAACCTCTTACCTTGGAACAAACACCTCATTGTGAAGGTAATTCTCAAACATCTTCCGGAAGGCCGACTCCTCTTGCTCCTTCTGGATCTGCGAGTCTGTTTTGGGACAGGAGCAACACTTTCCATTGATCTCATCATTATCACTCTCGTTGCGCTTTAAGAGATCTTCAGAATCCAGAGGGGGTGACCATACCCGGGAAGGCAGTTTCAAACCTGAGAGGAAGCAAACAGGAAGGTTCATGTCTCAAATGCTTCATAGATCCAGGTATCCCTATCCCTTAGTTAATTAAAATGAGAGCACTCATGAGGCAAACACATGGAAAGGCCCAAAGCTCTTGAGAGTAATTCTCGATTCTAAACTGCTAATTCTTGTTGGAAGGAAGCTATTGTTTAGGTGGCAGTCCACTCTGGTTGATCCTGTTCCCACATTGTCAACTGTAGAAAACAAACAATTGCATTCCATTAAAAGGGGCGTGTATGGGGCTATTTTGTCCAGTGCTGTCTACTGAAGTGGAGCAGACAGGAAATAGGAGAGAACAGTGGGGAGATACTCCAGCTAAATGCAAGAGGAACTGTGCCCATGTAAAAGGGGCCAGGTACAAAAATAAAATGTAACTCCCAGAGGGTGAAAAAAAAGACAAGTCACAGGAGGGAAAGGAAAGCAAAGAATAATTTTAAAGGAAGCAGGGTGCCATTTGGTGCTTCACCTTGGGCATCCCAAGACTTGGGCTGGCCCTGGGTGGAAGGATAAGGAGGAGGGGCAGTTTTTCTTACCCTTCATGCAGTAGTCCAGTTCATAGAGCTCAGTATCTTCTGTCTGCTGTATCCAGGATACCTTGTAGTGTGTGATGTTCCCATTCGGCTCAGATGGCGGCTTCCACTTCAAAATGATCTGTGATGAAGAGTTGGAAACGGAGATTGCATCCAGGGGGACAGAAGGCACTATGAAAGAGAAAGATGTCAACATCAGTAGAAAAATGGAAGCAGTTGATCAGAGCCCTGCTAGATCAGACCAAAACATCAATTGCATCCGGTATTCTGTTTTCCCCAGTGACCAAACAGGTATCCCATTAGGAAACCCTTCAGCAAAAATGAAGGCAATAGCTCTTCTCCCTATGGCTTCTCAGCCACTTGCTAGTCAGCAGTATATTGCTTCTGAATATGGAGGTTTCGTGCAGCTGTCACAATTCACTTCCATTGACAAACCAGCCATTCTCCATTAATGTGTCTAAAGCCCCTTTTAAAAAACATGCAAACTAATATCACCATATCCTGTGATAATAAACTCCATAAAATTAGTTTTGTGTTGGGCAAATTATTCCTGGATCCAGGAATCCACTACATCTATGCTGCCCCACCACCATACATATTTATGTAAGGCTTTTGCAACTGTTTCTTTCTCTCTTGGCATTCTGCCCAGTGCACACAAAGGAGAACGCACTACTCACCATAGGCATTGGTCTGAACATAGATGATCTCACTCTTTGCCCCATAGGTTTTGCGCTCATCAGAATAGGTGACAAGAGTCTTCACAAAGATGGCATACTGTGTCCAGGGTTTCAGGTTTCGCAGCAGCCACCCAGGCTGCATCTGATTCTTGGAATCAGGAGACCGGTTAGGAGCATCAACATCAACGACTGTCCAGCTATTGGAGCCACAGACGTCCTGCCCATCAAACTCTGTTACATTCCGAAAAGGACTGACCCCAGAAGAAGAAAGAAAGGGCTATTATTGCAAAAAGCAAATAAAGACCTGCATACAAATGCAGTTGATTTTAAAAAATTTTATGGATATAAAAGTGCCAAGCCACTTACGATTCCAGAGCTATGGGGTAGGAAGGAATCTTCCCCCCAATCAAATTGGCCAAATAACTTGAGAGCTAGGCAGTGCTGGCATGCCAGTGCATGGCAATTGACCGGTGAAATATTTTCAAAATATGAGGCCCAGAACACCTCTGACAAAGGAGGCAGTTTACCCACCCTTTCTTAAGCTTCTTAAAAGCTGTAAACATTTGTTAAAAAAAAAACCTGTCAAGTTATTTCATAGTTTCACAGTAACAATTAACCAGTTTAATTTTATTAATGCAGGTATCAAAATTGTTGAGGGTTCAAGTATCTTTTTCTGTTGTTCAAAAAATGTCAATGCATTCAAAACTTGTCCCATCAGTTGAGAATAATACTTGATCAGTCAAGTACCCAACCCTACAGCTGACAACTGTTAAGTTGGATTGCAAATTAACCAACTTATTTGCCACTTTTGTTCACCCTTATGTAGGGTACACTCCCCTCTCTCCCCACCTCACATGGCACAGTGCAGTCTTTCAACATCAATTGTTTCTTGGTTGAAAGTTGGAGAATTCTGAGCCAGAATGGTTTCTTCTAGCTCTCCAATTCTGTGGATATTGGCTCCTTTCCAGCCTCACTCGTAGGGCTGCACAACCTACAGTTGTGAAGTTGAAAGCCTAATTTGACAGGATCCTTTACTCACGCTTCCTTATAGAAGAGCATGAAACCCAGGAGGTCACGGAAATCCAGTGGCCAGTATGGCTCCCACTTCAGCACGATCTTATCGTGGGCTGTCTTTATGAAAGAAAATTTCAGCATTTCATTTTCACCTGCAGGAGATGATACCACATTTTTGTTACTAGCATTAACAGCACTACTCTTGTAAAGAAGTTCATACTTCAGCAAAAAAGGGGGGGGGAGAACTGCCATATTTGGGTTAAGAAATGCTAGTACAATAAGCTGCAGAATGAGCAGAAATAATACCACACAACCCTTTGAGAAGGTGTTGGTAAATCAGGCATAGCAATGGTGAAAGTAAGGCATGTAGAACTTTGTTCCATTGGCCAGGGTTGGAAACGAGAACAAGACTTAAAAGCTTTGGAAGAACCAGAATTGCTCTCTGTGCTAAAGGCCAGGACTAAAGGGACAAGGCAGTAAAAATCTAAAGCAGAGGACAAGGTAATAAAGAAGTTAGAGTGTTTCAATGAATGGGTTATATTTGGAAACTTGGAAAGAGATGGAGCATCTGCTTTTTACAAGGACTGAACATGCAGAGGCAACTGTGGCTAAGTGACATGTGTCAAACAGAGAAACCAGGGCCTTCTGGATTGTGGGGAGGAAGCTGAAATTTACACAGACACCCTATTATTATTGCTAATAGAGGCCAAGAGGACAAACTGTCCCATGCTCATTACAGCTGCCAGCCTGGCAGGAATTTTACAAGAGAGACGAGTTTGCTGTTGACACTGAACAAACATATACTGTACGTAAACAGGATGCTGCCTTTTTGAAGACTGAACTTGGGAGTGTAAAACCACTCCTCCCTCCCACCCCACCAGAAAACAAAGCCAAAACACAATAAATACACAACTCTGGAAGCAATGCCCAGATCCACTAGTCTCTGACAGACAAGAAAAAACTACAGATGCATAGTGGATGTCAGGCAGTTCTCAGTTTCCATCTCACAAAGCAAGGGATGGGAGACAAGTTCTTAGCTTGACTGAGGAAGGTTTCAATTGTTCCCTACTTCACTCAAGGGCATGATCCCCTGATTCTCCAACAAAATCTTAAGGCTGCAAAGTCATAGCATTTATTCTATGTATCACAAGAAGATACTGCACAAGGACAACAAGAAAAGATAAGTAAGATGGTTCTTCCTTGCAAGAAACTCACAAACTTTAAAAAGGAGTACTTCTGAATATATTGAAGTAATCTCAATCTTCTCCCAATGATTAAACTACAATAAACACCACTCATCTGGGATTAGGGAAATGATGTTTATCAGGCAGTTCTTTAACTCTGGTCCTCCCATTTTAGAAACAAACGGAATTTAGAAATTCCAAACTGATAGCTCCTCATTTATTTTGTATTTCTAAATTTTGTTATTCCAGTTTAAAAACTTGACTGAAAAGCAATTTCTTTTTCCTCTCTTTCAACTGGACATGCACACACTTATCCTAAAATATCCTTACAAGAGGCCTGGTCGCCATTGGTCTTAGGTGCAATATCGTTCTTCTCCTGGCGCTCTTTAGTCCCAGAGATCTCCTCCATCTTGTGGATCTCTGATAGGCAAAGCCTAGGGTTGTAATGGAAGAAGAGCTTTCCCCGGGCAATGGTGAGATTGTGCTTGTTCCAGTCCCAGAGCTGCCGGAGATTCTGGTTGTCCAAGGCGTAGAAGGAATAGTTCCTATAAGAGAAGTAGGAGCACACAGGAGGTTGCTGCTTATTTTTCTTCTTCAAGTCCAACAAATTAGAAAAAAAAGGGAAAGGGCAACTGCCCCATCACTTGAGAAGGGCTGGGTTTTGTTGTACTGCTTATTAACACGAATGTTTTCCTACAGTGAGGTGTGCATCTCAGAGGCATATGGAAATGAACTCTGCTATTCAAACAATAAAACACGAACTTTCACCACCATCCC
Organism: Tiliqua scincoides; assembly: GCF_035046505.1. NCBI lineage: Eukaryota > Metazoa > Chordata > Lepidosauria > Squamata > Scincidae > Tiliqua > Tiliqua scincoides. Next base: position 30,164,239 of record NC_089828.1, read on the forward strand.
CCACCCCAACCCTGACCAGGCCTTGCTTCCTGCAGCAGGAAATGCAATTTGAGAAACCACCCTGAGATCAATGAGATTGGCCTGAGATTAGGCAACCCCTATACTGAAGTTAGGGTTGCCAACTATTCTACTGGCCCCGCTTCTATGCATTTAGCAGCTGCCTGACATGCAGAAATTATGCTCATAAAACTTTATAATGGCTCACAAGCAGGCCCAGAAAAAGCCTCTATTATTCTCAGAAATACTTACAAATAATCAATTCAAAGCCAAGATATTCTTCATCAGCAGAACTCACCCGGATTCCAAAGACTGCCCTCTAATCAGATGAAGCTTGCGGAAGAAGGAAAGGGAGACCAAGGCATAGGAGCGACGGATTTTTAAAAAGCCTGTAATTTCTTCAATCAAACCAAGGTTGGCTTCTAACTCAGCAGCAATGTTACCTAAAGGAGGCAGAATTAGAGAAGTAGAATTGGGCATCGGCCAGAATGACAAGGAATTCTAGCCCCTTTCTATCCATCCAAGAAATGGAACCTAATATTCTAATATGCAGGTAAAGAGCTGGGGTCATCTTCAAAGTCTTCTTTATAAGAACAATTAAATACCTTTTTTTGCAACTAGCTTCAAAACAGATATACCAACTCTGTCCCAAACAAGAACCTGGCATCCCTTTCCCCAAATCTTGCTTTTCTGTCCTTCAGTGATGCTCTTATCACTCCCTCTGGGCAACATGGAGAAACAGAAATGGGGCATGACACTTACTTCCTCCACGAATGTTGATGACTAAGCTCCCATTCACAATGGTACAGCCTCTGAGCTCCTGAGCAGCAGTAACGGAATCAATGACTTTTTCCCTATTGAACTCGCAAATTTTCGGGCAGGGTCCTGCACAGGGACTGCAGTGAAGACTGGAAGACAAACCAAAGGGAATGCTTTGGAGATTAGCAAGTGCCTGCTGCTGCAATTATTTATACAGGGTCAATGTGGAACCAAGAGAGCAAAGATTCAAACCTGGAGCTCACAGACATCATCATGACTAGACAACCAGTAACAACTGATGCATTAACAACTCTTTTTTTTCTTCTTCTTTTTTTAGGGAGAATCAATTCTTCTGAGATCAGGTTGATAGATGTAGATTCAAATTCAGGAACCTTTTTTGGCATTACATAAAACAATATACTCTTAATAAACCATAGACCTACTAAGCCCCCAACACTTCATTAGGATACCCCCAACAAACTCTATCAGGATTGGCATGCTTGTACAACTGCACTGCGTCTTTGCAGAATTAAATGTAGGAATGCCACTCCTAACCCCTTCTGCCAGGTGGCTCTCTCCTTTCATGGTTTGCTGCACTTTGGCACTGGAAAGTAGGCTTCAGAGTTACAGCTCAGCCTTAATGAACAGGCCATGAAATCCAATTAGAAGGCAACTACATTTTTGCTCTTTCATGAAATCAGGAACTGAACATATATCCTCAGTGAAAGTCCTGGTAAAACATATGGGCCATGTGGTAAGAGTTTGGGCTAGGGTGGGTCTGTCTTCACACATACTAATGACACAGAGCTCCACTGCTGGTCTCCTCTAAAGGGCAAAATCAGGAAACAGGCTCAAAAGTCTAAGGCAGGAGTAGTGAACCTGTGGCATACCAAAAAAAAAAATTGTTGGCATGTGGTATGTTGTGCCTCCCCTTGATTATTTAAGACTGACCCATAATAAATGAGTGAGCGAATTAGGGTGCAATCCTAACCAACTTTCCAGCACTGGCATAGCTGTGCCAATGGGACATGTGCTGCATCATGCAGTTGGGTGTTACTCACGGAGGCCTCCTCAAAGTAAGGGAATGTTTGTCCCCTTACCTCAGAGCTGCATTGCCCTTATGTTCAGTGCTGGAAAGCACTGACATAAGGGGTCAGGATTGCGTCCTAAATGAATGAATATTATCATTATTACCAAGTGAAGCAGCAAATGATTTTTTTACAAACCAGGAGCAGTGAGAAGTGTTCACAATAGGTATGGCACTAATAGGGTGGTTGTGAGAACATGTGACATTGGATCACATTTTGAAATCCTCACAGATCCAGAGTATTCAGAAGGACTTAATTGCTTAATCAGACTTATTTAAGAATGCTCTCAAGAATTTACTTTTATTCTCATTCTGCATTGAAAAAATTGTAAATTACAAATACAATAATAATAAATTATAATCTGCAGCTCCAAATTACTATGAGCACTGAGAGAAATTCTGAGATTGCAAATTTGGGCACAAGCTCACAAAAAGGTTTGCCACCCCTGGCTTCAAGTAATGACAAGATACCCTGGAATGATGAAGCGAAGAGTGAGTGCATCAGCGCTAACAACCAGACATCGATATTCAGTTGAAATTCAATTTCACAACCTTATCCAGGAGGAATGAGGTCTCCTGCGATAAACAACTTAACAGGCAATTATTTGATCTTTCCGGAGAATGTTCTTAATAAGCCATTTCCTTTCCCCTGAGGACATGCCAGTCTTGTTTGCTGCTCTGTACATTTATAGAAGGAGCAGTTGGAAAACTGGAGCATAACTGACACCCCTGCATTACTATAACAATACGAGGGGCAGCGGAGAGGAGACAAACACACAGTGGTGATGGAGCAGGAGAAGAATGAATGTTCTCCATGCATTTGAAGGACAAACAATTGCATAAGGATACATTTATGAAGGATAATTTGGTTAATATCTAAAATGAAGACCAATACTGAGTACATTTGCACTAACTTCTTATTTTTGATTAACAATTACAACAAGGGCAGTCTCTAACTGAACATGTACTGTTCTGTCACTTCCAAGCATTGGTTCAGAGGATGATAGATTCCGGCTACGTAAAGTGCCAAAGAGGATGTTTTCTGTTAATACTTAATGTAACTGAAATCAACCATCCTCTGAACCAATGCCTGGAAGCGGCAGAACAGTACATGTTTGTTTAAACCATTTCTGCCCAACGTTGCATATATGTAATGGGGATCAAATGTATACACCTGTGGTCGGGCAGAAATTGGTTAATTAGAAACCGTAGCCCCAATTCTGTAGTTCCTGTACCTATGCAGAGGCTCCAACATGCACCTGAAACACCATGTGAACAAGGGCTTCACCATTTGTCTCAGGATTGAGAAATGCTCTGCATGGAGCTCCTTGCGCAAATGGGGATTCTGTGGAAATCTGGGTCTGAGCTTGCACCTGAAACATCTGGGCTGTTTCAAAACTTCCACTATGATCCCTGCATGCCTCAGAAGTCTGCGAGATGGCCCTAAGGGAAATAACTGTTCTGTGTATCTAGTTTTTTCTAGATGGTGTGTACTTCCACTTTCTCCCAAATATTACCAGTAATATAGTCAGGTAACAACTCCTAGAAGAGCTCTTTGAGTTTCTTTTGCTGAGATGGCAGCCCCCTCTAGTGCCCAGCTCTAACAAAACAGTTTTCATGAGACATATACGTTTGACCTCTGTGGTCCTGATTTTAAGTACTTTCTGCTGTTACAAAACTTTGCAAGGGGAGAGACAACACTATTTGTAAACATTAACTCTAAAATTTTTCAACACTTCCATTCTAATTTCTTCTCCACTTCACCACTTCTTGGATTCAGAAATCCTATTTTGTTTGTTTTGTTTCAACAGCATTGTGAGTTATTCACTTGAAACTCACTGATCAAATTGATCAATGTACTGTAGGCTTTTGCATTATGGGATGTTGAATGCGGATATAAGCTCCCATTTCAAATTTAAAAACTTCTCTACATGAGAATGTCCTTCTCAGGGGACTTTATCAGGCAAGAATTGCCCCAGTAAAAGACCAAACATCAGAATCAATTAGCAGGAAGGTACTTACTTGCTGGAGTTCATGGTGTATCCAGAAGGGCACCCAGGGATGCACTCGCCATTGTGGATAACATGGCAATTGGACTCCCTGGCAATCTTGCACTTGTTGTGAAGTTCCTGGCAGTGTTCAAAAGTCACACAGCGCCAGCCACGAAAACGGTAGTAGTTGGGTGGACACGTCTCCATGCACTTGCCATCCAGATTGAAGTTCCTGCACACCACACACTTCTCTGGGTCATTGGGCTCCAAGCAATTGCCCAGGCACTCAGCATGGCAACACTTGCCATCTGGGGTGCAGCCTTGGGATCTGCATGCAGTCGGACATACTGGATGAAAGAAAGGAAGAAGAGATGAGTACTTTTAAAGGTAGCCTTGAGCCAAAGCACCTCTTGCCTACCTGTGTTGTTGCATCTCTTGCACACACCCCAACGCCAGATTTCCCCTTTCCCAAAAGCTTAGAAGGTGCACTCCATATAACACTGGACAAGCTACCACCTAACATACTATTTTTACTACACAAATGGAAGTGTGCGCGTGTGTGCGTGCACGTGCATGCATATGAGTAGAATCAGCCAAAATCATAAAGGAGAAGTTTCATAATGGCTATTGGATGTGTTAGCTATGAGGCAACTCAATGAAGAGAGGCAGTATGCCACTGAATACCCATTGCCAGAGGGCAAGAGTAGGTCTACTGCCTTTCTGCAGGATCCTGGAAAACAGAAGGCTGGACTAAACGGACTTTTGGACTGATCCAGCAGAGTTTCTCATGTTTACTAGCTCCAGATTTGAAGCAGTTACATAGAGATGAAAGGTCATTGGGGGGGACACTTTCTTTTCCTCCTCCCGTTTTCCACCAAAACAAAACCTAAATTAAAACTGAAGGTCAGGTCTAAACTTCAATATTCTTATTCTAAAGGGTGTTAGAATGTATAAGGTGTATAACTTTACACTTCCAAGACAAGCTTTGATTTGCAATATCTACACAATTCAACATCTCACCAATCAACTGCAAAGCAAGAACCAAGACAAGAGATTATTCAGACATTCCTGGAAGCTATGAAGCCCCTGCCCTCTCAACAGTCTCATTCTGGGGGAACTGTAGTTTGTTAAGGAAATTGAGAGCTGTAAGAGCTACCCTTAACAAACAACAGTCTCCAGAATGTATTGAGGTAATAGAAGTGTATTGAAAGTGAACTTGAATGTGGGTTGCAACCCAACCTCAAATGGGTCACAATACAGCTACTGTCACTATTTTGGCCTATACAGTTTGAACACTTTCCAGGTTGAGGTAAATTCTACTGGAGATTGAAGGCATTATTTTGGCTAAGCCCCCAATCCTCTGGAGCTCCCCCATGATTACCCACCCACTGCTCTCCCATCAAAGCATCTGTTCAGCCTTGGATCCTTTTTCATTGCTTTTCAAAACTGCTTCTCCTCTCCTTCCAGCAGGTCTGGAAGAAAGGTGAGGCAGAATAAGACTCTGAGAGATGTTGACCCAAGGTCACCCAGGAAGCTTCATGGCTGAGTGGGGATTTGAACCTGGATCTTCCAGGTCTAACTCCCAGAGCACTACACCATCTTGGCTCTTTTGGTGGTCCAGTTCATCATTCCATCATCTCTGCAATGCCCTTTTTAAACACAGGAGAGTTTTCACAAATTTGGGTGAGGGGGCAAGAGAGAGAGTACATATACTTGTTTGCTCTTTTAACACAGTTCTAAAAGGAGAGAAGTGCTCTTTCACCCTTCTGAGGTACAGGAAGTCCTCAGTTTTGTTATAAGTTTTTTCATTTTTTAAAAAAATTGATCCCTGGTCGGGGCCACTGTCTGTGTGGAGTTTGCACTTTCTTCCCAGGTTTCTGTCCCAGAAAGCTTACATTTATTTTAATGTTAAATATTAGAAGAGTTTTGGGACTTCATTTAGAAGCTTGGTGATGTTTTTGTGGTCAGAAATATGCCGTAGAAATGCAACCGTTGTTTACATATATACATTAGCCTATGGTAAAATTGGTTTCATTATAAATAATTTTGCTTAAAGCTGCAATTTCCAAAAACCTATCAACAACTTTAAGTGAGGACTTGCTGTAGTGCTGCTTTTCCTACTATTCCGCACAGTTCTTTCTCTAACAACCACCAAACCACAAAGTAGGACATGATTCAGTTAGGACAAAACATGAAGCACAACAGCCTCCAGAGAAAGCTCAGTAGCCCTCAACAAAAGCTGCATCCTGCCCATTTGCTAAGCAAGCATGTGCTCCCCTCCCCTCCATTCCACGAGAGAGGTGTATATTACCCTGATGTCATTCACCAACCCAGCTGCTCTGTGCTAGTTCAAGCAGTCAAAACTTCAGCGTGAGACTATATGGTCACATAGTAAGCACTGAGACAGTACTATGGGCAGCAGGAAGAAGAGAAAGAACTGCTAAACTTTGGAAGTTCTAAAAGTTAAAGAACCACATAACGACCCTGCCACCTTGCAGTGGTTACTCATCAGAAACTATGAGGCATCTACCCAAGACCACAAAGAAAAGCCCATTTTAGAACAAAAACCTTGGGTGGGTATTTTAAGCTCATAGGCAGATTTTGTCAAAATATGTATCTAGAAGCCACAGATTCCTCAGTCCAAGGTCCCAGATGGCTCAAAAACAGATACTCTGAAACCATGATGGGGCTTTCTACAAAACAGCAAAGCTTTTTATAAACTGCAGGGGAATGTTAGTACATCTTCCTCCTGGCTACTGGTGAATACATATGACTAAATATAAATGTGTGTGGTCAAAATCTTTGTGGACCAGTAACTTATGCAGACTTACCAGTCCCACCAATAATTTTCACTCAAACACTTGTGTCTAGCTGAGAGTGTAGCTTAAGACTTTGCTTGCAGTATCTTAAACTCCTAATTGCACCCTCTAATAAAAAAGGCATGATTTCACTTGCTGTAAGATTTTCACTCTACTGTATAGAACACTACTTATGTTAAATACCCCAGGAAGATTTCATTTCCGAATTACACAATGTGTAGAAAGTGATGGTCTATGACAGCCACATCTTAAATGCTTTGCCACTCTAGTACCCCTTCCCATGAAAGAAGCAGTTCCTACGTAAAAGCCAATTTCCTTCTCTTTAGCCCCTCACAGTGGTGTAGCTGACTGGGGAGGGCCAGGGGGGATACAGTGATCAACCCACTATGCAACTTGCTTTGATCATCGTTTGCAACATGGCTTCTTTGGGACATCCTTGAGGGGTTCACTACCCCTGCCATGTAAACTTTGAAGTTGCAGATTGTTGCTTGCTGCCGCCCGCCCACCTTCTTCTCCCTTCTTCCTGAGCAACTGCTTCATAAGAACATAAGAACAGCCCCACTGGATCAGGCCATAGGCCCATCTAGTCCAGCTTCCTGTATCTCACAGCGGCCCACCAAATGCCCCAGGGAGCACAGCAGATAACAAGAGATCTGCATCCTGGCGCCCTCCCTTGCACTGACATTCTGACACAGCCCATTTCTAAAATCAGGAGGTTGCACGTACACATCATGGCTTGTAACCCATAATGGATATTTCCTCCAGAAACTTGTCCAATCCCCTTTTAAAGGCATCCAGGCCAGATGCTGTCACCACATCCTGCGGCAAGGAGTTCCACAGACCAACCACATGCTGAGTAAAGAAATATTTTCTTTTTTCTGTCCTAACCCTCCCAACGCTCAATTTTAGTGGATATCCCCTGGTTCTGGTTATGTGAGAGTGTAAAGAGCATCTCTATATACACTTGATCCTTCCTATGCATAATTTTGTATGTCTCAATCATGTCCCCCCCTCAGGCGTCTCTTTTCTAGGCTGAAGAGGCCCAATCACCGTAGCCTTTCCTCATAAGGAAGGTGCCCCAGCCCAGTAATCATCTTAGTCGCTCTCTTTTGCACTTTTTCCATTTCCACTATGTCCTTTCTGAGAGACAGGTCGATGAAAGTGTTGACCCAATGTGCGGTGGGTCAGGCAACAACATGAGACAGGTTTGGACCTGGGTCTCTTATTAAGCCCTGCTCATGCTCACATCACCCTCCTGGAATAAATTTAGTTACAGGTATAGCACATTGATCTGAGATATTGTCCATTACTGGTCAACTGATTGCCTATTTTATGATGGTTAAAATAGTGTGAAATATTTAGTGAAGCCTTAAATACCACTACCATTGGTCCAGCTTATCATTTCATAACAAGTTGTGGTACTTGTTAGCAAGGGCAGGGGCGAGGGCTCCTTGCCCTGTCGCTTTCAGGGACAAATTGAGCAGCAGAGCAAAGCCTCTCCCATCGGTCCCTACTGGAATCTCTAAACAGAAACAGTCATAAGTGGCAAAAGGTCACTTTTAAACCAGCATTTTTTTAAAAATTAACTGGAGGTGACTCTGGTGTTCCAGGATAAAAGTCAGAGAAAAGAACAGTTCAGTGAAACTCACAATTATAGAAACCTTACCTAACACTGTTCAATAATTCATTACTTTTTTAAAAAGTTAAAGGATTATTGTGAAACAATGAAATTAATTTGTATTCAAAATAAGCATAAGTTGTCAAACCTGTTGATGATTCAAGCATTATAGTTACTCTTCTGATCAAGTTAATGATTGACAATATTCGACTGGTCAAATGCCCAACTCCAAGTCCAGTAGAAAGAAAAGGGAAAAAAAAAGGAGAGTGGTGCCTCAAACCAAAGAGAAACAATGTCCTTGGCATATTTATCCATGCCAAGTTCTGTTCTAGTGAAGCTGGTCCAGTTTAATCCCCTAATGCAGCCATTTTCAACCTTTTTCAGCTCACGGCACACTGTCAAGGTACTAAATTGTCAAGGCACACTCCCAGTTTTTTACTTACATTACTATATTACAATTAATTTTTAATTAATATAATTAATACAATTAAATCATTACATGACAAAGGGCACAATCCTAACCAGGTCTACTCAGAAGTAAGTCCTATTTTGTTTAATGGGGATTACTCTCAGAAAAGTGTGGCTAGGATTGCAGCCAAAGACTTGGGGGGGGGGGCGGAATGTGCCTGTGGGACTCACTTCTGAGTAGACATGCCCAGGATTGGGCTTTTGGTTGCACTCTTTTTTTCTCAAATACACGAGCAGGCAATTGGAACTTCTCTCTCCTCCTCTCTCCCACCCACCCCCTCCCACAGGGACATTCCCCCCTCATCTCATAATTGCAGTTAGCACCTCTCCTACTATCCCTCCCCTCACTCCTCTGCACCTTCCAAAGGTCCAGAATCACTTGCCTCACATTCCCCCCCCCAATTGCCTGCTCCTGTATTTCAGAAAAAAGTGTGACTAGTAGACACTTTGCCCAATCCAAGGCATGTCTACTCAGAAGTCCCATTATAGTCAATGGGGCTTACTCCCAGGAAAGTGGGGCTAGGAGAGGAACTTGAGAGCCCAGCCCAGCTCAGGCGTGTCTACTCAGAAGTAAGTCCCATTATAGTCAATGGGGCTTACTCCCAGGAAAGTGCAGATAGGATTGTGGCCCAATACCCCTCCTCTGAAAGGCAGGGAGGGTTGCTTTGGAGAACTGCAGGCAACCTTGACAAGGAAAAGGGACTTTTGTGGACCCTCAGCCAGCCCATTCTAAGGCTGGTGGCCTCAGCAGGCTCACTCGATTCCTACCTGCTTGCCTGCCCCTAGCTTCCTCCTCCTCACTCCGCCCAGACCTCTTCCAGGCTTTTCTGGTTGCCCAATCAGCAGGCAGGGCAAAGGGACTTGATACCCAATACTAAGGGTGTCTACTCAGAAGTAAGCCCCATAATAGTCAATGGGGCTTACTCCTAGGTAAAGGAGGATCCGGTTGCAACCTTCCTCTTGCTCACAGCAGGAGATGCAAAGCAGCTCCTTTTTCCACTGTGTGAGGGTCAAAGCAGCCGCTTCTCCAGCCCAGGGCTGCTGCCTGCCTCCTCTGGCCCTGCCTGAGGCTGCCTCGTGGCACAGTAGTGTGCTGTGGCACAGAGGTTGAAAACTGCTGTCCTAACCTTTTCATGATCCCCAGTCTAAGTCAAAGCATATGAACTTGCGTACACACAGGGGTTCGGTCCAAATTTTCTACAGCCTCCTAAGCAACAGTATGAATCACTGAGTTAACAGAAGTTCTTATGGATGCAAAAAAGGAAAGAGGGGAAAAGAGAACAAAAGGAAAAGTGAAAATAGGTCAGAGCCAAAAGCACCAAAGTGGGAGGCATATTAACTGAAGGATTCAAAGCTGTTGCTTCAGGTGCATGTTTAATATTTTAAAATATTTTCAACTAGTTGATGAGCAAAAATTACTTCTTCCAACTCCCATGTTTTCAAAGCTCCACCCTTTCCTCAGTTAAGATACTTCCAGAGAGGCCTACCTTTAAAAAAAAAAAAAAAAAAAGGCAGGGCGGAAAAGCCAGCCAAGCAGGATTTCTAAACCTTTCAGATAACTTGTAAATTTGCCATCACTACTATTAAAAAAGCTCCAAATATTCACTCAGGGGTGTGAGGAAACGGGAAATTCAGAATGCCAAAGCATCCCAAAAGTATTTGTTTTAATAAGCCCCGGATGACTGGTTGAGGGAAGAGCAAGTTGCACCCCGAACCTAAAAACAAAGCTGCAAAATTTGACAGACTTTCCCCCCCTTCCAAGAGCCTAAATATTAATAGAGGCAGGTAGGAGAGAGCCTGGGCTAGGTGAAATACATTTTTCAGGAACATGATGTGGTTTTCCCCCGTATGTAGTTCAACAGCCAGCACAGGGCAGAGATCAGAGCAGTTGTTCAGAATTTCTGTACATCTATCTATGGAAGACAGGCTGCATGTGATTTGAGTGCTCAGCGGTGCTGCCTTTATACAGCCAAATCTAACTGCACACAGTGCAGGTCCCCTCAGGTGGGGCTGCACATCTTTTCCTTCAGCAAAGCACTTTCTTCCTGGCTGCTTTCTCAAGAGAAATCTATCCACTCTAATCTCCTGAGCATACTGTCCCCCTTTTTTTCTATATTTTTAGTGTCATATGTGTTTAGAAAGATTTAGCTTCCACTTCCAAGTAGAAGATGGTAACGAAGTTCCAAGGGAAGAGTCCCAATGTTGATATTATTATTATTATTTATTATTAATTGGACTTGTAATCCGCCTTTCTCCCCGAAGGGCACCCAAGTGGCTAACAGCACTTAAAAACCATAAAATACATTAAAATACATAAAATTATAAAATACAATAATAAAATAAATAGTAAAACAGCAAGGCCAGCAGCGTTAAAATGAGCAGTATAATTATTTAAAAAGTAGCCATCATGCCCTCTATCAGGCATCAAATGCTTTCTGAAATAAGAAAGTCTTCAAGCCTCGCCAGAAGATTAACAGAGAAGGAGCTGTTCGAACCTCAAAGGGGAGAGAATTCCACAGTACAGGAGCCACCACCGAGAAAGCCCTGTTTCTGGCTGCCATCTCCCTCACCTTTTTCAATGGCGGCACAGCCAACAGGGCCCCTCCCGATGACTGAAGAGGACGGGCCGGACTATATGGAAGAAGGCGATCTTTCAAAAACACTGGTCCCAAGCCATTTAGGGCTTTAAAGGTCAAAACCAGCACCTTGAATTGGGCCCAGAAATGAACCGGCAGCCAGTGGAGCCGCTGGAGTAGCAGCGTGAGAGTCAAACCGCCGACCTCCAGCAACTACATGAGCCACTGCATTCTGTACTAGCTACAACTTCCAGACTGTTTTCAAGGGCAGCCTCATGTAGAGCACGTTGCAATAGTCTAATCTTGATGTCACTATGGCATAGACCACCGTGGCCAGTTCCGACTGAGGCAGGTACGGCCGCAACTGGCACACCACCCGAAGCTGGCCAAAGGCGCTCCTGGTCACAGCTGACACCTGGGCATCCAGGAGCAGCTGTGAGTCAAGCTGTGAGCCTGCTCTTTCAGGGGGAGTGCAATCCCATTCAGAGCAATGCGATCGTCCAGCATTCGCATTGTGAATGTCTGCATCAGGAGGACCTCTGCCTTGTCCGGATATAATTACAGCTTGTTCGCCCTCATCCAGATCCCAACTGCCTCCAGGTGGCGCTCCAGGACAGAGATGGCCACCCTGGAGTCCAGTGGAAAGGAGAGATAGAGCTGGGTGTCGTCAGCATACTGATGGCACCCAACTCCAAAACCCCAGATGACCTCTCCCAGTGGTTTCATATAGATGTTAAATAACATGGGGGACAGTATAGAACCCTGCAGCACCCCACACTCTAAAGGCCAAGGTGCCAAACAGGAGTCCCCCAGGACCACCATTTGGGACCTGTTGGCCAAGAAGGAGTGGAACCACCGCAAAACGGTGTCTCCAATCCCCAATTCAGCCAACCGTCCCTGAAGGACACCATGGTCAACTGTGTCAAAAGCTGCTGAGAGGTCCAGAAGGACCGGCAGGGATGCACTCCCACCTGTTCACATCCTCAGGTTCCACAAGCTAAAAAGAATCCTACAAACCAGGACTGACAGGTGCCATGGGGCATCACCAGACATTGCCAATGCGGAGTCCAAGTCGTGGTGAATGTTGTTAGTGTTTATGGCAAATATAACTGCTACAAGTGGCCACAGCCATTTCACATTAACAAGGACACACACAGGCATAATTCAAATCAAACAGACATGGAATCTAAACTGTCACGGGTGTGTATGGAATTTCTACCCATGCTCTTGGATTTCATGTTTTTGTGAATGTGCCTGTAGAAAATGTTACCCCAGAAAGTCCAAACGGTTGTAAAAGAAGACAGAGGGCAAAACAGGCACAGCATATAGCAGTTAGTGATAACAGTATTCCAGGTAAGCTGGGTGGCCATGCAGCTGCACAGCTCGAAGCTCAGCTAAATTGGAACTTGATTAGGACAACATTGCTCAGTGTTGGAAGACATCATTGTAACGCTGTGCAACAGCAAGGACCCATTAGGACAATGGTTCCCAAACTGTGCATCGCGACATCCTGGAGTCTCACAAGGCACTAGCTGGGGTATCATAGGCTGCCCACCTGACAGCAACAAGACCATGCACAATGCCTGGAAATACTGGTAGGGCAGCAGTCCTATACACAGTTTTCAAGTGCCCTCAAGGGCTCAACTGCCATGAGCCTCTTACCTGCGTTTGTAGGTCTCCCACAAGACTCTGAACCCAGAAGTAACTGGTGATGACGTCATCACCAGTCACTTCTGGGAGCTTCATGCTTCCTCTGCAGCATGGTGGAGTGTCACAGGCCAGCAGACATGGGGAAGCACTGCCTTTGGAGGAATATAGGATAACACTCCTTGCTCCCTGCTTCACTTTAATAGAACCCCCAAATCAGTTTCCCTTAAATATAACCAGGAGTGTAATACTGGGAAACATAACAACCCTCTCCCTCCTTAGTGAGCTGAGACCAGGCAGGTAAATTGTAAATGTGAAATAAAATTTATTAAAAAGCTGAAAAACCAAAACAAAAAGATGTGTTGGATAAAAGCAATACACTGACCAACTAGCAAAAGGCTAGCAAAAGACTCATGAGCTACATGAGGCTCTTCAATATATAAAGATTGGATTGCAGAAATATGTTGGCTGAACTCTTTTATGCATCACACAGGATTGCTTTGCTGTATGCAAACTGAAAGCACTTTAGAAGTCCACTGAGCAAGAAAACAACAAGTGTTCTGCCAAATATTCAAAGCTTCTGCTCATCTAAGCTAGCCCCTGCAGAACACACACAAGCCCAAGTCAGGTAAAAAAAAAGAGACCATAAACAGCACTGAATGGGGAACGTTCAGTGTGTTGGACAGCAAAAAAATGAGACAGGAGAAAATTAAAAGAGTCCAGATCCTTAGAAATCCAGGACAGGAAATGCTTCTGACAAGAGAACCGCCCTCACTCTGAGCCAATGTGTTGGCTGCCTGGGTAGAGAGCCATTCATCACATTTTTCTTTTTGCACAAAGCAGATACTTAACCCCTTCTGAACAAATGAAGAGAGAAAACGTTGTGACTCTCCATGTGCTTTCGGGGTATAAAATCCTCAAGAAGAGATTCCGTACTTTTTAAAGGTTTTTTTTTTTAAAAGCCACGTTGCATTTGTGACTGCAATACACAAGATTTGACTGAGGTGGTAAGCTTAAGAGCCAAAAAATGTACAACTTGAAAGTTTTGGAACAGCTTGAAACAGTTTGCTTTGGCCAAAACCCATAGGAGTAAGTGCCAAAAGATGAACGGGTGTGTACTGTTCTGATCGAGACAACGATCACTGGAACACCCAGTTGAATTCAGGTCTATGAGGAAAAATTGTCCTTGCCTTTCTCATACAGAATAAAAACTGGTTTTTTTGTTGTTTTTTTTACTGTATATGGAGCAATATGCACCTATCACAAGTATGGAAACACAGATGTACACCTCCACTTAACGTGGTCAAGTTACAGTTTCTATGTAATAACTTTGAATTACAGGTTGCAGGTGAATGCAATATCTTGGCCTTAGCACTACGCTGACAGAGAAGGAACATTCTTCAGAAAGAGGGGAAAAATAAGGTTAGGGTCATGAGTGTGCAGATTTTTAGTTCTGTCACAGCGAGTATCCCCCTGCACGTTCCATCCACTTTGGAACTGGAGTTTTACAACCCAGAGGTGTGAATTAGTTAATGCCTCATCTTATGCCTAATAAAGGTTTTGTTGACTGTTGACTATGCATGCCTCATGTAGTTCTCTAAAGCACCCAACTTTGTTCACTTAAGCACTTTCCCATCTGTGAAACTGTCATGCGCCTCATCTGAAAACAAAATTCTAGGCTCCATTTTCAAGCCTGTTATAGTGACACACACCATAAGATATGCATACATTGAGGGCCCCCTCCTCCAATATACTGAAAAGCAAGGTAACCTGTTTTCATTCAACATGAAAAACAAGTGAAGGAGTATGAGGGGCCATTGAATAAGTTTAGGACCTCTAAAACACAAAATACAGGAAAGCAAAGCAACTCTACAAGATCATGGGGTGGGGGGAAAGAGGACTGAATTTTTGGCTCCTACCTGAATTCAAATGCACAAAAGAAAGTACTGTCACTTGTGCAACACTTATTGGAATATGGGTGCAGCAAACCCACACTGTGCCCAAGTTCTGCTCCAATCGAGGATTGGGGTGGCGGTGGTGGAGAAATGGGGCTCAAGGAGCAGACCTACCTCATTTTGAGAAGTCTGACTCCTCCTGACCCTGGCTTACCCCAATCAAGAATGACTGGCATTCACTGTAAATGGTAGGATTCTATGTTTAACATTAAAGCCCCAACATAATGGAAGGGAAGCAGTCTGAAAGTGCTCCAGGACCTTTTGATGAGTTTTCACAGATATTTCAGCTAGACCAGAATTCTGCAGAAAAAGGACAAGGAGCTACCACTTGTTTCCTTCTGCTTCATTCCCACACTACTACCAGTGTGGCCAGTGAGCCCACATGCACCAACTACTGACCCCTAAAGTTGAAACAAGTTTGTATATAACAAGAATTTTTTCCCCCCCAATCTAAAAACCAATATCCAGGGAAGTAGCCATGTTCGTTTGTTACAGCAAACATACAAATATGCTTTGGGGGCACCTTAAAAACAAACCAATTTATTTCAGCATAAGCTTCTGTGGACTATAATCCACTTAAGAAGACGCATTCTCTTGAAATAAATTCGTTATTCTTTTAAGCTGCTACAAGACTTGTTATTTCTGCAACAGACTCACACAGTTCTACTCTGGAACTTTTACTGAGCCAGAAGCTTTCATGGACTAGAGCCCTTTTCTTCATACACACAGAAGTGTTATTCTCAGTTGAAAGATTACACACATATACATACACAGGTATAGAGAATATACATTTTTGCATATTTAATGGACTGTTGTCCACATAAGTTCTTACCATAATAATGCCACGCTTCTTTTTTTGTTTCTCTTTTTCATGTATGGGTGCTGTCCTATTTTTGAATGATGGAAGCCCCTATGGTCTAGAGCAGGAGTGCTCAAACCCCGGCCCTGGGGCCACTTGCAGCCCTCGAGGTCACTCAATGTGGCCCTCAGGGAGCCCCTAGTCTCCAATGAGCCTCTGGCCCTCCAGAGATTTGTTGGGAGCCCACACTGGCCCGGGGCAACTATTTGACCTCTCGTTTGAGCTGCAGGGTGAGGGTTCCCTCCACTGCTTGTTGTTTCACATCCTTTTCTGCAGTAGTGGCAGAAAAGGAAAGGCCAGCCTTGCTTTGTGCAAGGACTTTTATAGGCCTTGAGCTATTGCAAGACCTTCATATAAGTTCATCTTTAATATATTCATTTATGTAAACTTATGTAAATTTATTCAAATTTTAAATGTAAATTAATTCTTTTTTTTCCCTGGCCCCCGACACAGTGTCAGAGAGATGATGTGGCCCTCCTGCCAAAAACTTTGGACACCCCTGGTCTAGAGCAGGGGTGTCAAACATAAGACCCGGGGGCCGGATGCGGCCCGTGGAAGCTTTTTATACAGCCCTCAGGCTTTCAGCTGTTGAGTAGTGCTGAGGTGTTACTGCTGAAAGGGCAGCCCACATGAAAATTGGGCTTTCCCATATCTTGAAATATGATCAAGATTCTTATATTTTCTCTTTTGTTATTTGCAGTTAATGAGTTCCTAAGTGAGAAAAAAGTGTTTATTTTTTATTATGACCTGTTTAATGACATCACTTCTTGCCTAATGACATTACTTACGGCCCTCAGCAGACATCATGAATGCTATGTGGCCCTCTGTATGAAATGAGTTTGACACCCCTGGTCTAGAGTATGCTCCTCCTTTACACTGCTTCTCTTTCAAGATCTAGGGACAAGTTGCTCTTCTAATAGTTACCAACAAAGACCATGTTTTTTCAAAACAATTGAGCAAAAGAGGTGATTTGGTTTCAGTGTTTCTTAAGTGTTTCAACAACACAGGAATAAAATGCCTTGTATTTACTGTACACAGTGCACTGAGGAAGCTGAGAAATCAAAATCTGGACTGGGACATACCTAACAGGAAAGGTTCAATCCTATTAACAAAACCACCTTACAAAACTGTCTGGATTTACCAGTCTAAAAGCTTTAAAAGGAAAATGGAGAAATGTCACTAAGGGCAATCAAAAGAGCAAAGCCAGCATTGTATGAGGCTGCAGTTACTAACCATAGGATTTCTTAATGGCTATAAAACTGCCTTGTTTTCATAAAGGCTCATATACATTCAATCTAACAGTGAAAAATCCTGGCACACAGCACAAGGAATCAAAGTTACTCTGCAGACATTAAAAACTGAGTGCACAAGAGCTGAACAGCAGAACCAATTCACATACAATTGAAGGAGCAAAAAAGAAAACAAAAAACTGAGGAACTGGTCATTTTAAAAGTGGCTTTCCATTGCAATTCAAATCCTAAAACAGAGTTGGACATTTGGAGGATCAAATAATTTTTAAAGTGTTACCTACTTTAATCATTTATTTATTAGTGATAAATTTATTTATTAATGATACCTTTCTAAAGAAAATCAAAGTGGCTATTAAAATACAACAATAACCCTAAAATTCTAAAACTAATGACAGTAAAAACATCTACTTGACTCTCTTTTGGGAGACATGGAAGAATGGGCAAGATCTAGGCACGTCTGGGACTCTCAGAAGCAAAGAATACCCAGATGGATGGATTGTGGCAAACTAAAACTTAAAATACAAACTGGAAACAAAAACCATAAAGCTACCATATCTTTCTAAGTACTTTTTCTTCCCAAGATATATTCACTCCTAGGCAAGAATATTGACTCCTACACCAATACAAGGCTGAGGGATAGGTGACCCTCATCAATGCAGCTGATGCTCTAGATGTGCAAGGAAGGTTTCATTACCTCGCTTTTTAGAACCTCTATGTATTACCTTAGATTAACTCAAGGGATTGCTTGCCTGGGGTCACCTGAGCCCCTTGACTTTCCCAGTCTTGGGAAACATGTGAGTTTTATGGACCAAGGAGCTCAGTCAGTTCAGAAAAGCCAGCAACAACAAAGCAAAAGGAAGCATCCCTATTCCTAAATACAACAATAAGTAGACCAGAAGTTATCCATCAGCCCCCAACCATTAGCATATAACTGGTCTGTCTCCGCCTTTTTGCATGCACACAAGGCAACACCTATATAGAATGCCCTTTGGCTTGATGGAGGTTGACAAAGAACTAATGATGCTTTTGGGAGATATTCAAAAGGCAGGAAGTTTCTGTCAGCAACATTTTCATGTAAAAGAAATGTATACATATGCACAATACAGAACACTTCCTACTTTGCATAAAAGATTACTTCAAACAATGCCTCTAAAAACAAGTAGAGGACAAGTAGGCCAAGCCTGCAAATACACTGGGGACATTTCTTAAGTCTTGTAAATCTTTAAAACAAAGGTTGAGCTACAATTGTGGGGAATACTTGAAACATTTAGGATACAATCCAGGGGAGAGATGGGCCAATGTTAAGTCCCTTACGCCAGCCTAGGAGTGTTGCAAACATGCCATAAGGCATGTCTGTGATGACTCAAGAGCTGGTTGAGCCAGCGCATGGATGTGTGCTAGCTCCTGGAAGCCATATCCACTCTGGAACAGGTAAGTAAATGTTGGGTTGGGGAGGCTGCTGTGGGGGGTGGGTAGGGCAGAAAGCCAGAAAGAGGGTGTTTTGGGGTGGGGGAAGGGCCAGTGGGTGAACCAGGCCTGGATAGGGTGGGATCGGCCTCCTGCATTTAGGCCAAATCCCAGCCCCCCACCCAGCAATCTGGTGTTATACCAGGCTGCT
Source organism: Tiliqua scincoides (assembly GCF_035046505.1). Classification (NCBI taxonomy): domain Eukaryota; kingdom Metazoa; phylum Chordata; class Lepidosauria; order Squamata; family Scincidae; genus Tiliqua; species Tiliqua scincoides. The sequence goes on from NC_089828.1 coordinate 30,182,883, forward strand.
TGGACTTGTGCGAGTGAATTCGCTGGTGCAGATCTGAGTAGCCCCTTTGAGGTGGTTGCCACACAGCATGGGGTAAGGGGAAATAAATCCCCTTACTCTGAGTTGTGTGGGATCCAACCCTGCACTGGATACAGCTGGTAGCAATAAACTACCTAAAGATAAACAACAATGGGGTCAGTCAAAGTGGGGGGGGGGAATTCCACAGCTGGGGGGAGGTCATCACTGAGAAAGCCCTGTTCTACATCTCCACCAGACAAGCTTCCAATCATGATGGGATGCAGAACACAGCCTTTGATGACAAATGAAAAGTGACAGGAGGTCCATGTTTGCCAATGGTGACAGGTCTACACAAGGTCTTCTATAAGGTTTCCCTTGTTTCACTCCTGGGTTTGTGACTACCATTACTAAAGAAGTATAACAAGAAGCTACCAATTCATCCCTTCAACCCCGATGTTCCAAATGGCGACAAAAAAATTATCCTCAATTCTTCCAAAGCCTCACTTTTGTATCTTGAAAACCCAAAATAAGGTGTGCAAACATTGAGTGGAACCTCTTTTAGCCTCTTTCAACCAAAAAATGAACACCCTTAAACTGAACTCTCCAGTGGTCCAAAATGGATAGAACTGTTGCAGTTTTTTGTGCAGACCCAGGATTAATTTTGTTGCTCTGTCTGCTGTTATCCCCCCCCCTTTTTTTCTGGTGTCAAAATGTTGCGCTGCTTCATAAATGAAATACACAAAGAAGGGGGAAGGAGAGAGAAATACTGGGATTCATTAGATACAAGAAGCAGCCCAGAAGGGTTAGGAGCCTCTGTATATTTCAGAAATTCCAAATATGCATCACAAGAAACCAGCATATATACGGGTGAGGCACCCTGTAAGGGGGAAAGGAGTTTGCAGGATACTAAGATGGCTGCTATGAAGGAAAAGCCTTTCTGATGGAGCAGAAGTGTTCTTTAGTTCAATCTAAATCTGGGACATTAAGAACATGAGTAAACCTGGGCAATTATGAAAAAGCATATCCAAGTAGTGGGAAGGAAAGAAAGTTATGATTCAAGGACACAGTTCTACAAACTGGAGATCAAGCAAATAAGGCATCCAGAAGAAATGGGCAAATTTGTCAGATACTGAATTTGCTATTTGAGAAACAGGAAGAATAGAGTTGGAGCTCATTCACCAGCTCATGCATGTTTTATCCGTGACTGCCTGACAATTCATACCACTGCAATTGAATAAAAGAGCTTACTGCCACAACAAGAGCAGTTCAGGACACAACATGAAAGAGGAAACAATTCATTGTTTTTTGTGTTCCAAATTCACTGATTCTGCTGTTTTTTATTCCGTGCAAAAGATTCCTGTTCTATCTTTCCTTGCAAAAGTTTCTTTCTGAAGTGCCTGCACATATTCCAAAATGTCAAAATGTTCCACACCAACTCTGAGATTAACTGTTACTCAAGGTTCCCTCCCACCCTTGTTATCAGTATTAAATTGTTATTTATAAATAAATGTTCAGTACATAATGCCATGACCCTTCTGAACTGCAAATCAGGAATGATGCACATCTACCCAGAAAGCAATGAAATTCACTTAGCAGGTGTTTCTTTCCCAGATATGAAAACTTCCAAGAAAAATTGCACAATGTATTTACGGAGTTCTTTGCCAATAATGGAGCTAGAATTCTTAACTTGAGCAAAAGCAGACCTGCCAGATCCCAGTGGATCCAGCAGCTAGGCAAACGTTTCTGGCAGGACACCATGGATCCACACCAGATCACCAAAGGGAAGTGCTCCCAGTCCTCTACCTAAGGGCCCTAGCTCAGCAAAATGAGAGATTCCCTCATCCTAGTCTCATGCTGCATTGTTGAACTTTGCCCACCACCTTTGTATGTCCTACAGTGGGGTCTCCTCACCCATTACTTCAATAGTCAGCATTTGTTTATCTTAATTTGTTCAACTTTCATTTCCTTTCTGTACTAAATGCAATTGCACCAATAACAATATAAGAAAAACAAGCAGAAGTCCAAACTTTTGCACTAGAGATTTGCTATGACTGGCATGGTAAAGTACTGCCCACTTCTGCCTTTCCTGTAGGGACAGACATTGCAAAATTATAATGGGGAATAAATGCTGTATTAAGTACCATGTGGAACCATAATGATAAGTCCACTAACAGCAGATTGCGGAAGAGCAATGGTTCAGCAGTACAAGTGGAAACCACTCAAGTTTTCCTAAATACAGCGGCTTTCATAACTGCAGTCCCACAAACCAACTTCATTAGGCATGGCAAATGAAAAGATCGTATTAAGAATTAAGACTGCTAGACTTGTCCCCAAAATCATGATCCCCAGAATCTGTTTGTAAATAAAAGCTAGAAAGGGCAGCAAGCAAATTCACCAAGTAGGAAAATGGCATACATCAGCAGATGAAGCAGAAAGCAACTTCCCCCATTTCTAATCCACTATATCAAATTAGGACTGGGTGCATCTGACACTCTCCCAAGTCTAAGGTAGCAGGCTTGTGCCAATTACGCAGTCACTGTTCCATCATGCCTACTTTCTGCTTTGCTCTCTGGCTGCTAATTGTAAGCCAAGAGCCAGACAGAGTTGCCACATTCCAAACACAACTAGATTCAACCACTGAAAAGGAAATTGAGAAGGAGCAAGAATGCAGTTGAATAATGAAATATTAGCAAGACTAGCATACATAACAAGAATATACAGGGGCTACTGACACTTTCACACAAACCATACCTGAGTAATAAATATTTTCTGAACAAGCTTTCTTACTAGTCACTGTATGCACCACACATAGAACTGCTTGCTTCCACTGAGCTCTTTGATCAGCCTATTGCCTGCAGCCATCTGCTGCCTGACTACCACTAAGCTGTGCAGAATTGGTTCTAGTTGATTCATCTCTTCTCTCTCTCCCCACTTCTACTTTAACCTCATCCCTTTAATTCCATTAAGAGCATGGGCATTCACTGGTGGGGTGGTTGCAGCATCCGGGTAAATGGAAAGCGACACTCTGCTTCCATGGAAACTGCAGTTAAGAGAATTGCTTGCCAAAGCTTTCCTCCTCACACTTCTCCATGCAAGACATGCAGTGAGGAGAGGGATGAGAGAATTCATCACAAAACTATGCATCTTCACACGAACATTTTGTAATAAATGTACAGGCAACACACACTAAACATGCCTGTATAGAATTGACAAAGAAATTGTGAAATTCACAGGACACTCAAACAGTAGCAGGTAAGGGAGGTTTCCAGCTCACAAATGCAATCAGAGAGCAGGTGACTGGATGGAGTGACCCTCCTTGTTCTGTTTCCATTAATTTAACACAGGGGGAGGTCTCCGTTAAGAAGACACATGCTGCTACTAGGGGAGACAATATGGGTTTACTCCCTACTGGACCAGGCCCCAAAATATGAACTCAAGCTGCTAGAAGATGAGCAGTCTCTGTGGATGCTCTGGTCTCTAACTGACAATTGTCTGGGCCAATGCCTATCCCAGTCTATTGGCTAAAATGTGAAAAAGGTCTTTCCTTTGGGAAATTACACAGCTCTGATTTTCTCTTTACTTGACCATAGGTTAAAAAAAAAAAAAAAGAGTGAGCACAGTTACAAGGTCAAGGTCAAAAATTAAAACAGTCAGTATATTTTTAGGGGAAAAGATAAACAAGCCCCATCATATGAACTCATGAAATTGTACATGATACAGTGAAATTAATAGTGAAATTGCACTATTGATCCATCTTACCCAACACTGGCTGAAACTCCCAAGATTTAGATAGGGGTCTTCCCCAATCCTGCTGCCCAAGATCCTGTTAACTGGTAAAGTCAAGAGCTGAACCAGGAAACTTCTGCATTCAAAGCATGTGCTATGGTCCTTCCTCAGGAACAGGTTAACAGGATATCCCAATTCCCAGCAGATAATCATCCAACACCACCACACTTCTCCTTCCTTGGCACTGGGGAAAATCTTGTGCTCAATATCCAACCCTTATGCGTGCCAGCCAAATCTATGCAAGAAGATTTCTTAGAGCTTGAAGGAATTTCTACAGAAAGCTTTTTTTAGCCATACATTCAAAATTTGACCCATCTGGGTCAAAGCCATTTGGCTCTTTTCTGAACAAGGCAGAGAGGATTCTCAAAATAAGTTATTTGGATTGCTACTTTTTACCAGGTTGTGGGGCAACACTGGTGGCTCCTGCTCTCTGAAGCCACTGAAAACATTTAAATGGGCACATCTGCATATGGAATCAGGATAAAGAAGGCCAAGCAACAGGATATACAACTGCTAGAGGCACTTTTGCCTTGAACAAGAGAGATTCTAAAAGAATCCCCATCCTGCAATTAAATAACGATCCCCATCCTGCAATTACTTAACGATCCTGGTTAGTTTAAGAGGAGTATTAAATTGCTGTCTGGTCTGAGAAAAGCTATTAAAAACCCATAAAAGCATCTGAAAATGTGAGCAGAATGTTTTATTAGTTGGCAGCATGAAGACAGAAGGAATGAAAGAGAACATGCACACATTTGCTTCTTATAGCATGTCCTAGTCACAGGGAGTGGCCTGGTATCCTCACATTTGCTCACTGACAATTTTGGCAAATGGAGCGAGTGCTCCAAGTGTTTCCAACTTTGGAACACAGGAATGTTCTAGATCAGTGATTCTTACACTTGTTTGCCTCCAGAGCCCTAAATTGAGTCTCGGGGAGCCCCAGACTGCTGATGCATAAGCAGAGTGGCACTGTGCCGAACAGATGGCAGCCATTTATGGTGTGGTCATGGACCCCCTGAAGAAGCCTCAGGGAGCTCCAGGGCTCCTAGGAGCACACTTTGAGAAATGCTGTTCTAGATCAGGGGTCTCCAAATTTTATGGCCAGAGAGCCACATCAAATAGCTGCCACAGTGTTGAGGGCCAGAAAAAAAAAATTTTAAATATAAAATTTAAATAAATACATTAGGGAAGAAACTTAGATGAATGAACAAATAGGCTCAAATTTCTAGGATTTCTCCAAGCACCAACAGAAATAAAGCACACACTTAAATGGACTCCCATTCCCCCACCTCCCAAGCAGCTTACTTAAATACACAGGAATAAATATCTCAGAACTAGCACAACACAGGAAACACCCAGAGCATGTTCTGAGGGCCGGGGAGGCCTCCCTGACTCCCAGAAGGCCTTCTAAGGCATTCAAAGAGTACAAAAACAGTTTTTCAGGAAAACCAGGAAGTGATGTTTTTAGGCCCTCTGAACATGACAGCAGCACAGCTATGGTTGTATACAGTCAAGTGGGCCAGAGGCTTGCATGGGTCCAGTGGCTGTTTGCGGGCCAGACAGAGGCTTGCCATGGGCCGCAACTGGCCCCAGGGCCAGGGTTTGGAGAGCCCTGTTCTAGATCATTACACAGACAGTCTTATGCAAAATACGGGCAGCCCAGTCCTGAGCTCCTGTGGCACACAGCTTCAGCAGCACTGAAAACAGCTGCCGCCGGATCCGGCATGCCATGGGCCACCGCGGGCAGCACCTCAGGAGTAGGGAACTTTTGTCCCCTCCCTGGAATGCCTCCTCCCTGCCCCTGCTGTAGCTCGGTGGTCCTTGCGACCGTCAAGCGGCGGAGGCCGGGCACCCACCTGGCACTAGCCCAGCACCAAGCTAGCACAGGTGCTGGCCCGGCTGTAAGGCTCGCAAATGTGCCTTACGGCAAGTTTGCAACAGTGTGCGCCAGCAGAAAGCTGGTGTGCACTGTTCAGGATTGGGCTCTCAGTCATTTGTTACCATTCTAAATGAGCAGCACCATTCTGGTGTGCTCCTTCGAAGAGTTAGAGAGTACCAGAGGCTGCCACTGCTACCCAATCCCTATTGCTCTATGCCATACCACACATAAGAAATGGGGAGACTCTTGTGTGGTCCAGAAGATAAAAGGAAACATAACCTGCCACAAGCACCAAAGTCAAGAATACCATGACAAACACTCAAGCCCGGACAGAGATAATCTTGCCACATAGTTATTCAAGTTCTTTTAACATCTAGGCTAGATCATCATATTGGATTGGATGTGGGGAATCCAATCTTTGAATACTGTTACTCTTTGAATACTGTTCAGCAATGCCAACTGTCTCAGGATATACCAGCTAAATTCTTAAAGAAGGCTTGTGAGTTTCATCATCTCTCATCAGCTTTCAAAGTAGTGGACAAGTTACCAGTTTGTTTCCAGGCACAGTCTGTAATGCAAATACTAAATGTTAAAGCCCTGAATAGCTTGGCAGCTAGGTACTGGAAGGATTATCTTTTCCCATATGAATCTTAAAGTTCCTTTCCTCATCTTAAAGTTCTTCTGCATGTATCCCTACCTTCAGAGTAAAGCCAGCTGAAGATACCCAGCTTATGGAATGCCTTCACCAGGAAAGTCAGCGAGATGCCTACACAAGCTTCAATTATAAAGCCAGGCTAAAAGAGTTTTACTCACCAAAGCTTTAACAGCTAATTTATGGCCTATTATTTTTATTCGTTTTAGACTGCTAATTTTAATTGTGCAATACTAGTTGTGCTATTTTTACTTGGGCATTTCTTCTGTTTATGTTAATAAGTTTATAGGTAGGGGAAGGACTTAACTTTCTTTTTTTACAGTTTTAGCTGTTTTTGAGCTGCAGATGATAAAACTAGAAATGCAGTTGTTGGCATCCTTCAGTCTCGAAAGACTATGGTGTCACGCTCTGAATGGTGGTTCTGGAACAGAATGTCCTCTCCAGAGCGCGAAGCCTGGGTAAAGTAGGTATGGAGGATAGGCTGTTACCCATGCAGCAAATCCCCCCTCTCCACGTCGCTGAAATGGTCCAATGGAAAGGCAGAGGCCAATACGCTTGGTTCCAGCGGCGTCGCAGGAGTTGCCAGAACATGACTGTATTCAGCCATGAACTGCCTCGGGGACTCTGGCTCCGGATTTTGCCTCAAGGTTGACTCCTGAAGCCTTTTCCATAACTGGATGTAGCCACAAGGCAGTGGAGGTTTGGGATCAGAGTTTTCCTTCTCTCAGATGAGCTGCCTTCCCAGGCTAACGAGTCCCATCTACCCGGTGGCTGTTTAGTCGCCTCTTACGACAAATACAGCCAAACTGAGGGCCTATTCTTATCCCCAGTCCCCAGAAATGCAGTATAAAACACTTATCACCCCCCCACACACATACACACACACTCTGCATATAACAAAGCCTACCTCCACATTGTGACCAAATATGACGACTCTGGAATAAGTGCAGAAAGGATCTAAGCCTAATCATGCACAGAGTGAAAATTAGCAGTTGCATACTCCATAAAGGTGTTGCAAGAACACATGCTATAAGTGCTAGAGGGGCCAATGAATTTTTTCGTTTGTTTCAAATTTAGTTCCAATAACTTTGTTCCCCTCATGCCTGGGTCCCCTTTGGCATGAAGTACCCATTCAATTCTAGCAGTTAGAGAATATTGAATCTTTGGCACATGTTGTATTTTATTGTCCCTGGTACAAAGATTTACGTATTGCTGTTTTGAAACCATTATTGACCTGCTACTCAGGGACCCGCAATGATGCAACTTTGCGTTTCCTTCCTTCAACTTCTGACAAGTTAATTATTACCCAATTTGCCGATTATCGCTATGCTACTATCCATAGGCGCAAAGTTAAATCTGTTGCTCCACATAGAACTGTTCATATATGAGTTTGTGGGAACCCTCGCCTTAAGGGCAGGCCATCTTTGTTCTTTATTTGTATTTATGCCTAATAAAGGTTAATGAAATAAAAATTCTAGCAGTTGGGTTTCATCACAAACCCATGCCCCTTTTCCAACAAGGTTTACTAAGCGGCTGCTGCTCTTCTGTAAACCCAAGAAGGTTATGCAAGCTCAGTCAGTGAAAAAAAAGTGAAAGTCTTGCCTTTTCCTTAAATGCAATGCTAAATTTAGATAATATTATTACCCCAAAGCAATTGCACAAGCAGAGAATACATCCCAGAGCAGTAAACAAAAAAGGGTTGCGAAAACATCCCACTGAGAAAAGTTAGTGAAGAGCTGAATCAGAAGGCTGAAACAGAAATATTTTTAAAGAAAAGGTGGGAGAAGAGCACCAACACCTCTCCTGTCACACAATATGCATATACAGAGGAGGTAAGAAAAGCATACTTTGTAGTCAACAAATCACAGGAATCTGGGGCCAGCAGGGGGCATGAGAAGGAAACATCTGCCTAACCTTTGCTGCGACCTAATTGTCACATTTAAAATCTGACTTCAGGAGTTCACATGCTAAAAATAAAGCAAGGAAAATAGTGCCTAGTATTTGGCAATCAAAACCGTTTGCCCACAGTAACCAAGATTACCTTTGACCCCACTTAGAATCACCACATAGTGAACAACCAAAGATGCTATAAAGCAGGGGTGTCAAACATAAGGCCCAGGGGCTGAATGCAGCCCCTGGAAGCTTTTTATCAGGCTCTCAGCTGCTCAGCAGTACTGAGGAGTTATTGCTAAAAGGGAAGCCCCCACAAAAATTGGGCTCTCCCATATCTTGAAATATGATAAAGATTTGTGTGTTTTGTCTTCTTTCATTTGCAGTTAATGAATTCCTAAGTGAGAAAAAGTGCTTATTTTTGGTTAAGAGTTGTTTAATGACATCACTTCCTGCCTAATGACATCACTTCTGGTCTTCAGCAGACAACATGAATGCCATTCGGCCCTTGATATGAAACGAGTTTGACAGCCCTGCTATAAAGCCTTTCCCAAGAACAGGAAAGAACAACTCCATTCCCATTTGGTGTAAAACAAGTTGTTTGGGTGCAGAGTCAGGTTCTCAAATCTGATCCATGTTGACAATGAAATGGGAACCAAAGGAATTAGGCTCTATCTGGTTTGCCATAGTATCCCCTGCTCTGCAGAAATTTGTTGCTTCCTTGTTTAAAGGAGCTAGCTACAGAAAACGCATACAAAATCCTATGCATTGCATTCCTATCAACAATAGCATGGTGGGGGGGAGAGGAAACAGTAAATACTGCAGGTAATGCAACACACCATGTAAGTGACCCTTCCCACTCACTTTCTGTGTCATTCAAAGCAATGACAATAATGCGCTGGCACTTGCTGAACAAAATGGCATCTCCTACACTTGCTGTCACTTCCCGAAATGGCTCTGATGGTGAGTGGGAGGGCTACTTACGCAGTGCACTGTGGCATCTGCAGTACTTATCATTCCCCCCTCTAGCTATGCTACTGCCTATCAAGTTATTTCCTGCAGTCAGCCCAGAAACCAGAAAGAGTTGATGATGGGTAACTGATCTCCAAGAAAGTCTGCCAACATCAGAGACTACCTTTGCCTAGGGCTTCTTTTTGAGCTCTCCTCAAGAAGCTTCACATATTCTCTTTTCACAAGACAACTTATGCAAGCCTTTTTTCTCTCCAAATAAGCATGCACAAACACCTCAGACACCCACCTATAAGGTGATCCCACAGATAAGTCGAGGGCAGGTTTTAAGCCAACAATCATGGAATTTTCTATGACCCTCGGTTAAGTCAGGGGTTAAACTTAGGGGGGTGTCTGACTATAGTTTTGTCTGATTTTACTTGAGGCCAGATCCTGAAAAATAACCCACCACTAATTGTTACCTAAGTGAGACAAGGCCATGAAGCCACTCATGCTAACAGACCAAACGTTTAATGAAGCAAATGTTATGCCATGCTATGAGTGTATGTAACCATTATGCTGAAACTAACCATTTATGTTTACTTATGTTAATAATGTTAATGTAATGTAATGTAATGGGTGAATTAGTTAAGTTTATATGTTTATGTTATGTTCATATGTTTAGTATGCCCACAAACAAATTTGCAAAAATCACTGCGTTTGTCTGAAGCAGGCCTGAAACAGCAAAAGCCGACAAGCTGTAAATCAGTCTCAAGCAAGCTGTCAAGAACAAGATAAGGTTCAAGCTTCAAAGCACTGTTTGTGAAAGAAGCTGGAATTTCCAGCTGTCAAGTTTAATTGGTATGATAAATGAAGCTAAGCTGTAGTTTCATTTTAAATCAGAAATACACTCCCAAGCTTGAATGTTAGAACAACTGAACAGAGACTCAAAAGGGGATTTTTGCATTCAGGCTTCCTTAAACCAGAGAGAAGAAGGCTTTTGGATTCTTAGAACATAAATCAGACAGGCTTTCCTTTTTGAACCAAATACAGTTTGATAAACACTGGGAAGGGCTGTTGAGACCAGAGTTTCATGTCAAAAGATCACAAAGTTAGCATGTAAGCCAAATGATGCTTCAATATTTTAATAGTTATTGCTTAGAAGTGTAAATTAATGTTAGTAGCATCAGAAGTGAATTTTAGCTGTTAAAATAGTTTGATTAAAACACAGAATAAGTGGAAGCCCTTAAATTAAAAGCCACAAAAGTGATTCAGAATGCAACCTTGAAAAGGCAGATGCCAAGCTAAAGTTAATTAGGAGTTTGACAAGGAGACCCTAGAGAAGTTACAGTTTACGGATAAAAATCTAGGCAAGGGCATTCCTAACTCTGTATGTCCCGCCTGTAACTTTTAATGAGAACCAGAGAATTACAACTGAAAGAGAGACAGATTAGGATACACTTGCACCATTAATTAGGAAGAGTTGTGGCAGATAAGAGTTTATACACAGGTCAGAGACATTTTAATGAGAAAGTCTTAGTAATGCAACTTCATATCTTGTTTGACAAATAGAGACAGCATGACAGGAACAAGATAGTAAAGTTGTCTATGAGAAAGCCCCTAATTAGTAAAGCATTCCTGAGAATCTCAGTCAGAGTCTCTAAGCTGACAGAGAAAGCTGAATTTAATTGAAATAAAGCGGAAAGTCTCTTAAAATCTTTATTTACAAATAAGAAGTTAGTTTGTTTTGTATAATTTTACACCACTATACATCACCCAAAGGTAACCATACACATATGGAGAATCACAACTAGAGAGGACTTAGTTTAAACAGAGGTTAGCAGAAAGTCCACAGTGTTTGATGAGACCAGACACAAAGAATGTTAGAGATAAGCAGGTGGCTCTTGCCAAGGTCAGGGGATAATTGCAAAAGACATATCAAACCTAGTACTGTAATAAATGAGTAAACAGTGCCACCTAGTGGTTTTTGAAATATGTATGCATTTGCCTTTTTTGGAACTTGTAACTTGAAACTGACCAATCCTGAGAAAGCTTCCATCTCTGATGTCATAACCCCAGCCAATGAAATGTAAGACTCCTCAGACAAAGAAGCCAAAATGCTATATAAGCAAGAGGTTCACACTGGAACACTGCTTTTTCACTGAGAGCTCTGAGAGTTCCCACATAGCTCTCATTGCTCTCTTCATTTGGACAGGAGTCCCTGAGAAGCCTGTCGCTGGCAACGAAATAAAGCTTGCAGACAATCACCACTCTTGCCTACTGAGTTTGCTTTTGAACTTTGCTGCTGACCTTGCAACATAAGAACTGTAGTCTCTAATTTATTAAAAAACATAGTAAAAGATCATAAGATAAATTTTTATTCTTTTTAAAGTCTTTACCATCTCTTTGTAAGCACTATCAGAGTAAGTGCACTGTAAACTACATACCAGTAAAACAGTGGTTCCCAACCTGGGATTCATGTATTCCCAGGGACACTCAACAGGACCTTTAGGGGTACTTGAAAAAAAATGGAATAATGGCAGAAAAAGGCAGGTCATGCTCCAGAATGCCTTGCAAGACAGGAATGCCTTGCAAGGACCAGCAAGGACCAGCAAGGCAGGTAAGGAGGTAGCTAGTTGGCTGTGAAAGCCCCACCCATAGCTAGTTTTTGGTCATCAATTCATCTATGAACCAGTGATTGAAAACCAGCACAGTAAAAAAGTGAAATATAATATGGAAAGTGATCAATCACCCAGAATTTCTCAGCACACTTCTGGTGCAAAACAGTGCAAAGACAGAGTCTTCCGTTCCTCAAACAGATAAAAAGAGAACACACTGTGATAAATACATGAAGTCTGGGCTTTCACAGGGCTTGTATTATTAATTACAAACATTTTGCTAAGATGAAGGGTACAATTTATGGAAATGGGCTGCCAGGAACATGCAAGTGCAAAAAGTTGGGAACTACTGCAGGAGAACCATGAATCAAATCCATCTTTAAGGTGTATGGTGTGTTAAGCCAGAAGCTCAACGTACAACATACAACCCATAACACATAACTGGGAGTGTGCAATTCAATTCACAGCAGAGAGATGCAGCTGCGTATATTTGCAATGCTTTTTACTAAGAAGTAGATCCACTGCTTTCCATGGGTGTTATTCTTAAGTTATGGTGCACTGAATTGTAGCCTGCTTCAAATGGAAAGGAGAATTCACATCCTGGTGTTTCAAAAAACAGACCTACTTTGCAAGCATTTGCAAAGCAGAACCAGGCTGCAGCAGAAGGAGAATAAAAGGTTAACTTTGGCTGGAATTTCCCCATTGCTGTAGAAACAAATTGCTTCTAAGGAGCTGTGCCTGCCTGCTGCTTGAGAAACTTGGTGCCTGCCTGCCTGCTGCTTGAGAAACGAAACTTTCCAGAGTTGAAAGGCTCTGCCCTCTGATTGACCTAGAGATAAGTCGAAGTGATAATTTGAGCTTGATTACTTGGCAAAACCAAGTGGGAAACCCTGGCCTCTGAGCGGCCCGCTTGAAGGCAGGCTGTGCAGCATGGCCTTTCCCAGTTTGAAGAGACACTTTGCCAACAGTCTGAGGCTAAGAGGCAAAGAAGGAAGGCCCATAGCCAGGGAGACAGACCAGGGACAGACTGCACTTGCTCCCGGTGTGGAAGGGATTGTCACTCCCAAATTGGCCTTTTCAGCCACACTAGACGCTGTGCCAGAACCACCTTTCAGAGCGCGATACCATAGTCTTTCGAGACTGAAGGTTGCCAATACAATACTTGGCAAAAATTTCATATACTATAGGGGGGTATCTATGGTAAGGTGGATTGTTTTCATTATTTTGGAGAGTACGCAACTGATACCTGGCAATTCTTATCTATTCCCAAGAGGTCGGAAATTGTCAAAGTCCACAGAGGCCAACATGTAACAGAAATCAAGTTTGGGAGGGCGGAAATGAAAGTAAGCATTCTGCTGCAACATATGGTGAGCCATGTCCAATTTAGCTACTGACAACTGTCAGGTGATATAAAAGCCACTTTCCTACCACATCTTCTCCACTTGCCTCTTCAGAATAAATTAGACATCTACCTGTTAAAGGTATTGTATATACAGGTCCAGCCTATTTATACACGGATTTTTTATACATGGATTTGACTCAACATGAATGGCCCCTGCAAATGAGAAGAAATGTGCTGATCCCTGGAGAAGGGGAAAAATGCATCCCTTTAATATCAGTTTTAAAAACTGAACAATCCTTTAACAACAGCCTCCTTAATGAGAGGGGGGGGCAGCAGGCTAACAATGCATCAATCCTTCTCTCTCCTTCCCCCTGAGCACATGAAAGAAAGGGATCATTTTGCATTGGTGTAGGTGTAGGGAGGGGCTGAGTGAAGTGCTGATGGATTGTCTTCTTAATGACTCTTATCTTAGAGTCAAAAGGTCACCAAGGCTGTTTTTCAATCACTGGAGCAAAGAAACTTTGTTTTTTAAATTGATTTGCTATAGTGCTATATTGATTTGCTATAGTTTTTTTTAATCCACCTGAGTGCTTGGAATGGAACCCACTGAATAATTAGTCTCAACCTGTAATTAAGTTCACTAGCCATGGATCTGTTATCTTATATTTTAAGAAACTGTGCACTTTAAGCAACCATTTTGAATCCTTCTCAGCAGGGACTGCATCACTCTGTAGTACAGCACCCAGTACACAAGAATGTGCATGATGCACTATGCAACATAATCAGCAGAAGTACCAGTTTTTGGAAGAGATGGCAAACTCACAAAGTCCCCCCACACAAACATCTAGAAAAGTAGCTTCCACTTCCATTTATAACCAGGGTTTCTACAGCCTCCTAAAATCTAACAGGATTTCCAAACAATATGGCAGTGGCATCTTGGCCAACAAGACAGCTAAAACTTATTTTCTTTGAATGGGAGCAGAGTAATATCTTTCACTTCACATAGTCAGGATTTAAGAATCCCAAATATGGCACTAAGGAAATTCAGCTTCTGTGCTGAAAAATGTTATCAAAGAGAAGTTGTTTTTGGGACCAAAAAAGCATTCCCCTTTACTCATAAGTAGCAAGAAGTTTGAACACACATAAAACCCTTTGTTGCAGCCATTATCTTTCCATCCTATATCAACAGTGCCTTGTTCTGTAACAGGAATACAAAAGTCTCTCCTGGTTGCATCATCACTGTCTGGTTCTCCAAATCTCCCATCTTTAAATTGATGGGGTGGGACAGAATCGTCCTCACCACTTGTAAATCACTTGATCTATTTTGGTTGGAACATGCAGCAGAAGAGGATGCCAAGGACTGGAGTTGTGTAGTGCAAGGAAGAGAGAAAGTTGGTTTTAACTAATCTGTTGATGAAAACCCAAGAGAGATAAATTTAAACCTAGACCAAGAACTCCACCATAGACAAAGTTTTGGAAAAAGCTGTGGGGAGCAAGGATTCTTGTCTCCTTACCCAAGCAAGGGCTGAGTTGGTCTCAGCACCTCCAGAGATGTAAAATAAGGACTTGCTAAGACCAAGGCCTGGTTTACTGTTAACTTGCCACAGTTCTTTGCAGGGGGCATCACTGCAAATTATTTTGTCCTCTTAATCCTCTTCAGGAACCATTCTCTAGCCTTTCATTTAATCTCAACAGGAGATTCCAAGTCCCTAGACACATCGGTCCCTTCCCTCCAGCTAAGCCATTTATTCCATGGATGTGTTTGCATTGGGATCACATGCACCTGTTGTGCTGATTAATTAAGAAATGTTTTCTGACAAAAAATCCAAAGGCTCTTTCATTCATGGATAAGATCAGAGACATCTGCCAGGAGGCAATTCAGACTAATCTCCTACATTTGATCAACATTATTTACTGTGCATCACAATCTCCTACATGTCTTTTAGGATCAAAGGCCAAGCAGAGCTGTATCAAACTTCAAGAGCCACAAACATCTTGCTGCCCAGACAGACAGCAACTCCTGAAAAATACACATTTTAAAAAGGAGAGGGACACATGCATGAACCCTTATGCAATGCCATTGCAACACAGTAGCACGTGAAAGACTGCTGCCACAGATGTTCCTGAACCCTTGGAGTTTTAGCAATTTAGATTCTAGCAATATAACATTTTTGAAAATTGGGATTTTATAATTTTTTCCTCATATGGCTCCCATAAAAGCAATAACTATTTATGGAATGAGACAGAGAGGGAACTCCTTGTATCATATTCCTCCGTCTTGTGTGAATTCCTCTGCTCATTCTGCAATTCTGACAAGAACTCTTGTTTCTGTTTGTAGTTTCATTTGAGGCATCTACCTGGCCACTGCTGGAAACAGGATACTGGTTTAGATGGACTTCTGATCTGATCCAGCAAGGTTCTTCCTGTATTTAAGTAAGATGTAGTAGGCTCACACCCAAAAGTCACACTCACTGTTCCCAGAACCTCCCCACTAATCGAATCTAGGGAACAGGCTGTTGGCTACAAAGACCAACAGAAAGACCTTCTGCAATGCATTACTTAACAAATTCCAGGACTGAGCCTGGGGCTGAGACTCAGCACCCAGGACAGGTTCTAAGGGTCAAATTAAGTCATTCTTTGTTCTTTGCATTAGCTGGGCATTCCTTAGCTCTTTCTCATGCTGTCAGCTCTGCTTAATGGATTTAAGGAGGAAAAGCTGTTTTCCTCTGGTGCTCTAGCTACAGCTGACAGGCTCAGAGCTTCGTCAGGTCTCTGCAATTACAGCGTGGCCACATAATCAAGATTCCACAGGAATTCCAGAGCAGCAGGCTGCAACAGAAGCGGGAGCAGCTCTGAGTGATAAATGTGTGCGCTATGGTAAGCAGAAAAACATGCAATGCATGAAATTCTGCAGAGATCGCAAAGAAAACATGAAGAGAAGTCATGACATCAGTCACTTCTGCATCAGACACTCACACATAAAGGCTATTACTACTATTTTCCCCCACAATTATGTTGCACTGGTGTGCTAGACAGTGTACAGAATATAGCCTATGCCTTAATGATTAGGCATTCAAGTTAGACTGATGGGGCCAGAAAGTGCTTAACAATGAGTGTGAACAGGACTTCTATTAATTTGGGATTCTAGCCCTGCAGCCCTGAAAGGAGTCTTTAAAATGTTCATATGTGGAACTACATAACACCAGGACCTCACAGGTGCAAACAGAAGGTGGTCAGTCCACACAGAAGCAAAATGCTGTGCCATCCACAAAAACGTTGCCATGCACATGACAAATGAACAATATTGGAGTCCTTCAATAATTTTCCAAGCATATTACAGCATTATGTCCAATCCCTCCCAGTATTTCATTTGTTTTCAATACTGAATCCCAGTGGTTCCCAAACTGTGAGCTGTGACTCCCAGGGGAGCTGCGGAAACCAACCAAGGAGCCACAGAATCCTAGTGAAAAACCTGCCACCCTATGCAATATATAGGATTGTAGCCCTAATTGGGAGCTGCGGCCAATGGCCCAGGAGATCAAGGGAGCCGCCAGCTGAAAAAGTTTGGGAACTGCTGCTGTATCCTAAAAACGCAATCAACAACTCAGGCATTATTCATAACTGAACTATATAAAATATTATAAATGGTACTCAAAGTGGTTCACAGCTGCATCAAATAGGTAAAAATGTCAATTAACACAGACTACTCAACAAAGGATCAACAAACAGTGGCAGAGTATCAATGCTTTCCCATCAGGTAAAATCAAAAAGAAAAATACACATTAAAATCAACAGGAATAGACATTTTTCTTGACTCAAAAAAAGAAAGAAGTGTGCCAACCAAAGAGCAGAGAATTCCATGGTGTAAGCGTCACTTAAAGGTTCTACTTACAGAGCAGAGTCTAATGAATCGATTCTAATGTTTCAGGTTAGGGGCTCACTCAGAAGGCAGCACTTCATAAAGTACTGAGAATACAAACTGCAAGGAAGCTTCAGCTGAGAGAACCTGACTGAAAAAAGAATGGAGCCAATGCTGTGAACTTAAGGAAGGCTCCTCCAAACCCCGGCCCGGAGGCCAGATCCAGGGTTTGGGGAAAGTGCTCCATTCTATGAACAGAGCTTATAGTTCTACCTCCATGCTGCTCATGTTCTGAGGAAATCTGGGCACCAGGATGTTCTGGGCAGTCACATCTGCCAGGACATCCTATTGCACAGCCTTCTGGGATGCTGGGCAACAGACGTGACTGCCCAGAGCATACTGGTACCCAGATTTACTCTGAATACGAGCAGCTCAGAGGTGGAATGGTAAGCTCCGGTTTGAAAGGGGACCGCTTTTCAGTCGGACAGTGGTTGCAAGTTGGGCAACCACTTGCTAAGGGAAACAATGACCACCCTGGACTCCAAACAGGAAATATGTTTCCATCTGCCCTACAAAGAGAGAATATTGCTTGGAACGTCATAGGTTCTCAATCATCATGTCATTGGCAAAAGTGTGCATGCATACTTCACCTGTCCCCTAATGCTGTCATGGATGGTGAATGGGAGAGCACCAATATCAGTTTGTCTTGGGACAGGTATCTTTAACTTCTCAAAGAGGCAACACAAACCTTTCCAGGCATATGATGTTCCATGTCGCCAGAATCCTTCTACTATATCCCAATGAGTTCATTCTGATCCTGCCAATATGAACCCACATACAATAGGTGGATACAATCAGTAAGCACAATGGTCAAACTTTTAAACCAGCAATTACTGGAAACAGATAATAGTTTGGCAGTTCTTTATTTCAGGATACTAACAATTCTAAAGGGCAGCAGCAGAAAGGTCAAAATGTTCAAGACTTGAGCTAGGAAAAACTTTTGGGGGGGGTGACAATCACATTGTCAAAATTTCAAAGCTGGGGTTATTTACAGTGACAACTCTCAGGTTCAGGATAGAAGAGGGCTACAAAAAATTAACAGAACACATAAGTGAGAGAGGGCTGATCACTACTGGATACAACTTCAGCATTCAAGAGATACATTTGATTTTACATTCCTCACCTCTCCCTACACTGTAGGGATGTGGCCTACAGCCACCTCATGAGCAGTTTATCCTGCTCATCTAAACTTTATGACAGTGAAAAATCCTCAGGGAAAAGTATGGTCTCTATTCTATACATCATCTAGTGCCAGTCAACATAAATACTAGTGGTCTCCAACACAGCTTTCCCTTTAAAAGAAGGTCAGTTAGATGAAACACTGTCTTAGATTGTAACAGGACATCTCAGACACAAAAAGGAGATTTTTGAAATGAAATATTATAAAGCTTCAAATGTAATAATTTCTTTAACACTTTTAGATTTACTAACTTACTCTAACTTACTATTAAGACTATTTATACTGTACACCAGTGGTTCCCAATCTGTGACTCACAAAGCCCTGGGGCGTTGGGACACTTCCCAGGACACTGCAAGCCGCCTGCTGCCTGGCAGCAAGACTGTAGTGCAAGGCTCAGCGCAGCTGGCAGAGCTGCAGCTTGTGAAAACCAGCCCGCCTGCCCTGACCCTGTTTGGAGGCTTGCATTAGGCCTCCAAACCCAAAAATGAAAGATGGTGATGTCACTGTGTGACACAATTCATGTCACCACCACTCACTTCCAGTTTTTCATGGTGTTGCATGTAAGTTTGGGAGTTGCTGCCCTATACCATTTTTTTTAACAAAAAGAGTTCAAATCAGTTTACACAGCAAAAACAAACTGCTTCCTGTCCCAGAAATATTTACAATCTAAAGATGAAGAAGAAATGTTAGCAAATAGCCTGGAAAAGATAAACAGCTGTGTTGAATATGGACTTGCTCTCCCCCAGCTAAATATAAGAGTACCACCGTTTCAGTCTAACAGGTTTACAGGAGAGTCTGAAAGTCAGCGATGAAGTACATGCTTTTCGTGAAGCAGATCTCAGGTTCCATCTAAGACGCACTGCTAGTTAAAGCAATCTCAAGTTATTGGAACTGAAAAGGAATCTCTGCTGGAGACCCTCAAGAGCCACTGCTAGTCAAAGCAAACACTGGGCTAAGTGGACCAATGGCTGTTCATAACTTTATTTCAGGAGGTTGCCCTGGATACGAACTTTTGGGGGATGCTAAACCACCTGCACAACAAAACTTTCATTTTGTTAGACTGGGACAAAGGCAAGCTCTCTGTTTACTGGGTATCGCCATCAAAAGGGGTGGAGAAGAGAACAACTGCATCTTCCTTGACTTCCAAAAAAAGTGGCAGTCACTCTCCCACTAATGACAGGAAATATTTCCTCGCGTACATTTCATAAGCTTTAAGAAATATCATACCCTTGAGAATGGGCAAGTTAATTCAGCGCTATCTTTAAGACTGGTTTCCCCTATTAAGAGGGATGGGTGGGATGGAAGAGGAAAGTGGTGCGCGATAAAATCCAGTTTATGGTTACAGAAATTCCCAGGACATTTACAAGAATTTTTTTTAAGTTACAGGAAACTGTTGCTAAGTAATATTTCTACCTAAGTAAACATTACAGAACACTGTTTCCCACACACAGAGTTCTGAACTTTGCCACTTTCTGAAAAGCAAATCTCAGTAGTCATGAAAGGAACTTTCACAAAGCTGTGAGCAAAGAGCAATTCAAGGACCACAGAACTTTACCAAAAAGACCCCTTTTGACAAAGGTTCCACAGCAAGAAGCTCTCCTTGAAGTCTCAACACACCTTTGGAAGGGCTTATAGCTCAGAGGTGCCAGGCAAGTTTTGCAAACAGGAGAGATCCAGTACAATTCCAGTATCTCCTGTTAAAGGATCTCACATTACAGGTACTGAAAAAGACTTTTACCTGGAGAGCTGCTGCAAGTCAAGGTAGACCTGGACTCAAGGGTCTGACTTTTAAAATAATAAAATAAATATACAGCCTGCCTTAAAAGAAATCAGGAGGTTAAATAAAAATAATGCTTTTATAAAATCAGAGTATAAACTCAATTATTAGAAACAATAAATAAAACATAAAAGGGAGGGATGACATGCTGCATAAAACGCAGCACATAACCTGTCACACCAGCCTAGTCATTTGCAGTAACTTAAAATTAAATTAAATTAAAAAGCTGAAATTGATATAAAAATCCCAATAACATGGAAGATGTCTTAAGTGCATAAAGGAGAGAGTTCCAGAGAAGTGGTGCTACAACTGAGAATGCCCTGCCTCTAGACAACATACTCGACACCTCCTTCGGAAGTGGCACTCTCTTATATTAGGCAGTTTCATAGAAGAGGAGACTTGGTAGGAATGAACATCCTACATCAGTTCATGTTCTTCTCACTCCATTTTCCCAGCCTCTCTCTCTTCCCAAGCTTTTCTCATGCTCTTCTCTGCCATTAATTCACCATTACAAACCAGTAACTGAGAAAACTTAAAAACAAAGAACCTCTTCTCTAACACAGCTCAGAACCAAAAACAATTAAACCAAGTTGGAATTTCATTTTGTGAGCAAAACTGCTTCCTCCAGTGGAAACAAAGACACAACGAAAAGAAATAATTACAAGGGAAAGAAATGAGAAATTTTAAAAAAGAAATTGAGAAAAACCCTCCCCTTGCCAGATACGCAAGGTCAAGGAAACTGCACTTTCCTCTATTTTGTCTGCAACAGCAGATAGAGGAGAGTGAAATTAGCTCAAACAGAACGTGGTGGGGTATGTTTTTTGGCACTGGAAGGAGAACGTTGCACTTCTCTTAAAACAAATAGCTTTGTGTAGTACAGCTGGATGCATCTAGGCACCTACAAATCAATGGATTCTGAGTGCCTCAGGTAAACAGATGCAGGAGAGTATGTAAAGAGAATTCATGCAGCTTATATTTTGCAAGGGGCCTTGGTCATGTGTCTAGAACAGGGGTGTCAAACATAAGGCCTGGGGGCCAGATGCTGCCTGTGGAAGTATTTATCCCACAGGCTCTCAGCTACTGAGGTGTCACTGCTGCAAGGGTAGCCCACATAAAAATTGGGCTGTCCCGTATCTTGAAATCTGATAAAGATTTGTGTATTTTCTCTTCTGTCATTTGCTGCTAATGAGTTCCTAAGTGAGAAAAAATGCTTATTTTTGGTTATGACCTGTTTAATGACATCATTTCCTGCATAATGACATCACTTCCGGTGCTCAGCTGGCATCATGAATGCTTTTCGGCCCTCTGTATGAAATGAGTTTGACACCCCTGGTCTAGAAGTTAACCCAGTGGAAAGGAACCACTGCAACCCATGCACTCTTCAGCCAATTACCCAGAACTAGCAGGTTCCAAAGTGTTTTTAGAAGGGGATGGGAGAACATGATGCTAACATCTGACTAAAAAAAGATTACAGCACTGATGATGATTACAACCATGATGCTGGGACACTAATCCACAACTAGGCAATATACCCATCTGATGGCCTATTCCAGGGGTGCCCAAACCCCTGGGGCCATTTGCGGCCCTCAAGGCCTCTCAATGCAGCCCTCGGGGAGTCCCCAGTCTCCAATGAGCCTCTGGCCCTCTGGAGATTTGTTGGAGCCCACACTGGCCCAACACAACTGCTGTCAGCGTGAGGGTGACTGTTTAACCTCTCGCATGAGCTGTGGATGAGGGCTCCCTCTACTGCTTGCTGTTTCATATCTGTGATGCAGTAGTGGCAGAAAAGAAAAGGCCAGCCTTGCTTTGTGCAAGGCCTTTTATAGGCCTTGAGCTATTGCAAGACCTTCATTCAATCATGTAAGTTCATCTTTAATATAGTCATTTATGTCAACTTATATAAATTTATTCAAATTTTAAATGTAAATTAATTCTTTTTTTCCCCGGCCCCCGACACAGTGTCAGAGAGATGATGTGGCCCTCCTGCCAAAAACTTTGGACACTCCTGGCCTATTCTAAACTAGAGGAAATCAGGGGATGTGCATCATGTTCATTCAAAAAGCTGGCAGCCAAACACACACAGAGTAAGTTCAGTAAAGTTATGATGGCTTGTTAAGTTTTTCCCATGCTGTTATTCAACTGGAGAGTTGCCACTCCAAATGTTTTGGGTTTGCAAAACAAATAAATTGAAAAGCAATCTATAAGGAAGCTTGGAGGTAAGTAAACTCATTCTTGAGTTTAGCAAGCAATCAAAGCAAGCAATTTGTTTTTCTATCTTCAAGAGAGCCCAAAACACTGACATAAGAAATTTCCAATGAACATGGTTATGATAAAGTTTCAAAGACAACAAATGCACACAGACACAACCCATTACTAAGCAATTCTGAACTTTAGAACATCGATACCACACAGCATCAGTAATCTGACTTACCTAATATGTTCACATTGACTTTTTAACAAATCCTCCAACTACAAGGTTAGGCAAGGCTTCAGCATATCCAAATAGGAATGTACATTCACACAGAAGTGAATATTTACTTTTGTGTGAATTTACATCCCTATTCAGTTATGTTGATCATATAAAAATGCTATGGTCCTTTGGGAAATGCTACTTCCTTAAATGGGATCAAGAAGTTTAGAAACATGCTGAACCTTCAAAGTATGGTCAAATCCATTTAAATGCCACAGATGTTGTGGTAGCTGCAAAAATCTACAGCTTAAGAGGATTCATAGTTCTATAGGTAACTACAAGCCATGAGAGAGAAGATGACATTGTATAACACAGCCGACAACATATGTTCACTATTACCAGGGATAAATGGTGACTATTGTTTGTAAGATCTGGTTGGCCACCACTGGCAAACAAAATAGAAGACCAGATTTATAGGATGGTTTTACACATCCTATAAATTCTTAGGAAGTGGAAGATAATTTATGTTATGATACCAGCGCCACACAAATATATTTGACCCTCCCTTCCCCACCCCAGCCCCAAAGGATCACGTTTAACAGCTCAACCATTTAGTGAGACACAAGTTTTTATCTTTGGTTGATTACTTGGTCACTTTGCTTCTTGAAGTCATGGGGCTTTCACACTGTTGAGCTAAGGAGGAGCTGTAGTTTAGTGGAGGAGCATATGCTCTGTACACAGAATGTCTCAGACTCAGATCCTACCAGTATCTCCAGGTAGGGTGGAGAAAAACTGCTGTCTGAAATCCTGGAGAGCAGGGCTGCAGACAGCCAGAGTCAATACCACAGAGCTAGATAAACCAATGGTCTGACTCAGAAATGGTATAAAACCATTTCTTATGTTACCCAAGCAATACAGGGCCCCTCAAAAAAATGCACACATATTTTAATGAGCTCTAAATCATAAATACTTCATTGCAGAAAACCTGTAACACTCAAACATCTACAGGAAGCAATTAAAGAGATGTGTGGAACTATCCCGGCGCACACATTCCTGGATGCCTGTAGAGCCCAATCCAGCTTTCCAGCACCATTGCATTTGCAACACAGTTCTGAGGTAAGCGAACAAACATCCCCTTACCTTGAGGAGGCCTCTGTAACTGCCCTCCCACTGCAGGATGCAGTGCATGTCCCATTGCCAAGGCTGCATCAGTACTGGAAAGTTGGATAGGATTGAGCGCTTAGGGTCCAATCCTATCCAATTTTCCAGCGCCGGTGCAGCAGAGCCAGTGGAGTGTGTACTGCACCCAGGGGTGGGGAGGCAGTCGCAGAGGCCTCCTCAAGGTATGGAAACATTTGTTCCCTTACCTCGAGGCTGCATTGTGGGCTGCACCAGTGCTGGAAAGCTGGATAGGATTGGGCCCTCAGTTAGCTATGTCAGCAGTGTACAGGTGCCAATGGAGAACACTTCAAGCACTTGGTCTAATTCAGGGGTGTCCAAAGTTTTTGGCAGGAGGGCCACATCGTCTCTCTGACACTGTGTCGGGGGCCAGGGGGAAAAAAGAATTAATTTACATTTAAAATTTGAATAAATTTACATAAGTTTACATAAATGAATATATTAAAGATGAACTTATATGAATGAATGAAGGTCTTACAATAGCTCAAGACCTATAAAAGGCCTTGCACAAAGCAAGGCTTGCCTTTCCTTTGCTGCCACTGCTGCATCACAGATGTGAAACAGCAAGCAATGGAGGGAGCCCTCATGCCACAGCTCATGCGAAAGGTCGAACAGTTGGCCGTCATGCTGAGAGCAGTTGCATCGGGCCAGTGTGGGCTCCAACAAATCTCAGGAGGGCCAGTGGCTCATTAGAGACTGGGGGCTCCCTGAGGGCCGCATTGAGAGGCCTCGAGGGCCACAAGTGGCCCCCGGGCCGGGGTTTGGGCACCCCTGGTCTAATTCATTAATTCATTAACTGGGTCAAGCAACTGCTTCTGTGTATGCCATATACAGGGAATTATAGTATATGAATGAATCACAGCATAATAAATTAGACACCACGAAGTGTGTACACATTATCTTGAATCACCTTATAATAATATTGACTTGGACATCACTGGAGAGTCATAGAAATAGGACTGATAGAAAGGAGAGGGGTGAAAGAGAGAGTTACTTCTTTTTAAACGAAGTAAAAGGAGCTTTTTAGCTCCTGAGGTCTAGCTAAATAATGAGGGCTATTACTCAAAAGAAATCATAAATCAATTATCGATCAAGTCTGTATAAATTTGCATACAACTGTTTTGAAGAAAAAAGCATAAATACTTCATTTTGAGATTGAACGCATATTACATAGTAGAAGTTGTCTTCGAAGAGGAACTCCCCCTTCTCTCACACTAGTCTCACATGCAGTGCAGTTTTAATAAGTGTATTCTTAAAATCTGCTCCACAGTTAATTGGGGTGCCTTATTAATTGATCAAGTTCTTTTTAATATTCATTTAATCCAATTCTGCTGCGCTATAAATAACACAATTTTGTTACCAAGGATTTTAGTAAACATAGGATTAGAGAGTTTACGCAGCAACCATACTGGGTCATTCCATGACTCATCACACTGTTTCCAACTGACTTCCTTAGATTTTCATGAAATTTGGGGTGCTTATTTGTCCTAATAAGCAAATAATGTAATGCAAAAGTACCAGATTTTAGCAGCCTATGTTCATTATGTGAAATTTTATAGCTATGTACATTTTCAAGATTTTAATCAATAAATGGCAGGGTAGTGATATTTTAACTAGCTGTAACTCAGACACTAATTGGGATATAGAGCTTGGGTGGTCTCTTTTTAAAGCTCTTTTAACAAGCTTTCATATGATATGACACATATGAGTGAATCTGGGTCACATTTATCTTGATCATATGTATGTGTTACCTCTCATATCTTACGATACCATCATCATCCCAAAACACTTTTTGGGAGATAGTTGGACAAGTAATTCTGAGACTTTTTTCAAGTTTTTAAAAATGAGAGCTGATTTTAAATTGAATTTTTAAAAATTTTAAAAATTAAGCCCATTGTGTCATATATCACATGAAAGCCAATTAAAAGAGTTTTAAAATGAGACTACTCCCAGTTCTATATTACAACTGGTATCTCAGTTACAGTTAGTCAGAATATCACTATCCTGCCATTTATTGATAAAACTTTGAAAATTTACATAGCTCTAAAATTTCACATAATGAACATAGGTTGCTAAAAATTAGTATTTTTACATAAGATTGTGTATTTAAGTTTTATCATACAAGTATGACAAGTTTTATCAAATCTAAGAACACAAGGTAGAAAAACATAAAGGCACAAATCCTAATCCACTTTCCAGCACTGGCATAGCTGTGCCAATGGAAAATGTGCTGCATCCTACAGGTGGCTGGCACTCATGGAGGCCTCCTCAAAGGGAGTGTTTATTCCCTTACCTTGGAGCTGCATTGCCTTTATGTTGGTGCCGGAAAATGGGTTAGGATTGTGCCCTAAGTGTGATGTTTTGACATGGAATGACCCCACTAGGCCATACTGCAATAAAAACTGAAAACAAAGAAACAGACAGCATGCATCAGCAATATATTCTGCTCCATAACCCTACCTCTCTGGCAATGCTCGAGAGTCCAACAGCGTTCAATGAAAATGCCATTGATTACAGTAGCAGGGCAATTGCTCTTCCCTTGCATTGCTCCCGGACACACATCTCCACATTCTTCTTTATCATCCTTGTTGGCAACAATGTAGTTATCTTCAACAGAGTCTAAAATCCGAGACCAGTCAATAGTTGACAAGTAGCAGAGTTCATCATTCTTTTCAATCCGCACAGCCCCACGAGTGATGTTCATCAAGTTGTAAAGGCCAATCTCTCTCATATGGACCATCTCAAAGATGACCAAAGCATAGTTGAAAAAGAGGCGAGTCCCTCGAATCACAGTGAGGTTAGGGAAAAGCTTCCTGAGGCTCTCCAGGCCGTAGACCCGGAATAGTAGCAAATAGTCAGTTATCAGTGTCAGCATGGGGAAGCTTAGGTCCCGAAAGTCCTCAGAATTGGTTTTGAAGAGAAGCAAGATCTGCAAGTGTCCCTCAATCACAGTGCAGTTCTCAAGCATGAGGAACTGGGTAATATTGTTGCGGATGTCCACACTTTGGCAAACTGAAAGAGAATCAAAGAGTTAAAAATAAGCAAGAGAGTTCTGTTTTCCATGGCCAACATGCCTCTTCAACTAGCACAACTCATGGCCCAATCCTATGCTGCCCGCCTACGCTGTGGTACACAGCACCGAAATGACCACCTCTGTATCCTGCGGGGTAGGAGAAGCAGTTGGAGAGACTATCAGGTCCCTTATCATGTGTACTGCCCCCGCAGACCCGATGGGTCTACTCTGATCTGCACCAGCAAAATCACTAGTGTAGATTCAAGTAGTTCGTGTCAGGCTTTCAGGTGCAGGATGGGGAACAGGATATGGCAGCAGCCTCTGCCACTGCCCTCTGCCTGAGCCTGAGCAGCCCTGTTGGCCACCCTCCCCCTGCCCAGAAGCGCCTTCTAGCTGTTCAGTGGGACACTTACCATTGGGAACTTGCCCTGCTCCTGCTGCCAGAACAGAGGAACAGCACCAAGTTGCATGAGCCTCTCCACCAGAACCTTTCCCCTCCCAGCCACTACAACATGCCTTACAGCATGTTTGCAATGGCTGTAGCTTGGGCAGCACGCATAAGTGGCGCTGCCTGGCTGGTGGCTACCCATGACCTGCCCATTCTGAAAGCTAGAGAATCTTTTCAAAAACATACTCAGTTTTATAAGTCTGCATGCCACCTTTCAAAATAAATGTGCCCAGGGCGATTAAAGATACAGACATAAAAATAAAAAATAAAAAAGTAGAAAATACTAGATTAAAACCAAAGTTAAAAACAAGCAACAATAAAATAAACTAAAACCCTGAGAAAACAAAACAATCTTTGCTTTCAGATAACTCACTTATTCACAAGACAAAGTTACTAGGCACATAGCTTTACTTGCAGAATCAGAGGGAGCCAAGCATGATGTCTAAATCCAGTAAGGGACTCCCGCACTACGGGACTGTCAACAGTACAAGCAGCATAACCAGCACCTCAAGGACACAGAAGTCATGGAACACACTATGAAGAACGATCTGTAGAGCATCTCCCTAGAATTCTTCACTGCTGAACTCTTGAATTATTCCAACTACACAAACGAGTTCTTCAAAGGTATTCACTTTCTAGGGTTGTGAACTATTCTTTTGTTTCCAGAAAGCAATGTACTTGCCACTTAACAGCAATCTCAGCTTTAGTTCCTGCCGAGGTGCTAAAACAGGGCATGGTCTGAATGTCATATCTCGACATTGCTACCTTAATGAAATGAAACATGTCTTGGTTTGATCAGTGCCTAAATGGGACAGTCCCTGGGAACACCACAAACACCAACCTGAATTCCCTTGTAGATGAAAAGGCAGGATACATATGTAAATCAAACAAACCAGATAGGGACTTCCATGATGGAATGGTTCTCTCCATCCACTCCTCCAAAAAATTCCTACATATCAAAACTATTTTCTCCCTGACATGGTAAGCTAGTACCATTTTCCCCAATAGTTTGAGGCAAAGAAGTAAGGCCCATAGCCAGGGAGACAGACCAGGGACAGACTGCACTTGCTCCCAGTGTGGAAGGGATTGTCACTCCCAAACTGGCCTTTTCAGCCACACTAGACGCTGTTCCAGAACCACCTTTCAGAGCGCGATACCATAATCTTTCGAGACTGAAGGTTGCCAACATATTTAGCTTTGAATAGTGAATTATTTTCTGTATTGCAAAGCCACTTGGGGTCTTTGAAAAGCAGCATTTAAAAAACCCCAGTACAGTCATGTGACTCCTTAAACCCCCCGCCCCACACACACACACAAGGTTTACTGCCTCAGTGAGAATCAAGGCTTATTCAGCACACTTGAGATCAAAAGAGAAAAACAAGTCACATTTGTGAACAAATATACCTAAGTCACATGACAGAGCCTCCCTGCCTCCCTCCCTCCCAATCTGGCATCTTGCAAGGGAAATTATGTTTTCGAAAAAGTTAAGCATCTGGTCCACTACAGCATGGCCTTGATCAATGAACAATTTAGGTTAGGAGATTGTTGAAACAATGTCCAAGAAAGAGCATTCCAGCCTGCATTCTACAGAACCCATTTATTTAGTGAGGCTACCACAGGAAGGAGGCAGAAAAAAAATCAGATCACACAGATTCAACCTGGACCCAGTACTAGTTGTGATCTTAACAGTAACATTTCCATCTATAAACTACACTTGATTTCATCATCAGCATCAAAGAGCACAAAAGGACCTCACACAGTCTTTCACCCATTCAGCAAAATATTTATATTAAACTACAAGCAACGCCTTTTTTGTGCATGAGGAAAAGAATGCCACTCCAAAATTTCAGCTGGCTTTTCAATACAATCTTGCTTATATTAATGTACTGGAGTGGACTTGTTTAAGACAAAGCAATTTTTAGATCATGGTGGGCAGGGGTACTTCCACGTCTTCTTTTGTACCTGTCACATGTAATTCTGACCAGTCATACAGAAGCTCACTGTGCAGTGGATTACTAGTATGTTGGTTACAGAGACTACCCTTATGATTAATCCCAGTTTCTCTCCTGAAGAAAGTGTTCCTTCCAGCCATGGGGGCTCAAACACTTTCTCTGAAAAGACTTGTGAGTGTATTACTACAATAGCTCCAACAATGGGAGGGGAGGGGATGTGCATGTGTGGTCGGTCAGAAATGGGGCATTTTCCCATCATTGGTGGCAGGGGTTATCACTGTGTTTCTTATGCCTGGGAGCAGGTGGGGTACCCCTTCCATTGTGGGTGAGTGGTGTTGGGGTTTCTACAGATGCTAGCAAATTTGGTAAGAGGCCTCTGCCAGCATGAAGTTGTTTGGACTCTTATTTCTCCCTACCTGCTATGTGCTGATGGGCTTAGACCAGGGGTCCAAAGTTTTTGGCAGGAGGGCCACATCATCTCTCTGACACAGTGTCAGGGGCCGGGGGGGGGGAAGAATTAATTTACATTTAACATTTGAATACACTTACATAAGTTTACATAAATGAATATATTAAAGATGAACTTATATGTATGAATGAAGGTCTTACAATAGCTCAAGGCCTATAAAAGGCCTTGCACAAAGCAAGGCTGGCCTTCCCTTTGCTGCTGTTACTGCACCACAGACGTGAAACAGCAAGCAGTGGAGGAAGCCCTCATCCCACAGCTCACGTGAGAGGTCAAACAGTTGCCCTCATGCTAGTGCGGGCTCCAACGAACCTCCGGAGGGCCAGAGGCTCACTGGAGACTGGCGTATCCCTGAGGGCTGCATTGATAGGGCTTGAGTGCCACATGTGGCCCCAGGGCCGGGGTTTGGGCATCCCTGGCTTAGACTATGTCATTGTTATTGTTCGGTTCTCTTATACACAAATAAAGGATGTTTGGGGGGGCTATGACAGATGTTGCTTGGATATAGCAGGGACGCTGGCCCCGTCTGTACACAGGACTGCACTGTTAAGTCTCCTAGCACAACATGAACTAAATAACTACGTGGAGCTCCTGGATATCACTGGATGAAATACAGAATTTAAGGTACATTGCATTTTCAATAATGGACGGGAAACAGGAATATATTCAGTCTAGACCAACAGTCTCCAAACTGGAGACCGCTGCACACTTCAAACAGCCTCCCCGCACTACTGGAGCTTACCATTCTGCAGGAGAAGCTTTGACCATCGCTGCTGATCACCTCCCATGTTCACTTTGCCCTGCTGTGTCTGCCAAGAAATCCAGGAACAGAGCTTGCTGGGGCAGCAGAACGTGGAAGCAGCAGGGTGAATATGGGGGTGACTGGCAGCAACAATTGAAGTCCTCCCTGTAGTACAGTAAGCTCCATTCACAGGGGGAGGGATTAGTGGGGGAGCCAGATCAGGCCCACGGGTCGGAGTCTGGAGAGCCATGATCTAGACAAAGTGCTTCACACCTCCTTGTTTTAACTTTTGCAAGGCATAAGTCACCTTTCAACCAAGAGACTTGCTCTGGGACACCATCAGTTTTGTTTTCTTTTAAATTCATAAAGCTTATAAAGCTCATAGAGGGCTGATCCAGCAAGGCTCTTCCTATGTTCCTATTTTGCTCAATGACCTCAAATTTTGATCTCATTAAAATTGAGATTCTGTATACAGTGTTACATTTTGACTTCTTTAAAAAAAAATCTACTTTGAAACAAATCTACTTTGACCAATGCATTTTAAAACTTGGTCTTCTGTCTCAGGTGCAACCCCCCTCCTCCCACAAAAAACAAAGCACAAAGCAAAAACAAATGTACTTCAAAAAGACATAGTATGTATGAACAAGAGCTACAATACCAGCATTTCTAGGAAGGTAGTAAACCTTCACGACAAAAGAGGAATTAACTGTACCAATGCAATAGAACAGTGCAGCTAAGGACAATTCTAGACAGAGGATTCTGAAAGTGTCAGGTGCCATCTGGGAAAACCATCTCTCCTCTCAACAGATTAGGAATAACTAAGGGTGTAGACATGACCATCACCAGTGATGCTGTTTGGTTACCCATATATGTTTTGGCTTCAGATAATGGTCATTCTACATGTATTTAACATTAGGGGATATGCTATTCAATTATCAGGACAAAAATGGTGGTGCATTGTAATTTACTAGCATCAGAAATACATGCAAGAGGAGATTTGGTTGTGCTTAATTTTTAGCAAAGATTATTTATAACAGTAATGAGCTGATTAATGATTATTTCTTCATTCTGATCACTTATATATAGTTTTGTCATGGTCATGTTTTTGTATATATTTTAGAACTTTAAAAAAGAAAAAGGTTTTGATTTTGTATGCTCTTTCAGCAGCAGGTCTAAAGGCCAAATTCACAGAATGCAAAAACGGCTAGCTGACAACTTTGAGCTTTTCCCTTCCTCCATAGTCCAAACCAACAATGTTGTATGTGTCGGGTAGGGAGAAGGTTGTCTGTTCCCCATTTCTCTTCTGGCATCAGGGATTGCCACACCTCACTGCAGGATGGAACAGATTCGTGACTCAGTTATGCAGTTGTTCTAGAGGCAGACAAATTGCACTGTATGGTTGGTGGGAAACTGATTATCCTATCCTTCACTAATCAACCAACTCAATGATCTTCAAGGCTTTTTGCCTTTTTTCCTAGCATGTGGCTCTGCTTACTCACCTGAGGTACCTGTAGGTGCCTTTGGTCTATGTGCTCTTGCATGCAGCATATTGTAATCTGTGACTTTCAACCAGTGACTCAGATTAACATCCTTTCCAGTCTTATAAACTACATACACTATCTAAATATAATCTTATATCCATCTTTCAGAATCTTCTATTTCTTCTGCATTCAAAAGATGTCTCTTAAACTTACTGTTTCTGAAAGTCTGTGCCCAGAGAGCATACATGTGGCTATTCATGTATTAAACATCAGTTCCTGGTTAGAGAAAGTTTGGTATAAACTAGACACTAGCTTCACAGCATAATTCATTAATAAAACATGCACTACAACAGCTTGTACTTTGGGCGTACTCAGATCAGGATGTTAATGGCAGAGGTAATTGTTATCGCCACAGCTATTTGGGTTATTTTTGTGTTCATGGTAGTTGAGGTAAAGTTTATAGTTCAAACCATAATTTTGTGGTGTTGCCTGTGGTTATAATCATTCAGTAAAGTGAAACCACAGGCTGATGTAGTGTGTGAATCCTGAAGCAGCATGATATTCCATAATACATACTAAATGAGCAGCATAAACTCAGGTTTATGTGTTTAGCTCTTTCCAGGCAACCGAACCCCAAAAGATCAGCAACTAGAAGGAATTAATACTTCAACACAGCATTCCATCCTCTTTATACTTGTTAGTATCTTCCACATAAAGCCATAACTATCTAGAACATATTTACTACAGACAGACACCCTAAGGACCAATGAAGTGTTGAAAGGAACAGCACATACTTTACATTCAGAATGTCCCAGGTACAATTCTTCATATATATACCACCTTCAATGTATTAGGCGCTATATATAACCCTGTCCAAGTGGCTCACAATCTAGATACTGACAGAAGAAAGAAAGGAGAACAGGGATGAAAAAAATGGGAGACACACAGGAGATTGTTTCAGTTATACATACTGAAACATGGCTATAGTAGGGAATTAAAATTGCTCTTGGTATTTCCAGGTAGAAGGATAAGGTAGCATGTAATGGGAGAGTTCTGCCCACAGTTTCAGAAAAATACTACTAATCAGAGTAAATCATACTGAGCTTCATGTACCAATGGGCCAACTCACAATAAGACAACATCATAAATTCATAGTGTAGAATATTAAGGCTAGCACATTTACTAGGGAGTAAGCCCCGTTGAACAAAGAATTTACTTCTGAGAAAAGGGGAAAGAATTGGGCTTCAGCCTTCCTATGCCTTCTACCTCTTCCTAGAACAAAGAAAAACTATAGCAGTAGTGAAATTAGATGTAGAGAACACCAAGCAAACAGATTTCCACAAAGGTCATTCATGTTCAGCCCTGACAACCTGCTGGCCTGATATACTCAACTAGGCCACCCTCTTGCGTGCCCTTTTGCAGTTGTAGAAGTCATAAACGATGACTGAGAAAACAAGGCCAACTGCCAAGTATTCAACCTGCCTTGTTGAAAGTTCATAAGCTCCATCTCTGTAAAGTTTAGTCAGTTTATTACCACAATCCTGAGCCTGCAACCTGAGCCAAATTTCCTTTCTATTCCATCAAGGGAGCTCTGATGGAAAAAGCAAAAACTGCATCCCCAGCGCATGGTTCAAAGGACATTATGGATAACTTTATAGCTGCCTTTTGTCATTAAGCTATGAAAACTATTTTGAACAACCATTTCAGAATGATTAACTACAAAAAAAATATTAACATGGCAATGCTACTTGGAAATCTAGAACAATATGGTTGCTACACAAGATTCCTCTGGCACCACATCCAGGTTGCTTCATAAATCACCAGTGGAATTCTTCTCCTTTTAAAGAAATATTCCTTAGACCTTGAGCCCTTAAAGGTGGTATCAAAAAGGCCTTTGGTCAGTTAACAGTCTTCCACTTCATACATTCTGGCAAGGGAAACAAATAAGCCAAACATTTTGCCCCAAATGTTTTCCACTAGCCACTATTTTCAATCTTTTTTAAGGCAAGCTTATCATATTTATTGATTTCCACATTCAGCCAGCATCAAGCCAAAAGCTCAGGGTCAGAAGACAAAAATAAAGTTTCATACAGTAGTTACAAGTTTAACACAGTTACCATAAGCCATTGCACATATATTTCAAAAAGATTTAAATTGTTTCACACCTCCTTAACTCTGATCATTTAAATATTAAGAGGAAGGAATTTCATAACTGACTCAATTTCTTAACAACAATATACTATTTAGAAGCCAAGTCAGACCATTAGTTCATCTAGCCCAGGGGTCTCCAAATCCCAGCCCAGGGGCCAGATGCAGTCCGCAGCAAGCCTTTATCTGGCCCACAGCCAGCCTCTGATCCCCTGAGAGCCTCTGACCCAGCTGACCAAACACAACCAGAGTTGTGCTTGTGGGATGGGGAAATGGGGGTCCATTTAAGTGTGTGCTTTATTTCTTGGTCTGTGTTGGTGCTTGGAGAAGTCCTGGACATTTGAGCCCATTCATTTATTCATTCACCTAAGTTCCATCTCTAATGTATTTATTTAAATTTTATATTTAATTTTCTTTCTGGCCCTCGACACTGTGCCAGATATTTGATGCAGCCTTTCAGTTGAAAAGTTTAGAGACTCCTGATCTAGCCCACTATCATCCCAACTGATAGCAACATTCAAGGGTCTGAGGGAAATGTCTTTCCCCATCATCTGTTCCCTGATCTTTTGGGGGTCCCCAAATCCTGGCCTGGGGCCAGATGTGGCCAACAACAAGCCTCCATCCGGCCCATGGCCAGCTTCTGGTCCCCTGAGAGCCTCTGGTCACTCAACTGAACACGATAAGAGCTGTGCTCTGGTTGCATCTGGAGGGTGATCTGAGAGTCAGGGAGGCTGCACACAGCCTCCCCAGAGCTGTGAATGCCTTTTAAAGGCCTAAAAACATCACTTCCTGGTTTTCCAAAAAAACTGGAAGTAACTTTTTATGCCTTCTGAAAGGCTTAGAAGGCTTTCTGAGAGTTGGGGAGGTCTCCCAGTCCCTCAGAACATGCTCCAGTCCTGTGATGTGCTGGTTCTGAGTTACTTACTTCTGTACATTTAAGTAAGCTACTTGTGGGGTGGGAGTAAAGGAGTTCTTTAAGTATGTGCTTTATTCTTGTGGTGTGCGTTGGTGCTTGGAGAAATCCTGGAAATTTGAGTCCATGGGTATTCCAATCCTATGCGGCCCGGAGTGTGGAGCTGCTGCAGCTCCAAAAACGGCTGCCATGGCATCCTAAGCACTAACCAGCTGCCAGTCACAGGGGCAGCAAGTGGTCAAGGAGAGACCTTGACTGGTATATGCTCAAAATCAAGGAACTTAACAGATAAGAGAATATCACAAATGCTGTAATTTTCCTCAAGGATTTGTTTGTCAAGACAATTGAGCTACAATTTTCAAGGTTAACAAATAAGTCTAACCTTGGGCTTTCAAAAACCCTAGGAAATTTTTTAGGGTATAAAACATGGAAAAGAAACAAGGTTGAAACTGAACAAGGCAGTATAAAAGAAGAGACTCAGGCATTGCTGAACAGGAGATAGATGGATAGGTGGTAACCAAGATGGTTACTAAGAAATCCTAGTAACATTAAATCTGCCAAACTACTCTGGTCTATATCATTGGTCTTTGCTGGTAGCTCAGGACTCACAAGTAGATTTTTCACTACTTAGACGGCATAGCATCAGTGTTCTCCAAGAGAAGGTGACCAAAGGAAGACAAGTCTCCAGTGTTTTAATCATTGCTTAGAAGAAGGAATTCCAGCATATACAGTTTCTCTCATCCCCGCCTTACGAACTATACCAAAATTTTATGAAACTATTAAAGATACCGGAACCTTGCCTGCCCTGTTATCTGATCCCCCAAGTGAGTAAGAGTATGAGAATGTATTGGTTAAAAAAAAGCCCCATGTTGCTGATTGCAAGTGAGTCCCAGGTCTGAAAGGGCTGAAGATAGCTGGTCTACAATGCTAGCTCCAATATGAAGTTCCATCGTATGTGAGTGAGAGTAGCAAAAGTTCATGCCACTTTCCAAGTCTCACAAAGTCAAAGTCAGGTATGGGGTGTAGCAAACTAGACAGTTTTCTAAACAACTGCCATGCTGCAAAACCGCGTCCAAAACTCCCCTTCCAATCCTTCCTAGGACATTTTAAGGGAAGCTGAATTTCCCCTCTCAGTTTCAAAAGAGATCTCCTGACTTGCATGAGGCCTCATTTAAGATTTCTTTTACTGCCTGGCATGTTTGCTCCATCAACTATTTCTAAATGCAAATGCTATAAGAGAGTGAAATGAGAATATTTATTTGTGGAAACCCACTTGACTGCATCAACATCTCTCCCTAACCCTGCATCATGTTCCTCCCAGTTCTGAAATATTACTGGTGTAACAAAGAAACCCCACAGTTTTAAGCCAAACAGCAAGTAAAATGTTTGGGGACATCTGTTTGTTTTATATAAATTATAGATTTTTCCCCCTTTTGCAGGGAAAAATTTGACTCACAAGGAAAAAATTGAGGTGAAAGGTCAGATAATCTAGAAGAGAAGCTTTCTGAAGTCAAAGTACAGATCAGCTTCTTGAAGAGAGCCACGTCTTACACATCTGCTTGAGAGAGCAAAACAGCCTAAAGAAGGTTAGTGAGTCCAACCCACTGCCCATTACAAAAAAGGGGGAGGCATCTACACATTGCTCCCCTCCCCCACATACAAAGAATGCATCAGCAATGTGTCATTAGAGCAGAGAGCTTCAGAGGCCTTGTCTAATTCAACCTTCTGCATTCAGAAGGAACAGGTTCCATGTCCAGCATCTCTGGTGAAAATCTCCAATATCAGGGTGGGGAAAGACTTCAGTGTCTGAAACCCACCCTGGATCACCATTAGTCCAAGAAAACAATGCTGGTTTAGGTGAACCAGTTGCCTGTCATTAGACCAGGCCAGTCATTAGCAGACTTCTATAGCCATGCTTTTCTTTTAGCCAGACTCATTGCTAGAGCACATGCACTGCATGCAAAAAGTCACAGGTTCAGTTTCCAGATCTTCAGTGAAAAGGACTTCAGATGCCATTAACTGGAAAGACTTCCCTCTCCATGATCTCATGGACAGCTGCTATCAGACAAGATAACATTGGGCTGGATACAGCAACGGTCTGACTAAGTATAAGGCAGCATCATATGCTTGCACCACATAACAGGTTTGGAACTTAAGCTGTATTGGCACAAAACTGGAAATGTAGCACCACCTCTGTGCCAAGGACAATTGTAGAGAGGAGTACCCTACTCTCAACTAGCAAGACTCCACTTGCTAGCACAATCCAAATGTAGATTTTATGGAGCCCCCAAAAGATGCAGAAATGGATGAAACAAAAAAAGGGAGGCAAAGCTTCTTACATAAGCAACTTCAGTAGCAAGACCCTTGAGGAATTAAAGAATGAAATCAATGTGCTAGGGCAATTCTGGAATGTAAGAGCATGTTTATAGTAAACAATTTGGATAGCAAACCTTCATGACTCATGTGGGACTTGGGCTCTTTGTACAGGGAGGCCTAGAAAATGGGGTGGGGAAGTGCAGGGGGAGAAGGAGAGAGAATCACAAGCCACTGATGACAGAAGAGGAGAGTTTATACTGTTAATAGTAAGTACTATACTTGAAGTGACAGCATGTCCTGAGGGGTCTTTCCCTTTAAGCCATTTCTGCCCAATGCTGCATATACGCAACAGGGATCAAATGTGTACGCCTGTGGGCTTGGCAGACATGGGTTATTATTCTGACAGCAAGGCTCCTACAGGTTGGCCTCCAACATATATTGCACTGTCAAGTTGAGATGCATGCCCATGGGCAGCCCAATCACGTTTCCTGGCGCCTGCTGGAGCAGCAGCACTGAAGTGGCTACCGCTGTATCCAGTAGGTGCTGGGAAGCCACTGAGACTCTCCCTGGGTGAAGGAGACTTTCAACCCCTTTGCCCCAAAGAAAGCACCAGCAACGTGTCTCCTCACATCTGCACTGGCTATTCTGTCGTCACAGATGCAAAAGCCTTTGTGTCAGGCCTTCCAGCCCAAACACACAGTTCCAAGATCTGGTGGTCCCCCTCCCACCCCAGTTCATCCCCCAGTTCATCCCCCCACCCCAGCCCCCCAGAGTCCGCACTGCTGCCCAGCAGTTTCGCTTACCCCTGCCAGCACTGGGCCCAGCGCCTGACTGGCACAGGCCCAGCGTCAGCACTCTCTACTCTCCAGATGCTGTCAATGTGCTTTACAGCACTCAGTGCCAGCACTGGGAAGGTTCAGATTGGGCCCCAATTCATTCAAGGAAAACAGGGACAAATTGCCTCACAATCCAAAATGCTGATAAGAGTCCAAAGCATTATAAGTAGCACTTCAGGCTAAGACAGCGGTTTCCAATCATAGCACCCTTCTTTCATGGCGGCCTCTTCTTCCTGGCTCTCCCAGGGGCTGCCATCTTGGATCATGCAAGATGTCACATGGTCCAAGAAAGTGGCCCCTGGGAGAGCCAGGAAGCGGAGGCCATCACGGACATACCACGGCATCCCTAAGAGTCACCACACTGCCTTTAGGCACCATAGTGCACAGTTTGGGAACCACTGGGTTACGGAAAGAAAAAGAACACCCTTCCCCACTTTTAACTTATTTTCCTGACAGTAAGAGTGCTCACCTTCCTGGCACACAATACAAAATACTGCAAAGAGATAAATCCAGGAGCTTCTATTAAATCTTTAGAAAAGCAGAAGCTTGGAGAGCTTTTTTTTTTTTAAAGTGTTTTCCCATATGTGCAGTTGACCATCATCTTTATGGCTGGAATATAAGTATTTAGAGAAATAATAGCTTACTTTCAAGAATAGACCAGACAAGACTCCTCTGAATAATACAGTATTATGCAGGGCTCCAGGTCTCTAAAGCATAACTGTCCTTTTAAAAAATTACTGAAATGTTTTACTGAATTGTACTCAAGTTTCTATTCAAAGCCTTTTATAATATTGTTAAAAGATACCATAAGGGGGTGTGACTGTTTACACTTGGTTGATTTAAACCCAGAGTTTCCAGCGTAAAGATAGCATCCCTAAGGCAGTATCAGTGCAATATTTACTTCGGGAGGCACACAAGGACTTATAACAAGGACTATAAAGATCCAAGACAGACTGATGAAGAACTGCTGCTTCAAGCCTTCCTAACTACCTCCCAGAAACTATGACTGCTGTTGGCACCATTTTCTGCAAAACCCTGACTGAAGCTCTCCTCCAACACTTCTGATTTCTTAGCTACCAACACTTAAACTTCCAGGAATTACTCAAAAAACCTTTTAAACTCTGTGCTACGCTAACAAGCTTATTCTGAACTGCTGTGAAGTAAGTACAAGAGGGGGCAGGCAGACAGGCAAGGGAACCCTTCATAAGGAACCTTATTTTCTTTTGGCACAACCCAAGCCCCAGGATGCCATTTACATTTTGCACATAAAGAATGCTAGCATAAAAAATCCAATGGCAATATGCCAGCTTGACTCCTTATTTTATATATAGCCAGTTACAGATATATATACATGGATGGTACAATTATACCCCTCTGTGTTCCAAATGCCACATTCAGGAGAAACTGTTTTAGAACCTAGAAGCATAGACACACATTTCAGAGTATTTGCAAGGAAATATTAAGATCAAGTTCTGTTAAACACAGAAAAGAATAATGTTCCTGCTAATTGTTAAGTTAAAAACTTCAGTGTCCAATGCAAAACAATGCAGATCCATACAAATTCAGATGTACCAAGACTGAATCAGGGCCAAAGATGCTTGCTCATAAATAATCACATTGTAGAAGTACTTCCAAGTGGCATGAGAACTGTAGCCCTATCACGTTTAAAGGCGTTTTGCTATCTATTTACTTTGGTTCTCTTTACAGTGAATATAAACTAAAAAAAGAAAAGGGAATTTACAGATCTCTAGTTCACTTATTCTTCCCATTTATTGCATTTTCTTTTCAAGAATTTGTCTTTGTAAATAATTCATCTGAGAGCCCAATTTTATAAAAAAAATTCTTATCTAAATTTTTGACAAGTAAAGTCCACAGAAGCTTTTAAGAAATGCATTTTAGAAATAGCTCAGGTTGCATTTGAGATTGCTAAATACATTTCTCAGGTTGATCACTGCATTTTTCTGAAAAAGAAAAAGTAAGGAAGTTGGAAAAGATACAGATACTATGCCCAGAACCAGAACAGAAACATGAAATATTAACACTAGACTAGTTTGCCTTGTTTTGTTTGATTGTGCAATTTTTATGAAAGATAAAACTAATCTGGTTTTATCTGTTACTGTTCTTAATGGATATCCTCAAGGGTTCCAGTGTCAAATCCAAAGGAGAATTGTTGCTATTTAAATAAAATTAACAGGATATATATTCTAGTACCTAAGCACTTCTAAACTCACCATCTCTTATATTTTTTTGACGTTGTAAGGCAGTGCCGTAAGACAGGCACACCGAGT
Organism: Tiliqua scincoides; assembly: GCF_035046505.1. Taxonomy (NCBI): domain Eukaryota; kingdom Metazoa; phylum Chordata; class Lepidosauria; order Squamata; family Scincidae; genus Tiliqua; species Tiliqua scincoides. Next base: position 30,223,060 of record NC_089828.1, read on the forward strand.
TTAATGCCTTTGTAGATGTTTAGATGGTTGCCTTGAAAACCTGCCAGCCTCAAAAGTTTAACACAGTATACAGATTGGATACAGCAGCTGAGCTCATTAGAAAGCCTTGAGCAAAATGTTGGAAAAGGAGATGGCTAGGCTTAGGACAATGAAGTCCCCAGAATTTACAGACTGAACAGGCTGTTACAGCTGAGGGTCAAAGAAATATACTTTTACTATTCGATTAAACAGGCAGATTTCCAGAATTACCTCTGGGGCACAGCTTGGGCTGCTTCAGAGGTAAGCAAATCTGTCTTCCACTTTCTTAGAACAGAATACCTATCCTCTTTCTAAAGGCAGCAAAGCAAGTTGAGAGAGAGATTCTCCACCACAACATGCTGTCAAGGGGAAAAAATAATAGAGGGGGAGGGAGAACTACCTTTATCAGATGAAATTGAATATGAAGAGTAGGTTGTGATAAAATGGCCAAAGCAAAGGCTGCTTTGATTTAAAAAAAATGATAACCATTTGTATGCAGGAGAAAGGAATAAATACAGCTGAGACCAAGAGCAAACTGTGACACTTTAAGCTTTATTTTTGAAAGATCAATGGTAACCAAACTCTGCCCTCCAAGGGGGTGGTGGTGTGGTGTCTGATAAGCCTCTTTCAAGTAATTTGTGCAGTTAATAGACTTTAACCAAAAAAAAACCACATACAGAACACTAGGCTACTTTTAAAAGTTACATCTTTTGTTCATTTCACAATTGCCACCATTATAGTGTGTCTCCTTTAAACTCAGTTTGCCTGTGTTTTACCTTTCCAGCTTAATTTACATTCTTTGCTAGATAAACTTGAGCAAAAGATTCAAGAATCCAATGCCTTGTATTAATGCTATTTGGTTCCAGTTCAACACAATACATGTGTGTTTCTGCCAGGAAAGTCTTTGCTCACTAGATCTGCTGGGGGAGGTGCAAGGGAGACCCCATACATTGCAAAACTGCTTTTTATGCCCAAAACAAACCATCCTTGCACAAACTGAACCAAGTCCAACAGCAATATTTGAATATCAGTCGCAGGGGAGCATTATTGGGAGACAAGCAGCATTCACTCTAAGGCAGTGATTTTCAACCTTTTTCATCTCAAGGCACACTGACAAGGAACCAAAATTGTCATGGCACACCATCAGGTTTTTGACACCATGCTACCAGTGGGAGGTTCACATACCCCATTGGCCCTACTAATAAATGACTCCCCCCAAATTCCTGTGGTGCACCTGTGAACCACTTGCAGCACACCAATGCACCACGGCACAGTGGTTGAAAACGTCTGCTCTGAGGAGTCTGCGCCAGTGCACGCACCCCTCCACCAGCTGCCCACTGTAGCAATTTTGTCACAATGCCGTGTCCAGACATTCAGCACTGACATCATCATGTCATTGCCTAACTTCCAGGTTGATGAGCTCCATGCTGTGTGGAGCTCTGCTGGAAGGTGAGCAGCCACTCAGCTGCACATCTTAGAGAAAACACTGGAGTTGAGTATGCCACTCTCTCTCGATTGTAGGTTTCCCAGAGACAGCTGACAGGCCATCAGGAGTACCCTCCTTTTCCCCTACACTCTTAGCCTGGCTCAAGGTACTTCCCATCACCAGGAATATAGTCTGTTGGCAACCTTCAGTCTCGAAAGACTCTGGTATCGCGCTCTGAATGGTGGTTCTGGAACAGCGTCTAGTGTGGCTGAAAAGGCCGATTCGGGAGTGACAATCCCTTCCACACCGGGAGCAAGTGCAGTCTGTCCCTGGTCTGTCTCCCTGGCTATGGGCCTTCCTTCTTTGCCTCTTTGCCTCAGACTGTTGGCCAAGTGTCTCTAACAGGTGGGAAACCCTGGCCTCTGAGCGGCCCGCTTGGAGGCAGGCAGGAATATAGCTAGAGCAATAGACACCCCCCTCCCAATTTGGACAAGCTGACTATGACACTAACAAATACCTCAGTGTGTCATTAAAGATTTAACCAGATTTGGGGGTTGGTGAGATGAAACATGCAAAAGTGTTCAAAGTCTCGCTTGCCCCACTATCCTCGCCCCACTCATCCAAACACAGCATACAGATCTTACTACAGAAAGACTTCCACTCTTGCACCACAAGACAAACACACCATATACCCCTTTTCTCAAAGGAAACCTTCCCTGCACAGTTCCACAGCAGCCTTGAAGATGGATTTCTGCCCACTTCATATAGATCAGCACAGACCTTAGTCTGCTCCTCATAGATACACACACTGATTGGCCCGGAAGGACTAACATCTTATAGGAGACATCTCCATTCTTTTTAGATTTGGCACCCCAGGCTATCACACAGGGACCCATTTATAATGTTTTAACTATGTATCTCCATCTTTTGCCTTTCTGGTGAGGATAGGTGGATGGGCTCACACCAAAGAGCAAAATCTGGCAAGTGCAGTTGGTAACACAGGAAAGTGAAGAGCTGACCACAACTTCCACAGGCCTGCAGAGTTTGGCAGCCTTTGGTAGCCTGCCAAATTCTCTACTCACCTAACTGGAGAAGAGGATAGTGATGTCTTGTCTCAGACATCAGGTGAGCTTTGGAGGTGAATGGAGCGAGTCTGAAACTCAGCACAATTGTGGGCTGTGAATCAGATTTAGAAAGAGGGCAATGGATTATCTCTTGCGTTTGGTCAAGAAAAGGAGATGCTTGCCTCTTGCCACCTTAGTCAGGTGTGCTGACATGTAAAAGGTGGGGTATCTTTTAAATAAAATTCTCCATCCACCTTTACATTCAGAATATAAGCAGGATGGGAAACAACACCATGTCACACACTAATAGCATAATATCATTAATTAAAACCTAGTAATCTAGTACTAGATTAATTAAAATCTAGTAATAATAGATAGCCATAACCTGAATGGAAGACTATGTGGGGCCTCAAGTTACTCCTCATAGCTTTCTAGGAAGAACAAAAAAAGGAGATAATTCTGCTCTCATAATCTATTCTGATAGGCTAATTATAACAGTAGCAGCAAGTGCCTGGACCGGAGGCAACTGGCTGCCCCATGTGAACATACATTTTACTTTTTCTTTAGAAAGCTCAGAGTAATGTACAACTAATATAAACAATACAGAAGGCAAAATTCAAAGGTAAGTGCTTGAAGTTTCATTTATTTCAGCAGGGGAAAGTTTCTGCATATGCTTAAACTTGCCCCCATGAAAACCATAGGATTTTAAGGAGTAAATGCTTAAGCGTTGTTGACATCCTTCAGTTCCAGAAGACTATGGTATCGCGCTCTGAATGGTGGTTCTGGAACAGTGTCCTCTCCAGTGCGCGAAGCCTGGGTAAAGTAGGTATGGAGGATAGGCTGTTACCCATGCTGCAAATCCCCTGAAATGGTCCAATGGAAAGGCAGAAGCCAATATGGTTCAATACGGCCATCGCAGGAGGTGCCAGAACTTGCCAGAACGTGACTGTGTTCAGCCATGAACTGCCTCAGGGACTCCGGCTCCGGATTTTGCCTCCAGGTTGACTCCTGAAGCTTTCCCCATAACTAGATGTAGCCACAAGGCAGTGCAGGTTTGGGATCAGAGTTTTCCTTCTCTCAGATGAGCTGCCTTCCCAGGCTATTGAGTCCCATCTACCCGGTGGCTGTTTGGTTGCCTCTTACTTACTGTCATCATAATCGCCTCTTCTTTAAAAAGTATAACCCACACAAGGGTCCCGCAGTTTCCATCCAGGCACAAGCTAGTACAATTCATTCTAGTCTTTAATATTAATTATATTATCAGTTGCATATCCTCAATTATATATTCATTAATATTATTGACCAGCACCTTTATGGAAACCCTAGGAGCCCCATCTGAGCTCCTTAGGAAGCATGGAATGGAAGAATCATTAAGGTATCAAAGTTGTAATAGCAAGACTGCCAGAGGATCTCTCACCCCCACTGAATACACACACAAGAGAGCTTAGTATTATACATATTTATACACAGATTCTGTCATTTTGTAAGATAGCATAGGGCAGCTCACCTGGGGGTCTCACCTAGGCACTGAGTAATAATATCGATGACTTTATATTGTTGAATATACTAATAAAAGTCAGTGGCCAAAGCCTCTAGGAAGTCTTTCGAGAACTCTTTAAAGAAGGTATAGAACTCTGTATGAACAAGCCATGCCTTAACAGAATTTTTTTCCTAAACTGACTCTGTTTCCAAAGTGACATGCAACAGACATTTACAAGCAGGTTACAGGTATTACAAAACAAACAAATCAGGATAATTAATAGTAAATTCCATAAAAGAGCAGCTCCCATATGCCAGCACAAGTGCTTAATATTGGATGATCTACAATCTTCTTTCAATAATACCTTGCTTACTCCCAGGGCTTACTCCCAGGAAAGTGTGGACAGGCCTGCAGCCTCACAGCCCAGTCCTATGCAGGTCTACTCTGAAGTCAGTCCCATTACAGTCAATGGGGCTTACTCCCAGGAAAGTGTGGACAGGCCTGCAGCCTCACAGCCCGATCCTATGCAGGTCTACTCTGAAGTCAGTCCCATTATAGTCAGAGGGGCTTACTCCCAGGAAAGTGTGGACAGGCCTGCAGCCTCACAGCCCAGTCGTATGCAGGTCTACTCTGAAGTCAGTCCCATTATAGTCAGAGGGGCTTACTCCCAGCAAAGTGTGGACAGGACTGCAGCCGCACAGCCCAGTCCTCGGCATGCCTACTCTGAAGTCAGACCCACTGCAGCCCACGGGGCTTACTCCCAGGTGAGAGTGGCCAGGAGTGCAGCCCAACCACCAGCGCGGGGAGACTCACCCTTGGCGCGGCTCCAGGCGACCATCCCGGCCAGGGCCAGGGCCAGGACGAAGAGCAGCGCCGGCCCCGACGCCCACTTCGCGGTCGCCATGGGCAGGCGGGAAGGAGGCGGCCGGGTCTGTCAGAGCCTCGCGAGGCGGCCCTGGGGCCGGGTCGAGGTCGCAGTTCCCCCTCCCCCGCGGCGCTGTCCCCGGCGGGGCCTCCTCATGCCCGCGCCCGCAACCCACCGTCTGGCTGGAGCCGCCTGACAGGAGCGGGGCTGAGGCTACGGAGCGGCTGCGGCCCAGGAGCAGCGCCTCAACGGCACCCGCGCCCTCGCCAGAGACTGTCCACGCGAGGCCTTCTGCGCCTGGGACTGGCGGTGGCGGCGAGGAGGCCCGGTAAACAGGCGGCGGCGGAGGGCGGAGAAGGCGCGAGCGCGGGGGGCGAGACTGGGACGCGTCGAGCCCTCCTCCTCCGCCGCCAGCTGGAGCCGACCAGAGTCCTCGGATCAGGGGGTGGGGAGAGGGGGCAGGCCCGCGCCGCGGTGGGAGGGAAGGGAAGGCAAGGCGGCGCTGGCAGCCTGGACGGGAAGAGGAGACGCTGGGAGCGCGAGCCACGCTGCTCTACTCAGAAGCAGGGCCGTGTCTTCCGCGGGGCTTACTCCCAGGAAAGCGTGCATGGGACTGCAGCCTGAGAGCACAAGCCTATGCATGTCTACTCAGAAGTAAGTCCCATTATAGTCAATAGGGCTTACTCCCAGGAAAGTGTGGATAAGATTGCAGCCTCACAGCCCCATGCTCTTCAGTGGGGCTTACTCTCAGGAAAGTATGCATAGGATTGCAGCCTGAGCAATGGGAGAGTTTCATCCCATTAGTTAGTTAATGCTAACTCTGATGTTTTTTATAATCTCACATCACAAGCCTAGGCATGCCTACTCAGAAGTAAGTCCCACTGAGTCCAATGAAGCTTACTCCCAGGAAGGTACATTTAGACCTGAGGTTGCAATCCTATCCATACTTACCTGGGAGTAAGCTCTGTTGACAATAATGGGACTAACTTCAGAGTAGGCATGCATAGGATTGGACTGTGAGGCAGTAATCCTATGCACATTTTACTGGGAGTAAGATCCATTGGCTATAACAGGATGCACTTCTTAGTAGACAGGTTTAGGATTAGGATTTTATATCCTGCCATATCCAATAAAGTGTACTCCCAGGAAGGTAAGTTTAGACCTGAGGCTTCAATCCTGTCCACGCTTTCCTGGAAGTAAGATCTATTGGATATAATGGGACTTACTTCTGAGTAGACAGGCATAGGATTGTACCCATATTCAGATCTTATACTAGGATAAACCCTGTTGGACTCAATGGGACTTTTTACCCATTGAGCATGCATAGGATTATGCTGTTCATTAATGTACATTTTCTCAATCAGTTCCCAAACTTTTTAGCACCAGGACCCACTTTTTAAAATGATACTCTTTGGGGACCCATCTAGGTTTACCAGAATTTTGAAAAGGAGATCTGGAAAGAAATAATATTTATTTATTTATTTATAACTAATAATAAGCAAAAAAGACCCTCAAACATTTATCTCCCTTTATTCACACATGCTTGCAAACTGCAGGAGCTGAGCTCTTTGCAGGGTAGTTAGCAACTACAGTATCTGATTTCTGAATAGTCTCAGGGCTTGAGGCAATTAGTTAGCTGATCTTTCCCTCACCCTTTGATGACCCACCAAAAATCAGGTTGTGACACACCAGTGAATCCGGATGCACAGTTTGGAAGGGGGGTTGGCATCCTTCAGTCTCGGAAGACTATGGTGTCACGCTCTGAATGGTGGTTCTGGAACAGAATGTCCTCTCCAGTGCGCGAAGCCTGGGTAAAGTAGGTATGGAGGATAGGCTGTTACCCATGCAGCAAATCCCCCCTCTCCACGTTGCTGAAATGGTCCAATGGAAAGGCAGAGGCCAATACAGTTGGTTCCATCTGTAACAGTTTGGGAACCACTGTTATAAATTAAAGTTGTGTAAACTGCACCGTGCGACCTTGAAGCAGCTGACAAGCTGAAGCCGAGCTATTCCATCTGCTCTGAGCGTGGGAGGATGGAGGCCAGAATGTGAAGCCAGATCGGAATGAAACACCTTGAATGTAGTGGTTCTTGAAAGAAAGAATCTTCTTTCAAATTGTAAAAATCCCTATTTAATAAGGGATTTAAATAAAGCCTGCCTATGTAAACCACCTTGAATAAAGTCTTGAATAAAGACCAAGAAAGGCGGTATATAAATACCTATTATTATTATTATTATTATTATTATTATTATTATTATTATTATTAGGTATTTTATTGCTAAAAGGAGTGCCAGGGAGATCAGTGAGTTGATTGATTTGCTGTAATGTTTCCAAAAGATCTACAACCAAAGCTTTAGAAGCAGGCAGGATATATCTTTCTAAAATAATTGAATATGGTTAAGAATAAGCACACCCATGAAAGGAAAAGATCTTCCCCCAACGTGCAGGTACACTTATGATTCTTTGTTATCTATACCTATTTTACATATTCATCATGTAATATATATCTTGCCTTTCTCCTTCAAGGCATCCAAGGCAGCTGACAAAATCATGTTGCTTCATTTTAAACAGTAGTCAACACAATGTAATTAAATAAACCCAACAAAAATCAATAAATGAACAGAATGACAGAATCCCACAACACAATGAAAACACAGGGAGAGCAGGAAAGCAATAAGAACAGATTGAAATATTTTCTGGATCAGAAAAGTCATCAGTTGCAAAACACTGGCAAAGGAGGAGCAGATTTAGAGCCCAATCTTATGCATGTTTACTCAGAAGTAAGCCCCATTATAGTCAGTATGGATAGGATTGGACTACTAAACTCCAATGGCAAGGAGATGAATATGATGGGGTCACTATGGAAAAAGCTTCATGTGTTGCCAGCAGTTGAATTTGATGATGGTGGTATATACGTAGAAAAGTCTTATAGAGAAGTCCACAGCAGCAAACTTGGATCACTGTTCCCTCTAAACTTCGTGCCTACATGGCCCCAAGCTTAAAACTGAGCTCTGTGCAGCTTGGAGCTTGGCTGTGCAAGTCTGCGATGATATGTGGCATCATTGCTGAGGCCCCATCCCACCACCATGCAGCCGTCGAAGGGCTCTGCATAGTGGTGGGAGAGGGAACACTGTCCTGGATGTTCAGTGTGTTGGCTTTAGTGATGGCTCATTCATGAGGCCAACAGAGGCAGTTGCCTCAAGCAGCAGTTTGGCAGGTGAGTCCACTTCTGTCCATCCATGTATCTCTTCTGCTCTGCATCCCCTCTACTCCTTGAATTGGAAAAGAGGGAGACAGAGCGGAAGAGGAAGCATGCAGAAGTATTGGGTGAAAGCATCTCAGGCTTTAACCTACTACTGTCTTCTCTAGACTTCCTTTTCTGCTCTGTCCACCTCTTCCTTTTCCAGTCCAGGGCATTGAAGAAAGCTGGCACATCACCAGGGAAGGGAGGGATGACTGCATTTAGCATGCCACCTGAGGCACCAGGTAGTTTTTGGCTTGGTTTGGCTCACTTTTCCATGCATTGACTAACTGCTTGATTAATTAATATAGTGGTTCAGTTAATGAAGGGTCTCTGTGTGTCTTCTTTTTATTGGTGAGAAGAGGAAGGCTGAGGAGTGGTGCAGAGAGAGACCAATGGTTTATTAATTAATGATAATTTCATTCATCTGTGCAGGTTGTGAAGGGGTGAAGGGAAGAAAAGGAGAGTCAGGAAAAAGAATTAATAAGGCTGTTAGTAACATACAGTTGTTGGCAACCTTCAGTCTCGAAAGACTATGGTATCACGCTCTGAATGGTGGTCCTGGAACAGTGTCGAGTGTGGCTGAAAAGGCCGATTCGGGAGTGACAATCCCTTCCACACCGGGAGCAAGTGCAGTCTGTCCCTAGTCTGTCTCCCTGGCTATGGGCCTTCCTTCTTTGCCTCTTTGCCTCAGACTGTTGGCCAAGTGTCTCTTCAAACTGGGAAAGGCCATGCTACTCCAAGCGGGCCGCTCAGAGGCCAGGGTTTCCCACCTGTTGAGGTCCACTCCTAAGGCCTTCAGATCCCTCTTGCAGATGTCCTTGTATTGCAGCTGTGGTCTACCTGTAGGGCGCTTTCCTTGCAGGAGTTCTCCATAGAGGAGTCCACCCAGCATCCTCAGCTCCTCAGCATCATCTTAGTCACATAAAAAATGTTATCAGGGGAGAATCATGGTATGTCTTGTATTGGTGGGGAGAGGAAGGGCTAGTTCGAGTAGTGCTTATTGTTATACTTACTATACTGTTATACTTACTAAAGCCCTATACATAGCAAAAGAAATGAAAAGATGATTCCTTGTCTCAAAAGGGCTCACAGTCAACAAATGCCTATGGCATTAGCAACAGCCACTGAAAAATACACTATGCTGGACTGAATCGGGACAGTTGTTCATCTCCATAAGAGAAGCACCACTTAAAAGTGCCTCTTTGCCCAGTTACCTGTTAATGAGAATGGCAAATTGTTTAATGTATTAATTATTGGGAATAACATGGGTGGGTTGGTTAAGTGAGTATTAAGTGAGTTCATAAGCATGAGGGCTAATTTGGGTAGTAATGAATTAGTCATGAGAGCACTGGGGGTTAAATTGTCAGTTTATTAATTACAGAGTATAACAGGGTGTTAAGTATTATTATTATGGGCTGATTGAGTAGTAATTAGTAAGGAGAATTGCAGGATTTAAGTTGTTAATTATAGAGAATAAGAGTGTAAATTTAATATTCATGGAATAGTGGGAGCTGACTGAATAGATATGAATTAGTTAAAAAGAGTAGTGGGGATTAAACTGTTAGTAGTTAATGCATTAACAGTAATGTGGGGTTAATCATATAGTCATTAGAATTGTGGGAACTAATTTGAATAGTAATTCATAATCACAGTAGCAAGATGGTAAATTATTAATCCTATCCAGTTTTCCGGTGCTTGTGCTGCTGTGCCTATGGGGTATGCACTGCTTCCTATGGTGGGGCAGCAGTCACAGAGGTCCCCTTAAAGTATGGGATCATTTGTTCCCTTACCCCAGGGCTGCATTGTGGTTGCACCAGTGCTTGAAAATTGGATAGGATTGGGCTGTAAGATTAATTACAGAGAATAATGGGGTGTTAAGTATTAATTATTCATGACAATAGTGGAAAGAATTAAATATTAATTATGAAATTAATCAAGAGTGTGTGCTATGCTACATACCAACCCCCCCCTTTTTGTCTATGCAGCAAAGCAAGGTAGGTTAAGGCTAAAATAATTGGTAAAATAATTGACCCAAGATTAGTTGAATCCCAAGTGAGATTCACCATTTAATGAGGATTTGAACCCTGGTCTCCCCATTTCACCGTCAATGGTTTGTCTGCTAATACTTCTCGCTGGCTCTCTTTACCATTTAAGCCATTTCTGCCCAACGTTGCATATACGCAACAGGGATCAAATGTGTACACCTGTGGGCTGGGCAGAAATGGCTTAAATTGCTCAAGACACTGTACAAAAACAGTGAAGAATCTTATAAGTGGCATTAAAATTATGATTTTTATTAATTATTACATTCCTTAAACTCCCTCCCAGAACGTGAATGTGGTACCATGTCTATCAAATTCCATCTTTTATGCCTGGTCTTGGCTTATCCACTTCATCCTCATTCTCCACTGTAACAAAGTTTTATGTATGTACCCATGCATAGAAACAGCCTGCCATATGTGTATCCCTAGCTGGATGGTGAGCTGCATGCACCTGACTATATGATCCTGTGTGCGTGGTTCCTTTTCTGATCCGATAGCTGGGGCTGCACATGTGTAGAAGCCCTTTTAAAGGGGTTAAAATTCACTCAAAATTCATTCAAAAATTGCTTGTGGCAAGAGAGCAGCTCAGGGACTGGCTTCAGCCCTGTCTGAGGCCCGCTTCCCCACTGAACAAATGATCTGCTGGTTTTTACCCTTTTTGAAAGATGCGTGCATGCGGCCCCAACTGTTTTATATAGATTCCTTTAGATCACAGTGGCAATGGGTGACCTTTTCCTAGCTACCTAGCACACTTTGAGCATAGTTTGGCCAGCTCTTTACCTCTTTGCTCACAGTTCTGTGATGCTTGCATCCTCCATGAATCTGAACTTGACTAACTGCCCAAGTTATCCCAGCTCCTGTCCAAAAATGCTATCTGGAAAGGAGAAACTTTATTAGTGTTCTCTCACTGATGGGCTTGTCCTGGTCATGCAAGGCCCAAACTGACTGCCATGGAAAGAAGAATCTCACAATGTTGCTGACCAGCTGTATAGAGTACAAGAAGTTCTATGTCTATAGAGTGAGCATTTTCTGGTTTTTCACTCATCCTCCCACTCTACTCCAGTGGGATTTTAGTAATGAAGCTTTCTCTTTCATCCTTTAGAACTGAACTGGATATGACAGATCTGTTTATTTAAACCCAAGTCTGCTCCAATAACATATAAAGCAGGGTGTGGGGTAGGCCAATGTTTAGAGCACTGTTTCCCAACCTATGGTCCATGGATCACAGATGGTCCAAGAGGCCTCAGGAAAAAAAAAAAAAGCTTTTGATAACTTCCAGTGTCTTGCTGTGCAAGCAATCTCCCATGGACCACCAAAGAGGATGGAGACTACCTACAGCCTCAGCCACTTAAGTGTCAGCTGTGGCTGTGGGCAGTTCATTCTCTGTCTTGTCTAATAGTCTGTAGGGGAGCACTTGGGAGACAGACCACCAAAAAGGGCAGAGGCTAGACCACCAACAGCTACATATGGTCCACCATGATTCAAATTATTGCCTCAGTGGTCCCTGGGCTCGCAAAGGTTGAGAACCACTGATTTAGAGCAAGTGTTTGCAGGTGAGAGGATCTGAACCCACCCCTCATCATCAGTAACATCTCCATATCATCCCTGCTCAAGCACTTTTCTACTCAGCATACTGGCTCTGAAGGCGAGGAGGAGGAGGGGCTGCTGTACATCAGCGGCCAGGCACCTGAAGAAACTGAAGAAAGGAGGTGTTTTGCCCTCCCTCCAGGAATGCCAGTGTTTCTACCAACGGAACTCACTTGCAGATCTGGAGCTCACTGAAGAAAAGAATGCTTGGAGAGGTAGGCTGCAAGGAGGTACAGTACACCTTACAGTACAGTACAGTATTGTATTGGCAACCTTCAGTCTCAAAAGACTATGGTATCGCGCTCTGAAAGGTGGTTCTGGAACAGCGTCTAGTGTGGCTGAAAAGGCCAATCCGGGAGTGACAATCCCTTCCACACTGGGAGCAAGTGCAGTCTGTCCCTGGTCTGTCTCCCTGGCTATGGGCCTTCCTTCTTTGCCTCTTTGCCTCAGACTGTTGGCCAAGTGTCTCTTCAAACTGGGAAAGGCCATGCTGCACAGCCTGCCTCCAAGCGGGCCGCTCAGAGGCCAGGGTTTCCCACTTGTTGAGGTCCATCCCTAAGGCCTTCAGATCCCTCTTGCAGATGTCCTTGCATCGCAGCTGTGGTCTACCTGTAGGACGCTTTCCTTGCACGAGTTCTCCATAGAGGAGATCCTTTGGGATCCGGCCATCATCCATTCTCACGACATGACCGAGCCAACGCAGGCGTCTCTGTTTCAGTAGTGCATACATGCTAGGGATTCCAGCTCGTTCCAGGACTGTGTTGTTAGAAACTTTGTCCTGCCAGGTGATGCCGAGAATGCGCCGGAGGCAGCGCATGTGGAAAGCGTTCAGTTTCCTCTCCTGTTGTGAGCGAAGAGTCCATGACTCGCTGCAGTACAGAAGTGTACTCAGGACACAAGCTCTGTAGACCTGGATCTTGGTATGTTCTGTCAGCTTCTTGTTGGACCAGACTCTCTTTGTGAGTCTGGAAAACGTGGTAGCTGCTTTACCGATGCGTTTGTTTAGCTCAGTATCGAGAGAAAGAGTGTCGGAGATCGTTGAGCCAAGGTACACAAAGTCATGGACAACCTCCAGTTCATGCGCAGAGATTGTAATGCAGGGAGGTGAGTCCACATCCTGAACCATGACCTGTGTTTTCTTTAGGCTGATCATCAGTCCAAATTCTTGGCAGGCCTTGCTAAAACGATCCATGAGCTGCTGGAGATCTTTGGCAGAGTGGATAGTGACAGCTGCATCGTCGGCAAAGAGGAAGTCACGCAGACATTTCAGCTGGACTTTGGACTTTGCTCTCAGTCTGGAGAGGTTGAAGAGCTTTCCATCTGATCTGGTCTGGAGATAGATGCCTTCTGTTGCAGTTCCCCTACAGTATAAGGGCCCAACCCTGTCCAACTTTCCAGTGCTGATGCAGATGGGACATGTGCCAGCAGGACATGCACTGCATCCTGCAGTGGGAGGACAGTTACAGAGGTCTCCTCAAGGTAAGGGAACATTTGTTCCCTTACCTCAGGGCTGCATTGCCACTGGAAAGTTGGATAGGATTGGGCCCTAAGTCCCCCCTTGGCAATGTATCTCTTTTGCTAAAACTGGCCCTACATCCCCTATTTCTATACCATCAGGGCAGATCTGGGTTCACATTTGCTGATCTGCTGCCACCACAAGTACCGTAGTTTGGCTTTTAGATGTTTGTGCCTTGTCCTTTGGGCAAAATGCATCATAGTTCATCTCCTGGCAACCACTGGAGACATACTTAGCCGTTTGGTCCAGTGTTCTTCCAGCATCTACGCAATTAAGGATTACACAAACTGTATGGGCAGATCAGGTTTTTGTTTGTTTTTGTGATCTGTTAGGGAAATTTATTGGGCTTCATAGACATGATTCCCCCCTCCTCCACCACACCCAATTCTCATGGCACTATGGAGTTTTCAGACAGGAAAAGACAAGAGTCTGTTAATTATACTAAAGAATGTAAACTATTAATGATTACTAACCTAAATGACTATCCAACATTACAAGACAATCCCCAGCATCTCTTTGTCATTATGAACATGGATTCAGAACTGGGTTATTCTGTCATATCACGAGACTATTAATCTGTTAACATAAACTGTTACTAGTGTCAGGTTCATAATTTAAGGTGTGAACCATCTTAGTATATCTATATGTTTCCCTTTTGGGAGAACTCTAATAGGTTAATTACAGTCTTAGTCATACACTATTTTCCTTTCGGCTGGCATCTTCTTTTTTTGTGGCTACAGTCTCAGTTTAACATAATCCCTACTGAAATGATTTATATGAATATAATTAATGTATGGATTTCACTGTCACAGGATGTAGTGATGAGTTGAATGGTTGTAAAAGAAGGTTGGATACATTCACTGAGAGAACCCATTTGGTGCTTATTAGCCATAATGGCTGAATGGAACTTCCAGAGGCAGTTTGCTACCAATTGCTGGGGAACTGGGTTGCCTTCATAGGGTGCTTGTGGTCATCCAGGAAGTATCTGGCTGGCCACTGTGGAATCAGGGTGCTAGACTAGATTAACCTTTGATCTTACCCATCAAGGTCCTTCCCATAGTTTTACGTACCTTGATGTATAATATCCTTGAGTTTCCAGTAAAAACAAAGCCACCATTGGTAGAGGTGTTTGAAAACAGTGTTATTTTACTCAGGAGGAAGCCATTTGGATTCAATAAGACTTATGCTTTAATCTTATCTTACTCGCCAGAAATACTCTAATGACCATCGGTGATGGTTTTCTATGGGTCTAGATCGGCATTTGGTCTATCCTTTGGTATCTCTATGCCACCTTACATACTTTGCATCTGAACTGTTTTACTGTGTTTTAGACCTGAAGTGCCAATAAGTACTGCATGAGAATTGTGTCCCTTTGTTTGCAACATGGCTAGTACTAGGAGCAAGCAACAACAGAGTCTTCCACCTTTGCTCTTGCACCCTCTCTTATAAAGAGACTGAAACTATTATTTTTGGGGACGGGGACAGGGGCAGGATTCTAGGTTGGATCTTTGACCTTGCATAGTGAAACCTCATAGGCTAGTTCACAGATGAGCAAACCCAGCAGTAATGGCCACATCAAAGCCCACAAGTAACCAGAGGCGGCCACTTCAAATGCCAGGATTATGAGACTGATGGGGAAAGAGTGCATATCTGTTCTGCAAAGGCAACTTACAGGTCTCCAAGAAGCTGTGCCTTCTTTCTATACTGTTTGCATGCTCTTCATGTATTCATGGGAAGTGTATATTTCCCATTTTCACAAGTGCAGTGAAATCATAGTGCCTGCCATCATCTTAGAAAACAGAAGACAAACTGATTTGTTCTTATGTTATGATCAGCATTCCTTCTAAGCTGTGCAGTCATGCAGCTGGAACTCAAGCCCCATGCAGCTTCCCTGTTGTCATTCCAGCGTTTGGTGATGATGGTGACATTACCAAGTGCTCCACTGCTGCCCCACACAGCCACCATATGGCTCTGCACATTCCCCTCAAAGATTAGAGGGAACATTGGTTTTGATCCTCTGTGAGACTGATAAAATAATTAGGGAAATGGTTGCAACTCATTAGTATAGCATAGTTGTTAGTTAGTTGGCAACCTTCAGTCTCGAAAGACTATGGTATCACACTCTGAATGGTGGTTCTGGAACAGCATCTAGTGTGGCTGAAAAGGCCGGTTCGGGAGTGACAATCCCTTCCACACCGGGAGCAAGTGCAGTCTGTCCCTGGCCTGTCTCCCTGGCTATGGGCCTTCCTTCTTTGCCTCTTAGCCTCAGACTGTTGGCCAAGTGTCTCTTCAAACTGGGAAAGGCCATGTTGCACAGCCTGCCTCCAAGCGGGCCGCTCAGAGGCCAGGGTTTCCCACTTGTTGAGGTCCACTCCTAAGGCCTTCAGATCCCTCTTGCAGATGTCCTTGCATCGCAGCTGTGGTCTACCTGTAGGGCACTTTCCTTGCACGAGTTCTCCATAGAGGAGATCCTTTGGGATCCGGCCATCATCCATTCTCACGACATGACCGAGCCAACGCAGGCGTCTCTGTTTCAGTAGTGCATACATGCTAGGGATTCCAGCACGTTCCAGGACTGTGTTGTTTGGAACTTTGTCCTGCCAGGTGATGCCGAGAATACGTCGGAGGCAGCGCATGTGGAAAGCATGTGGAAAGTATAGCATATGCTTTCCATGAATTAGGTCCCAGGTTCAATCCTAGGCATTTCTAGGTAGGGTAGGGCAGGGCTGAGAAACAAAATCTGCCTGAAATCCTGGAGAATCACTGATGGACCAATGGTGTTATGCATAATTTGCCATGGTTGGTCCAGAGGTGATCAAATGCTAGTCTAGCTCATTCCAGAGATCATACTGATTCTTCACCACTATTTGAGAATAAGTCCCAAGGTTTTCATATACAACTATATTGGTCAACTCCAATGTAATTCAGTCTTTGGAGCCATAGTTCTGATAAGCACATGTTGCTTCTGACTTTTTGGGGTGGGTGGGGTGGGTTGTGATCTCCAATATGTGATTTTCTACATTTTCCTTCTAACACTTTTTCACTAGCCCGAACCCTGTTGCTCTTTGCATCATTCCTTCCTCCTCTCAGTCCCTGCCAACTCAGTATTATCTTTTCCTCCTCCCAGGCAGCTGAAGCTCTGTCTGGTGGTACACGGTCTTTGTGGCTTATCACCTCAGTCCACACAGTCATCTTCTGAACCTTGTGTTGACTAAAATTACAATTCAAGGTCCTATTTGAACCGGGTCAGGGTGGCAGCCTGTATTCCCTGAGCCTTAGCTAGAAATTCTTGCCTTTAGGCACATCCAAATTTCAGCTGCTTTGGCCACTTTCTTGCTCACCCAGATATACAAACATCCTGCTACCCACTACATCTATTTACCCTCTATTCAAAATCTAAACCTTTGTGATATTGGTCTGATTCAACATGAGGCACCTTTAAACAGGCTTCCAGCTATCCCAGTCAGCAATAAAAATGAATGCATGTGTGGGGACTTGTCATGCTTGCCCAAGTGCCACAGTTCAGAAATCAGCCTGATCATCACTGTAGCACAGCAGCTACAGGAACCAATCCTATCCAATTTTCAACAGCCAGTGCAGCTGCATCCTGTGGTGGGGAGACAATCAAAAGAGGCCTCCTCAAGATGTGGGAACATTTGTTCCCCTACCTTGTGTTCTGCCAGATTCCCAGACCAAGCTCCACCTGGAGAATTATGCTCACTTTTAGCTAATTAGCTCCCCTTCTTTCCTCAAAAATGACCCTAGTTTTGCCCTGCAGGACCCCCCCACCAGGGTAGTTCACTTGTTCCACCTGCAGAGGTCCTACTTCCTCCCCTCTCCTACTAGCAGCTCCTCCCACCACATTGGTCCTTCACAGGTCTTGGGCAGGGCAGCCAAACACAAATTTTAGTGTCTCCAGCAGCCTCCAAAGTCCATTCACACATCTGTCCATCAGCAGTTTCAGTAGGCCATTAGTTCCTTAGTCATCAATCCAGTCTCACACTTTCCTCCTTCTACTACCCACACCAAAAGCTTCCTTCATCAGGTGCTTTTATGTCTGAGAGCCCTATTGTCCTCAAGTGGCTGCAGCTGTGCAGCACACACCCTGCTGAATGCCCAGGCCTTAAAGGGGCCACTGCTGACACCACATCCTATCTCCTTGAGGTATTTTGTACATTTCCATTACACCTTGGGGCTGCATTTCAGCTGCACTGGTACTAAAAGTTTGGATTGAATTGGGCCCACAGTGGTTTTCTAGTACAGGCTTCCTTGTCTGTGTTTTTCAAATGGTCCTTGGTACACATTGAGCTGCCTGCTTCCTTGGAACTGTAAGGAATTCCCAAGATACACACTGTCCACAAAGGAGCCACTGTACCAGTAGTTTTCCTTCTGCTGTCTCTTAAATAACAACTGATGCCATTAGCACATTATAAAACTGTTTGGGCAAATAACAATTAGAATGTATGCACTCAAATGATTCATTCCATTTCAGGAAACTTCCAGAAGATGGATCATAATGGGCATCCTTGGTAGAGGAGGGAGGGAGTTTCCTTATCCCATCAACTTTCATAGTTAATGTAATCAATTTCACTGAATCAGATACCCTTATCCTTGGAAATTTGCTTCTTGGCTACCTCTAACCATGAGCATGTGATGTCAGGCATCCAGGAAGGAAATTGATATCCTGTATTTTGCACCAAGAATGAAAACGTGTGAGAGAAGGAAAAAGACAAAGTGGTGATCTCAAAAGGTGTTCCATCCTTGGAAAAATAAGTTGTCCTCAGAGAGAAGAAATCATTCCAACAAAGGAAAACCTTTTCTTTGTTCTTATAGTGCAATCCTGTACTTCAAAACAAAGAAAAAAAATTATTCCAACCTGCTTAGGAGATGCTGCAAGCCCATGGATACCAGAAGTACTTTGTTTGAACTCACTCTATGCCATTTCTTCATTGTAATGTCAATACAACTCCATACTGACATACCTCAGATGCCAGCAGAATTGATGTAAGCCCCAAAAAGGGTCAAAGAGGAGCTGACTTGTACCTTATTCTACACCTCTTCAGATGATAGACATGACATTGATGGAACATTGCACAAAACCTGAACTGGTGTTCAGGTATAAATGTACACATAGATATCTACCCCCACCCCTTTCATTTTCAAATGTCTGTTTGCTATAAACTGTGTTGCCTAACATTCCTTTCTCTTGCAACACCTAATCACACTGAGTACATGCACTCTCTCTTGGTGAATGCCAGAACAATCATTAGCTCCAGAGTTCCACTGCAACTCCCCACAGGAGAGGAAAAGGCAATGCCCCAGGTATTGCACTCTCTCCCTAACTATAGGCATTACTATAAGTGCACTTGGGTGGTGCCACTCTCACTTACAAAGCATACATCCTGACCCATGTGCTACTGTGAGTCTCTTTGCTTTCCACAGGCAGCTTTCCATCAGGGAAAGAGGACACGGTACCCTCTCCCACATGGCCTTCCATGTGGAACTCTTTGCCACAGGAAGTAGTGATGGCATCTTGCCTGGATGCCTTTAAGAGGAGATTGGACAAATTTCTGGGGGAAAGGTTTGTTACAGGTCATAGTAGGCATGTGCAAGCTCTTGGTTTTAGAGGCACGGTGCCAGATGCAGGGGATGACACCAGGACACAGGTTGTATCTGTTGTCTTGTGTGCTCCCTGGGGCACTTGGTGGGCCACTGTGAGATACAGGAAGCTGGACTAGATGGGCCTTTAGCCTGATCCAGTGGGGCTCTTATGTTCTTATGCCAGGTATGTAGACAAGGAAAGCCCACAGCATGCCTCGCAGCAGTGACTAGTGTGATTCCAGCTGTTCCTCTACAGGGTTGCTGAGCTACATGTTTCAAAGGCCCCTATTGTGTTGAAAACTCCATGTCAGGCAGCAACACAACTGGTGCAACCAGACCTCACTGACACCTGCTACTCTGCTGTCTGTTATACAACTTGCAAAGTGACAAGAGCCCTGATGGGTTGGGATGGTTGGTGAATTTAATTGTATTTTGCTTTTAGATGCTGCTCCATCTTTGAAACTATGTAACAAAAATTTTGTCTTGATAACTTTGAATGCACTTTTTTAGTAGATAGGATCCCTACTCTAGTTGTTCCGTAGCTCAGCTGGCTTCAGGATGAGACACTGAAGAAAATGGGCCTCATTGCTAATAGAGTTCAGGGCCAGCATTGTCCCCACTTATGAGCTCCATTGGGGGAGAGGGGCAGGCTCTTCAGGACTCAGAAGGCAGCCTTGATGAATGAGGCCGTATGATAGTGATTACACTTAGGGATTACAAACAATAAGTGCCAGTGATGATGCAAGTGGATGCCGTGTGGGGGTATGTGGAGTGGGCCAATGCAAAAAGGAATCCATATCACATGCAAGAAAAGTGATTGGTTCATGTGCTACAGTTCCCCAGCCACATATGCCTATTTATCATTCTTCCAAGTCCATTTTTATGAGAGAGCCTATCTCAGGTTTGAACATGTACTCTTCTATTGTGCCAGCATTCCAATGGCTGTGTGGATAGGTGGTGCTACAGGATACTAAATACCCCATGAGGTGCTCTCTGCATGTTTCCTACTAGGGCAGTGGTTAGGGAGCTGGCCTGTAGACTCACAGCCCAATCCTATCCACACTTTCCTGGGAGTAAGCCCCATTGACTTTAATGGGACTTACTTCTGAGTAGACATGTATAGGATTGGGCTATCAGTGAGGAGCCAAGACTTGCCTCTTTCTCCTCTTATCTATGCCACAGGTGCTTCTTGCAAGGCATGCAAAGGTGAGTTTGGCCTTGATTATAACATTCCTGCTAGATAGGCTTGAACCTGGCTTGCCCAGTTCCCAGTCTGGGTTTTTGTTCAGTAAGCTACTAGCATTTTTGTTTGCCTGAATGTAATTGAGGCTTTCCTTGCAACTTTTCCTGGTTTCTCCAGCAAAAAGAATCTTTCCAACTGATGGGTTTGCCTACAGAATCATGAATTCTTGCCCTGTGCCTATTCTACATGCCTGTCCTTTCCCAAGGGAAGTATCTTCCTTTTTTGGTGTCATATAATCAAAATGGCATTCATTGATTAGATGCTAGAGGGGTGTTCAAGGAGATCTAAATTTTGATCTCCTTCATAGCCTTCATAGCTCCTCTCTGCTTTTGCCCCCTTGGTGCAATGGGACATGCTCTGACATCCACGTATGCGTGTGTGGTATGCTAATGTCCCTATTGCCTTGCCTTGATGGATTCCTTCTGTGGCCTGCATTCTGCAAGTAGTACATGCTAGAAGGGTTGCATGGGTGCTATGGAAGCGGCTGACAGGATTATACCTCTCTAGGGTTTCTCAAGCTCTTTGTTCCTCCTCCTTTGTCCTGGACTAGTAGAGGATACAGATATGCTTAGCTGGAGTATAGGATTGCATTTGTTTCCCCCTTTTTCTGTTGTGGGCATCATATGCTAAAGAGGATCAACAAATCAGCAGCCTGATCACATGGTGGAATTCCAAAAGATAGTACAGTATAGGCATAGTAAGTGTCATACCCAGTTGCACATGACATGAACATCTTGCATCAAATGGCGCACCAACATAAGATTCTCTTACAAGATGGAGAAAAGGATACTTTCTCAAATACAACAGCACCAATCTTGTCATTTTGAGTACACATTAGTCTATTCTATCCTCCCCCATACCCCTTGGCAAAACCTGTCAATCAGACTCCCAAAGTCAGAGGATATCCTTGTCTGTCACCAGCCTGTCAGGTCCTTGGGAACGTGACCCTTCCCTGTTCTACAAGACACTAGACAAATTCTGAGCCTGGGAACACAAACACTTCTGCGTCATGCTCTATCCTTACCCTTCCTTCCGGGCCCAGCCCCTGATGGGAAAGTGTTGGGAGGATGGAGATCTTGTCATGTTATGTGTAAAGGGAAGACTTCCCGGTAGCATTCTGTAGTTGAGACAGGAAGTTATCAGATCCTCTTTAATGTTTCTCTCCTGGCCATCACATTAATAGGTAGGAATGGCACAGCCAAGTAACCATACAGAGCTGAGGGAATTGAATCTAGTTAGATTCTTGATTGCTAAAAGGTGGAGCTCTGCCAAGTCTTCCCCAACCCCCTCCTCTCACATGATGCGATCAGAGAGATCCTGGTGATAACAATACAGGCTGCTCCCACTCTCCATGAAAATGCCTCATGCTCATTGCATGGAAAAAAAAAAACTTTCATGTTAGGGCAGCACTAATTCTTCACGATTCTCAGAGGGGTGGTAAGCTGCCCTCCAAGGTGCTTCAATGGGGGCATAGCACATGACTATAGCTAGTCTGATTTAAGTGTACAAGTTGTGACATGCAAGCTGGCAATAAGATTAACATCTTTTAGTGATTAACTTTGTTCCCATTAATTGCTAGTCTCATCTGCAGTCAGCCCATTCGTTCTGAATCAATATACAGAAGCACTCTGTTCAGTACAATGCGTTATTTTGTGGTGTGTTAAAGGTTCATCATTGACAGAGGGAAGCAGCTCTACCAAGAAGAGCATGAAAAGGAGGGAGGGGGGATAAGAAAGTGATAAAAACCAAGTTACTGTGGTTCAGTAGTATACTGGGGCCCAGCTCAGGGAGATGCTGTTTTCCACAGATTATTAACCACAGGCCCGGTCATTTCCCTTCAGGGCTGCTGCTAATGAGAGAATGCTCATAAACAACAGAGAACACTTGCCTTCCTCTTCTCCCTGTCATTGCTTCATGATGGGGAAACATGGAAAGAGAAGGGAGGGAATCATTTCCAATTTAGCCAATAATTGATTGATGTATCAGGGCTGCCTGAAGGCCAGCTGAGGCCAAAACAATGTTTAATTCTCCTATCATCCTTGGAATGGACCATTATGATGAAAAAAAGTAGAAAGGAGTTCACTGCAATTACCTGCAGTCAAGGTAACTAAAGTTTCTTACATTGCTGCACCTGTGTACATGTAGGCACTAGACCTGGAATGTCAGGAGGTGTGAAAAGAGGCTGGCAACACTTCCTATGGAGGTCTGTTCCACCTGTCAATTAAGTTGTACTGCATTTAGGCCCCAACCACAGATGCTAGTTTTCTGCAATGGTGGGCAAGAAGCTTGTAAAAAGAAAATTAATGTATAAACCCTTCATTCCGTGTTGTCAGTCATGATAATGAGTTTCTCAGTAATAGCACAACATTTGCAAACAGCTCAGTAACTTGAGGCCTGGTGCTCACAAAGAGCAATGAAGTGGTAGCTTTGCACCTGGACTGTACCACTTGAGATTACAGGTGGGGAGCTCATAGATAGAATACTTCTGCATATCCTTAAAAAAAAGAAATTCCTGCACACAAAAAATTATTTCAGAAGCCTATTCTTCCTGATGTATTAGACGTGAATGTGCAGGATTTTTGTTTTCTATAGAGGAGCATTCAACCACAACTTCTCCCCCTCACCCCGCAGTCTGAAAAGGTGCTAGCACATGTAATTTGCCTCAACTGTCTGTGAGCACAAGGCCTGTCTTCCCCTCAGTTCATTACACTCTGTTCACAGGTATACGCATTTGAGATACAAACCAATTATACAATGTTTCTCAGTTCCTCTGCTAGCAAGGACCTCCACTGTCCTACCATGCCAAAAGAGCGTTCCCATTCAAACAAATTGGACAGTTCCCAAGCTGCAATAGTTCCATCCTGGTTTTCTTCAAACAAAGGAAAATCAAACAGCTCAAATTATGTAGACCAGCTGGAATGAAGCTTTCTTCCATTGTTCTTAGTTATTAGAGACACATCTTGTGATTGAAACTTCAGAGGAGAAGATGTTAGGCTGCTGCTACAACTTTGAAGTCACCTCAGTTTTGGGAAGATCCTGATAAACAGGATCATGCTGATAAAAATAAAGCACACAACAATCAACATCAGCCAGAGGAGCCAGTTAACGGATTTCTTGGCATGCTGCTCCAGGCGGTCAGATTCATCCTTCAGCTTCTCAAAGTTGTGGTCAGCCAGCTTGAGTGAATGAGACAGTGTCTAGAACAAAAGCAGAGGGAGTGCGCTGCTGTGAGTTGCACGGAAACGTGTGGTTTTTTGGAGCAGATACGTGCTCCACATGTATGCCACAACTCAGGAATTCATTGGGACGAGGGTCAGGGGCACTAATCAACCACGCTAAAACACATTTTTTATGTTGTTGTGTTATTCCCTGGCTTTTATTGTCTCAGACCAGGACCAAGTGCTGTGTCATGATCCACCACAGCTGAAAGAGGGCATAGAGGCTTCTGACAGGCCATACCTGGTTATCTTGCTTAATCACATTCTGCGCCACCAGTGTGTTGTTCTTGAGGTTACGTGCTAGGTGCAGCATCTCTTCAGCCAGCTTCTCCTGGATACTGTGGTGGTGCTGCAGAACTGCATCCAGTTCAGCAGCTGACTGCTTCTCATCAGGCAGGGGGCCCCTGCAGAACATCAAGATAACAGCCTTCCTCACTGGCACTAGACTTACCTATATATAGCCACTATATCTTGTTTTAACTATCGTGGTAATTCCTGAAAACTTGCCATAAATAAAAATTAATCTAAAAAGTTACCTAGACTATTCTTGCAGCTTAAGCCAGATGACAAGTCAGCCCTGTTTGGGTCATCCACAAGGAAGCAGAATGGTGCCCTTCTATGTCAAAGACCCTTGGAGAGTAATCCTCATATGCCATCACCCTAATGAGGGTCATGTCAGGTGCCAACACTGAATCAAGGGAGGAGCAAGCCTTGGGCATGCTTAAAGCAGTGCATGTCTTGCACTTCTCTAACTCCTTCAGAGTTTTTTTCAGGCCCAGGCGGGCAAGAAACCCAACCATTTGTTCAGCTAGGGCAAGTTAATGCTAACTTTCTGTCCCTGGGATACACTCTTAAACTGCTAGCAAGTTGCAACTTCCTTGCTCCTTTCTGCAGGAGCCCTTTTGCTTCCCTATCTTCATCTTCCTTCTGACTTCAGGTTGTTTCCTTGGACAGGTACACTTCCCTCAAGCCTACTGAGCCATGTCCCAATTTGCCAAAACAAAACAACCTTGGACCTATGACTTAGTGCAGTGGTACTCAAAACCTTTTAGAGGCCATAGTGGCTGCTGCCTGATTTATAAATGCCAAGTGGTGTGGTTATAATGGTGATTGGTAATGGTAAGCTCCTTTAACCCTTGATGTACATAGCCAAATCTGCCCTGGAGGTTCACAAACCATCAAAAATTGGGTCACAATCCACCCGTGAGTCTTGGACCCACAGTTTGAGAACTGCTGACTTACAGCCTAGGACTTACAGCCTAATTTACAGCTGTATTCTGCGGGACCAGGGAAGCCACCAGAGGTCTCTTTGGGGGAAGAGGACATTCATCCCTTTACTCCGATTAAAGCCCCAGCCTTCACAATGGGGCTTCTCAAGTCTGCACCAGTGAGATCACTAGTGCAAACTTGAGAAGCCCTGTGTTGGGCTTCCAAGCCTGACACAAGGCTTGGGAACTAGCAGAGAAGGCCTCCACCAGTCCCACCCCCTCTTGAGCCAGTCCGTTCTCCTGTTCCGCCCTATCCTAGCACAAATGAAAGAAGACCCTACCTACCTTGTGAGCCCTCTACTAAGAAAAGCCAACATTTGTGACCTCTGGAAGCAAGCAGTAATGGGTCCATGGCAAGTATTTGGAATTCCTGGAAATGGAAAAATGAGGCTGCCTCACCCTCCTCTTTCCCTGTTCAAACTCAGCAGAATCTCCAGATATAATAAAGGAAGTCAGTTAGATCATAGTCTAGAGCATACCCAAATGCCCCTGACACTCACGTGCGTTTCCTCAAACTCATCTCTTCCAAATCTGAGGACAAAAAGAAAAAAAAAACACATTTTGCTTTCAAACTTCCTGGCTTGAAATCTGCTTCTCCAGGAAACCAGAAAATGCTGCCAAAGAGATGCAAGAATAGAACCAAAGACCCAGCCAGACAGGAAACTCTGCCCAGAGGCAACCCCAAAAGAAACAAAGGCACAATGGTAACATTAATGAGTAAGCAAATCTGATCAGCCCATCAGATAGGAAATTCATGGAGAATAGATCTATCAATAGTGAGGCAGTACTTATTTTTCACGTTTTTATACTGCCCATATTTATACACATATTTATACAAGAAGAGATGAACTATGTATACTATCCTGAGATGGTATACATAATTCTTCTCCTCTTCTTGTTCTTACAACAAATCTGTGAGGTAGGTGAGGTTGATATTGACTTGTACCAGGTCATCCAAGAAGCTTCATGGCTGAGTGGAGATTTGAACCTGAATTTTCCAGGTTTAGGTCAATTTCCAGAACCACTACACCATCCTGTCAATTGCTGGGAAGCAACCATGGGAGGGGGCTATTTGCTCAAAAGTTCTCCTTCAAGACTTCCTAGAAGTATCTGGTTGGCTACTATGGGAAACAACATGCTGGACTAGGTGGACTTTTGGTCTGATCCAGCAGGAGACAACTTATGAAATCATGAAAAGCCCATGTAAGAGTGGGAAATAAATGTAATTATTAAAAAAATGCTGGACAGTCAAGTTTTTCATTCTGTGAGCAACAGCTCATATGTGAAGAATGGCCAATTGACACTTACCAGTGACACATGAAAAGTCCTAGGGAAGCAGAAAGAAGGGAAGAGGAGAGAGTTCAGTGATATTGGGGTGGATAAAATTACTCATGGCCTTGACAGTGATGACCCTGCATGCCAGTACCAACCTCTCCAGGATTGCAAAAGAAAGACACAAAACCCCTCCTGTCATCTCATCCCTACAACACAGTAACTTTATAGCCTACCTTGACCAAGCCTAACTAGGTTGACAACTTTGACATTAAAAAGGATATAAATAACTGACTGAAACAGAAAATTAACAACTTCTTTCCCTCACTTTGGAAAGACCACCAAGTGAAACGCAGATGTAAATATGAAAAGAGTGGCTTCCAACCTGGCAAAGCAGTGCCACCACAGAACCACCACCCTGCACCTGTCCCAAAATGGCTCGTTTTGGAGAGAGAGGCGTATGGTGGCACACTTGACCAAGAGGACATACTGTACCAAGCAGCTCGCTTCTCATCTCGCCCGTGTAGCGGGCCTTTGTCTGCAAATGGACTGTCTTGGTTGCTGGGGTCCGCTCCTTGGTTGTGGTGGGTGTCCGTCCAGGAGCCAGGAACTGATTCGCCAGTGCCTTTTCAGATGATGATGTCTGGAAAGAAAGGAAGGAAGGAAGGAAGAAAAGAAGAAAAGAAGGAAGGGGAGTGTGTCACCCAACATAAGATCATCCCCACTGGACCACAGCAAAACGGCCATCTAATCCAACATCCTACTTCCCAAAGTGACCAACCACATGCCTCCAGGAAGCCCAAAAACAGGGCAGGAAGGCAACTGCCCTCCTCCATTGTTGCATCCCAGCAACTGATATTCAGTAGTATGCTTGCTATGTACATGTAAGTTCCATATAGCATTCTCGATATACGCAACTGGCATTTAGCTTTGAAATCTAAATGAGTCTTCCACCATGGGAAGGCACCATAACAAAAGTTCCCAAGACAAGGGCCAGAAAATGAACTTGTTCCTACATGGTGGACAGCCAAAATGACAGGTCCTTACCAGCTTCTCTGCTTCCAGCATCCCCTTTAAGAAATCCACTTTGCGAGAATATTCATTTAGAACTTCAGGAGCTGGTTTGCTGTAAGAAACCATCCCAGGACAAATCATTGTATTTCTTTCCCCCACATTGCTTTTCCTATTCCCATAAAGTAGACACAGCCAACACAACCAGAGTAAAAAAGACCAGGGTGGGTGGGAGGGAGTAGAGGACACAAATCAATACAATAGCAGTTTCCCGAATAAAACCCGCTTGACAGATTGCCTGGGACAGAAGATGAGTCTGTTCTTTACAACATTGTTAGCTGGAAGGTAATTTTATCACATGACAACCATCAAAATGTTTTAGTGTCTCTTGTACTGCTTTTACTAGTAAGGTTTCATAACATATTGCGTAAAAAGTAAAACTCTTACAAGAACAAAGGGCAGTACACAGTAATTCAGACTTGGGGACACATAGGTGTTATCATACACTTCATTGCGTCTGCTCTCACCTTCAGTGGCCCAGCCTTTGCAGACACAGAAAAATTGATTTACAAATATCAGTTGCAGTGTATTTTGGCACACAGCAGTTTAAAGCAATGATTACCTATTGATAGCCGCTGATCAGTACGTATAAGTAAGGCCTTGCTTGCCTTACTAGGAGAACTATTAATTGGGTCTCTTTCACTCAGAGTTCAAGACTACCCTTGTAAATTCCACAGAAATCACCTCACCTGGAGTGTTTCTTCAGCGTGAGGAGCATCTCTTCCAGAGCAGCTACATACTGAGGATAAAAATGAAGAGCGCATTTGAGTAACTGAGCCACGAGTCTATCCAATTGGAAGTACTCAACATTGATGCCCCGTTTGCATATAGGAGATCCAGCTGCAAGTGGCCATTCATCCCCAAAGCTCAAAAGGCAGTTTTAACTGAGCCATGATTTTACAGAGTTGTGGCGAGGGCAAAACTAGATGCATCAATAACACCCCTCCCACAAGCCCTTGGGATAGGGAAGGAAAATCTCAATCTCAGGTTCTTTGCAACAGCAAGCACCATTTTCCTTTGAGACTTGCAGCACCTAGAGGAAATCAATGAGTCTTATATACAAGGATTGGAGCCTTCGATGTGAAAAAAATCTAACATGATTCTGATTGGGCCATCCAGCCTGCAAACCACTTTCAAAATGGCTCCTAAAGGATCAAGGATACTATTCCCCCAACACCCCAGTGCTTGGGCTGCCAGAAGCAGACAAGTGGAACAGCAAACAAGTAGGGTGGTTGTAGCAGCAGCAGCAAACACCAGCCTCAATTGATGAACAGATGCACTTCCACAGAAGAGACATGATCCACCCACCCAAGGCAGCCAACAGGAATCCACACGTCTCCAAGGAAAATGTAATGAGAACTGAGGCACTAAGCCAAATGCCAGAGTGGGAGCCAACAGTGCCTGGGCGGAGAGTACAGAGAAAGAGGTACAATGGGACTTGGCTTGTTTGTGTGTGTGTGGGGGGGGGGGGATGACTCTTCCCTGTACCATTCAGGGACACAGCTTATAGGCTGGGATATAAGAACCACAAACTCAGCTTTCCAACTCTGGGAACTCCCCAAAGGGCATTTTTGCTGCAGCCTAGAATTGCTCAGCAGCTCCTGCAGCTTGAGGAGCAGTCCAAAAGAGCTACTCTGGGTGTGTCTCTCTGGCACCCACAGGCCAAGGAGTTGCACCTCCAGAAGACAACAGAGCACATAACTCACATGGAAGCTCACAGTGCCCCTAGGCTTCACAGAGGAGGCGCTCTGGCATTAATCAAAGCCTTGGTAGTCGACCTTGATTGAAACTCTTGCTACACCCACAAATGCCTTTGAAAAGCTCAGAAGCAAAGCATAAAGCTAGGAAGTGACATTCAATAGGACTAGCCCTTTGTATAACACCTGCCTTGCTTGATCAGACCGACACCAATTCCAGCAGCAGCCAACTGAGCTTTGGAAGGCTCAGAAGCAAAGCACAAAGGCAACAGCCTTCTCTTGCTGTTTCCCCTCTGCAACTGGAGCTCAGATGTATAACAAGGAGGTTCAGTGGGTGACAAACCTGTCCTCTGAGACATTGTCTAAACCTTTTTTAAAGTTTTCTCAGATATTGGCCATTGCCAAACTCCACAACAACAAATTCCACAAGTTGTCCATATGTGTTAGTATGTTGTTAGTATGTGTTATGTTGTTGTTAGTTAGTAAGTTGTTAGTATGTGTCCATACTAACACAAGCACAGCATAAGATTCTCTAAGGCAGCAGGCGTCAAACCCTGGCCTGTGGGCCGAATCTGGCACCCACTGCGAACCTTCCAAGCAAACGGTAACACTTCCCCTGAGTGTTACCATTCCACCAGGGAGCCTCTTCTCTGTGTCTCTGATCACCTCCAACCTTCATGTCAGCCAGCTGCTTCCAGGTTCCATAATCCTAGCAGCTTAGTGCCCAGATTTCCAGATAGACACCGCTGGCCGGCGCAAAGGTTGGGGGTGATTGGAAGTGCAGTGAAGAGGCACCTTGGCAGAACAGTAAGCTATGTTTGCGCTGGGGAAGGATTTTCTGATGTGCAGTGGTCTCTAGTTTGGAGTCTGCTGACCCAAGGCACTGCACTGGGCTGCTCTCTGAGAATCTCAGTGTGCAAGTGTTGTTTCTTAAAGAGCAGGTTTCTGATGACAACAAAAACAACATCCCAAAGGCTCTTCCTAGTGCACCAAGAACTGTTTGCTAAAAATCAAACATGCCACAGAATGAAAGGTAACATCAAGACTTTTATCTGTAATGCAGTAAAAATGTGAAATGCTATAATGATAAAGTTAACTTTTTTCACCATCAGAAAAATGGTATATCAGTATTTTGCTCTGCTAGCATCTAACTCAGTTCTCAGTTAACTAATGACCCCTCCCCCCAGTTCTTTTAGCCTCACTGCAGACTGTATAACAGAAACTGTTCTGAGTCATGGGCCTCCCTGCTATGGCCCAAAGCCTATCTTGAGGAATAAAATCTGCCTTGGAAGCGGTGCATTAATAAAATACTCAGGTAAACTAGACTCTTGAGGGTTCTCTTTCTCCCACATTAAATTCTGAAATCACAAGAGTGGGTATGTGGGGAAATCTGTGGCCCACTGTAGCATAGAAACAAGGCAAGCTTGCAATTTGATCACAAGCAGCATTTGGGCAGCTCAAGAACAGAAATAAAAGCTGCAACAAGGTCAAATCCTTTTCACATCCCAATTTAAGAGCACAAGATTGCTGAGTCCTTCCCCCTCCATCTGCAAGGTAAAAAGTGATGGAGGCAATTTATTGGTATCTTTCCCTTGTACCAACCCACAAATGTAGGTCAAGCTGAGAGACAGTGGCTTGTCCAAAGCCACCTTGAGAGCTTCACCACTGAGCTAGGATCTAAATCTGGGTTCCACATCAGTCTACAGTCATCATACCACTCCTGTTCTCACAGTGTACTCCACAACGTGGCATCTCAAGATCAGAAATAGGGGAGGGTTCACTTTGTCAAGCTCCTCCCTACATTGTAATCTACCCGCCCCGTCTGCCCTAGGAAAGCATAGAAGTCCACATAAGCAACAGCCAGTGTCAAACTTGATACCTATTGCACAAACTGAGGGCGACACCTAATGGTGACTGGCAGGCTAACTACAGTATTTTCTGTAGTATCAGAGTGTACAATTTGGCAGCTACCAGAGTATAAATCTTCCAAATAAGAAGGCTAAATGCCACGAGGCACATTTTCAGCCATCTGAACCTCCAGTGGAGATGGACGTATATGAACTGGCAACATTTTCAAATTGCCTTTTTGGGGGGTGTATCAATGCCTGAACTCGAGCACTGCACTTCTCAAGGGATATATAGTTGTATTTCACCCTCCACCCCACCCCATGGAAAGGCTCCTGCACCATTTAAAGTTCTACTGAAAGGCAAAAATTCAAGAAGTACAACTTTTCTTGACACAAGCAAGCAGCAATGAACTCCATAATAGGATTTCTGGTGGCACTGCTAAAAATAAAGGGGCATAAAAGTTAGCAACCTTACATACAGTATATTCATTGTCATACGCATGCTATGTTCTGTACGTAAAAACATAACAGGTACCAATGTTTCAGGCAAAGCACTAAGTCTCTTTCTGTATGTTCCTCTACAACAACCCTTTAACTGCCACTGTTCCTCCCAAGGGAAACTGAAAATTATTATATTGCAAAGGCCCTTAGATTACAGATTATTATTCCTTCACCTACATCAAAATATCCCTAAACCCTTTGGCATCTGCATGACTGCTGAAAAGCCCACAAGTGTAGCTTTTGCCAGAATGGAAATGCAGGGATGAGAAAGGGCTTCATCTGATGAATGTCATGCCTACCACATAGCTATTAAAAGCCCTACCAGATACTGAAGGGTGGTGGTGGTGGTGGAAAACCCACTGGCAATCCTAAGGGTGACATACTCTATTATAGGGGTGTCAAACATAAGGCCCGGGGGCTGGATGCAGCCCATGGAAGCTTTCTATCTGGCCCTCATGCTCTCAGTTGCTGAGCAGGGCTGAAGTGCTATTGCAGAAAGGGCAGCCCACGTGAAAACTGGACTCTCCCATAACTTGAAATATAATCAAGATTTGTGTATTTTTCTCTTCTGTCATTTGCAGTTAGAGTTCCTAAGTGAGAAAAAGTGCTTATTTTTGGTTGTGGCCTGTTTAATGACGTCACTTCCTGCCTAATGACATCACTTTGGGACCTTCAGCAGGCATCATGAATGCCATTCGGCGCGCTGAATGAAACGAGTTTGACACCCTTTCTCTACTGCGTAAGGCTGCCATCTCCCAACTCTACCCTTAAGGCAGGCCACAAGGTCTACCTTGGGTGGCTTTCCGCTTTACAGAGATGAAGCTATAGGAAAAAGAGCAGCTTAGTTAAAAGAAACTCAGGAGCCCGACAAGGGGCAGCAGAGAAGGGCAATGTGAATGTAAGGCGAGACTGCTACTGTTTAGTATCTTCCTTTCAGGGATGTGTGGTGGGTGGGGAGGCAGAGCCTCCCCACTGGAGTCCTGTGAAAAGCACTGCCACAGTGTGAGGCACCCAAGCACCCACAACCCGCACGTGGGTTGTGGGTGCTTGGGTGCCTCACACGGCGGTGGTGCTTTCTGCAGGACTCCAGCCTCCCCAACCACCGCACATCCCTGAGTACTTGCACACCTCACGTGGTGGCGGTGCTTTCCAAAGGATTCCAGTGGGGAGGCTCTGCCTCCCCACCCACCACACCTCCCTGCTTCCTCTCCACTGTGCCTTAGGACATACAGCAAGCCCCCAGACCTAGTCATAGAGGGATGGGCCACAACTCTCCCTGTTGACCTTCAGCCTGCAGACAGGAGGCACCTCTAAGTTTCGCCCAACGGTCCCAGGAGGGGTCATAAGGGACACTGTATGGGGAGGGGCCTCCCTTGGGATGACTGAACCCCCCACCCACCTTCTCCAGCCGCCACTCGTCCGGGTTCCGCCTGTCGGCCGCCAGCGCCTCACAGCGGCTCAGCAGCCGGACCAGCTTGAGCTCCCCACGGGAAACCGGCGTCGGGCCCAGTCCAAGCGCCTCCGCCATGGCTGCTGCTCTCCAAGGCGGAAGTGGAACCATGGAGCTTGCTACTTCCGTTCTGTAGAAACCATACCTGTCATCTCTATGGTTGTTGGGTGACTTTCCCTCACACCGACTCTATGGTTGTTCCTGGGGCTTGCAAGAAGGCGCTGCGCGCGCAACTTCTCCTTTCTTCTTCCGGCGTGGCCTCCATTGTGCAGCGAGTCTAGGTGAGTCTGTGGATCCGCGTCCATCCTCTGGTGGGAAGCGACCGAGAGGTCTGGAGAGTGTCGAGAGAGGTGGTGGGGAGTGTGCTGCCTGGAGTGTAAGGAGTCTGGGGAGGGGCTGCCTTCCCCTCCCCGGCTGGTGACCCCCCCCATGAGAAATACGACCCAGCACTTGCACAGCCCAGTTGTTTCCACTGGGAGGCCTTAAAATATATTTCATGGCCTTGTACCTGTTTACTCAGGTGTAAGGCTTGTGAATTACCTGGGAGGAAGCCCCATTATACCCAAAGGAAAGTTAGAGCCCTGAGTTGACATGCAATCGTGTGCATGTCAACTCAGAAGTAAGTCCCATTAGAGGCAGTGGGGCTTACTCCCAGGAAAGTGTGGGTAGGATTGCAGCCTCAGGGCCCAATCCTATCCAACTTTCCAGCACCAGTGCAACCGCAATGCAGTCCCAGGATAAGGGAACAAATGTTCCTATACCTTGAGGAGGCCTCTGACTGCCTCCCCACCATAGGATGCAGTTCATGCCCCATTGGCACAGTTGTACCGGCCCTAGGGAATTGAATAGGATTGGGCTTTCATTCTCTCCCACTGAAATTAGGGGCGCGTAGAGGTGCTTAGGTTATCTTTGGCTCGATCAGAGCCATGGGATTATTACAAATTGTTGGTTTTGTGGCATCTTTCTGAAGGCATCATTCACTTTTCCTATTTCCTTATTTTATTCTGTATTTAATGGTGAGGATGAGAGAACAAACATCATATCCTGCATTAATTATAGTGTCCTGAAAAAGATATGACAACGAACCTACAACTCTGTGCAAGTAACACAAAAATATGCCTACTAAACAGTTCTAAATCGTTTATTACATTTCTATGTAAAGAGCTTAGGGCAGTGTCTCTGGTTTATGTTTCTCATCCCCCAAGCAACCCTGTGAGGTAGGTTGGCAGGAGGAGAGTTATTGGCCCAGTGTGGTCACCCATTGAGTTTCATAGGCAAAACCAGGGATTTGAACCCAGTGCTCCTTGCCAGAACAGCCCCTTTGATGACAATGGCTAGAAAAGTTCAGGTGGCTGTGAATGAAGGCAAGCTTCCTCAGAGACAGAGAAGGGGGACAAATGGGTGCATGAGTGGGACTTTAGGGGTTGATCCTTGTTCTTTTTTTGTGCATTGGGATGGGAGGAGGTTTTTTAAAAAGGGAACAGGTAATGTATTAAGCCAAGAAGTCTTGGTGGTCTAAGTAAATATTGAGAGAGAATGAAGGAAAACTCATTTGACAAGGTGGATGGAGGGAGTTCAAAGGCTGTTAAGGTTTAGTTTAACTTGCATTCAGAAATCCTGAGTTGTTTGGTGTTAATCAGTTCACTTAGACTTAAGAATTGTTTGGAATAAACTATATTTATAAGATGCCCAAAATCGCTTGCTCTGAAAATTTTAACTTGCAGCTGGCGCAACTATTTGCACAGCATCTAAAGACAAGAAACATTGAGAAAGCAAACATTCTCATGTCTTCATGTTCCTTCTTTCCTTAGCCATGGCGATCCGCTACCCAATGGCCGTTGGCCTGAACAAGGGCCACAAGGTGACCAAGAATGTGGTGAAGCCGCGGCACTGCCGCCGCCGTGGGGTGAGTTTAGAGTTGGCAATGGAACAGTCCTCAAAACAGTGGGCTCTGCCTGCCCTACTTATTCCCAGCCCTAGTTTCTGAGCAGGATGAATTCACCATAATCCAAACTCTCTTGTCATACATACCCAATTGTACAGATAGAAGTGGAACCAAGAGTACTCTGTTTACAGCAGAGCTAGATGACCAGTCAAAATCCAGCTTGAACACTTGATGCATGAGGCATGAGTTAGGTAGCTCTCTTTTAAGGATCTCAGGAGAACATCAAGCTCATACTGGAGCAGGTTAGGGTGAGAACTTGGTGATTCTTAACAACACTAGTTGTCTGCTTGTCTTCCCGTAGTACTATCTGGATCTGCTACAGTGTTCCTGTGTTCTGGTTATAATCTGGAGGGAGGTAGGATGGTTGAGTAGCCCTGCAGGGCAGAGACAAAAGAGGAGATTATATCTTTCTTTTGGTACTGTTACGTGTCGTGGTTGTAAACTAGGCATAGGCCTCAGGTGGTACAGGTTAGGCGCCTTCTCTTAACCACAAACACAATTCTACAAATGCTTGGACTAGAGATGTGAAGGCCTGGAATAAAACAGGAAAAATTCAGGAAAAAAGGGTTTTTTTTCCAGAAGCCTTGTTTGTTTTTTTCTGAAAAATTGAAAAAAAGAAAAGAAAATTGAATATGGAATGTTTTATTTTAACATAATGAATAAAATATTTTAAGATAAGGTGTTCAAATATTTTCCAGATCATTTCTAAAAAATATGTATGGTATCAGATTATTCTGATTTTTGTGCACTGAGGACAAGCAAGTCACATTTAGGACTTGATGTTGGGAAGGTATTTTCAAATGTTGCAGAATATAGAACATCTTCAGGGATTTGGTCCTGGAATGCAGTCTGGGATTCTGCCAAACATATTCCTCCTGCAACATGGTAGCAAGGATTTTGCACAACATAGCCTGACTCCTCTTACTTCTCACCGCCTTTAGATTCCTCCATCTTCTGCAGCATGTGAACGAATCTGGTCTATGTTTGGAAACACTCACACTAAATCAAGAAATAAACTGACATGTGAAAGGGTAGAGAAGCTTGTTTCAATCCAGGCAAACCTTCAGTTTTTAGTCCATAACAACTGTGATAATGACAGACACAAGAAAGTAGCTGCAGAAGCAGAGACTGACAGCACAATCCTGAGCTGCCTGGGGCACCGAGCCTCAGGCGGCACCTCAGGAGAAGGAGACTTTCGTCCCCTTCTCCCGGGTAAGGGAAGCAGCCCTGCAATGGGGCTACTCACTTTACTGCTTTGGTAGGCAGTAAGGTAAAGCCATTTGTGGAGCTCCACAGACCTGCTCCCTCCCCCCAGCATGCCTTCCCCCCCTCTCTCCGCCCCCCACCGGCCTCCCCCTCCCTGGAATGCCTCCTCCCCACCCCCTTCCCCGCCCCTGCTTACCCTCCATGAGATGGCTGAGTGGCGGAGGCTGGGCGCCCGCCCCGCACTAGCCTAGCAGCATGAAGCCATGGTGCTGAGCCCAGGATTGGGCTCTGATACTGATAATTGCACCTCAGAAAATGATTCTGATTAAATTTCATGCCCTGTCATTGAAACTTAGTCCCACTCCCTTCTATACACTTCGCCCCTCTTCAATTCTTCTTATGAGAATGGGTTTTTTAAATTTTTATTTAATACTGGGGAGAGGAAATATTAATAATTGTTACTTCTGGATTTTTAAAAATTGTCTTGTGGAGTTTTTTGTCTGTTCCACATAAACTAGTAAACAGTTCAGGAGATTGTTGTTCCATTTGTTGCAATTGCAAATAAATATTTAAAAAGTAAATTCTGTTGTAGTAATTGTTTGGATACACTATATTTTTAATATACTAGTTGTGATAATTTTATGCCAAGTCAAATTGTCCATAGTCATACTTTATGTTC
The DNA here is from genome assembly GCF_035046505.1 of Tiliqua scincoides. Lineage (NCBI taxonomy): Eukaryota > Metazoa > Chordata > Lepidosauria > Squamata > Scincidae > Tiliqua > Tiliqua scincoides. Next base: position 30,259,301 of record NC_089828.1, read on the forward strand.
CAAAAGTAACAGAATGACTTTCAATCTGGAAAAGGAAAAAAAGTGCTAATATAGCATTTTTCAGTTTTTCCAAAAGTTTGTTTTTCCCCCCCAAAAACCAGACAAAAACTGGGTTTTTTCCTGAACTTCAAAATTTCTGGAAATTTTACATCTCTAGTTTGGACCTACATAGGTGACCATCAACCCCCATCCAGGCCTTGGGCATTCTCCCTATTTTGCTATGGTTCCCATTGTTTACTACCTCCAATACTGCTTTTGGCTCCCCTTTATACCTGTGTCAAAACCTCTTATTCAAGCTCTCCTGAGCTGTTATAGCCTTGTGTCTTGGCAATCTTTACTTCCACCATTGCATGCCAAATATCTCTTCTAAAATCCACCCTTTTCCATGCATGATCTTTTGCATATCCTCATTAAGTGAATAAACCTATACACATTTTCTTGTCTTAAAAGTTAGACATGCTCTTGGGTGTATTTGTGCTGAACTCAAATATGTCATCGGTTTTGCCTGATTAACTAGTTTTGGGGTATGGCATGTCCATCTTATATGCTGATTCAAGGATCTTCCTCTTGAGGAAGACATGGCATCTGCTTCCTCACAAGAAAGCTGATTGAATTTGCATATAAAGTGGCTACACTGTACTACCAAAACTGAAGCCGTTTTTGGATTCAGCACCCCAAAAATATTCTAAAATTCATTCAAATATACTTGGCAACTAAAAAAAGTTGCTTTTTTCTCTTTGTAGGTCTTTGTAATCATTCCTAACACTAACTGGATTTTGAGTATGTGTAAATAGAATTTATTCACATTTATCTTTCTTCCCCATTTATTTATATTGTAAGTTTCTTAGGAGTGAGGTCTTGACCTTATTGTATCTATAATTCATATAGTTTATATAATATGTGTGTGTGTGTTTATAAATCAGTAATTTAAATACTGCTTTTCTGAAATGCACACTTAGGGCTGTGTACCCCAAATTAAAATCTTCCCTAATTAACTGTAATTACCAGGCACAGAGGCTACATACAGGCACTTGGCCCTTCTGCACAGCCCCTACCACAAAGGAGAAAAATCAAATACTAGGGAAAGGCACAGAGTTTCTTTTCTTTTCTTGCAGCGCCTGACCAAACACACAAAGTTTGTACGGGACATGATCCGGGAAGTGTGTGGATTTGCGCCATATGAGAGACGAGCAATGGAATTGCTCAAAGTCTCAAAAGATAAGCGAGCCCTGAAATTCATAAAGAAGAGGGTGAGTGCTGACCTGAGAAGGTGGGGAGAGAGGAATGGTGCTGGGGGCTATATTGTCTACAAATGCAGTGCCCAAGAAACCACCACAAAATTTTAAGCCACCCATATGCTTCAATTGGCCAGTACAAAGTAGAACGCCTCCTTCTACTTTAGCAGGAAGTCTAGAGGATAGAGCCTCTGTTAGCCCAAAGATAACATCTGAAGGTCGCCAGTTCGAGAGACCTTGAAGCAGCTGACAAGCTGAGCAAAGTTATTGCACCCGCTCTTTGGTGTGAGCGAAGAAGCTGGGGGCCAGAAGTGATACCAGACTGTGAAAGAGCCATCTGAAATGTTGTGTGGTTCTTGAAAGATAGTACCTTTCTGTTGTAAAAATCCCCTCGGGTTTAGAATTGGCCTGCCTATGTGAACCGCCTTGAATAAAGTCAGAGGAGTAATCTGATGAACAGAAATGCAGTATATAAATACCATTATTATTATTAGCCTTTGTATTACAGAGACTTTGAAGAAAGAGAGATCTTTGTAGATATGGTTCTTTCTGAAATCTTCACATGTGCAGAGAACCTGTAGGGATTGATTTTCAACTTCTTGCTAGACTTTGGGGATGCTACAGCAATAGATTTTCATGGTTTTGAAACCTCTCCAAAGCCTTGCATTATGGCAAATTGATCCTTTTTCTCTTTGGAGTCCTCTTCATATGCTAGGCTAGGACTCTCCAAACCTCAGCCCACGGGCTGGGGAAAGCCATCCCGTGAGCAGAGCTTACAGTTCTGCCATTACATCATGTGTCTTTCAAACAGAACATGTCACAGGGACACTCTGGACAGTTGCATCTGTTGTCCAGCATCACAGAAGGCTGGAACTGCCCAGAGTGTCCCTGTGACATGTTCTGTTTGAAAAACATACAGCGCCATAGCAGAACAGTAAACTCTGGGACAGGGAGGGCTTTTTTGAGATACAGCAGTCTCATACAGCTGTGCTAGGTTATAAATCATGCTTACCAATGCCAGCAAAGATGTGGTCTTAGCTGAGGGTCTATCCTGCCAGCTGGCTTCCTTCAAGCCCAGGTCACTTCCTCAGAGTCACTCATTAAGCAGCCTGCATAAAGAAAGCCCTCTTTCCTTGAAAAATCAGTTTCCAACAGCTTCTAAGTCTGGGGTGCTGATGCCATTGCCTTTTTAACCCCACAGGTGGGGACTCACATCCGGGCAAAGAGGAAGCGTGAAGAACTCAGCAATGTCTTGGCAGCAATGAGGAAGGCAGCAGCCAAGAAGGACTAAACCCCCTTCGCTTTTTCCTGTGTCCCAATAAAGCTTATTTTGAAAAAGACAAAACCAGCAAGCAGTGTGTAAAGTGTCTTTGAAACACCAGGGGATGGGGAAGCAGTGTTAGTATATGGCAAAGGTTCTTATAGATCCCCCCTCCAAAGGTGCTCTATAGAGCTTGCCCAAGTAATAGAAGATTAAGCTTCTGGGTGCCTCCAAATTGCCACAGAGGTCAGGAGGGTTGAGGATGCTGGTGAGTTGTAGCTTTGCAGATGTGGTTGTTATAGGTGATATTTACTTAACACACCTGGTGGGTTTCCTGCTGGCTGTGGTTTTCTTCCATGACTTAACATCTGACAAAAAATGAGGACCTCTGCACTGGATAGGAGGTATGTGTTGAGCTTTTACCTAAGCTCCTTCATAGAGACTGAAATGGACCAATTAGCCAACTCTGTACAAGACAGGTTATCCTGATGCCATCATAGCTCTGCTTTACATCCATGAAGTCACAGGTTCAATCTACTGCTTAAAGCTGTTCAGAATGACAATCAGTTGCAACCCTCCATAAGTATCATTGCCTAAAAGTACAGATCTTCCCAAATGCAGTCACATACAAAGTTGACATCAAGTCTAATATACTAAAAATACTGAAATGAATGGGGACCCACATGAAATTGGCTTGTGACCCACCCTGTGGGTCCTGGCCTACTGTTTGAGAAACAGATCAGTGGTTTGATTCAATAAAAGTGAGCTCTGGTTCATACGTATGACCCCTTGCAGCACTAGGAGTAGATTTTACTTTTAAAGCTTGCTAACTTTTACTATAGCTATACTAGTTTATCCTGTAGTCATATTTGGTTACAGTTTTTCATAAAACACATGGAGGTACAGAAGGAATAAGTTTCTCATACTTTACACCTAGTTGCTGGGATTCTTGCAAAGAACATCCACCCAAGTATGCTGTGATCTAGAACAGCAATCACCAACATGGAGAGTGCTGTGCAGCAGCAAAGGCTTCCCCAATGTGGCTGGTGCTTACGATTCCACCACGGAGCCTCCGCAAACCCCTGCTGTATCAGGTCAAAAGCCTATCTAGTCCAGCTTCCTGTATCTCACAGTGGCCCTATCTCAGGGAGCCACCCAAAACAAGGTAACTCCTATATTCCCTTTCAACTGGTATTCAGAGATAACCTACTTCTAGAACCAGGTGGTTGCATTTACCCATCATGATCTGTAATCTGTGATGGCTTTTTCCTCCATAAAACTGTCCAATCCCCTTTTCAGGGCTTCTAGGCCAGCTGCCATTACCACATCCTGTAGCAAGGAGCTCCTCAGATTGATTACACAATGGGTAAAGAAGTATCTTCTATCTGTCCTAACTCTCTTGCCTCTCAATTTTAATCTATGTCCCCTGATTGTGGTCAAGTTTCATTTAACTAATTAAGTCTTAACAAAAATACTCTGTATGCAGTATTCTTACTAAAGTTATACACAGTAGTCTATTAATAGACCACAGCTGACTTCAACACATACACAGTAGCCAGAGAAGGCTTGGACCCTTGATGAGTTAACTTCCTTTAACAGGACCAGTTAAAACAAGACATACCAAAAATGCCATCTTGATTTATCTTTACAAACTGTAGGTCCTTTGCATGTTCAACAGAACATCCTTTCCTGTCACTGTGCTTAGAACTGAAATCCAAAAATAAAGTACCCCTTGACAGATCATTTTTAAAACTTGTGTGCTAGAGGCAAGCTTCTGCAGAAAGATAGGTGAATGGAAAGCATGCAACTTCAACGTTTAATTCCATGTTGGTGTATTCAGAAGGCAGGTGCTGTTCTAAGGACCACTAGTAGAAGGTGTCAACAATATCCAACAATAGTCTGCTCCCCTTACTCCAGAAAGGACTACCACTCACTGTTAATTTCCTTTTGTCATTGTTAAATCCAAAAGGAATAAGTAGGTGTTTGTTTCTGGTGAGTAAGACAGGATAACAACCCAAGTCTATTTACCGCTTACTTCTGAGTAAAACAGTATTGCCAAACACTTCTAGGATTATGGCTGTTGCTCCATATGTACAGCATGTATTTTGCATGTTGAAGCTTCCAGGTTCAATTCTTGGCAACCTTCCTTCAGGAACAGGCTTGGAAATGACACAACAGACCTCAGCAGAAAGTAACTCAACAGAAGTTGCAAGGAGAAAATTCAGTTTTAAAGAGGAAGAGTGTTGAGTCCCATCCCATGAACTATTTTTCTAGAATTTCACAACCCCATTTTCAGTGGAAACATTTTTAATTAGTTCATAATTCAAATAATTTGGTGTGGAAAATGCTTCACAGCAACTGGAACCAGGAGGAAATAAATCATTAGGAGTCCATCATTAGGAGTACTGGTTACATAGCAGCAAGTCAAGTTCATTCTGTTGAACTAAAACCATCTTGCTTCTGAATCAGAGGCACAATGGCTGGGCTGAGAGAAGACATACCAAAGAGGTAATGTGCTGCTGCAGCAGCTCAACCTCCTGGGGAGTCAAGCCCTGGAAAAACAATGTCAAAGATTTCTTTATAATGCTCCACGAAGTGTACTTCCAGTCCCTCTGTGATGAAGTCAGCAAGATCACTGTAATCCTTCTTGTTTTCCGATGGGAGTATGATACAGGAAACACCAGCTCTTTTGGCCTGGGAAAAAAGGAGAGTACTAAGTTAATGCTATGGAACAAGCTCCCTGCTCTCTTGCCTCCCTGGAGGACAAGAAGAATGCAAGAGGAGGATTCAGTGCCTGGAGGTAACAGTGGCTTCTGCCACTCCACTGCTACAAGAGATTAATCCCTGTGTGGCAGGATCTTGCTCCTTTCTCTCCCCCAGTCTGTCAAATCTATAGCTAATAGGATGGACCAATGCTAGAAAGCTATGAAAAAGAGGCTTGGAGGTATGTGAATTTTGCTTCATGTATCGTTTTGGCTACTCACCATTGTTTAGGTTTGGCTAGGAAAAGACAGATGTTTGCTTCACTCTATTGTGTGGCTTGCCTCACTTCCTAAGAGCCACCTGGATTCACTTTATTAAACCCATAACCTGAAGGCATTGCTGGGGAAAGACTGCACAGTTCCTCATTTGCTTCCACATTACAACAGCCTCGATGTTGTCCAATGCTATTTACTGAGAAGGGGTTTTCAAGATCAAGGGCGAGTTAATTCTAGTCTGGCAGTGTTTAGCTCTCCTGCACCAGCCCAAGGAAAGCAATTCTAGCCCCAACTTACTGCAATGGTCTTCTCCTTGATTCCACCAACAGGAAGAATCTTGCCCGTCAGTGACACTTCCCCAGTCATGGCCACATTTTGCCTTGCAGGGCGATTCATCACCAAGGACAACAGGGCGGTCACTATTGTGCAGCCTGCGCTGGGCCCATCTTTTGGTGTGGCACCCTGCCAGAAAAAAACAAACACAGTTAGACCTACTTATTAAAAGGACCTCTTCTCCAATATGCTGCATTCAAGGTGGTTCATAATAAATCACACCACCAAAACTATGCAGCAAGAAAACACACCACCACTACCTTATTTGACTTCTGAACTATAGAAATAAGTGCTCCTGCACCCCACCCCCTGCCCTGCATTACAGCAAGGTCAGAACAACCAAGGCCTTATGAGCACACAGTTCCCCAGTGAGTGGGCTTTTTAAAATCAAATCAAAATGAATAGGGAGCAGCCAGCAAGAACATCTCTCTATGCACCTGAACCAACTGCACGCAGCATGGAAGCCAAAAGTCCTCCAGAGCAAGCCATCTCTCTTTGCCTTACTATAAGGCTCACAAGTTGTACTAAGCATCCAGTATAGCACGTACTTCTGGCACATGGAGGTGGATGTGGGAGGACACCAATAAATCATTGGCAGGCTCCCTTTGCATTAGAAAGGCCCGGGCAAAGGTGTAGGCAATCTTGGCACTCTCTTTCATCACATCTCCCAATTGGCCTGTGACTTCAAGGGAGCCATCCTTGTTCTCCTTGTTTTGGGGCCGCCGGAAGGAAGTCTCAATGAACAAAGTAGAGCCGCCTAGAAGAAGAATGGAGTAGGGTGTAAGTCACAACTGTTCCTCCTCCCACCCTTTCCCATGCAAGCCCAGGCATAATAACCAAGGTGTTCTCAGCTATGGTCCAATTCAGATTCAGTACTGGATGTTCCTCTCTCATTAATATGGCAGCTGGGAAAGAGACTCTCTACCACATATTTTACTGCACTGGCACTCAATACAGATTTGAAGCCAAGCTAAGATTTGTCACAACTATAACCACAAATCATCTTCTCACCCATGGCTGTCCAGGCCAGGCCCATTACCACTCCAGGGGGAGTCACTTCATACATTCGATCCACTGTGAAGATGGGCTTCCCAACAAAGTCTTGAAGGTTTTCTGGTGTCACATCTACTTTCTCTGCTTCTCCACTGACAATCTTGTAAGCAGATTTCCGAAGCACCTGAGCCAGAGAAAGGAGGGTTCAGGCTGAGAGGACACAGGCACGCTCCAGGGTAGACTGAACTTCAGCAGCTTTGCTTCCTTTGCCAAAGGCACAAGTACCTCACCTTCTCCACTTGCTTCTGGAGGTTCCTCACACCACTTTCCCGGCAGTACTGCTTAATGAGGACAGTCAGCACATCAGGTGTGATGCTGGCTTTGCTCTCATCCAGCCCACATAAGACACGTGCTTGAGGGACCAAGTACCTCTATGAAGGGGAGAGAAGACAGGAAGAGCTCCCAGGTTACTAAACTCCCAGCAGGCCGAAGAGACATTGCTATTTCCCCTATGCTGTTCTGCCATTGTGGTTCACCTGTGCTTTGCTTGGATTTGCCATTGGAAACTGAGAAATTTCAAAAGAGCTACTGTAGGGTAGCGGTTAGAGTGTTGTACTATGACTGGAGAGATCAAATCACCGGTCAACCATGAAGGTGATCTTGAAGTACCTCATTACCTCTCAGCAGATCCCACTTCTCACAGCAGATGTAGGGCCATGCATGCTCTCTTTTGAGGAAGGGCAAGACAGAAATGTTACAGACTAACTACAATGGACTTATCTGTGTGCTTGGCATCAGTGGTTTATATGCAAATGCTGATCCTGCAGCTGGAGGACCTCTGGGATGCTTCTGAAAGGCACTTCCAGTTAGCGAGCGTGTCCCTCCCCCAGATTTCATTATCTGCACAATTTGGTATTCACAGGGGGACGGATCCCCCATGGCTACCAAGAGCCCACCATACAGTATAATGTGTCTGGATCTTCTGTTCTCAATGACTACATGTGTTGTTTAAGAACATCTTCATCAAGGGACTGTAGCTCAGTGGTGAAGCCTCCACTCCCAGTCTGTGAAACTGGACTAGTTTGTAGGGCTGTTGCTAAGAACGTATGTGAAGTGCTTTAAGTTCTGCGGTCTAAACAATTCTGGTATTATGGCCAAAAACTCTTTTAAAATCTCCCATTCTCAAGAATTCATCGCTGGAGTTCTCTATCCCATCTTTAATTTGGCAAGCGCAATGCTGCTCTCACCTCTGCTATTGCCAGCTTCTCTTGGGCAACATATCCTGAGATGTTGATCATTTCCATCCTGTCCCGCAGGGGTTCTGGGATTGTTTCCGTCACATTGGCAGTACAAATGAAAAGCACCTGGTGGGGGAGAGAGGATGAAAGAGAGAATGGCTCGATGTTGAACACCTGGGCTCTAGATATGGGTGTGATTTAGAGCCCTCCCACTCCAGATTACCAGGACCAGCAATTCTGGCTTCCTACCAAATCCCTTTTGGCCTTTACAACTAGCCACAAGCACAGCAAAGCAAAACAGCCAGAAGTGAACATTTGAGAGATTCCCAACACCACACCCAAAGCACCTCTCTGCTATTGTTAATATCAGCAACAGGGGAGCCTCAGACAGATGACAAAAATCATACCTTGGATAAATCCACTGGCACATCAAGGTAGTGATCCAAGAAGTTGGCATTCTGCTCTGGGTCCAGCAGCTCAAGGAGTGCTGAGGAGGGATCCCCTTGGTAGCCTCTTCCTATTTTATCCACCTGTGGTACACAAACAGCCTCTCAGAGTTGGGCACCTGTCTCAATCCACCCAGTCCAAACTAGGGACCTTACTGAGGGATCCATGGAACTGTAGTCTCCACATTAAAAAGGTGTACAACCTCCAAAAGCAAGAGGAAGACGCTGATGTGATGTTACCTCATCAATCAGGATCAAGGGATTTTCTGTCTTTGTCTTCTTCAGGCACTGAATTATCTTCCCTGGCATCGCTCCCACATATGTCCGCCTGCAGAACAAAAAACCACACTGGGCAATCACACACTTGATACATACAGAAATTGCATAGTTGCCTGATTTCAAAATACGAGCAGGCCCCCATATCCACAGTTTCACTTATCTGAGGATCGGGCAACCCCCCCCCAAGGCACCCATTACAAGCACCTTTGTTTTACTGTAGTAGTGCATGCAGAGCGGGTGCTTCTTGCTTAACATTCTTGCCACCTGAAGAACGGAGTGTGCAGGTAAGCAGAATGCACGCTAGCAGGTGTCGAACAGGAAGCAGGAGGAGCAAGCACAACTACAGTAAAACAAAGGTACTTCAAATGAGCTCACAGGGGGAGGCGCTATTAATACAGCATTCTCCTGCATCTGCTGTTTCCTTATCTGTGGAGGGCGGACAGAAACCCCGTGGATATGGGAGGCTGCCTGTAATTTAAAATGTTTAAATTTTTAGAAGACATGCATATCAAACTGATCTTTATTAGTAGCATCCCTGGCTTCTGTAGTCCCTGTTCTAGATCTCTGATCAGGACATTTCACTTTTTATAGACAAAGAAGAGAATGTGGCAGCAGGCAGAGGATTCAGTTCCCTGAGAATCTCAACTTAAAGTAGAAAACACCAGTTTCTGATCTTTATGGGGGGAAAAATGTATCTTCTCTGCAGAACTGGTGACCCTTAACAAGAACCTTTGCATGATCCAAAATTTCATAAATTACATATATTTCATTGAATATACGCAAGAGTCTGCACACACAGCATGTGTTACAATGTCAATCACTAGGAGAACTGTCAAAATTGAATGAGAAGTTAGGAGAAAGGGGAGGCGGTGGGGGAGCTGTTCTGTTTTACTATCTCAATTTTGCTTTTAATTTCTCTTCCCCCCCCCCCCCCATTCATATCAAGCCAGAAGAATGAGGCTTCTTTATACCAAAACAGCCTCTTGGTTAAAACTACAAAGAATAAATAAGGCAGTTCCCCAATTTTCATAATTTACGAAGGTTACAGAACTGAGCTGCTCTTGGCATGTGACTGCAATCTACTCGGCAGGGAGCGCACAAAGTACAGGTGTCATTTCCCAATGAAACAGCAGCAACCCATGTCTCCAGAATCTTCCGGAGAAAGATCTAAGGAAATATGGCCAATAGTTCAAGTCACTCACCTGTGCCCTTTGATCTCTGCCACATCGGTCATCCCACCAACACTGAAGCGGAAATATTCCCGGTTCAAGGCTCGAGCAATGGAGCGGGCAATGCTGGTCTTGCCAACACCAGGGGGGCCATAGAAGCAAAGAATTTTGCCTTGAGTGGATCCCCGTAGCTGGCTGACAGCAATGAATTCCTGAGATAGACAGGCAGAGAGCACAGTCAGAAGCAAGGTAAGACATGGCCTCAAATGTACTTAAGGCCTGGTTGGAATTTATTTCAGATATTAATCAACTCTAAACTTTTTGTTTTCCTTGACTTTGAATGAAATGATCAATTGTCTCTAACACAGAAATGTGTCATAAGCCTTGCTTTCAAATTTGCAGCAGCTTTACCAAATCTTATGCATAATCTGTAAAAAAAATGATTATTTGCTGCTTGGACTTTAAATTTTAAAGGGATGTAGACAAAGCTCATCTACACACTGATGGTTTCAAGTTCAATCCCTGGCAGCATCTATGGTTGAAAACTGATCCTGAAGACCCACAGCTGAAAATATTCTTGCTTTGCCCAAGACTATGGTGAGCTGCATGGGCAGTCCAAGCAGCATGGGCTAGAAGAACCAAAGGTCCTCTCTCTCTGGTTGTTACCAGAACTCTCTTTTTGACATCTTCCATGCCGTAGTGATCCTCTTCCAAAACTGCCTGAGCTCTGGCCAGCTCCATGTTCTCTTCACTACACTTTCCCCAAGGGATGGACGTCAGCCAGTCCAAATAATTCCGGGTGACACTGACAAAAAAAATAAACACAGAAACTAAATGGCATCAGCACAGTAGAAGCTACTTAAGTCAGTAGACAGGGGCTCCCCAAGGTGGACACAAGCCTCTTGAAAGTTTCCAAGATCAATCCCAGGATCCAAAACATTGGCACAGACATCAAAACACTCACAATGACCTCCCCCCCCCCCAATCCCGGAACCCCACAACACAGTAACAATGTAAATCTCAACAGTGGTTGTTAATTGCACCTATGCAAAACCCAGAGAAAAAGACTCACTTGAACTCAGAGGAATGATTATCAAGAAGGCCCAGCTTGTTCAGCTCCTCGTCAATCACTTCCATGACATGTTTTGGCACCACCAACTCCTTAAGGCGTTCCCGGAATTTCTCCTCAATGGCATCCTTGTCCTCTTTCTCTAGGCCCAGCTCCTTCTTGATAATCTTCAACTGCTCCTGAAGGAGGTATTTGCGATGGGTCTGCTTGATCTTCTCCTCGACCTGGACACAGAGATACAGACAGCTGCTGTTTAACATCTTCCAAGAGAGCTCTCCTATGCATCAAGCCCCCACACTAAATCACCAGCCCTCAGCCCTGAGCTTGACTCAGAAAGAACACTGCAGAGCTGGAAAAGGTGCAGAAGAGAGCAACCAAAATAATTAGAGCACTTTTCAAGCAGGGGAAGACTCAAATGCATGGGTCTTTTGAGTTTAGAAAATAAGACTCCTCAGGGGAGACCCAAAACTCTGCTAAGAGGTGTATAAAATTATACACAGTGTGGAGAAAATAGAGGGGGAAGTTTTTTTTCTTCTCTTGTAAGACCAGAATTCAGTGATCCCAATTTTCTTTGGGTAGTCAGTTTAGGGCTGACAAAAAGGAAGGGGCATTTTACTTGATTGGACAGTCTTCCACTCCCTCCATTTCTCCTTCACTATGGGAGAGTGCCGTAACAAGACTAGGAGGCTGCTGGAATACTCTGTGGTGTTTCACACCAGTCTGAAACTCTGAGTTCCCCTTTCGGTGATGTGACTCAGCATAGAGAAACTCAGAACAGAGAAACTCTGTTTCCCTTTCCAGGTCTCACCTCTCGCCCGAGCCGCTGCTGGAGCTTGCTGAGTTCATATTCCTTCTTGAGGAGAGACAAGGCTTTGTAAAGACGTTTGGGAATCTAGAAGAAAAACATAATATACTGTTCAGTTTCACTCACAACTGGCTCATCCAATTTCTTGTACCCAAGTCCCTGATTGTAAGTGACCGTCTGTTCAGGAAGTGGCCAGTTCGACTCAGGCAGCCTGGTTACTCCAGACAGTTTGGGTAGCAGCATGGCTTTCCCTTACATTTGTTTCTTCCAGGATGTCTTGCAGTTCTTGCGACTCGGCCCCCGTCAATGCTGCACCCATGTCACTCAAATAAATTGGGTTGTCGACCACTCGCTGTCCTGCCTGCATCATCTGAAGCACAGACTCTCTGGAAAGAGCCAGCAAACAAAAGAGTTAGAGCATAGCCATGTCTCCTCATACACTATTATGACATTAATAACCCACTTTCCTATCTTCACCCCAACATAGCATCTTTTCCAGTGGCTGTTGAAGAGCTTGACCTGACAGCAAACAAAAAGAGAACTTTGGCCTGGTAAGTTCAAAGCCAGACAAGGAATGGTATTTCTGCAAGCTTCACTCTCGGGATCGCTCCAGCAGCACATTCCATACCAGCTGCTCCTTAGGCATCCATTGTCTCAACAAATGTGGTATCCTTCACACTCCCCACAGGCGTTAACTGTCCCCACGATACGGCGAACTTTAATGCTTCCTGCGCTGGAGATGGAAATGGAAACGAGCTTAACAATGCATGGTCCACAGCATCCAGCTGAGCCTCTTGCTGCCGGAATCTTCTGCCTATACTCTGTCCAGAGTCTCCCTGACTCATCACTCGCTCAGTTCACAAAATAATAAAACTGCTAGGACGTATGCTGAGCCAGTACCATGTATGTGTACATTCACCTGTTAGGCTTGCTCATAACAACCCCCTGCCGCCATGTAAGAAGGCATTCCCCTGCCTTAAGGGCTTCTGCACTCTTGTGGGGCAGGCTGCTTCCTTCCAGCCTCAATAACCCACCCGCAGTACAGGCACCAAAAGGCGCAAAGCCCCTCCAGCATGAAACGCACACACACACAAAGTAGAAAGTTTATTCAAAGTAAGTTTCAGATTGCCTAGGTGACCAATACTCATCCTGGCTAAGCCAGGACAAGAGGATGGTTAGTCACCTAGGTACAACATATGTACAGCAAGTAAGGAAAATAATAAAGCTCTCTCGTTCTACTCTACTTGAGTACTAACCTAACTTTCAAACACAGTTACCTTGGCAAATGGATACACATTCCCACAGCACTTCGTGTGGCAAATGCCAGGCTCAGGAGCAAAGGATGGATTTGCCTTGTGCATAGTTATAGGAAATTTTCCAAGACCCACGAGGGGTACTGGGCCAATCATCCAATTCAAAATATGCACTTCACATCACCCCAAGTTTCAAACCAATCACATTTCCTGTCACGTCCGCCTCATCCCTCAGTTACCAGGCTGATTCTTCACACCTGGGTTACATTCCTATCCGCCCTTATCTCTCCTCAAAGTCTCTACTGGCGCCTAGGTCTCTCAGCATTTGAAGGCAATTTACCCTTTGTTTATGGCTCTGCCTGCTTGACCAGTTGGTCTCTGCAATTCATCCCAACTGTCCCTTTGTTCTTAAATGGGCCATCTTGCAGAAATACCATTCCTCCTCTGGCTTTGAAGTTACCAGGCCAAAGTTCTCTTTTTCTCTGCTGTCCAGTCAAGCTCTTCCGTTACCCATCATACTACTGTACCACAGTACTGTGCAATCTTATTAAGAAATTCTACCCTACTAATATAATCTAATCCCGTTACCCAATTCTACCCTGACAATTCTTAATAAATAATTTATCATTGCTATTATCTGAAGATGTTAATCATTACTTTAGAAAATGTTCTGTCCATTTTAACTCCAAAGTGTAGTCCCATCCAAATACAGTCTGATGTGATACGGTCTTTTTACAATCTCATTGCTCAGTTACTTGCTAGCCTTCATAAAAGGGAGATTGCGGAGTTTCAGTAAATTGGATAAGAACACATTACTTTTACTCAGACTGCTGATATGGTCCAAATGACCTACACTAGTAAGCAAAGAAAATTTTATTTTGAACTACTAACTTTTTGAAGGCGACTGCAAGACTGCTGAGGTCTTCTTTATAAAACAGTTAAAGCAAACATCCTAACCAGTCACCAATCGCCAAGCCACATGGAAAAAAATGGGTTCCATTCCAAGCACTCAAGTGAATGGCAAAAAAACTCACTATAGCAAAACAATTTAAAAAACAAAGTTTCTTTGCTCAGGTGATTTAAAAACAGCTTTGCTGACCTTTTGTGATGTAAGATAAGAGTCATTAGGAAGACAATCCATCAATCAGCACTCCAAGGGCTTAGAAAAGCACTTCACTCAGTCCCTCCCTTCACCAGTACAAAGTGATCACCTTTCTTTTCTCAGGTGGAAGGGAGGGGTCCACTGGAGAGAGAAGGATTGATGGATTGTCAGCCAGCTGCCCTCTCTCTCTCATTAAGGAGGCTATTGTTAAAGGACTGTTTAGTTTTTTTAACTGATTTTAAAGGGATGCATTTTTCCCCTTCTCCAGGGATCAGCACATTCCTTCTCATTTGGAGGGGCCATTCGCAATGAGTCAAATCCGTGTATAAAAAATCCGTGTATAAATAGACTGGACCTGTACTTATTTCACAAGCACAGGAGCTGCCTTAGTAAATTTGGGGGGCAGAGAAGTCCAAAAGAACACAGCAGACTTTTCAAAGGTATGAGAGAAGGGAAGAACAAACCTGTAAAGAGGGTTCAAGGCAATTATGTCTCTGATAGTCTTGACGATTTCTGCAGTGAGAGCCTGTGAACAGAAGACCAGGACAGAATCTGAGGAATGAAGGTGAAGGATACGAGAGTACAAGGAAGACAAGGAGGACCCCCTTCTTCCATTCTTAACAGAATCCGGATGTTTCCCCAGAGATGTCTCACTGCCATGAGTAGAATCTCCTGCACTGTTAGAGCCAAACAGAATTTTTACTCATGCTGCATTATCTCTCAGAATGGTTCACAAACAGAGAGTATGCCCCTAAATTTCTGAGGGTGCAATCCTAACCACTTATGTCAGCGCTTTCCAGCACTGGCATAGCAGTGCCAATGGGACGTGTGCTGCATCCTGCAGTTGGGTGTCACCCACGGAGGCCTCCTCAAAGTCAGGGAATGTTTGTTCCCTTACCTCAGAGCTGCATTGCCCTTATGTCAATGCTGGAAAGCACTAACATAAGGGGTTAAGACTGCGCCCTGAGTGTACAGTTGGATCACCACCCTCTTAGCAATAGCCCTGCCAGGTTCCCTTACTCACTTTGACCTCTTCTGTAACCTGGAAGTCCTCATGCTCCACATTGTCCACTTCCACCATGAGCACCTCACCCAGAGAGGTCTCCAGGGGCTCCAGTATCACCTCAGCTGTCTGGTCCTTAACTTCTAGCTGCTCTTCGTTCTCCCTCTTCGAACGCTTCTGCTTCCGCCGGGGTTTCTGCTTGATCTCTGGCTCATCAGGCTCCACTTCCAGTTGCTTATTTATATGGATTCTGAAGCCCAAGACAAAGGACAGTGGAAATCAGCTCAGAAGGCACAGTCGCTGGTACAACAGCTTTTTGAGGGAAGCAGGGAGAAGAGCTGGATTCAAATTTCACCTAATGCCAAATGGGCATTGGAGTTTACTGAACTGCATCAAAGTGTGTTGAAACACATTGTAAAAATTTTCCTTGTGGAAACCTTTCCAAGCAATTCTTCCCAAGTTAAAAAAAAAAAAAAGAGTACAGCTATTACTAAATTTGAGAGTCAGCATGGTGTACTAGTTA
Source organism: Tiliqua scincoides (assembly GCF_035046505.1). NCBI lineage: Eukaryota > Metazoa > Chordata > Lepidosauria > Squamata > Scincidae > Tiliqua > Tiliqua scincoides. The sequence continues at coordinate 30,274,988 of NC_089828.1, forward strand.
GTGTTGGAGTGGAACCAGGGAGGCCTGGATTCAATTTCTCCCTCAACCATCAAGCTCACTGGGCACCTTGGGCAACTCACTAACTCATACTCTAACCCAAAGGTCTCCAAAACCCAGCCTGGGGGGCCAAATGTGGCCCGCAGCAAGCCTCTTTCTGGCCTGCAGCCAACCTCTTGTCCCTGAAAGCCTCTGGCCTACTCAACTGAACATGACCAGAACTGTGCTCTGATTATGACTGGAGGGTGTCCTGAGGGCCAGAGAGGCTGAACGAATGAGCCCATTCACTCATTTATTCACTTATCTAAGTTCCATCTCTAATTTATTTATTTAAATTTTATATTTAAATTTTTTTTCTGGCCCTCCACACCACGCCAGATATTTGATGCGGCCTTCTGACCAAAAAGTTTGAAGAACCCTGCTCTCACCTAAATCACAGGATTATTTAGAAGATAAAGTGGAGCAGGCACTGTGTAAGCTGACCGACACACTTCAGAAGAAAGTTGGAATGAAAATGTGACAGAGGTAGAATAGATAGAATACATCGCAACAGTCACACACCAAATATGCCACAACCCCTCTCCTCACAGCATGTTAAGTACACAGAAGCTTACAAGAAAAGAAAGGCAAAGGGGCAATTACCTTCGGTGCCCCATGACTATCATACGCAGTCTGTCCCCCAGGTCCTGCATTTCATGAATCTGGACAAATGTCCCCGTCTGATAGATTTCATCCAGGTTCTCTACCACATCCGATTCATTACTGGCAACACAAAGTCAGAATTATTTTTGGAGACAGAGTAGAGGCAGGAAGAGACACTAATTTCCAAGATCATTCCCTGGACCATTGGTGTTCAAACTGGGGCGTCGCGATGCCCCAGCCTGTGGGTCCTGGCCTCTGCCCCCTGAAGGGGCGGGGGCAGCCAGGAGACAGGGAGAAGGCAGCGGCATGATCCGCAGGATCGTGCCACTCAGGGGGGCTGCAGGGGCTTGGGTGCACTTGCCCAAGCCTCCTGCAGCCTCCTGGGGGTACGGGGAGCCCTGCGCAACCTTCGGAAGGGCTCCCCAGGTCAGGAAATGTGAAAGCAGAGTGATCGCGCCCCGCTCCACAAAACCAGAAGCAGAGATTGCTCCACTTTCCCTTCTGACAGGACTGCAGGGACTGGGGCACACCCTCCAGTCCCTGCAGCAGCCATCCCTGCATGCAGGGAGCCCTGCGTGAGCACCTGCAGGGCGCCCCAGGTCAGGGAAAGGGAGAGTGGGGCAATCACTCTCCGCTTCCGCTTTTGCGGAGACAGAGCAGAGCGCTCCCTTTCCCTGACTTGGGGCGCCCTGCAGGCGCTCGCGCAGGGCTCCTCACACACAGGGATGGCTGCTGCAGGGACTGGTGAGTGCATCCCAGTCCCTGCAGCCCCCTGAGTGACACGATCCTGGGGATCGCGTCGCTGCCTTCCCCCTGCTCCTGCTGCCTCCCCCCCCCCCCCGCAAAGACTTACTGCTGGTTTCAAACTCATGGAGAGTTGAAAACCACAGCCCTGGAGGATTCCCGAACTACATTTGAGAGCACAACAATTTACAATTGATCTGCACTTCAATATCAAACAGACTTCATGCCTGCCCAGCAGGACAACAGTCCACTCTACTAGCTCTGGATCTCTGACTGCAGGAATCTGGGCAAGATAAGCACTTTAATTTGGAAGCCAAAAGGAGGTTACAGCAACCCAATCCTGAGCTGCCCAGGGCGCCCAGGCTTGGCGGCACCAAGAAGGGCTGCCGCCAGATCCTGCGCCTCCCGGGCTACCGCAGGAGGCGCCTCCGGAGAAGGGGACTTTTGTCCCCTTCTCCCAGGTAAGGTAAGCAGCCCCACAATGGGAGCCTTACACGAGTGCCTTGGATCCTACAGAGCAGAGCTCCATGGACAAGACTGACTCCCTCCCTCCCCCTGGCACACCTCCAGCCCACCCCCCAGCACACCGCCTCCCGCCCTCTATCTGCCTCCCACCGGCCTCCCCGGCACGCCTCCTCCCCACTGCCACCTACCGTGCCACGGCTTGGGAGACCGCCGAGCTGCGGAAGTAGGGCGACCGTCCCGCGCTAGCACAACACTGGCCGGCGCAGAGCTAGCACGGGCGGGAGCCTGGCAGTGAGGCTCACAAACGTGCCTTATGGCACGTTTGCAACAGTGCTCAGCGGCATGGAGCTGTGCCGCCAAGCACAGGATTGGGCTTTCAGAGCAGTTCCTCAACATAACATGCTGCCTTTTAACTTTTAAGGAAGCGACTGCTTGTTAAACTGGCCTTTGGGGAAAGATGTGCTGCAGATGCTCACAAAATAAACGCCAGTGTCTCTTGTGATCATGACTTACTTATCATCTTTCTTGAGAAAAACACCTGCATATGGTTGGGCAAGGCGAACTTTCCTCCTCAGAAGCTCCACCAGTTTCTTGTTTTTCACCTAAGCATTAAGAGACATGAGAAAGACTCAAAGGTGGTCTCAGAAAGATAGTGTTATCACTACAATTCAACTGGGTTTTTTTAAGGAAAAAAAAAACGGGGGGAGAGGAGAAGAGTGAAGATCTCTCTCAAAAACAAAGTTTTAGGCTATACTGTACTTCCTTGCAACCCATTGAAACTGACTGGCAACAGGAAATGCTTCACACACTTGGTCAACCTATGGAACTCATGGCCAAAAGATGGGCAATGGACACTGGTTTAGACTGTGTAGGTTCTGTTTTAACAACAAAGTCATGGAGGAACAGAAGCCAGTCAATGGGTAATAACTGATATATCAACTGAACCTCGATGTTCAGAGCCAGGGTATTTCCGATTCCCAAGTGCTGAGTGCAAATCAACAGAGGAGGCCCAGTTGTTTTCAGGTACTGCTTGTGAGCTTCCCACAAGTATCTGGTTGGGTCTTGAGTGCTGGAATCAATTGAACTTTGAATTGATCCAAGAAAACACAATTTTTATGTCACTAGCATTCCTGCTATTACTACCCCCAGAAAAATGGATTAATTTCAAGGATTTATTATCAGTGGTTTTCTCAGAGGATTCAAAAGTTAAGGTTTTATACTCATTTGTCTGCCTGGAAATCAAGCGAGAGGTGGCTGCAGCATGGTCTTCTATCCCAATCCATAAGAACATGCCATAATTTCTTAATTAATGTCTGGGAACATGCCATAATTTCTTAATTCTGCCCTATCTTACCAATGTGTAAATATATCACATCTATACATGTACACATGGAGAAATAAACATCTTCTACGCAGACTGCAGCCTCTGCCAAAATTTGTCAACAGCACTGCCTCTTGCATACTCCCAGTTGTTTTAGTCAAGGACTAAAGACAAAAAACTGCTGGGAGTGTGCAAGGGATTGTAACCTTGGCATTCTTCTTCTTAAGAGATTGTAACCTTGGCATTCTGATACTATCAGTGCCTGAAGCTGTAGAGGCCTTTCAGGTGAGAGAACTCAAAACCAGCTCAAGAGTAAGGACAAGAGGGGACCCATTCCAAGTTTCTGGCATGGCCAAGGCCAAAACCTCATTTTTGCCAACAAATCAACAGCATATCATTGAACTGTCAAGCAAGTGCTCTTCAAACCAGGAAGTCAAACCAAAAGTGAACCCTAAAACCAGTCTGGAAAGGCTTTCACTAAACTGAAACTGAATTACAAAAAAGGGATAACTAGTTTAAATAATCAGATACTCAGCTTTGCAATAATATGGTTATACATTTTATTTTTCTGTGTTTTTATTTTTTTATGTGTTGTTTGTAAAAGCCTCAAAATAATTTAATTGCTTAAAAATTATCTACACTGCTCAAAACAATAAAGGGAACACTTAAACAACACAATGTCACTCCAAGTCAGTCACACTTCTGTGAAATCAAACTGTCCACCTAGGAAGCCACACTGATTGACAATCAAGTTCACATGCTGTTGCACAAATGGAGTAGACAACAGGTGGAAATCATAGGCAAGTAACAAGACACCCCCAATAAAGGAGTGGTTCTGCAGGTGGTGACCACAGACCACTTCGCAGTCCCTATGCTTTCTGGCTGATGTTTGGGTGACCTTTGAATGCTGGCTGTGCTGTCACTCTAGTGGCAGCATGAGGCGGAGTCTGCAACCCACACAAGTGGCTCAGGTAGTGCAGCTCATCCAGGATGGTACATCAATGTGAGCTGTGGCAAGAAGGTTTGCTGTGTCTGTCAGTGTAGTGTCCAGAGCATGAAGGTGCTACCAGGAGACAGGCCAGTACACCAGGAGACGTGGAGGAGGCCGTAGGAGGGCAACAACCCAGCATCAGGACTGCTACCTCTGCCTTCGTGCCAGGAGGAACCGGAGGAGCACTGCCAGAGCCCTGCAAAATGACCTCCAGCAAGCCACAAATGTGCATGTGTCTGCTCAAACGGTCAGAAACAGGCTCCATGAGGGTGGTATGAGGGCCCGACGTACACAGGTGGGGGTTGTGCTGACAGCCCGACACCGTGCAGGACGTTTGGCATTTGCCAGAGAACACCAAGACTGGCAACCTCGCCACTGGCGCCCTGTGCTCTTCACAGATGAAAGCAGGTTCACACTGAGCACATGTGACAAACGTGACAGAGTCTGGAGACGGCAGGGAGAACATTCTGCTGCCTGCAACATCCTCCAGCATGACCGGTTTGGCAGTGGGTCAGTAATGGTGTGGGGTGGCATTTCTTTGGGGGGCCGCACAGCCCTCCATGTGCTCGCCAGAGGTAGCCTGACTGCCATTAGGTACCGAGATGAGATCCTCAGACCCCTTGTGAGACCATATGCTGGCGCGGTTGGCCCTGGGTTCCTCCTAATGCAGGACAATGCTAGACCTCATGTGGCTGGAGTGTGTCAGCAGTTCCTGCAAGATGAAGGCATTGATGCTATGGACTGGCCCGCCTGTTCCCCAGACCTGAATCCAATTGAGCACATCTGGGACATCATGTCTCGCTCCATCCACCAGCGCCACGTTGCACCACAGACTGTCCAGGAATTGGCGGATGCTTTAGTCCAGGTCTGGGAGGCGATCCCTCAGGAGACTATCCGCCACCTCATCAGGAGCATGCCCAGGCGTTGTAGGGAGGTCATACAGGCACGTGGAGGCCACACACACTACTGAGCCTCATTTTGCCTTGCTTTATGGACATTACATCTAAGTTGGATCAGCCTGTAGTGTGTTTTTCCACTTCAATTTTGAGTATGACACCAAACCCAGACCTCCATGGGTTAATAAATGTGATTTCCATTGATGATTGTTGTGTGATTTTGTTGTCAGCACATTCAACTATGTCAGGAACAAAGTATTTAATAGGAATATTTCATTCATTCAGATCTCGGATGTGTTGTTTAAGTGTTCCCTTTATTGTTTTGAGCAGTGTATTTATCATCATATTCATTTCATTGTTACAACTCAAACAAAAGGAGTTTGATATGATTCTACATGCAACTAATCCAAACTGATTCAAGGTCAGTTTAAAATGTCAGAATGGGTTTCTGAGTCAATTCTGTATTGTGTGTGAACCAGAGAATTTAAAAAAAACTCTTTGACTTGAAGCCACAATTACTGTAGATCCAGATTCTGAATGGTTCAACTCCCTGATTCAAACCACTCAACTGAATAACTTTTAAGTGAGTTTCTTGAAATGAGTAACACTGCATGAATAGGATGATGAAATCACTGAAATCCCAACCATGTGTCCTGGCCTGAGACACATGAAATCCCTGAGAGACACATGAAATCCCTGAGAGAATGAAAGTGTGCCTATCCCACTTGTTAAAAGAGGAGTTTGTAGGGCACATTAAGTATTAATGCAAATTATGTTCAAACACGAGAGTAAAACAGTGAAGATAAACCTGCTCTCAGACTGAAAGGTTTCCATTAATAAGAAACGTTCTTCCTTCTAATAGATCCCCCCCTTTCATGTTGACTAGTCACAATCAAACCTGATAAGAAAACACAGCTGTCAACCCTGAAGGCCCAATAAACATGATTTTTGCAAAAGGAGCTCAAAGCTGAGTGAAGGACAAAGCAGCAAGATTTTCAGAGGGGCAGAGAAGGAAAAAAAAGACCAAGATTTATGACCTTCCTCAAGGACTGAGCTTCCAAAATTCTGCATCATTAATAAATATGAAAGACCTTCACTGCCAAGCAGCTATAGAGTGAAGAGAAAGAAAATCTAAGTCAAAGGTAAAAATCCTAAGCGCAAATACTGCCTCTTTTGCTTGCTTCTTTTAATTCATTTATGGCACACCATCACAATATAAAGATGTTTGAAACACTGTTACAGTGATGCCTTGCAAGATGAATGCCTCGCGCAACGAAAAACTCGCAAGACGAAAGCATTTTGCGATTTTTTGGGTGACTCGCAAGACGAATTTTTCTATGGCCGTGCTTCGCAAAATGAATTTTTTTGCATTTTTTTTGTTTGTTTTAAATCGCACAACCGTTAATACCCAGGATGGATTGAAGTTTTGTGCTTGAAATTTTTGAAATCCTCTGTACAGTATGTAAGTGCCTTTAAAGAGCACTTAATAAACACTTTGTAAACCAAATTTGACTTTGTTCTGACTTTTTTTGCCCATAGGAACGCATTAAATTTCAATGCATTCCTATGGGAAACCGCGCTTCGCAAGACGAAATTTTCGCAATACAAAACGACTCGCGGAACGAATTAACTTCGTCTTGCGAGGCATCACTGTATTTATTTACTCAAGTAAGTTTATTGTGTTCAGTAAGGCTTAGACCAGAGGTGTCAAACACACATAAGATCTTCAGGTTGAATATGGCCCACAGAAGCAATGTTTCCAACTCCTGTTATAATTAGGCTCTCCCAGACTGATAACTGGGCTCTCTTGTATCTTGAAAATACAAACAAGTTTTGCACTTTTTCTCCTGTCATTTGCAGCTAATAGTATTCCACATGAGAACAAAGTGCTTATTTCTGGCCATCACCTGCTTAATGATGCCACTTCCTGCTTAACGCTGTCACTCGCAGCCCTCAGCAGGCGCCATGAGTAGGAACTTCGGCCCTCTGTCTGAAACGGGTTTGACACCCCTGGCTTAGGTGATAATCCTATTTTACAGCCCAATCCTATGCATGTCTACTCAGAAGTAAGCCCCATTAATTAATTAATTAAATTAACAGTATTTATATACCGCTTTTCAACTAAAAGTTCACAAAGCGGTTTACAGAGAAAAATCAAACAACTAATGGCTCCCTGTCCCAAAAGGGCTCACAATCTAAAAAGATGCAAAAAGAACACCAGCAGACAGCCACTAGAAAAAACACTGCTGGGGTGAGGTGGGCCAGTTACTCTCTCCCTGCTAAAAAGAGGAGCATCCACTTGAAAAAGTGCCTCTTGCCCAATTAGCAGGGGTAAAGTCTCATTGGAGCTTGCTCCCAGGAAAGTGTGGATCGGATTGGGCTGTTAGGCACTGAAACAAACACTTCTAGTTATAGATGGCACGCTGCTTCCAAAACCTCGCAATGCTAACTTGAACAGAAGTAGGAGATACTCAGAACTTGAGATGAGGGTCATGTGGTGGGTGGGGAGTCTGGGGTGGCAGAGCCTCTGCGCCGGAGTCCTTTGAAAAGTGCCGCCACCACGGGAGGCACCCAAGCACCCACAACCCACATGCTCCCGCAGCAGCGTTTTCGAAGGACTCCGCCTCCCCAGCCTTCGCATGCCCCTGCTTGAAGTATCCAGGACTGAATGCCCCCCCACAAGCAAAGCAGGTGCTCCACCACTGCCCTGTGTGTCCACCAGCACAAACCGGTTTCCACCCAGTCTGACCAGTGGTCCCTTGCCCAGTTCAACTGGCAACCTCTCCGAAGCAGAGGCTTCCCCCCACTCCTGGCAGCCTGAGAGTCCTCCTTCCTCAGCAAGGGAGCCTGGGCCCTCCACCCACCCACCCAGGCTTCGCCTCGCTCTGAGGCACTGGGGGGCCTCACCTCGATGATCTTGATGAAGCGGGGGAAGACGGGGTTCCTGGAGACGGCGATGAGGGGCACCTGCGGGACCCGATCGGGAACCATGAGGGGGGCGAGCGCCGTCACCACCGGGGGGGCGCCGGAGTCGCCGGAGCCCGAGCCGGAGCCGGGCGTCTCGTCCCCGCTGGAGCCTTCCAGGCCGCCGTCCTCCTCGCCCCCGGGGCCGCCCCGCAGCACGAAGAGCGGCTCGGACGCCTGCGTGGCGGGGGGCGCCCACAGGCTGCTAGGCCCCGCCGGCGCCGAGGCAGGGGAGGCGGGAGGCCGCCTGCAGCCGGGAGACGAGCACAGGCGCCACCGGCCCCGCCAGGCCCGGCCCAGGGGAGCCACCGCCGCGGACCGCCCGCAGCGCCACAGCGCCGACCGCACCACGGCCGCGGCCATCTTGCCGGCGCGCTCCGATGACGCCCTACAGCCGCGACCGAGTACGATGGGCAGAGGCCACCGCTTCAGGCGCTAAGGAGATGCAAGCCAAGGAGCAACATCCGGGTACTCGGCGCCTCTCTCTCCGTCCCCCGACTCGATGGCGCCTTACAGTGCAGCCGGCGTGCCATGGGTAGAGAGGAAGTCGCACCCAACTTCCGGTGCTTAGGAAACACAAGCTAAGGAGCAGCATCCGGGTACTTGCCGCCTCTCTCTCCCTCCCTCCTCCCAGTCTCTATGGTTGAAGTCCATTGCAGGAGTTTCCCATAGTCTCTGTATGTAAGCAGTGGTTCTCAAACGTGTCACCACCGGGACCCACTTTTTACAATGACAATCTGTCAGGACCCACAGGAAGCGATGCCATTAACCTAGACGTGACGTCATGGCTGAAAGTGACATCATCAAGCAGGAACTTTTTTAACACCCCCCCCCAAACAATTATGGGCACAATCCTAAGCAGCTCTACTCAGAAGTAAGTCCTGTTGTGTTCAGTAGAATTTACTCCCAGAAAAGTGAGGTTAGGATTGCAGCCTAAATCAATTAACTAACAGCCCAATCCTATGCATGTCTACTCAGAAGTAAGCTCCATTAGTGCCAATGGGGCTTACTCCCAGGAAAGTGTGTCACATACCTTAGTAGCATCAAATCTAATATATTAAAAATAAAATATTGAAATGAATGGGGACCTACCTGAAATTGGCTCAAGACCCACCTAGTGGGTCTAGACCCACAGTTTAAGAAACACTCAATAGCGTTCAATTAAAAAAGCAACCAAATCCCACTCTAAACAAATAGGCTATGGCAGGATCCTGTCAAACACTAAGGGCACTTTCCAACACTGACATCAGGGCAATGCAGCTCCTAGGTAAGGAATCAAACATTCCCTTGTTCGATTGAGGGAGGTCTCCATGAGTGTCCCCCAGCCACAGGATGTAGCACACGTCCCATTGGCACAGCTATGCCAGCTGGAAAGTGGGTTAGGATTTGGGTCTAAATACTATTATTATCTGAATAAGTGGCTGATCAAAGTGACAAGATTTAAAATTGTAATGCTGAACATATTAGCATCCTCTTTCATTTGTAATAGAGTTATGATGATTATAATTTAAATACCTGTGTACATAATATACACAACTTAAGTAATCATATTGTAAATTGTAGCTTAATAAATCAATGACATTTATTGAATATTGAATAAAGTAAGCCACTTTTTGTTATGTGCATGGATAGTATTAAAAATACTAAATTAAGAATTTTTAAGAATGTTATATTCAATAGACTATGGGTTCACATGGTGATATTTAATCATATGTATTTCTTTGTATTATTATGGGATAAGAAATAATGCTGCTCAATGCATTGTATTTTAGCATAAACTATATTATCGTTTTATAAATCTTGTGTTGTTTTCTATGGTTGCAGCATTGTATCACTCTGTCACTGTGGATCTTTACAGTTTGGCCTCCTCTGGTCCTCTATTCATGGACACCAAAGAGGTAAGAAAAGGATAGAGTAGCAACTTAATAGACTGGGTATGAAGTTTCCTTTTGATGCTCTTTCTCACCTCTCCTGCAGCTCAAAAGAAAACGCTTCCCATAGAATACCATGGATAGATCCAAAAGTCAGATGAATTCATGTTCTTTGAACTTAAGGCATATTGGGGGAGGAGAATGTAATTTATTTTATGTTATTACTTTTAAAATATTGCCTTTCAAATGCTTCTTGTTCTAGGATTGGGAGCAATTTAGGTTGTTTAATATTGTTGCCGTATTGCAAATGAATGGTGAGGCTGTTTTAATGTGCTGAGCCTGGGAAAGGTTAACTCAGAGTTGCTATATCCCAAGTCCTCAAATCTGGGCAACATATTTTGCATATTATAAGAACATAAGAACAGCCCCACTGGATCAGGCCATAGGCCCATCTAGTCCAGCTTCCTGTATCTCACAGCGGCCTACCAAATGCCCCAGGGAGCACACCAGATAACAAGAGACCTCATCCTGGTGCCCTCCCCTGCATCTGGCATTCTGACTTAACCCATTTCTAAAATCAGGAGGTTGAGCATACACATCATGGCTTGTACCCCATAATGGATTTTTCCTCCAGAAACTTGTCCAATCCCCTTTTAAAGGCGTCTAGGCTAGACGCCAGCACCACATCCTGTGGCAAGGAGTTCCACAGACCGACCACACGCTGAGTAAAGAAATATTTTCTTTTGTCTGTCCTAACCCGCCCAACACTCAATTTTAATGGATGTCCCCTGGTTCTGGTATTATGTGAGAGTGTAAAGAGCATCTCTCTATCCACTCTGTCCATCCCCTGCATAATTTTGTATGTCTCAATCATGTCCCCCCTCAAGCGTCTCTTTTCTAGGCTGAAGAGGCCCAAAAGCCGTAGCCTTTCCTCATAAGGAAGGTGCCCCAGCCCCGTAATCATCTTAGTCGCTCTCTTTTGCACCTTTTCCATTTCCACTATGTCTTTTTTGAGATGCGGCGACCAGAACTGGACACAATACTCCAGGTGTGGCCTTACCATAGATTTGTACAACGGCATTATAATACTAGCCGTTTTGTTCTCAATACCCTTCCTAATGATCCCAAGCATAGAATTGGCCTTCTTCACTGCCGCCGCACATTGGGTCAACACTTTCATCGACCTGTCCACCACCACCCCAAGATCTCTCTCCTGATCTGTCACAGACAGCTCAGAACCCATCAGCCTATATCTAAAGTTTTGATTTTTTGCCCCAATGTGCATGACTTTACACTTACTGACATTGAAGCGCATCTGCCATTTTGCTGCCCATTCTGCCAGTCTGGAGAGATCCTTCTGGAGCTCCTCACAATCACTTCTGGTCTTTACCACTCGGAAAAGTTATGCATTATCCCTAAATATGCAGATCACACCGATTGACTGTTGCATTGTGTGGTTGCTTTATGTCTAGCCACAACCTCACCAAAGCTATCATAGACTTTTTATTGGCAGCAGATTATTGCCATCACCAACCTACCCCAGTTTGCAGTACCTGAATCTGCTCTCTATTGGTGAAAAAAGAACCAAGTGTTCTATATTCTTTAAACCAGGGGTCTCCAAATTTTTTGGCTAGAGGGCCGCATCAAATATCTGACATGGTGTAGAGGGACAGAAAAAAATTAAATATAAAATTCAAATAAATAAATTAGAGATGGAACTGAGATGAGTAAATAAATGAATGAATAAATGAATGGGCTCCTTCATTCAACCTCTCTGGCCCTCAGAACACCCTCCAGGCACAGTTCTGGTCATGTTCTGTTGAGTGGGCCAGAGGCTTTCAGGGGATAAGAAGTTACCATGGGGCCGGAAAGAGGCTTGCTGCGGGCCGCATCTGGCCCCCGGCCGGAGTTTAGAGACCCCTGCTTTAAATGAACAAAGGATTAATGCAGTCTTTGATGTCACTACTGTCACTATGACTCACTAGAAAGTAACAACTAGAAAAATAATAGTTTGTTTTCTTCAGAAGGCTGGTAAAAACTTACAGCACTTACATGCAAAGCAACATTATAGTGTTGGGGAATGGGGGGGTACTGTAGTGGTGGACCACCTGCTTTGCACATAGCAGCTTCCAAGTTCAATCCCTGGCATTTGCTGATAAAGCTGGGAAATCCCTCAGCCCCACCCTCACAGCCCGATCCCCCCCACCCAAAACAAACTCCAGAGACACTGCTGGCCAGTATAGATAAATACTGAATGAGATGAATGAAGGGTCTGACTCAGTAGAAGACAGCTTACTTTTCCTGTGCCGTACCCTGCCCAGAAGGGCAGCGCCATTTGGTAGATAGGGGTGGGTCTGTCCAGTGCCACTGAGACCAAATAAGCAAGACACTGAGAGGTGGAAGGCTATGAAGGCTGTTTATTGTTTCAGCATGCCTGTGGCCTCTGGGAGACTCAGCTCAAATCCAGAAGGCCCCCTTCAGAGGGGTGGGACACTTTTTTATACAATTCTTGGCTCTTTGTCTGAAATCTAGACTTCCTATTTGCTGAAAATCCACATCACAGATGGTGCAAACTCTAAATAGGCTGTAGATAACCTTAGAGACACCTGATGTTTCAGGTTACAGGTTTCCATAAAAGGAAAAATTAGGCATTTAAACATATTGAATTACAAAGTTTTCAAAAACCAGTAGGGGGTGCTACAATTCCATTTACCCAGTGCTGAGCCTTATTCACATCCATCAATCCAATTATACAGATTGTTTGACAGGTAACATCATTAAAAGAGAGCAGTATAACACAAAGACAGGTGTGAAGGCCGACTTCATAAGATATTTTCTTGGCGGAACTGACTCATCCCTCATTAGGACAGCCTGGTACCATTCTCTTATCGGGCATACCTTTCTCCTGTGTTAATCCAAACATTGAACACCCGTGGAGCCTCTCTGCCAAACTAAGGTTTCCTGTCTTTTATTAAGTCTTTTCTAAAATCAAGCAACCTTTTGGTTCCTTAAGAACTACTCTAATGACTACTATGTCCCCATATGTGAATTACAATTTGGGGCAAGACTGTCTTGTCCTAGCTTTGTCTATATGTGCCTTTTTCTATTTCAGTTGCAATTCAAACAAAGAGCCTTCAAAAGTAGAAGTTTCCCTGGTACTTTCCACTTCGTCCCTCTCATCTTCTCACCCCCTCCTTGCTTTCAAAGTGGGAGTAGCCTTGTCTCACTTTGACTTGTTCAAGGATGCTTGCTTTTCTAATTAAAACGTGTGCTGTCTTCTAAAATTCCTCTCTTGCAGGTGTCTGTGGTTAGCTAGTTAGACACTTTGTTAGTTTGCCAAGAAACATTGCCAACTGATAGAACTACCTTGACATTTTAGCAGAGCAGTTAATTTAGCAGAGCAGTTAATTTTTTTAAGCTTTCCCTTAAGTTCATGCTTTCCCTTAAGTTCATGCTTTCCCTGTCTCCTTCTCCGTTACACTGTATTGATGGTTGCTACAGGTTCTTTTCTTGGGAGGGGGTCTGAGACAGGTAAGCAGGTGTCACCTGTTCTCAGTCAAACAACTAGTTCATCAAAATGACTATGACTAGCTACTAACTTCAGCCATCACCCACAGTCTACAAAGGGAGGATAATACTGACTTTTCCTTACAGAGTTCTTGTAAAGATACAGTATAAACATTTTAAGTATTACTATTTGAGGTGTTAAGTGTCTAATAGTGGTCACCGCACCTGCATGGAGGATATACCCAACAGCTGCCAAGTGCAGAAATGCAGAGACCTGTGATCTTGTTGCCTTCTCCACGTGTTCAGTGTACACAGAAGCTTTTCTTAGACCTTCAGTGCATGCACTGCAAATATTGCATGGGGTGGGGGTGGGATTGCAGTGGCAAGCCTCACCTCCAACCTACATGCATTCCTGAGGTTGCAGCCTATGAGCCCCAGGAGATGGAAGAGGAAGGTCAGGGAGTTGGGCTTGGACTGCGCAGAGCCAGGGACATGATGTGGCCTCACCAGCAGAGGAAAATGGAGATGGTGGGCTTTAGCGCTGGTGGGTGAATCATCAGCAGCCCAATCTTAACCCATGCTGGAACAGGGAGGCCGGATGGCCTGCTTCGTATCCAACATGCGTTTGACCAGCAGGTTGCCTCTAACAGTGCAATCTACGCAAGTTTATTCAGAAGTTAGGCCCACTGTGCTCAGTGGGACTTACTCCCAGGAAAACGGGCATAGGATTGTATTGTTTTAGGTCAGCAGCGCTCAAACTTGCAGCTTCTGCGTGCCCAGAATGTGGTCCCCATTCACTCAGGCACTGTGCAACATCCTCCGCTTTTAGAGAACAGGGATGCTGTGGGCAGTTGTGTTATCTGCCCAATGTCCCAGAAGGCTGTGCGACAGGACATCCAGGGAGATGCGACTGCCCAGAGTGTCCATGTCATCCAAAACAGGAGGATGTTGCTCAGTGCCCGAGCGGAACCAAAAGGTCCACTAATTGGGCGAATGGATCCACACGAATGCCTGATCCAGCCCCCGGGTCTGGGTTCACATGACCATGTTACAGGTTAAAAGAGAAGATGTTTCAGACCTAATTGACAAATTAAAGATCAGTTAGTCACCGGGCCCTGATGGCATCTACCCAAGAGTTATTAAGGAACTGAAGAATGAAGTTGCTGATCTCTTGACTAAAATATGCAACTTGTTCCTCAAAATGGCCATGGTGCCAGAGCATTGGAGGATAGCATATGTCACACTGATATATAAAAAAAGAAGGAGAGGGGACCCGGGAAACTATAAGCCGGTCAGTCTAACATTTGTTCCAGGTAAGATGGTGGAATGCTTCATCAAAAATAAAATTTTAAAACACAGATGAACAAGCCTCACTGAGAGAGAATCAGCATGGCTTCTGTAAGGGCAAATCATGCCTCTCAAACCTTTTAGAATTCTTTGAAAAGGTCAGCAGGCATGTGGATGTGGGAGAACCCATGGATATTATATATGTGGACTTTCAGAAGGCATTCAACACGGTCCCTCACCATACTGAGAAAACTCCACAGTTAGGGAATTAGAGGGCAGGTTCTCTCATGGATTAGGAACTGGTTGAGAACCAGGAAACAGAGAGGCCAATATTATAATGCTATTATACAAATTGATGGTAAGGCCACATGTGAAGTTCGGCGTCCAGTTCTGGTTGCTCGCATCTCAATAAAGATTCAGTGGAAATGGAAAAGATGCAGAAGAGAATGACCAAAATGAATACTGGGCTGGGGCACCTGTCTTATGAGGAAAGGCTACAGCATTTGGGGCTCTTTGGTCTAGAGTAGAGAGTGCCCAAACTCTGGCCTAGGAGCCATTTGTAGCCCTCGGGGACCCCCAGTCCAGCCTGCAGGGAGCCCCCAGTCTCCAATGAGCCTCTGGCCCTCTGAAGATTTGCTGGAGCCCATGCAGGCCTGACGCAACTACTGTCAGTGCGAGAGCTGACTGTTTGACCTCTCCCACAAGCTGCAGGCTGAGGGCTCCTTCCACTGCTTGCTGTTTCACATCTGTGACGCAGTAGCAAAGGAAAGGCTGGCCTTGCTTTGCACAAGGTCTTTATAGGCCTTGAGCTATCGCAAGACCTTCATTCATTCATACAGTTCCATCTCTATATTCATTTATGTAATTTATTCAAATTTTAAGTGTAAATTAATTATTTTTGTCAGAGAGATGATGTGGTCCTCCTGCCAAAAAGTTTGGACACCCCTGCTCTAGAGAAAAAGTGGGACATGATTGAGACATACAAAATTATGCAGGGGGTGGATAGAGGGATGTTCTTTTCTCTCTCTCACAACACCACTGGATTTTAGGGGAAATCCACTAAAATTGAGTGTTGGAAGAGTTAAGACAAACAAAAGAAAATATTTCTTTACCCAGCATATAATTAGTGTGTTGAACTCCTTGCTACAGGATGTGGTGTTGGCATCTGGCCTGGATGCCTTTAAAAGGGGTTTGGACAGATTTCTGGAGGAAAAGTCCATCACAGGTTACAAGCCTGTATGTGCAACATCCTGGTTTTAGAAGTAGGCTACCGGAGAATGCCAGGTGCAAGGGAGTGGCACCAAGATGCAGGTGTCTTGTAATCCTGTGTGCTTCCTGAGTCATCTAGTGGGCCACTAGGAGATAAAGGAAGCTGGACTAGCCTTTGGCCTGATCCTTTAGCTGGCCTTTGGCCTGATCCAGCAGGGATCTTCTTATATCCCTTTTATATTTATTTAGGGTTTTTTAATTCTATTTTTTAATGTTTATAGTTTTAAACTGTTGCAACCAATCCCAAGAGTTTGGGAAGAAACATGCTTCATCTTTAAATGAGGTATAACAAGATTCAAAGTTGGAATAAGTGGCAGGAGAAGAAAATGCTCTTTTCTCAAGAAAGAAGAAGTGGTAGGAGAGTGCAATCCTAAGCATGCTTACTCAGAAGTAGGTTTCATTATATTTAATGGGGCTTATTCACTGGCATGCTTAGGATTGCAATCTAAAGAAGTTTAAAGTTGTTGGTTTTGTTTGTTTGTTTTGTATACCTGTACTTAGTGGGGTATAGCTTTGGGAGGGGTGTCATGCTGAGCTACAGCACTTCAACATTCACCATTACATCACCACATGCTGTATTAATCCAGGAGCAGCTGAAATTACTGTACTGCTCACTAAACAAACACCTCTGAGTATGATCTTACTGGTTACCACTTACAGCCAGTCTAACTGGAGCTTTGAGATCAGTTCACGTAACACCAATCCTATATCTTCATTTGTTACCCATTCATTTTCTAGTGCTTTGTGCAATTAACCTGTAATGTTCCCATGCGAATCTGACCAAGCTTTAAGACTGGTTTCAGAGACCAGAGGCTCTGCGCTATGCCCATTGCCATTATTTTTTTTATTTAGAATATTTATATACTGCTTTACAGAAACAATAACAAAAAGTTCTCAAAATGGTTTATATGGAAAAAAAGAAAAACAAAATGAAAAACAGGTTCGCTGTCCAAAAGAGGATCACAATCTAAAAAGAGACCTAAGGCAGGCACCAGCAAACAGCTACAAAAAAAAGGAAGTATGCTAAGATAAATAGACAATTTCTCACTAAGCATAGGCAACCACCAAATAAATGGTTCATCTTAGCCCAGTTAGCAGGGGGTATGGCAGAGATTTTAATTGTAGAAGAATACCCTCATAGGGGAGAGCCACTATGTTTCTTCACATTCTTAGTGTTAGGTGGGCTTTTAAGACCCTATTTGTTTCAGGGGGACCTGCAGTTGTGATGGTTGTCATGTTGGATCTTCTAAGGAAGTTCTTGACGGCTTTTGGATCTGTCAAGGTTTTATCCGTTTTAATGGTGAGATTGTATTGGTTCTGTTTGAACTTCTGTGTTGCATGATTGGTTTTTACCCAGATTATTCACAAATTTGCATATCAATAATAGAAAAGGGGGGTAAAGGCATCAAAATAAATTAAACAAATTGTTGACTTGGTTAGAATCAATGAAGGCACCGACATGCTTATGCAGTGCTTGTCAAGCAACATTTGTACTCAATATTTTGTTACAAGGGTGATTGATAATAAAATTTGGACCACTTCAAGTGAAAGAGCTGGGAAAGCTATTTTACACTTAAATTGGTGTTTAAATTGGAATTCTTCAAAGTAATCATAAGGAATTTGTAAAACGTGTTCCCTGTCTCTCTTGCCATGCTGGGCACATGCATGCACTACTGTGGTTGGAAATCAATGGGAAGGATTTCCAGGAAATCCTTGGAATATTCTTAGAAATTGTGGAATATACTTGTTGGTAGATATTCAAGGCCTCCTTTACACAGAATGTAATAAGTTTTAAAAAGGCTCAAATGCATCTCATATTCAAAGTGGTAAAGAAAGCTGTAGCAGTAGCAGCATTGAGCTGCTGCAAATTTACAGCAGATTCAATTTACTCACATGGTACAGAAGCCTTGCAATCAAGTGACACACTTCATCACAGGCACCACCAGCAGCAGCCCCCGTCAACAACCAGTAACAGCCACGGAGGAAAGAGAACAAGGTGGAGCCCCAAAGAGAGGTATACTGGGGAACCAGCTAAAAGGCACAGTGAGACAGGCAGTCATTGCCTTCCTTCCCGCGCCCTCCAGATCATCACTTGCTTTCTGTTTTTTATGTAAAGCAAAAATCTGGCCCAGACTGGACCCAAAGGGAACTGGATTGGAATGTTCACTTCTGGGGAAAACCTGGCAATGCCAGACATATGCAGCTACTCCCTCTGTAATGTAACAGGCAGGAGTCCAGCAAGTGCAGTTTTCTCAATAATTCCACTCTGAGAAAATAATAATAATAATAATAATAATAATAATTTTATTTTTACCCCACCTTTCTCCCCGAAGGGACTCAAGGCGGCTAAAAAAGCTTCACTGGTTAGACTGTGTCTGGAACGTGGCTGTTAAAGGCACCATGAATGTGGTCAGGAGCAAAATAAGTCTCCACCATTACTGTTTGTGGAAAATAGATAGATGGAGGAGGGTATGAGCATATGAAGCTGCTGTAGGCCCTTGATCCATCTAATCCAGTCTTGTCTACTCTGATAGCAGCTTTCAGGGTTCTTTCACAGGGTTCTTTTTAACTGGGGATTGAATTTGGGACCTTCTGCATGCAAAGCATATGTGCTTCACCACTCAGCCATGAAGCCCCTCTTTAAAGAGATGACTGCTGCAGCATTCCTTTCATAAATAAAAACAAGGAACTGCCTTTCGTAATCACTCCAATGTTGTGCAATTGTAGACTTTCACTTTGTAACTGTTTAGTATAAAAGTGAGAGGGAAACAAGGAAGGAAGACGGTTGCTTTACACACCCAGTACACTCTGGTCTCCAACAGCAGCTAGCCAGATGCTTCTGGGAATTCCCCAAACAGGCCACAATGGAAGTAACTATTCTTTGTTTGTCACCAGAATCTGGTACCCTGAGGAAGACCGCCTTTGAATACAGTATTCTTCAGTATTCTGTTGCAGTCTTTCTCCACTCATCTCCCCCCCACCCCCACATGGGGGAGCTGAAGTGTTCCTTGTGCTTTCATTTATGTGAAATGACTATGCTAGTGCAGATCTCAGCGAGATGTGTGTCCATTGATCAAGGATTTTGTGTCATCTTCTCTACAAGGACAGACTAAACACTGGGCTTTCTGATTCAGAACAAAAGGCAATCAAGGACGGACACCATCATCGAAGTTTATAAATCATTCACAGTAGGGAGTGTTTTCTAAGATTTGAGTCACCCAGTGGCACCAATCAGCAGGAGATTCAGGACACTTCTAAGCACTTAACCAGTTGAGTTTGTGAAATTAATTGCCACAAAGTAGTGATGGCTATTAACTTAGATGGTTTTAAAAGAGAAGTAGACACATTTCTGGAGGAGACGGAGGAGGTCTCTCTATGGCTATTAGTCAGAAAGGCTAAATGGAACTTCCACTTTCAGAGGCAGTCAGCCTCTGAGTACAAGATACATGGACAAATAGGGCAGGGACATTGTTGTCATGTCCAGCATTTGCAAGCTTCTCAGATGCATCTGGTTGGCCACTATTAGAAGCAGGTTATTGGACTAGATAGATCTTTGGACCTGATCCATCAGGACTTCCAAAGTCCTCACCATTTAATAAACAATAAAAATACTCATAGAAGTTACAACTAACTGTGCAATATGGCAACAACACCCAATGGGCCATATAGTCACCATTTGTGCTAAACCTTGTTTTCCAAACATTTGTTGTACATAATTCTCAACTTTAACGGTCTTCATAAATAAAACAATTGTTTTTACTCTCCTATAACCAATAAAACACAACCTATACATTTCTCTGAAATGTGGCTCTCTGTGTGGGAGTACAGTGAGCTGTGGGTTTTTTCTGTTGTGTTTCCCCCCCCCCCCCAAGTGCTACAAAGTGTTCCAAAATGGGCACAATTTGGATAAAACAAAAAAGTTATTGGCACAAGATTAAAATGACTCTGTCTTAATTGGCACAACACACACACATTTTCTTGGCACAGAAATGTGGAGCTTTCTTGGTGCAGAATACTATCAGCTGGGATTCAAGGGGCAGGATGTTGAACCCAGTTCTGTTAATACCAAACTGTCACCATGAGCAGCACAATTTCCCTTAGGAAAAGTTTCCATTTGCTTTTTGTTTCCTGGTGGCATGGATTTGCACCAAAATGGGGGGTGAGGGGCTGAGGCATGGGGAAGGGATGGGTGGGCAGCAGGCAGCTGTTTCTTCGGCCAGCATTTCACAGTCTCGACATTTCTATGGATCCAATCCTGATGACGCTTCCCTCTTTGGTCTCACATTGCTGTCTCGCCGCCAAGGTGCTTGTGGGTGTCATTCTCCTGGTAGATCAGGTGATAGGGCTTTTCGTTCTCCTCAATGACAGAGTTGCTTAGCTCCGCATCCTGCATCTCCAACTCATGCCGGGACAAATGCTCGACAATGCCAGCACCTAGAGAATCCCCCAGAACGTTGATGGTTGTCCTCAGGCGGTCCCTGAAAGCGACAGAGAGCAACAACTGGTCAAAGCTTGGAGGCGTTTTGTACGCGAATGCTTTGTCCAGCACCAAACAGCTTTCTCACAACAGTACTCCTTGGTGAATTCAAGAAGTGTCCAGCTAGACATTTTTTCAACATTGTTCAGTAGTATGCCCTAATGGGCAGTCCACAAGCAGGGCATGAAGGCAACAACCCTCCCCTGCTGTTTGTCCCCCTAGCATTTAATCCTTATGGTGTATTGCCCCTGAACAAGGAGGTTCCATGAAACTGTCATTGTCAATAGCCATCTATCTTGTTTCCTCTATGAATTTGGATAATTATTTTATAAAGATTGTGCTCCTTCAGCCCACCACTAAGTCCATCACTTTGCTTCTCACAGCGGCCAGTCAGATACTCCGGGAAGATCACAAGCAGCAGGGAAATAGACCTCTGCTGTTTTCCTCTCCCCCAGCAACTGAACATAAGAACATAACATAGGAAGAGCCCCACTGGATCAGGACATAGGCCCATCTAGTCCAGCTTCCTGTATCTCACAGCAGCCCACCTAATGCACCAGGGAGCACACCAGATAACAAGGGACCTGCATCCTGGTGCCCTCCCTTGCATCTGACATAGCCCATTTCTAAAATCAGGAGGTTGCACATACACATCATGGCTTGTAACCCGTAATGGATTTTTCCTCCAGAAACTCATCCAATCCCCTTTTAAAGGCATCCAGGCCAGATGCCATCACCACATCCTGTGGCAAGGAGTTCCACAGACCAACCACACGCTGAGTAAAGAAATAATAATAATAATAATAATAATAATAATAATAATAAAAACTTTATTTCTATCTCGCCCTTCTCCCCAAAGGGACCCAGGGCGGCTAACAACATATAAAACAGATTAAAACATAATTTCACAAACAGATAAAAACACATTAAAAAACACATTAGCAGAACCCATAAAAACAGTAATCAGATAAAAGTCAGAATAAAAGAGCATAAAACAGCAGTACTTAGCAGTACAAGCCTGTAAAAAGCAACTAAAAGATGTATAAAAGATGTTAAAAAGGCCATGAAATCAGAAGGCTTGATTAAACAACAAGGTCTTCAGGCCTCGCCGAAAAGTCTGCAGAGAGGGAGCCATTCTCAAGTCAAGGGGAAGGGAGTTCCACAACGTTGGTGCCACTACTGAGAAGGCCCTATTTCTTGCCGCCGCCCCACGTACCTCCTTAGGCGGCGGCACTTGTAAAAAGGCCTTCTCTGATGACCTGAGAGGACGAGCCGGATTGTACGGGAGTAGGCGATCTCTAAGATAGCCTGGCCCAGAGCAGTATAGGGCTTTAAAGGTCAAAACCAGCACCTTGAATTGGGCCCGGAAACGAATGGGCAGCCAATGTAGCCCCCGGAGAAGCGGGCTGACAGAGTCAAACCGCCTAGCTCCAGTGACCACACGGGCCGCCGCATTCTGCACTAATTGCAGTTTCCGAACCATCTTCAGGGGCAGCCCCACATAGAGCGTGTTACAATAATCTAACCTCGATGTCACCGTAGCATGGATCACCATGGCCAGGTCTGCACGATCCAAGTACGCAGCTGGTGCACCAGTCGAAGCTGAGCGAAGGCCCCCCTAGCCACAGCCGCCACCTGGGAATCCAGGAGCAGCTGTGAGTCCAGGTGGACCCCCAAGCTGCGGACCTGCTCCTTCAGAGGGAGTGCAACCCCATTCAGAGCAAGCCGATAATCCAGCACCTGCATCGAGGATTTCCGAACCAGGAGAGCCTCTGTCTTGTCCAGATTTAATTTCAGCTTGTTAGCCCCCATCCAGATCCTCACTGCTTCCAGACAGTGCTCCAGGCCCTCAACCGCCACCCTGGGGTCTGGAGGAAAGGAGAGAAAAAGCTGGGTGTCATCAGCGTATTGATGACACCCCACTCCAAACCCCTGGATGACCTCTCCCAGCGGTTTCATGTAGATATTAAATAGCATGGGGGACAGAATTGAACCCTGCGGCACCCCGCACTTCAAGGGCCAGGGTGTCGAACAGGCATCCCCCAGCACCACCATCTGGGACCGACCTTCCAAGTAGGAGCGGAACCACCGCAAAACAGTGCCTCCAACTCCCAGCTCGGCTAATCGGCCCAGAAGGATACCATGGTCGATGGTATCGAAAGCCGCTGAGAGGTCCAGCAGGACCAACAGGGATGCACTCCCCCTGTCCAGTCCCGGCGTAGGTCATCCACCAAGGCGACCAAGGCAGTTTCCGTCCCAAAGCCCAGCCTGAAACCAGATTGAAAAGGATCCAGATAATCCGCTTCATCCAAGACCCTCTGGAGTTGGGACGCCACCACCCGCTCAATTACCTTGCCCAGAAACGGGATGTTGGAGACTGGCCGATAGTTGTTCAACACAGTGGAATCCAGGGAGGGCTTCTTCAGGAGGGGGAGAATCACTGCCCTCTTCAAAGCAGGTGGCAACGTCCCCTCCCCCAAAGAAGAGCTGACCACCCTCCCCGTCCACTCAGCCAGTCCACCCCGGGCAGCTCTTATCAGCCAAGCTGGGAAAGGGTCAAACAGGCAGGCTGACGGCCTCACACTCCAAAGGAGTCTGTCCACATCCTCAGGCTGCACAAGCTGAAAAGAATCCCACAACACTGGACAAGCAGTTGCCAGGGGGACATCATCAGACATTGTCAATATGGCATCCAAGTCGTAACGAATGCGATTGATTTTATCTGCAAAATGTTGCGCAAACACGTCACAGCGGCTGACCGTGTATTCCTCCTGGTCCACTGGCGGGGCCTGATGGAGGAGGCCCCGCACCACACGGAACAGCTCTGCCGGACGGCTATCAGCAGACGCAATGGTAGCAGAGAAGAATGATTTCTTCGCTGCTACCACCGCCACGGAGTAGGCTCTATAATGAGCTCTACTCCTTGTCCGATCGGATTCATCACGAGTTTTCTGCCACCGTCACTCTAGACGCCTGCCCTGCTGCTTCATCATTCGCAGCTCCTCAGTAAACCAAGGAGCCGCTCCGAGTCTGCGATGTGGCAGAGGTCGCTCCGGAGCAATCTCATCCACTGCCCTGGACATTTCCCCGTTCCAGAGGTCAATCAGGGCCTCAGATGAGGTGCCAGTCTCGGCAGTGGGAAAATCCCCCAGAGCCCTCAGGAAACCTTCAGGATCCATTAGCCTCCGGGGGGGGACCATAGAAAACGGTCCCCCGCCTCTGCGGAGGTAGGAAGTCGCAACCAGCCTAAACCTTACCAGGAAGTGATCTGTCCATGACAACGGAGTGATCTTGATCTCCTCTACATCCAGATCACTGCCCCCGTGCCCAGCTGTAAACACCAGGTCCAACACGTGTCCTGCAGTATGTGTCGGGGCCAAGATCTTCTGGGACAGGCCCATGGTTGTCATGGCAGCCATGAAATCCTGAGCTGCACCTACCGCAGGGGCCTCGGCATGAACATTGAAGTCCCCCAGCACTAACAGGCGGGGGGCCTTCAATGCCACCCCCGAGATCACCCCAGTCAGCTCAGGCAGGGAGACTGTTGGGCAGCAGGGCAGGTGGTACACCAACAGAATCCCAATCCTGTCCGGTCCTCTCAACACAACATGCAGGCACTCGAACCCAGCAGACTGCTGGACAGGGAACCTGGTGAGGGAGATGGACTCACGATAGACCATTGCAACTCCCCCTCCCCGTCCCTGCAATCTTGGCTGCTGCAACACCTGGAAGCCTGGTGGACAAAGTTCAGAGAGACTAACGCCTCCCTCCACGTCCAACCAGGTCTCCGTAATGCATACCAGGTCGGCTTTCTCATCCAGAATCAAATCCTGGATGTTACAGGTCTTATTATTCACCGACCTGGCATTCAAAAGTAGTAGCTTCAGATCCAGGGACTCACCGCCAAGACCACCCATAGACCATAAAAGAAAAATATTTTCTTTTGTCTGTCCTAACTCTCCCAACACTCAATTCTGCATCCTCTCATTGTGCCAAACCGTCT
The DNA here is from genome assembly GCF_035046505.1 of Tiliqua scincoides. Taxonomy (NCBI): domain Eukaryota; kingdom Metazoa; phylum Chordata; class Lepidosauria; order Squamata; family Scincidae; genus Tiliqua; species Tiliqua scincoides. Next base: position 30,299,422 of record NC_089828.1, read on the forward strand.
GTCACATCCCATTAAATAACTGGATTAAATAACAGGCTGCCTCTGTTAACATGGAGATTCCACTTAGCCATCATGGTTAATCACCATTGACAGAACCACCCTTTATGAGAGAATACAAGAATTCAAGAAGAGCTCTGCTGGATGAGGCTGAGGTGGGCCCATTTAGTCCAGCATCCTGTTTTCAATAGTGGCCAACCTGATGACTCTGGGAAATCCACAAGCAGGGCAAGAAGGTAATAGTCTTCCCTGACATCTTCCCTCTAGCCACTGGTAGGCAGAGGTAGACTACCTCTGCACATGGAGGTTTTCTTTCCCTATCATGGCTAATATCCGTTGACATAGCCTTTCCTTCTCCATAAACTTGTCCAACCTCCTTTGAAAGCTCTCTAAGCTAGCAGCCATCATCACACTTTCTAACAGTGGTCTCCATACATTAGCCATAATTGTGTTGGACCAGCTCTAAAGAAGAGGAGGAAGAAAGGAAAGGCTCATTGTGGGTACAAGCTGAAAAACAGATTGTATGTCAGAAGCAAATAAGCTAAAGCTCAGTGACTGTGCATGTACTTTGGAAGGGCCCAGAGGAATACCTCTACCAGTTGGAGATCTACTGTCAGTCAAAGTAGACAGTACTGAGTTACTGCCAGTAACTGATGGGCACTGTCAGTAACTGCCAGTACTGTTACTGGCTGTAACAGTACTATTACAGTAACTGTTACTGTCAGTAACTGCCAGTACTGATGGGCAGCACAAGCCTATGGATGTCTATTAAGAAGTCAATGGGACTTACTCCCAACTAAGTGTTCATAGGATTTCAGCTGAAGGATTTGATTAAGTACAAGGCAATTTCTTATTTTAGGAAAGGCCCCATAGCTCAGTGGTGGAGCAAATGCTTTGCATTCATAAGTTCCTAGGCCTAATCTCCAGTCTATAAAATCTTAGGTAGCATGAGATGGTAAAAATCTCTCTCTGTCTAAGACTTTGGGGAGCTACTGCCAGTTTGAGCAGACACTACTGGGAAAGATGAACCAATGGCCTGACTCAGGTTCCTATGTTCAAAGTTGGAAGCAACTTTAGCACACCTTGTGCAGGAGAATTTCCTGGTAAACTGAACCCTTAACAGTTTTCTAGTCATTGGGAGCAACCTAATCATCTTCCTGAATGTGGCAAAAGCTGGAAAGGAAGGGAATGTCCAGTTTCAAAAAAATTAACGCACAAAAACTCTTTAAAGCAAAAATTAACCTAATCACCACTAGTGCAAGTATTGCACTTAGAGCACAACCTCGCAGGGACTTACAAGAACCAGTCCACGGCCATAATCAACGTGATGTCCTCTGTTGGTAACCCCACAGACGTCAAGACAATCATCATGGTCACCAGGCCAGCTTGCGGGATGCCAGCAGCTCCGATACTGGCTGCAGTGGCAGTAATACTGTAGAGAACAAAGGAGCACAGTTGCAGCCAAAGAATACCCAAGGTGATGCCTACTCGAGGTTTCAGATGAGATTACACTTTGCCTTGAGACAAACCGGTACTCCAGGCCAGTGTTATTAGCCTCGTATTACAGAGGTTGGGAGAGACTGGCTTAAATAAGCCTTGATGGTGAGTTTGTGCCTTGAACAGTAAACTTTGGGCTTACCGCTCATTCTCAACTACTAAACTAAATAGTTCTAAATTATTTATTACTACTACTACTACAACTATTAAGAATATTTATATACAGCTTTTCAATAAAAAGTAGTTCACAAATCGGTTTACATAGCAAAATAAATAAATGTATTCCTGTCCCCAAAGGGATCACAATCTAACAAGAGATGGAGAACAGACACCAGCAACAGCCACTGGAAAAGATGCCAAGCTGGAGTGAAGAGGGACAGCTGCTCTCCCCCTGCTAAATATACCAGTTTAAAAAGTATCCCTTTGCCCAGTTAGTTGGCAAGTATAGGGGGTCCCCTATATCCACTGAAACCCCCGCACACACACCCTCCAGAGGCGAGGGGAGCTGAGCTCCCCTTGCCTCTGGAGAGCCCTCTGCTGGGCTCAGAGTGAGCCCAACATTGTAAAAAACACTACTTCAGGTTGCTCTGTGAAACCGGCAGTGGCATTTTTAACGCCTTATAAGGCATTAACAACTTTACTTCTGGTTTCACAGGAAAACCGGAAGTAGCGTTTTTTACACTGCTGGGCTCAGCGGACCCTTTGGAGGGGAGCAGAGCTCCCTGGCTCCAGAAGGTGGAGGGGAGGCCGTCGCCCATATCTGCAGTTTCACTTAACTGTGGGGGATGTTGGAACGGAACCCCCACGGATACGGAGACACACCTGTAGCAGATAGGTAGCTCACAGTACAATCCTATGCATGTCTACTCAGAGTAAGTCTCTTTGTGTTCAGTGGAACTTACATCCAGGTAAATGTGTACAGAATTGTGATCTCATTCTCTTAGCTACTAAATTATACCAGCTTATGGAAAAAAACAGAAGCATGTAGCAGCCTCAGGGCCCAATCCTGTGGTCCGCACTTCACCTCTGCGGCGTGGACTACAGTTGCAAATGTGCCATAAGGCACGTTTGCAGGGCTTACCGCCAGCCTCCCGCCGGAGGTGGTTCAGCTCCGGCTGGCGCTGAGCCACCGCCCGTGGGTGCCCGTGTTCCGCAGCTTGGTGGTGCCTGCCACCGCTGGGTTGCGGAACGGCAAACGGGGCGGAGGCGGGGGCGTTCTGGGGAGGGGGGAGGCCAGCGTGACACGGGGGGAGGGCATGCCAGAGGCGTGCCTGGGGGCGGGCAGGAGGAGGACCCGCGGAGCTTTGCTCCGCAGGATCCTCGGTGCTCATGGAGGCTGCGTGCCTTACATGAGCGCCTTTACTTTAGCGGTGCCCAAAGGGTGCCGCTAAAGAGAGTAGCCCCATTGCAGGGCTGCCTCCCTTACCCGGGGGAAAGGGACGAACGTCCCCTACTGCCAAGGTGCCTCCCGCGGTAGTGCGGGAGGTGCTGGATGCGGCGGCAGCCCTCATGGTGCCACCAAGCGGGGGTGCCCCAGGCAGCTCAGGATTGGGCTGCCCCTTAGGATTGGGCTGAATAACACCCACTCACATTGAGCAAACATGAGCTCAAATCAGTGACACAGAGCATCAAAAACCCTCTCCGGAAAACACAGAAATGTGCCAGCACTGCAGTCACCTTATTGTGATGATCTGTCCAAAATCGAGTTCATAGTTGTTGACTTGAGCAATGAAGATGGCAGCCAGGGCTTCATAGAGTGCTGTGCCATCCATGTTGATGGTGGCCCCTACCGGCAGGACAAACCTGGTGATGCGTTTGTCTACACCATTGTTTTCTTCCAGGCATCGGAATGTCACAGGGAGTGTAGCAGAGCTGGAAATAAAATAGGTGGGAGAGAAACACACTTAGCCAAAGATTTGAGCTGGGGCAGACAAATGGGGGGAGCTAAAAGTGTCCAGTTTCAAAACTATGAAACATTTTGAAGTGCTGGTTTTGATGTATAAATCTGTTTGGAACTGGGGGATCTGAAGGATTGCCTACTCACATGTGACACTACCTTTGGGTGCTTTGCTGAGAGTTCTTTTCAGGACTGGGGCATAGCTCAACAGCAGAACACATACTTTGCATGCAGAAGGTTTGTAGTCCAATCCACAACAGCATCTCCAGATAGGAGACGACTGAAACCCTGGACAGTGTAGACAATACTACGGGGAAAAAAATCAATGGTCTAACTCTGTACAAGGCAGCTTCCAATGCAATCCTATGCTCATGCTGGCTCAGAGGTACTGTCCAAGGAGAGGTAGCCTTCAGAGGCGAGAGGGATGCTGGCTGGAGACAGGGCCTTTATCGTAGTGGCATGCTGATTGTGAAATACTCTCCCCAAAGACACTCGGCTGGTGCCTCCTGAGCTTCCCAGCATCAAGTGAAGACAACCTTATTATCCTTAGCAAGGAATATATGAAGCAGCCAGCCTCTTCAAAATAAAAACAAAAAACAAACCTAAAGCTGCTGCCTGCTTGCTGCTGGTGCAGTGGTTCCGTGGGGAAGTTCCTTTGCCTGCCCTTGCAATCTCAGACTCCGCTGGACAGCTTTATTGCCAGGACCCCACCCTAGGCAATTAGCAGTAGTTGGACAGTTTCAGGACTGGTTTCAGGACCCAGTACTCAATCCTACCACTTGTGTCCTCCTCCACCACTTCAGTTGTCAGCAAGAGACACTTAAGATGCTTCCAGGACCAAGGCCGACCAGAAAGGATGGGGCTGCAAGGCCTGCTATAAGGACCTGCACTTGCTTCCTACCTGGCAAGTGCTGGTGCAACACTTTATCCTGAGCAGCTTCTTGTTCTTTGACTTAAGTACAGCAATACCTCCATTAACGCCAAAGGCCTGTTCCTGGAAAGGCGAGAGCTGAGATAGCACTATTGGAGACATCACTGACATAAACTGGAGCTGACTGGCCAGAATCCCCTGCTCCCATTGGTGATAATAGCTGTCAATCAACCGAGGATGAAGAGCACTGTGACAAAACAGCACTGAAGGAAGCAGCATTATCGGAGGTATTACTGCACTGGGAGGACAACTCCAGAGTTGGTATCCTGGAGCCTGGCTTCAGCTTTCCCTCCTAGCTGGACAATTCCCACATCTCTACAACCCCAGACCTGTGCTATTCAGAATAAACCATAAGGAAAGACTTCTCTGCCTCAACCTCTTCAAGCCAATATCCTCTGCTCTGATTCCCAACTTCCCTCATCCTTCAGAGGTTGTGCCCCAAATGGGCTTGGCAATGGGCCCCCACTGATCCCACACTACTGCCACTCCATATAGCCCCTCTCGGGTTGCTGTCAGCTCAGCTCCTCCTAGACTCCTGCATAAGGGAGGTACCTGGAAGAGGTGCCCAGGGCAGTGACAAGAGCCTGCAGCAGACCCGCCACAAAGACCCAAGGGTTCTTGTGCGTGACGATAAAATAGATCAGCGGCAAGACGCAGAGGCCATGGATCAGCAGTCCCACGATGACGGTGAGGGTGTACATGCCTAGCTGTCCCCCCATCACTGCAAGGTCCTCCATCTCCAAGATCTTGCCGGCAATCAGGAAGAGGATCCCAATGGGGGCATACCTGCCATGAGATGCACAGTTTCAGGGCAACACTCAAGCTCCCAGAGCCCTAATCTTGGTAAGGATTAGGCTAGAACAACACTTTTTGCTGTTGGAAAGGGATGTTATGGTAATGGAGCATATACTTTTTATGCAGAAGGTCCTTGGTGCAATCTCTGGTACTTTCTCCAGATAGGGCTGAAAAAGACCCCATCTGAAACTCTGAAGAGCTGCTATCAGTGAGAGCAGATAATTCTGAATTGCATGTATGAAAGGTCTGACTTAGAATAAAAGCAGCTTCTTATATTTAGGGGAAGACTCAGTGGTGGAAAATATGCTTTCCATTCAGGTTCAGTCCCCAATTAAAAGGATCAAACCATGGGTCCGGGACCCCATTTTTGTTGGGTCATGAAACTGACAGCAGATTAGGCTATGTGCATCAAGGAATAAAAAAGCTACTACTTGGGGGAAGCCCTGCTGCCCATTCACTATTATAGCCACACACCTTGTCATTTATAAATCAGGCAGCACCCTCTAGGGCAGGGGTGCTCACACTTTTTTGGCTCGAGAGCTACTTTGAAACCCAGCAAGGCCCGGAGATCTACCAGAGTTTTTTTTACAATGTTCGTGCCATCATAACATATAACATTTATGTGTACAATGTATGTTGGTGTACCTTGAGCCCCACTGAGTATAACAGGACTTACTCCTGAGTAGACATGCCTAGGATTAGGCTGTGAGGCTGCAATCCTAGCCACACTTACCTGGGAGTAAGCCCCATTGAGTACAATGGGCCTTACTCCTGGCGTTTCCTCCCAGAGGCACCTGAAAGGGGGGGGGTCGGCACTCCGCGATCTACTCATTTTGCCTCGCGATCTACCAGTAGATCGCGATTCACCTATTGAGCACCCCTGCTCTAGGGCCTCTAAAAAGTTTGGAAGCCATTGCCTTAGATTACAGGTAATGGGAAAGATCAATTTCCATCTGAGACCTTATCAGTCAGTGTTGACAATACTGGGCTAAATGAACCAATTGTCTGGCTTGGTGGAAGGTAGCTTCATATGTTCCTACACACAGCTTCAATGAGAACAGCACAGAAAACACAGAGAGGCTTTCTTAGAGTGACCATTTTCATCCATGGAACACACGCAAAATTCAACCGTAGGTTCTTCCCCCATCCCCGACCCCAGTCTTAAGCACAGTAAATGCACCTCCCCCTCCTCACCAGATGATAACAGCAACCATCCTCAGGATGGCCTCATTGAGGCAGTCGAAGAACTCACGCAGGGCGTGCCCCTTCTGCTTCATACTGCCGATCACCAGCCCAAAGCAGATGGAGAAGACGACTAGGCCCAGGGCGTTCACCCCATTGACGGAGCCAGGCCCCGGGATGACCTCCTCATGGCTCACCACCTCTGGAAGGCTGCCTAGGGCTTGGGTGACATTGCGCCAGATGCTGGTGGCATTCTCTAGCAGTGAGAGGTAAGTGGCAGTGGTTGTGACATTGCTGATGTTGCTGTTGTGGAGCAGGTGCGAAGATGGTGGCAGTGTGGGGGCACTGCTGTGGATGGTCCGGTTGACGATTCTGATGCTGTACTGGGTCTTATACTGAAACAGAAGCCAGATCATCAGCTGCAGTTCCCTGGGAGAGAACTAAACAGGTGACATTTGTAGACTCTCACGATTAGAACAGACTATAGCATTGTTTAAATTTTAGTTGATTAAATCAGTGAAAGTAAATTTTAGCTGATAAGGGATGAAGAGTTAACCAAGTTACAGTACAATCCTGAACACAATTACTCAGGAGTAAGTCCCAGTGAGTTTAACAGACCTTGCTCTTCGTGTTTACAGCTGCAGCTTTAGTTGGTGAAATGGCAGGTAGGTGAGAGCCAGGGAGGCATGATGGTTAGTGTCATGTGGAGCCGAGTTTCAAATCCCCCACTCTGCCATCAAGCTGACCCAGTCACACTCTCTCTTAGCTAAGAAGTAGGTTCAGAACAAATGGAGTGTATAATGAACCTGTGGAACTTATTGCCACAAGAGGCTGTGATCAACACTACCATAATATAATCATCATCATCATCTCTGGTGACTGCAGGACCATGAATCTATGTGGCACTTTACAGAGTAAGAGGAGGGATGGAGGAGAAAGGCCATAGGTATCTGTCCTGAGAAACATGCAGTCTAAATGCCAAGTTTGTGGGAGTGGAAATGACAAAGGGAGGGGCAGAACAGGAGAGGTTGGAGTAAACAAGCAAGGGCATGCACAGATACAATTGTGCAAGAAAATGGCAAGTTGGAGCTGGGTCAGCAGCCTCCTGAGCCCCCTTACCTGTCTGAAGCATGCTTCTATAAGATTGGGTGGAAACATGTTCCTGTGGGAGATAAAACACAAAAAATCAGGAGCTTGTCTTAGCACCAGTTGGGCTATTAGGAGAAGCTGGTGTGTTGGGACAAGGACTTCTCTCTGCCATCCTTTCTTCACTAACATAGTCCTGGAGGACTATGATTGTAAATGATTGTGCACTGTGACTCTGGGAGGGGATATTGTAGCTCAGTGGCATAGCATGAGTTTTGCATGCAGAAGGCCCCAGGCTCGATCCTCTACATCTCCACCTTTTGAAAGGACTTCCTTGGTTTGAGACCTTGAAGAGATGTTGCCTGATAGAGATGACAATATTGGGTTAGATGAACCAGCAGCTGGACTCAGGATAAGGCAGTTTTGAAGACAGCCCAAAGCATGATGTTTTGCATGCAGAAGGTCCTGGATTCAATTGCTGGCAGCAGTTCCAGGCAGGGCTGGGAAGGACCTCTATCCAATGCCCTGGGGAGCAGCTTCCCATCAGTGTTTACAATTCTGAACTAAATGGACAAGGGGCCAACTCAGAAGAAAACACTTCCTATGACTAAGATTAGCCATATGGCCAATAGACTAGACAAATAATGGCCAAGTATTTTTTTAAAGCATTCGCTCACACACACACACACACACACACACACACACACACCCCTTTACAGCACAATCCTATCTATGGCTACTTGAAAGCAACACCAACTGTGTTCCATGAGGCTTACTCTCAGACAAAGGTGCATAGGACTGCAATCAAAATCAGCAACGATTTTAATACTTAGGCTGACTTTAATAAAAAAAACCACAAACAAGTGATTGTGAAACAATGTTGTTGTGAAACAATTACTTTAACTGTTAACCACATTAGATGAGATTGTTACAAGTATGAATAATGAATGAACTGGGCTGCTCCTCTCTTGGGCTTTTAAGGTAGAATTTCACAGTTGGCCTACAGTGACAATTTGTTTTAAAATTAAACTAAAACAGAAACAATCATAGTTATGAAGTTTAACGGAACCACTAACTAGGCAATTGAGCCAATTATCTGAGCATTATCAACATCACAGCTTCATGGAATATTGGTACTGCATTTCAATGATCAACTGACTAAAGTGACACGATCTCCCATAGTGAAGGAACAAGATTATCATTTATCAGTAGATTATGGGGCCTCCTGTCCTGCCCCTGCATAGTTTAGTCTTCCAGCCAAGCCAAGTATCAGAACAGCATGTCAGGTCTCAAATTCACTCAATTTCCTCACCGTATTAGGTCCATGAAGGCATCTGTTGCATGGACCTGTTCAATTTTGCCATCTCGGTGGACTTTCTCTTTACTGCCTTTACCCGGGTGGATGATAAGCACCATGAAAATCCCAATGAAGACGGCAATGATAGTGGTTGACATGTAGTAGATGATAGCCCGCATGCCCATCTTGCCAGAGGAGCTGCCATCCAGGGATGCCATTCCTGAGGGAAAAACACCACCACTAAGGCAAATAATCTCCAAATGACAGACTGGCAATTATGCTGGCTGAGTCCAGCTGGGCCTAGCATTGATTCTTTGACCATGCAGGAAATGTATGGCAAGATGGTGGCCAGGTGGCAAAAAGCAAAGCCAACATGGTGACAGACAGATCAGAGCCATCTGCCATCTTGCCTCACTTGCCCGACTGGCGAAAGTACGCCCTGTATAAGGCACATCTGGCCCACTGAAAATGTAATCCATGCACCCACAATATACATTGCCAAGCCTTACAAATTGAAGGTGGCACAGTTGAGTTTCACAGAAGAAAAGGTATTCATTTGTAAACAATTGTGAATGATACAAAAAGGGTGACTACGAAATATAGTACCAGATGCTGGGGACAAAATTATTCAACCTCCCATAGGAAAAAAAAATATCCAGCCCATCCACTGAAATGGATGATAAGAACCAGGCTAGAATGAATGTAACATCTAGTTGGCCTTCAAAATAATTGCCAGAAGAGGTTGTGATGGATACAACCGTCATCACTACTGTATTTGTATCTTATCAACTACTATTGTATCTTATCAACCAGCTTGGTTGATAAGAGCTGCCTGGGGTGGGCTGGCTGAGTGGACAGGGAGGGTGGTCAACTCTTCCTAGATGGAGGGGACGTTACCACTCGCTTTGAAACGGGCGGTGGTTCGCCCCCTCCTGAAGAAGCCCTCCCTGGATTCCACTGTGTTGGATAACTACCGGCCAGTCTCCAACATCCCATTTCTGGGCAAGGTAATTGAGCGGGTGGTGGCATCCCAACTCCAGAGGGTCTTGGATGAAGCGGATTATCTGGATCCTTTTCAATCTGGCTTCAGGCCGGGCTTTGGGACGGAAACCGCCTTGGTCGCCTTGGTGGATGACCTACGCCGGGGACTGGACAGGGGGAGTGCGTCCCTGTTGGTCCTGCTGGACCTCTTGGCGGCTTTCGATACCATCGACCATGGTATCCTTCTGGGCCAATTGGCCGAGTTGGGAGCTGGAGGCACTGTTTTGCGGTGGTTCCGCTCCTACTTGGAGGGTCGGTCCCAGATGGTGGTGCTGGGGGATGCCTGTTCGACACCCTGGCCCTTGAGATGCGGGGTGCCACAGGGCTCAATTCTGTCCCCCATGCTATTTAACATCTACATGAAACCGCTGGGAGAGGTCATCCGGGGGTTTGGAGTGGGGTGCCATCAATATGCTGATGACACCCAGCTCTATCTCTCCTTTCCTCCAGACTCCAAGGTGGCGGTTGAGGGCCTGGAGCGCTGTCTGGAGGCAGTGAGGATCTGGATGGGGGCTAACAAGCTGAAATTAAATCCGGATAAGACAGAGGCTCTCCTGGTTCGGAAATCCTCGATGCAGGTGCTGGACTATCGGCTTGCGCTGAATGGGGTTGCACTCCCTCTGAAGGAGCAGGTCCGCAGCTTGGGGGTCCACCTGGACTCGCAGCTGCTCCTGGATTCCCAGGTGGCGGCTGTGGCAAGGGGGGCCTTCGCTCAGCTTCGCCTGGTGCGCCAGCTGCGGCCGTACTTGGATCGTGCAGACCTGGCCACGGTGATCCATGCCTCGGTGACATCGAGATTAGATTACTGTAACGCGCTCTATGTGGGGCTGCCCTTGAAGACGGTTCGGAAACTGCAAGTAGTGCAGAATGCGGCAGCCCGTGTGGTTGCTGGAGGTAGGCGGTTTGACTCTGTCAGTCCGCTTCTCCAGCGGCTGCACTGGCTGCCCATTCGTTTCCGGGCCCAATTCAAGGTGCTGGTATTGACCTTTAAAGCCCTATACTGCTCTGGACCAGGGTATCTTAGAGATCGCCTGCTCCCGTACAATCCGGCTCGTCCTCTCAGGTCATCAGAGAAGGCCTTTTTACAAGTGCCGCCGCCTAGGGAGGTACGTGGGGCAGCTGCAAGAAATAGGGCCTTCTCAGTAGTGGCACCAACGCTATGGAACTCCCTTCCCCTTGACTTAAGAATGGCTCCCTCTCTTGAGACCTTTCGGCGAGGCCTGAAGACCCTTCTGTTTAAACAGGCCTTCTGAGTTCTCGGCCTTTTAACATCTTTTTAACATCTTTTAATATTTTTTACAGGCCTGATTCTTTTATGACTTGCTGCTGCTCTATGCTCTTTTTACCTATTTTTTTTTACTCTGACTGCTGTTTTTGATGATGTGTTAATATGTTTTTATTTGTTTTTAAATTATGTTTTTAATATTTTGTAAGCCGCCTTGAGTCCCTTTGGGGAGAAAGGCGGGGTAAAAATAAAATTATTAATTATTATTATTATTATTATTATTTGTTGGACATCTAAGTCTTACCAGGTGCTGTGCAATAATGACAATGCACTGAATATATTGTATTTTTTTAATTATTTAAACTGTAAGATGTTTTGGGAGACTATCTTGGCTGAAAAGAGGGGTATAAGCTTGATGAATAAAGACATTTGGGGGGAGGAATCAGACAGCAGTCCTGCCAACAGGTTTCTATTCCAAGAATATAAGATTATACAGTGGGGTGGGGGCAAATAAGGAAACAAGTTACTAGCCAAAACAAATAAAATCAGAACGTCCCACTAAGAGATAGGATAGCACTGTGGTGATGCTAGCATGAGCTTCTGGTACTCCATGGCCTCTCACCCCTACTCTAGAATCTCATTACACTCCAGATTGTGATCTTCATTCCTCCAGCTCCACCATCCTCTGATGCCCAAAGATCTCCTGCCCCTTATATCTGGATCTTCCTTCCTAATCACCTAGCACAGGGGCCTCCAAATCGTGGCACAGATCCGATGTAATGAAAAAGTTGTCTGGCACAGCGCTTTGTTCCGCATCGCAGCCACCTTTCTTCCCTCCTGATTGTTCCACAGCTTTGTGATGGGTAGCCTCGTGCACTACGCATCACCCTAGACACCTCTGCACTTTGATTTCCCGGGGGCATTGGCTGCCTGGGGCAAGGCTGTGGAATGATTGGGCAGGAAGAAAGGCAGCCGCAGCACAGATGGAAAGCGCTGCACCCTGAGATGTCAAGGCTACCAAGCTGAGCGCACTGTCAGTGATCTAACCCACAGTGGCAACACTTAGGTCCCTGAGGTTCATGGACCCCTCCCTGGGGCACATGCTGCTCACCTGTGATGAGGCTGGAGACAATGAGGGGGAGAACCAGCATCTGCAACATCCGCATCAGAAGCTCTCCTGGGAAAGAGAAATACTTAACCTGGCGGTAGGTCATCCGGTAAGGCCGAAGGGCAAGGGCCAGAGTGATACCTGCAAAGGATTGGGGTGGGAGGAGAGGGAGGAAAAAGTCATACATGTTGCTTTTAGAAACTCCTTCAATCCTCTTCAGTTCTGTCCCACTGCTCTCACCAAGCCCTTCCAAGAAAAATCAGTGGAGAAAAAGCTCAACAAAAGTTGAGAAGTTGAACTTTTAAATGCCACTTCTTTTGTGAAGACTTGAGGGCTTAGTCTGCCTCAGGCTGCCTCACAATACTGAAAACTACAATGGGCAACTCCATATTTCCCTCCTGTTAACCCTACCTCTCCCATCCTTCCTCCCCCTCATTGTCTCTAGGTCAAACTTTAGTTCATAAGCTTCTTGAGACAGGGACTTACTGATGAAATCTAGCCATGATGCCTGTATGGAGCATCCAGGATTAAGGGCAGTCTACCTCTAAATACCAGAAGCTGGGAGCAAACAACAGGGGAGGACCATTCTTTTCATGCCCTCCTTGTGGCACTCCAGAAGCAACTGATTGGGAAACAGTACATTGAGCAAGAAGGACTTTTAGGGGCCTCTAAGTAAAGTGGCAATCTACCTCCAGAATATCAGGTGCTGGAGACAAGCAAGAGGAAGGGGCTGATGCCTTCTTACCCAGCATGTATACCTCTTGAAACCCTCTGGCTGCTGCACTCCCTTGGAAATAGGATGCTGGATTAACTCTGGGCTGATCCAGCAAGATAATTTTTATTATTCTTATTTCGGTTTTAAAAAATATTGTTCTTGTCAGTTGCCCCCGAGCCCAATCTCTGGTATGAAGGCAGGATATAACCCTTTAAATTAATGAATGAGTGAATGGCCATGTGACATACAAATAAGAATCCATTACCCAGGAAGCTAGGTTAGAGGTGTCATAAATGCATGAGAATATGGTCCAAACAGCCATCACTGGCCAGGATCCAAAAGAACCAGGAAACTAGTTCTGTGCATCTTAAAAGAGTTAGGGTGCATTCCTAACCCCTTATGTCAATGCTTTCCAGCACTGGCATAGCGGTGCCAATGGAACATGTGCGGCATCCTGCAGTTGGGTGTCACCCACGGAGGTCTCCTCAAAGTCAGGGAATGTTTGTTCCCTTACCTCAGAGTTGCATTGCCCTTATGTCAGTGCTGGAAAGCACTGACATAAGTGGTTAGGATGGCGCCCTATATGCCACACAGCAAGCCACTTTTCAAAGAAGACAATGGTGGTTTTGGAATCAGTTTCCAGTGTGGCATGGTGGGCCCCCACTTTCTTTCTAAGAAAAAGAATGCCATGAAGGAACCAAGACTTTTCAAGCATTGGCACTTGTCTGCAAAGCTATTTCCAGCTACGTTTTAAAAAAAAATCTTTTTGTCCTTTTTCAAGGGGAAGGAGAGAGGGCATCCCTCTCTGTATTTAGATTCACAATGTTTCCGAGCCCACTTAATCTTGCCAGGATCCTTCCTTCCAGTTGCTCTGCTTTATTTTCTTTGCTTTTGGAATTTAAAACTTAAAGAGCCGAGTTTCTGGCTTTCATCCAGTTCACGTCAACCTGAACCAACTCGTGACGGCTTAATCCCCCCCGGGTTTTCCCCCCCCCCCCACAACAGTCAGTTTTTCCCTAATGTGCTCAGTGTTTACCAACTGGACACGCAAGGGCTGAGGGTTGAGCATGTCCAGTTGTATGTGTGTGTTTTGGGGAGGGAAGAGGGCAGAGAGGAAAGAAGTTTGGTCAATCCAAGGATGAGCCTCACGTCTGCTCCTGTTAATTCTTAACCCATTATTCCTTCTCCTGAAATCCAGTGGGAAATGGTAGGGATGGAGGCAGCCTGCTTGCTGAAGATTCTTAGGTCCCGGTTCTATTACCAGAGATAAGCGTTCATGTAAACTGTCAAATGCCAGCCAAGCAAGCAGCCATGTACCCAGAGGGCATGGAGCCAGCTGCTGTGAGTGTGGTGGAAACAATTCCCTAAGAGACATTTAAAGAAGTATCTTTTGGCATGTCAACCTCAGCAGCAATAATACTGTTCAAAAGTCACACAGCAGGGTGGGGGGCAGACGTGGAGGGTATGCCTTCAATTTCAGCCCCAAAACTGGGACGTGAGGCCGCTGTCTAAAGCCAGAACTTGTGATTAGTGACAGACAAAGGTGACTCTGAGCACATACAGAATGCATGGGCATTCTCCCAGTGTGCATGTGCAATGCATGTGCATTGCTTCTGATCTCCCTTGACCAGAAGCAATGCTCCCACTGCATTCTGACATACCACAGCTAAACCAGAGATCAACTTTCAGAGACTCTTTTCTTAGTAGAGAAGATAAGCTAAGTTGATGCACAGCAAATGACACTGTATCATCTGAGCCTCAGAAAAATAAACAATCCTCAAAAAGTTACTGCTACCAATGGAGGAAAGGGTTGAAGAAGCTGGTTAAGAGCAGGAAGGTAACAGGCTTCCCCTAATGTTTGCATTTAGAGGTAGACTGCTTCTGCATAAGGAGGTTCCCTATGCAAGTCTCAAGCCAGAAAGCTATTGATACAGTCTGAATCACCTCTATTAATCTGACTAAACCCCTATTAAAGCCCCCTAAACTAGTGGCTATCACCGCATCTTGTTAGCAACTCTATCTAGTTCCGCATTCTGTTACATACACTGGCCAACGAGATTGACCAATAAGAAACTCACAAGCAGGATGTGAAGGCAATATCCCTCCCCTTATGAACTGTTCCTCATCAACTAGTCTATGGAGATAAACTGCTTCTGAGCCTTGAGACTGCAATAAGCTATCATGTCCACTAGCTCCATGAATTTGTCTAATCACCTTTATAAAAGTCACCTTTTAAATAAAACTGTAACATCTTGTGGCGGTGAGTTCCATAAATTAATTGTGCCATGTGGAACATGACTTCCTTTTTCTGCCCTGCGCTCCCTGCCATTTAGTTTTATGGACTGACCCTGGGTTCTGGTGTTAGCTTTTCTCTCTCTCCCCATTTTCTCCACACTGTGCATCATTCTGTCAACTTTTATCATGTCCCCTTTCATTGCCTTTTTGCTAAGCTCCAAAATGCTTTAGCCTTTCTCCAACCCCCTCTGATCTTTGTGGTTGCCCTCTTCAGAATTTTCCAGCTCTTCAATAAACGCTTTGATGTGTGGCCATCAGAACTGTACAGAGGATTCCAAATGAGGCTGCACCACAGATGTGTTCAATAGCATTACAACACTGGTTCTTGGTACAAGCCTTGTCAATAAAAGTAAAATATAAACAACAATAGAAGATAAATAACAGCTAACTTTGCAGGACTATATTTCCCTCCTCCTGGCAACAATAGTTAAACAATAGGAGAACCATAATTTAACACTGAAAATTATTCAGGCAAAAGGCTCCCAGCCCTTCATCCAGGGCTCAATGCTGGCAGATGAAAAACACCAGAACCCTGCCCCTCCCAGCACTGAGTCCCACAGGGTCACTCTGCCCCATACCAAGCAGGACGGCTGATATGGTGAGTAGAACAAAGGCATTTCTCTGGAGGAAGCCTTTGACGCTCTCGCGGGTGATGCTGTACATTCGTTTTCGAGCCCGCGACACTCGCTTCTCCAAGGCATGGCGGAGGCGATGCACCCGGCCCCCGGAGCTGAGGTGCTTGGAGGACTCCTCGTTCAGGAAGAGGCTGTTGACATGGCTCTGTCGTTCACCCATAACTGGGCTCAGCACCCAGGATGCCCAGAGTCCTGGGGAGCTACACAGGAAGAATTAGAGAAGAGAGTGAGATGGGGAGGACGCAGTGGCTCTTTCCCCACCTGGCAACTTTGAGCCTGCTCCCTGAGCCAGGGGAATTATGAAGGCTGGTTGTAAAGCCGATCTAGGACGCCACATGACCCAGAAACACAAGGAGGGTGTTGTGTTTGGGGACATGACGAGTGTTGGTTAAAGGGCTGTGAAGTGAGAGCTGTTTTCCCCTAAGTGGCAGTGGGCTACAGGGCAAGAAAGAGATCTCAACAAATGATTAATATAGGAAGCTGCCTTCCATTAAGTCAGGTCAGTACTGCCAGTACTCTGACTGGTGTCAGCTCTCCAGTAACACAGAGATCTTTCCAGCCCTGCCACCTGCGATTCTTAACTGGAAAGGGCAGGAATCAAACTTGGGATTTTATCCTTATCTGCTCTGCTACTAAGCAGTAGATGCTCCAGATGAGCATAAGAGTTGCCATTTACTATGGCAGAATCCAGCTAGCCCGGAATTGACTGGCAGCAGCTCTCCAGGGATCTCTCCCAGCTCTGGTTCCTGAGATCCTTTAAGCTAGAGAGTGAACCTGAAACCTTTTTTCATGCACAGTATGGAGCTATGCATGCACCCACGCACATGCACCACTAATGACAGGGAGGGTTCTAAGCTGCAGACTTTCCCAATTTTGCCCCAAGGTAATAGTGAACACTTCTGGGAACTAAATATAAGAAAGACTAGCAGGAAATGTGGATGCCAAGTCCCAAAGGACAGACCATCCTGCACTGACCACTCTGGAATGCCGACCGCCTGCTTTTTGCTTCCTCTGACAGCTCCTCACTTCCTTGCCAAGCCCTCAAGCCACCAGCTAATTGCCTATACAACTCCCACCTCTGTCTGGAAACATGGAAGGGCAGCCATGAAATCTGGAAGACGTTTTGCAAGATCCTTGGGGTGCTGTCGTTTGGAAGAACACAACTACTAGTAGTTAACACTGCACTGGAGAAAACAACCAGGGTCCAATGGATCACCCTGGTTGTGAGTCCTCCTTATCAGAAATCCCCATGCGAACCACTCTGACGCACAGCAAAAGAAACAGATTCTCTCTAATAAAATGATGATTCCCATGTGAACAAAAAAAAAATCTCTACACATTCCCATTCCTCTCCAGGTTTATTAACCTGGAGTTCCTTGTTTTTACATGAATCTAACACATGAACTTGCTCCTTACACCCAAATACCAACAATTTGATGTGCTAATCATTCAAGTGCATGGGATAGGTTTCCAGTATTTTGCATATAAAAACCTGGCTCACATGTGAAATAAATGGGGTTCACATTTATGAACTTTTGGTTCATAAATTCCCTTACGTAAGGTCAACAGATATATTTATTTACCCAACTTGTATCCCCACTTTCCATAAAATTATCAAATATCTGAGTGTTTAATGACAAATCAGCTTTAACAGCGATACATTGTTCCTGTATCTTATGTTTAATAATGGCATTAATGTGGGTGACTGCCTTCGTGGAAAAAATGAGGGTCACCCAAATAAAAATGTAATCAAAACCCCCTCTTACTAATCACCTGCAAAGGGAAGCAAACAGCCCATTTTACAGAGAAGGCGAACCGAGGCACAGTGAGGTGAAGTTTGTGACAGAGTTGAGGGCACCCGAGGACACAACAAGGCTGCCAGCTCTGGCTAGCATAGGCTCCAAGAGCCAGCGTAGTAAACAGCTGTGTGGAAACTTACAGCTACACTGAGAGTCCAATCACCAGTTCCTCTTTCCAGATCCAGGTCTGGCGATGAAAGCAGAGAGAAGCCCACTTCTAAGAACCAGATTAAATTCAGCCCCACAGAAATCGGGGAGCCCGTGCTCCACATTGAACAGGTGCCTCTGTGTTCTGGTTCCAAATTCTCAACCCTGATGCTTCTTCCAGTTGAAGCAACCTACCTGGAGTAGTGGCAGCACAAGCAGTCAGTCTTTGTTATGATCTGCCCTCCCAGTCAGTTGTCTTCCTTCTTTCCTTCCTTCTTTCAATTCTCCTTGCTAAG
This sequence comes from Tiliqua scincoides, assembly GCF_035046505.1. Classification (NCBI taxonomy): domain Eukaryota; kingdom Metazoa; phylum Chordata; class Lepidosauria; order Squamata; family Scincidae; genus Tiliqua; species Tiliqua scincoides. The sequence goes on from NC_089828.1 coordinate 30,317,365, forward strand.
GAGACAAAAAGTGAGGCTGGATTAGGCTTAAAGGTGCAGAGGAGGAGGAGGTGGGGGAAAAGGAGGAGGAGACTGTAACTGCAATGGTCTGGGATTCAGGCACCTGTCATCCATCCGCCTGGCTGCCTGGAGAGATTAACCCTAAGAGCACCTGTATGGATAAAGGAGGAGGAGGAGAGGAAGGTCTTGGGCAGAAATGGCATTCCTCGATTTAAACAAGAGGAGAGCAAAATGAGCCCAGCTGGACCAGGCCAAAGATTCATTTAGTCCATCATCCTGTTCCCAACAACGGCTAGTTCGTTGCTTCTAGGAAACTCACAAGCAAGTCACAAAGGGAAAAACCCTCTTCTGTTGTTTGTCCATCACAGGTAGATTGCCTTTGTACATGGGGGTTCCACTGAACCGCATTTGCTCACAACTCTTGGTAGCCCTATGCCTTCATGAATCTATCATGTTTCTTAAAAATCATGCCTAGGAATTTCAAATATGCTCCCTCCTGCAATGCTGGTAAAGACTCTCAGTTCTTATGTCAGACGCCAACTGCAATCCCCATGGAAACAGACAGCTTTCTCAACGCAACAGTGCAGAATCAGATAGGAGGAAACTGAAATGCCACCACCTCTGTGCGCACATCCCACTATCAACACCACTACATTGCATGACCATTAGTCTTTTACAATAGCGAAACTGCTTGGCCTCTAATATTCATCTTTTTAAAAACAAAAAACGAATGAGCCTAGTCCTCATGGTAGTGACAACAGGTAAAGTATAGAACCATGTTATGCATTTATGGCACTGGAGCTCACTGGCCATAGAGAGGAGAATACTTCTGATCCATAACTGGGGGAAGGGGGCATCCACCAAGCATCCCAACCAAATCAACACCACTGCACCCAGCAATTAGTAATGTGCCACAGGGTTTCTCCAAGCTCAGACCACAAACAATGCAGCTCTGATATGGCCGCATGTCTCACTGATGTGGCTGCAAGAAGCACTGTGCCATGGACCCATCCAAAACAGTGACCCCAAAGGGCCTGTAATCATACACAAGAGCATTCTTAACTCCATAAAAACATAAGAGCAGCCCTGCTGGATCATCTCTTTTCATCTAGTGAGGAACTTCTCCACACTGCTTCAAAACATGGAGGTTCTATTCTTAGCTAGTACAGTTAACAGCTGCCGCCAGACCTGTCTCCTATAAACTGATCTTACTTTAGGCCAGTGGGGTCTTACTTTAGAAGAACATAAGAAGAGCCCTTCTGGATCAGACCACAGTGAGCCATCCAGCCCAAGGCATGTTTCTAGCAAAGGTCAGTCAAATGCCTTCAGGAAGCACCCAAGCAGGGCATGGAGACAAGTATCCTCCAAATTTTTGTAAAATAGTTTATTAGCCATGCTCCTCCAATCCAGCTAGGGGACCATAACCCCAGAAAGAAGGAATGGAACCTGATGGTAATGTCTCTCTAGCCTCCAGAGGTTCTGCTAACACAGAATTGTCAAGGATCTGGAGAGGGAAAGTGTGTGTGTTTTGTGCGTAGGAGCAGAGCAGGGACACAGAAATATGCATGTACCCAATCTGCTGGAATATTGTGTAGGAGCGAGTCTGCCACTGGTTTACAGTTATCTTAAGGCATAAGCAGCTGCCAAAGAAGGGAAGAGATTTCCCCCACCCCAGTGCAGCATGGCACAGATAGCAAAGCCCCCCCTCCCCGCCCCATACCTTGGAGTAGGCAAGACCTAAGGCGGGCGTTGTTCTTTTTATCAAAGCTTCACAGTAATTAAAAAATGGGAGAGGCACACCCCAGCAGGCTTGCCACACCCATCCACAGTACCAAGAAAATTTGTACACAATACAGCTATCAGTAGGGCATGCTAATCTATGTCCATTGAGAATCATCAAAGCAGGGCAGGGTGAGTATTCAAGACGCCTGGACTGCTGTGCATCCAAGTAATCTGAAGGCAAGATGAGCAGTGCTGGGTCAGTGGGCTTATCAGTCCAGCAACCTGTTTTCCACAGTGGCCAACTAGATGCCTCTGGGAAGGAGAGAATGAAGGCAACAACATTTTTCTGTTGTCCGTCCCCACCACCAGAGGTAGATTGCCTCTGAATATGAAGGATCCATTTTACTCTCCTGGCTAACAGATGCTGATATATACCGTAACAATTTATCTTGCTGGATCAGACCAAGGACACAATCCTAATGCACCCTTGGGCTGCCGCAAGTCCCTTGTGCTGGCCCAGGAGGGTCGCAAAATTACTGTAAAGCACTTTTGCGCCACTCGTTGGGGAGATAGGCTGGTGTACAGATGTGCACCAGCCTCGTCGCACTGACACAGGCCCCAGGGAGAGGGTGCTGGATCCTAACCCCATTCCCAGGTCAGTCCTGGGCTGCTTGGATTTGCACTACCTCTTGAGGTGGTGCAGTTCCGAGTAGCCCCATTGGGGCTGCTGCTCTTTACCCAGGGTAAGAGGAAGCGATTCCCCTTGCCCTGGGCTGAGCCGCTTTCAGCCCCATTCCTGCCTTGGATGCAGTGCAGGCCTGCTGGCCTGTCTGCTCCAGGGTAGGTTAAGATTGTGCTGCAAAGGTCCATCTAAGTCCAGCATCCTATTTCCAAAACAAACCAACTAGATGCCTCCAGGTACCTGCTCTCTCCGCCATCATGCACCAGCAAGTTATATAGAGAAATATTTCAGATGTAGACTACCACTGAACCAGGAGGTTCCAGGCGCCATCATGGATGACAGCCAATGATAGAGTTCTATCCTCCATTAATTTGTCTAATCCAGTTTTTAAAGCACTTAAGCAGGAGGTCATCACCACCACATATTATGGCAGTGAATTCCATTATTTAATTATGCAGTTGGCAAAAAAAGGACTCTTATTTGTCTTTCCTATTGTTTTAAGGTTGGGAAGCCCACTCCGTTCCAAGGGAGCTGTGAGAAGCATCATACAGATTATGACTGGATTTGGTGTTTATCTGCCTTAGGGCGCAGTCCTAACCAACTTTCCAGCACTGGCATAGCTGTGCCAGTGGGGTATGTGCTGCATCCTGCACATTGGGGGCAGTCATGGAGGCCTCCTCAAGGTAAGGCACTGTTTGTTCTCTTACCTCAGAGTTGCGTTGCCCTTATGTCAGTGCTGGAAAGTTGGTTAGGACTGCAGACTAATTATACCATAAGGCAAAACAAATGTCTTCAGATGGATTTTTCATTTTTTTCTTTTTCTTTTTAATATTATTAGCAGTCAAAGTCTATCTTCTGTTTTTGTTTTTTTTTGCAAAAAGGCCTAGATCTCAAGAGAGGTTGAATAAATTATCTTCACTGTTTAACTCCTGCAATTTGGAAGCCATCTCAATATTTTAAATGAGTCATGCTTTCCTGCAAGTCAGATTTGAACAGTTTGTGCTTTTTGAGGTTTGGGTATGGACATGAGGGGGCCTTTTAGTCCCTAGGATATTAGCTGTGCTAATCCTACACTGTGCCCCCTATCTGTTATTTTTTTTCTCCTGCATAAACTTGAAAAAAATAACACCACTGAGGGAAATCAGGCAGCAGAGGGCCCCCAAAGGGTCCTTCCTAGCAATCCCAAATATGCCATTAATCATTTTGCATTTCAAACTGCATGCAGTTTATGGACCTGATCTCATTTGCTTCCAGAAAAACCCTGCAAGGTGGGACACATCTGTTCCCATAAGCGTGATCATTGCTGTATGGAGAAATCAAATGTGGCTTCACATTCTCTAGCAGCTCTCCTTCACCTCTCAGTTAACATTTGAACTACACCAAGAATGCAGAAACATATTCATTTGATCTGTTTTCCAAGGGCAGAACTCAGGGCAAAAAGGGTGCCCCTGAGCATACGTCTTTACTAGTGCAATAGATCTTGAATGACAAGAAGAACTTCCTGGGCTCTTGGAGTTGGATCACTCCTCCTTTCAGAAGCAAACTACTGGCACAACTCCTTGGCTGGGGGGCAGGCTTTAACTGAAACATTACACCCACATGCACAGAACGTTTGGCCTGGGGCCCGTCCTTGACTGATGTTTCCTGATTAGAAAAGCTACGCACACAAGTACATGTATATACAGTACTACTCTGCCAAGCCAGGAATGGAACAACCTTCTCTCTCCCTGGATTCAACCCCCAGATCATGGGGTGTGCATGTGTCTCCTTTACTACTGACCAATACACCCCAAACAGGAACTTCAAGCAGGGACCGAGACCATCTTTGGTTACTGGAAGGATCCAAATCTTGTGTTTAGAGAGCACTGCCAAGTCTATTATTACAGGACAAGCACTATCAGGGCACGTGCTCTGCACACAGAAGAACCATGGTTCAACCCCTGCCAGTTCCAATGAACCAGGTCTCAGTCACAGGACAGAGGAAGGCCTCTGCTTGAGAACAGCTGTCAGTTAGAGGAGATAATACTGATTTCAGGGACCAGTGTTCAGGCACAGCTTACACCGAGGGTCCAGAGCTCAGCCTTGGTGGTCATGATTTGCACACAGAAGGATCCAAGTTCAGTTCACAGCATCTCCAGTGAAAGGAGCCTGGGTGTCAAGGGTTGGGAAAGAGACAGCAGAGCTACTGTCAGCATCATATGTTCACCAGTAGCCTGTGCAAGCTCTGAAACAGATTGCAAAAGCCCAGGGCTGGCCCATCCGTGAGGCCAACTGGTTGCCTCAAGCAGCAGATCGGAAGGAGGGCAACCACTTCTGTCCCCCTATTTATCTCCACTGATTCTTCTCTTCCTCCTCCTCTCACTCCCTGGACTGGAAGAGGAAGATGGGAACAGTGGAGAAGAGGAGAACAGAGCAGTGGGCTAGAGTGGCCAAGGAACAGAAGCTAGCTGGCACAACGCTAGGTAAGGGCACAACGCATTTGGCATGCGGCCTCAGGCACCAGGAGGTCTTGGGCTGTCCAAGAGCCCAAGAGGGCACAGGCAGAAAGAGGCACAAACAGGCTTCCACACATTCCTAAGATACCAGACAAAACACACACACACCCCCATGGCAAATCAGCTCAGTCCTGCAGCACCACCATTAACCACATCCAGAGAGACACCCCCCCCCCACAGGTGTAACTACAGGTTGCAAGTTTAATCCTAGTGAACGAGGGAGTGCATTCCATGAGTAAGAGACAGAGAAGGAGGAAGAAGAGTCAAGCGCCTTCCTGCACCCCAAATAAGCGCGAACACCATCCAGACCCAGAAGGATCATGGAAGGGGGCTGCTGTTTGGCAAGGAGCTCGATCAGGTTGCGCACCCCCTTCACCCGGACGGGCGATCCTCAGGGGAGCCTCTGTGGCGGCTGGCATCCTGCTGGGACCACGTGGAGCTCGGAGCGGAGGGGCGGAGAAAGAAAAAGACGCTGGCATTATGGACTGAATGACGAGAAGGAAGGAAGGAAGACAGACACCCCCTTTCCCTCCCCACACTGTGCCATCCTCCAGCCCCTCTGGAGCACCCTTAGGACCCCTTCACACGTTCCACACCAACCCACCCGAGTGTCAGGGCATTCGTTCCGGCCGATCCCGGGGTTCTCCTACCCAGGAGTGTCCCTGGATGAGACACGTGTTTCTTGCCGCCCCTTCCCCAGTCCCTTGACATTGATAAGGAGCACACCTTAGCGCGTCACGTGTGAAGGGAAGCTCCGCGGGCACAGGATCGAAGCCAGGCCTTTTCCGCAGCGTGGCGGGGAGGGAGGGGGCGCGCGTGGCGTGAGGCTGGTGTTGGGTGGGCTGCTCGCTCGTCCGCGTCGCCTGGATGCCACCGCGGCTTGGTCGGTCGGTGCGCTGGAGCGCGCTCTCCGCCGGGCGCCCTGGCCTTGCGCTCCGAGTGGCTGAGCCTTCGCTCCACGTGGAGCGCCTCTCCGGCCTCGGGGGTCCCGCTCGCTCTCCCCTTCCGCAGCTGGCCCTCCTCGCCTGCCTGCCTGCCTGCCTGGGGATCGGGGGCTCCAACTAGACGAGTGCGGCGGGAGGAGGAGAGCTCTCCACCCGGGCTTGTCTATTGGCCACGCACGGCAGCCGCTGCCTCGCCTCCTCCACCCAGCGGGCCTGGCTGGCTGGCTGGCTGCGGCGGGAGAAGCAGTCCTTTCTCTCCCTCCGCCTCCTCCTGGCGCCGTGAAATGGCTTGCAAGGCTTGAGCGGAGCTGGGGCTCTCAGCACCCAAAGGGGGAGAGGGGGCCCCTGAGCATGAGCAGAGTGTCCCAGTGCCGCCGCCACCCCACCCCCCCAAGCGAGCGTGAACCCTGCTACCCTCTAGGGAGAACTGGAGTGGGGGGGCTTGAAGCACTGAAGGGCACAGGCGGGGCTGCAATGCGTTTCCTTCTCTGGTTCATTCACTGCTACCATCTCCTTTCCCCCGTCGAATTCTAAATTGTAAGCCTCTCCGGGCAGAGACCCCCTTTGTAATCCCTCCTCCTTCTACTCGTTTTCGGCCAATCTCTAATGGGCAAGTTCAGCACCTGGGGCCAGCGACCTCTTTAATTCTTTGCATAAATACAGGAGTGGGGAATAATAATCCAACAACAATTTTTTACCTCCAGGAACTGCTGTTATTTACGTGCAAGTTCACCCCCCTTTTAATGAACTCATCACTAAATAAATTAAATGTCATATTCTGAGAAAGGGTAGAGAGGGGAATAAACTGCACCACTGCAGACCACAAGTGGGTCATAGAATTTCTGAGTGCTCCCTTATCTTTTAAAAACCACCCAGCACACCCCACCAATAGAAAACTAGCAGGTCCAGGAACTTTGCATGTTTCCCAACTTGCAGGGTGGTGGAGTAAAGAGGAGGCTGAAGGGCCATCTATTTAAGTAGCTTGTTCTGCTGACTATTTGGAAGCAATTTGACTTTCAATCTATGTCTGCACATGCAGTGGGGAATTCAATCTACTTTAAGAAGAACTCAGGGACTGAGCAAATGCATTGCATCGGCAAAGGTCCCAGCTTCATCTTCCTCAAACAGTTATCAGGCTGTAAGCAATGAGAAAGACCCCTGCCTGAATTGGGGGGGGGGAGGCTCCAATAGCCAGAGTAGACATTGTCAGGCTGTGGTTCTCAACCTGTGAGGTCTAGCTCCCCAGAGAGCCACGGAAATCAGCCAGGGGAGCCACAGAATCCTCACAAAAATACCTGCCACTCTATACAATGTATAGGATTGTAGCCCTAATGGGGAGCCGTGGCCAATGGCCCAGTGGGTCAAGGGAGCAGCCAGTCACAAAAGTTTGAGAACCACTGCATTAGTAGGGCATTTAGTGAGATGAGTGGGCACATATAATTAGGAACAGGCAAATTAATGCAGGCAGATGAAGCCCTCCCCACACAACACACAGGTTACCTGCAAGAAGGAGTGTTTATAGTACTTGATGCTGAGGCTTCTGATACAAACCAGTCTCTTTTGTCAAATGATTGGGTCCAATTATTGCAACTGGCTCCAAGCAACCAGAAAAAAATTCAGCATACTGGAATATCATTTCCCTACCCTCAACTGAGGCAAACAATGTGCCTACAAAAGAAAGGAAACCACACATGTATACACAGTCTACTTCATACCTGCTGTGAAATGATTTTATGGGTTTGAAAAGAGTAGTTTGCTCCTGCCAAAGAGCTGCCAACAACAGATGCCAGTGGAGAGCTGCAGCACCAGAAGCAAGTGGAGGGAGGGGGAAGAACACAGGCTGTGGAGCTTCATGAGTCCACTACGCTGCATCCTCAGCCACTATGTCCGTCCTTGGCCTTGGCACAGGCTCAGCTGCACCTTTACTAGTGGGCATCTTTCCAGCCTTTTTGTAGGGAACTGGAGATGGATTTCTCAGGCTCTCTCACCTCTTAAGCAGGGGGCATTGGGGGGACACCATGAAAGGCAGGAACAGATGGCTTCCAGGACATGAGAGTCCCAAAGCGACTTGGAAAGGCCCCTGGCACTGCTGAGAGTTTCCTCTTCCCCTTCATAGCCAGGCAACGGGAGGAAGTGGTATGTACTGGCAGACTCTGGAGGGAGGAACGGCTCCATAGAGCAAGCAAGGCAGAAACAGCCTGTTCTGGTTAATCCTTCTCAATCAACTCTACTCAACCAAACAGGCAGAGTGTATTCCTGCCCTCTTTTATTACACTTTGTCTGGGGCTCCTCAGTAGCACATACCCCATATTGTTGCTTGCAACAAGAACCTTACATAGGCCCTCTCCAGCTCTTAGACCATTATAGTGGCCCCACTTTTGCAATGCATGTTGAGGCCATTACTCTTCATCACCCCATCAAAAATTTTAAGGAAAAAAAATCACTCCTTGTTTGAGTGAGTCATACCAGACAGCAGCTGAAAAATCAAAGGTATTCCCTTACTGTGCATGGGGGGGGGGGTTGCTGCCTCTTTTCAGATAACACCTCCCACCCCATTTTTGTAAATATCTTTGTTTTAAAAAAAGTTATAACTGATGCCATTAACTGGGGTCACCATATTAGTTAATTGGTTTTATTAAATTATTAACTAGGACAATTACTACATGCTGATGTGACCATATGATACTAAAAACTGTGGTATTTATTTACAAGCAAGTGAATAACCCCAACTTACTGTCCTACTGAATCTGACAAATGATGTGAGGTCATAACGTGACTTGGGCCCCCATTGCCTTCAGTAGAACTGACAGTGTGAGCCTATGCACATCTCAGAAGTCACACTGAGCCCAACAGGACTGCCCAATATGCTTAGAACTGCAGCCTCTCATGCCTCTAACTGGAGTGGGCCTGCTGGATTTTGCTTTGCATCCTGTTTTACGGTACCACCACCCAGAGGAGAGCCAAGCCTCAAAAGAGGCTGTGCCAGCAACTCCACCAGTGCTGTCCCACCCCCTAAAATCAATAAACTAAAACATTTAAATTGATTGAGTTGCCTGATTCAATCTTGCCCAGCCATCAAAGGTGGAAAGAAGAGCAGAAGGTAAACACAAACACAGACTACAAACTCCTACACAGGTGCATAAAAATTCAAGGTGTTCCTTGCACTGAGCAGGAGGTTGGATTAGATGACCTCCAAGATACCTGATAACTCTTAATAATCTACAATTTTTAATATTTGGATTTCTCAAGTGCTCCCCTAAGGATTATTCATTTAACTTTCAACTCAAAGTCACAGTGTCTTCTAGGCTACATCCCACTGGAGATTCCGACCTCCATGCGTCACACGTTTTTAATAAGAGAGGAGGTCCAAAAATAGATGGCAGCCGCCACAAGAGAGAGATGGCATGTGAGTGGCACACTTCCAGACTGTGTAATTAATTGCCAGAAGTCAGAGAAAAGGGGCTCCTCCATCACCAGCGGGAGTCACGTTCCAGCCTCATGTGTACTGGCCCAGCATCAGGGCAGCCCCATTTCCATGTGGAGTAGAACTGGGTCACAGTGACCGTTTCCTGGGCCAGCTTCCTGCCTTTCCCAACTGGAGACAAAGACTTGAAAGCAATCTTAGATTGTAAGAGATTTCAGTGCTTAAAAAGAAAAATAAGTTGACTAAATAAGCCAGACTACTCAATAAAGAAAGCTTCTGTTGGCATTTTAAGTCGTTCCCACAGAATTCGCACAAACCTGGAAGGAAGCTTGTAAATTACTGCACAGGCTAGGCGTTCATGATATTGGAAGCAAACTTTGGAGTTACACAGAACTCTTTCCTCAGGCTGATGTCAAAGGAAGAAGTTCCAGTGTAACAGCAAGCGAACCTTCCAGAAACCAACTTTCTTGCTCTTTGAGTGAACGGAGGACTAGTATTTATGACCCTAGGATGCAATTCACTGGATATACTTTGGTTTTTGCAAGAGTACTTTGTCTTTTAACCAGGATGTTTTCTGAAATTGGTATCCTTACTGTAGAAGTGAGAGTCAATTTCTTTATATAAATAGGCACATCCTGTATCCTTCACCCCCCCCCCCCACACACACACATAATACACATGTCTGCCACTTCCTGCTCTATGGTGTACCAGAACCTGGAATCAAGAAGATATATGGATGGGTGAAGTCCCCAGCAACAGATATTCAGTGGCAACTGCCTCTGTACATGGAGCCACAATACTTAAATGGAGCCTTCAGTTCATAGGTAGTATACATATTAAATCCATTGATATTGTGGCTTTTCATGCTCCATTTGTGGACTTGCGGCTTACGCCTGGAATCTACCACCATATGCCAAGGGTCAGTGCCCTCTTCCCTTGACAAAGCCATTTCTGTTGGGGAAGGACAAGAGAGATGAAAGATCACATAGTCATCTCTTTTATTTGCACATAAGTTTCTACCTGAACAAACAGCATAATGAAATGCCAACTTCAGCATCTTGGACAGGAAGCGCTCACCATGCTTCCTCCCACCTCTAAAAGACATCTGCATAAAAGGCTTACTAGCATCCATGAGTCTTAATCAATGTCCTGGGGTGGCCCAGAGCAAGGTTTTATTATATATGAAGGTGGACGGAAGAATTGTGGGTCTAGAGTCGGGGTGTCCCCACAAGCCGCCATCCTTCCTTCTTGCCAATTTTGGTAAAGGCAGCCACCAGGCCAAGACCGACACAGGCAGACATGCCAGTGGCAAAACTGTGGGCTGAAAAGCAAAAAGAAAAATGCTTTGGTTAGGAGACACGTTTTATTGCAACCTTGGAAAATGGGAGATTATGGACTCTAGTGAAACCCCCAGGGAAGCCCTCTCCAGCCCCCAAGGTGCAAGCGAGAGACAGGACCATCAATTCAGCCTGGCCAGGACTGACCTCTGGCTCCTAAGATACTGCCTGATGCGCAACCTCCAATGAAGTAGTTCAGGGGGTCTTCTGGTGCATCCCGGATCTGGGCGCTAAGGCAAGTGGTCACCCCAAAAATGGCTCCTAATGTAGCTGTGAGAGGGAGAGAGAAAGGCCATATTGGATTGTGATATGCAGATTGTTAAACAAACATAGCCACAGAGCTTTTTCATTACAGCAGTATTTTTCAAACTGTGGATTGGGGCCCACCAGAAATCACTTGATTTCTGAATCACCACCTGATTTCTGGTGGGTCCTGCAGAGCCTCCAATGAAAACATGGGTGATTGAAAGATCAGATAACTGCCTCAAGTCCTGAAGCTATTAAAAAACTGAATAGCTTCTAACTACCCTGCAAAAAGCTGAGCTCCTGCAGTTTGCAAGCTTATAGGGAAATGTAGGGAGATAATGTTTTGAGTGCCTTTTTTCTGGTGTGTTCCCCCCCCCCCAAGTCCATCAATCACAGGTAGTGGGAACAGGTGAAGGCTGGGCCACATAACTAAGCCCCTCAAGCCTTGAGGCTATTCATTAGGGCTGCCTCAATATGAGAAATGGATTGGTTTTTTGCAAATAAATATTACTTGTAAACAAATCAATACATACACTATTTCTTTCTAGATCACTTTTTACAACTCTTGTGAAGCTAGGTGGGTCCCTATAGAGCAGCAATTTTCAGCTACAGTGCTGTGGTTGGTGGTGTGCTGTGAATGGTCCACTGGTGTGCTTTGAATGGTCCACTGGGGTGCCGTGGGAGTTTGGGGGAGGCTCATTTATTAATAGGGTAATTGGGGAATGAGAGCCCCCCCCCATCAGCAGTGCAATGTCAATTGTCAAAAGACTGATGGTGTGTCTTGACAATTTTAGTGCCTTGTCAGTGTGCTTGGCAGTGTGCAGTGAGGTGATAAAGGTTGAAAATTGCTGCTATGGAGTGTCATTTTAAAGAGTGGGTCCTGGTGCTAAAAAGTTTGAGAACCACTGCATTAGAACATAAAGTAGAATACGTGTAATGGACACACCAGGAGTCCACTTTTTTACATCAGCAGATACTTAACCACTGTCTAAAACAAGAAATGAACTAGAAATGCAAGGAATGAAGACAACAACTATTTCAGAATGGATAAAACAAAAAGGTCCATCCAGGCTAGCACTCTGCTTCCCACAGTGACTCATCAGATGCCTCAGGGAAGCCCACAGACAGGACATGAAGGCAATAGCCCTTTCCCTATTTGCCTCCAGTATTCAGATGAACTACCCCAGACCATGGAGGATCATTTTAACTGCTCTGCTGACAAGAACAGAAACTTAAAACATTCCTGCTGCTAGATGACCAGGTTGCCAGATAATGATTGGCAGTGATTTGGTTGGTACACCAGCCGCATCCTTGCTTAGCTAGAAAAGACCTGGCCATTTATACTCCAATCAACTCTGGGCCTGATTAGCATTACTGTGCAAAGTGTGGTTCTCCTTCTTGTCTAATTTTTGTCAAACTTCCTTGCTGGGAAGCTTGACAAAATTCATTTTGGAGATTATGTTTTAATCATTCTTTAGCACTGGGGCAGTTGTAGGCAAATCATTTTGGTCCCCAAAAGTTAGGACAACAATATTTTTAGCAGATAATGCATTTTTGAATTTAAAGGTTTATTAAAGCAGATCCATTTTGCTTTAATGTGACATCATCATTGATGGCTACTGGAGGAGCTGAGCTCACTGTTTAGCTTAATCTAAGGGTGGATTTTCTACTTGGAGATAAGCTATATGTGTGAACAAGCCTCTACTGCCACAATGACTACTCAGAGAATGTAGCTGCTACTGTCAGGAGTGGGACTTACCCATGGTAACTGTGCTCGTGGTTGCCCTCTGGACAGCCTGCAGAGCGGTGTCTGGTTGAAACAATACGATGTGGTAAGCTGAACCAAGGAGGCCTACATAAACAATATTTTATTTTACAAAGGGGAGAAGGAAGGCTAATACTGCCAGAAAACCAAAACATTTAAACTTTTTTTAAAAAAAGTATGCTTTGCACTCACTAGTAATAATAAAGCATTTATATAGTGTTCAAAATGTTTCAAGCACATGATCATCCTCACAACTCTGTAAAGGTGGTGTTGTATTTTTATTCTCAGACATTCATACTTAGTATGTAACTAGCTTGTTTCAAGTATTCAAATGTGCTGTCTCTCTATAATCTTTACAACTGCTCTGTAGCAGAGCCCAGTAATCCCATTTTGCTAAACTAACCATTTCTGTTGGTTTTATTTGAAGCTGTACCTTGTTAACTCCAAAGGGGTAGGTTGAGTTGGACGGAACAGAGACAAGATCAGGATCAGGCCAAAAGCCCATCTGTCTTTGGGAAATCCACAAGCAGAAGAGAAAGGCATACGGTACTGCTTTGCCCCACCCCCGCCACTGCTCCCCTGCAACTGGTATTCAGAGGCATACTACCAGCAAATAGGAGGCAGCACATAGTCATCATGATTAGTAGCTGTTGATAGACATGTGCTCCACAAATTTGTCCAATCCTCTTCTAAAGCCATCCAAGCTAGTGGCCAGCATCACTTGTGATAAATAGAAATGGTTATGAACATTTCTAGTTTGTTGCAGACTTCATTTTTTCCCTAAGGAGGAAAAGTGCAGAAGGTGGTATTATGCATTTTTATTCTAAGGGCACATTTTTATAAATTATAATTATAAATCAGAGATTCTCAAACAGGGGTGTCATGATGCCCCAGTCTGAGAGGCCCTGCCTCTGGCCCCTTAAGGGGTAGGGAAAGGCAGTGACGCAATCCCCAGGATCACACTGCTGCTGGGGACAGGAGGACTTTTTACTTACCTGGAGACTGTGCTGGAGTCCTTGGGGGGTCCAGGGAATCCTCTGCAGGGTACCCCGTGCCGCCAAACAGCTAAAAATAACAAAAAAAGGACACTTCCAGTTTCATGACAAAAATTGGAAGTGCCTGTTTGTTATTTTTAGCTGTTTACAGTTACCTCAGGTTTTAAACTCCAAGGAGTTTAGAACTGAGATTATAAGTTATAATTACTTTTAAAAGTGTACTAGCTAGGTAATATTGGTGGTAGAGTGTAGATGCAGTCACAATCATTACCCATGCACCCTCCCCAGTTCTATAGCACAGTCATTTAGGGCCCAATTCAACTTTGCAGTGCTGATGCATCCACAATGCAGCAACAAGGTAAGGGAAAAAATGTTCCCTTACCTTGAGGAAGCCTCTGTGACTATCCCCCCCCCCACCGCAGAACACAGCGCATGCCCCATTAGTACAGTTGCATCAGCACTGGAAAGTTGAAAAGATTGGGTCTGTGTATCTAGAAAGTTTCTTTTTATCAAGGCCTGAACACAAGTGTACAAAATCTGCGTGAAGGCCACTGAAGTCACCCACTACTACAATACTTTCTGCTTGAGATGCCTCCCTGATTTCTTTCTTCAAGTCAAGATTTTTTTAAAAGCCAGCAAGGAGCCTCCACCTCCAGGTGTCTCTATGTTTGGATTGTGCCTCTCTCCTCCTCACAGTAGCCATTAAAAACATCAACTGCCAAAACTGCCCAACACAAAGCCTACTCACAAGATACCTGCATCCTGTCTAGCATTCAAAGACAGGCAACTTCTAAAACCAGGAGGCTGCCTATAGTCATTGTGGCTTGTAACGTGACATGGACTTTTCCTACATAAATATGTCCAATCCTCTTTTAAAGACATCTAGGCCAGTCTGAAACCTGAGAACTCAAACTCACTCTAGACTACATTTGAGTTTATAATAATCCCTTTCCTCTACCCCAACGGTGATTGCCATACATCTGTGTGTGCATGCACCAAAGTCAATTTAGAAGCACTCCAGATCAATCTACTGACTCAAGGCAGTAATAGAATACCATATATATGCATGTGAATTCATGTACAATACCACCTCTGAAATCACCATTTCCTTCAGCACTCTTTATTTATTTAAAAGATTTCTATACTATCTTTCCTATGTTCAAGCAGTGGTCAATTAAGCCACTTCTGCCCAACATTGCATATATGCAACAGGGACCAAATGTGTACACCTGTGGGATGGGCAAAAATGGGTTCAATAAAAAAATATTAAGAACACAAGGTTACATTGCTCTTCATTACAAAATTACAGTGCTTTCAACCTGGGTTGACTGCTACTGTATCCAATCAGCACCCATTTCCTTCAGTGATGTCTCTTAGGGCACAATACTAACCAACTTTCCAGCATAGAGGTAAGGGTAATTGTCATGAATATGTACACGTTAGGCCTAGGTTAGCATGTGAAGCCTGAACCAAACTAAGTCAGTAACGAAGAAGCGGCTAGCAGTTCCTAGCTGCAAGAATGTGAGTAAACAAACAAAAAAGACTGTTGTCTCTCCTCTGCTGGTCAGAAAGGACAGACAACAAGAATTACAACCCATTAGAATGTTTAACGCCTTAGTAGATGGAGGGGCGCCTGATCAAGCCGATGGAATGCAGCTATGCATCTCCAGAAAGAACTCTAGTTGGGAGGGTCTAGCAACCAGGCCAACTTTAAGAAGGTTCTGTCCTCAAAAGTTTCTGATTGGACAGTCTAAATAAGTATGAAGTCACCTCAGTACTATTAGCATGAGAAGTATAATAATGAGTGCCCAAGGGGTATATCCTGTCCCTTCTTGGACAGAGTTTTGGGTGCAACATCCTGCAGGCTTTGGAGCTCCATTGTCCACCATGGCCATCTGGCCTCACAGGTAGCCTGGAGCTAAGAGACCTACAAGAGTAACTGACCCAGGTGAGAGTTGGGGATTAATAGAGATAGCCAGTTAGCTTTATTATTTTATTGCTGATATGTTTCCTAGATGTTTATACCTCTAGCACAGGGGTGTCCAAAGTTTTTGGCAGGAGGGCACTGTGTCGGGGGCCGGAGGGAAAAAAGAATTAATTTACATTTAAAATTTGAATATATTATTATTATTATATAATTAAATTTTATATAATATATAATATATAATATTATATATATATTTATATATATATATTCTCTTCATCTTGTTGGCATCCTTCAGTCTCGGAAGACTATGGTGTCACGCTCTGAATGGTGGTTCTGGAACACAGTGTCCTCTCCAGTGCGCGAAGCCTGGGTAAAGTCGGTATGGAGGATAGGCTGTTACCCATGCAGCAAATCCCCCCCTCTCCACGTCGCTGAAATGGTCCAATGGAAAGGCAGAGGCCAATACGGTTGGTTCCAGTGGCGTCGCAGGAGTTGCCAGAACATGACTGTGTTCAGCCATGAACTACCTCAGGGACTCCGGCTCCAGATTTTGCCTCGAGGTTGACTCCTGAAGCCTTTTTCATAACTGGATGTAGCCACAAGGCAGTGGAGGTTTAGGATCAGAGTTTTCCTTCTCTCAGATGAGCTGCCTTCCCAGGCTGATGAGTCCCATCTACCCGGTGGGTATATTTATATTATATATTATATATTAATATAATATAAATGATTATATTAAAGATGAACTTCTATGAATCAATGAAGGTCTTGCAATAGCTCAAGGCCTATAAAAGGCCTTGCACAAAGCAAGACTGGCCTTTCCTTTGCTGCTGCTGCTGCATCACAGATGTGAAACAACAAGCAGTGGAGAGAGCCCTCATCCCACAGCTCACGTGAGAGGTCAAACAATCGCCCTCACACTGAGGGCAGTTGTGCTGGGCCAGTGTGGGTTCCAACAAATCTCTGGAGGGCCAGAGGCTCATTGGAGACTGAGGGCTCCCTGAGGGTCGCATTGAGAGGCCTTGAGGGCCGCAAGTGGCCCCAGGGCCGGGGTTTGGGCACCCCTGCTCTAGCATTTGCTGCCGTACTGTACCTTATGTACTTAATAAACTAAAATCTCTTTTACTAAGTTGTTTCATTGTCTGTGGGGGACAAAGGTTCAGAATCCTGCCTAGCCGTTCAGCAAGCTACCAAGTGCTCACTGAGGTCTAGTAACTTGAGGACTGAAGCTCTAATTGGAGAAAGAGCTCAGTGCCTGCAAGGGATAGAATTAAGCCTAGAGGGTCTCAGTGTCCCTGGACTGAGGCACTGGAACATACAGGGTGGTGGCAATACTACTGAACAGAGGGGCCTTGAGGGCTTTAGGGTTCGAGAACCAAAAAACTCTGAGCACCCCAAACCCCCCTAAGTTTACAAAAGTAATGCAGCTCCAAGGTAAGGGTACAAACATTCCCTTACCTTGAGGAGGCCTCCCATCTGCCACCCATCTGCAGGATGCAGCAGATGCCCCATTAGAATTGCTGTGTCAGTGCTGGAAAGTTGGTTAGGATTTGGGCCTTAGAGTGCTGTTTCAGCCTCAGCTTTTTAGGACTAGATCTCCAGTGTTAACAGAGATATTACTGTACACAAATAATGAAAAAGATAACATGAGAATCTCTGTGTTCTTTAAAGCAACAACTTAGGCCTGTTGTGGGTGCTATAGAATCAAAGGTCACTCCAAATTAAAAAGGCCATATTCAGTTCAACCTATAAACACACATTTGGAGGACCAGCCTATTTCTCTGGTCTGCCTGTCCTAAACCCAACTAATTTGGAGACACTCCATATTAGCTGTTCTTAGCATATAAAACTTTTCTTGTGATACAAGAGGGTTTGTAGGCATATATGTGTGCATGTAGCATAACAAAAGAACAGAGGAAACCATTTCTCTTCAGAACAAATCCCTACAGGGTGCGCTTGGTGTGAAAAAATATTCCTGAAACAGGAGCGACTTTGAATCACCTCAGATACCCGCCTATATGTTGATCTCACAGATAAGTTGAGGGCAGGTTTTGAGCCCCAAATCATAGAATTTTCTATAACCCTCGGATAAGTCTGGGGTTAAACTTAGGGGGG
Organism: Tiliqua scincoides; assembly: GCF_035046505.1. NCBI lineage: Eukaryota > Metazoa > Chordata > Lepidosauria > Squamata > Scincidae > Tiliqua > Tiliqua scincoides. The sequence continues at coordinate 30,335,014 of NC_089828.1, forward strand.
GTCTAACTATAATTTTGTCTGATTTTACCTGAAGCCAGATCTTGAAAAATAACCTTCCAGTAATTGTTACCTAAAAACTGTACAGTTTCTAATTTATTAAAAACAGAATAAAAGATCATAAAATGCATTTTTGACATTAACTTTTAAAATTCTGGTCTTCACAACATTTGTGTAAACAGCATCAGAGTAAGTGCCTGTAAACAGCATAACAGTAGAACCATTAATCAAATCATTCTTTAAGGTGCCTGGTGTGTGAAGCCACAGGCTCTACATATAACATGCAACATAAAACATGTAATTGGGAGTGTGCAATTCAATTGACCTATGCAGGTCTACTTAGAGGTAAGTCTCATTATAGTCAATGCGGCTTACTCCCAAGTAAGCATGGACTGTAGTGCAGCCTCAGCCCACCTATGTAGGTCTACTCAGAGGTAAGTCTCATTATAGTTAATGGGGCTTACTCCCAGGTAAGCGTGGACAGGAGTGCAGCCTCAGAGCCCAGTTCTGTGCAAGCCTCCAGCGCCCTCCCCCCGCAGCGCCCTCGCGAGTGCTCACCGATAGCGGCGCCGAGGCGCCCCGTCAGCCAGGCTTTGCGGGCGCAGTCAGTGCCCTCCGGGATGTCCCAGTAGCCGGACATGTTGACAAGAACAAGTAGCCCCAGACCGGAAGATATCGCGAGACTTGGTCGCCCAGTCCACTCCGATCTCGCGAGAGACGGGAAAGGTGGGGACTGCGCGCGGCCCAATCACAGCTCGAGGTCACTCAGAGTGACGGCACAGGGTGCAGGTCGGAGGGAGGCAGGGCCTTCCCGCCGACAGCCGAACGTTCATTCAGGGCCGACAGCGGAGGCGTGGCTTCGCTGATCTCTCTCAAGGCGGGGGAAGGTATCCGCAGCGCCGATTGCTGGCCACTGCGAGGGGCGTGGCCGTTTCCCAGTGCGTTGGGCGTGTCCCATGCTCTCGTTGGCTGTTTCTCGCAGTCGGCGAGAGGTGGTTTCCTCGCCTGCTCTCCCCAGCATCGGGCTTGATCGCGTCGTGATTGGTCTCCGCGAGCTGAGGGCGTGGCCGAGCCATTGTTGCGGACACGCCCGGCGCTTTGATTGGTTGCGACGCACGGCGAGTGGGCAGCGGCCGGTCTCCTCGCCCGTCATGTCTTCTCCGTCTCCCCTGGCGCCCCCGACGCCGGTGCAGATCCGCGAGGCCAACGCCCACCTGGCGGCGCTGCACGGCCGCGTCACGGAGCTGGAGCGGCGCCTGGCCACGGCCGAGAGGACGGTGCGCGACCAGGCGGAGAGCCTCATACGGAAGGACGCCGAGATGCGCCAGGCCCTGCTCCAGCTGCGCCAGGGCACGGACAGGTGGGCCAGCGCCGGGCCGCAGGGGGAGGCTGCCGCCGGTCCACACCTGCGGGCGAGGAAGCCCGTGGGCTGCAGTGGGGCTTGCTCCCGAGTAGACACGCCTGGGAGTGGGCTCTGCGGCTGCCGTCCTATCCACACTTACCTGGGAGTAAGCCCCATGGACTCTAATGGAACCTACTCCTGCGTTGACATGCCTAGGATTGGACTCTGAGACACTGAGGGCATTTAGTTTTTATTATTTGTGTTAATTTTGGTAATTGATAATAAAATAAAGTAATAATGGTATTAATAATAAAATCACTAACAAGAGCTTCCAGATAGGGAGCTCTTCCAGATGGGCCCACAACACACCATCCTCTGACACTTTAAAACTAATTCATTTCTGTATATGAAAAAGCAATAGCAAGGATCCTATGCATGTCTTCTCAGACATAAACACCATTGTGTTTAGTTAGGCTTACTCCCAGCAAAGTGCGTATAGGATTGCAGCCATAGATTCCTAGGCTCTGCTCTAGCTTCACCATGGAAAGGGGAGGTAGGATATCAGGTAGATCTAGAGACACTAGCTCAGGGGTGTCCAACATAATGCCTGCAGGCTGAATTTGGACCCCAGAGGCTATTTCCCCAGCCCCTGTTATAATTGGGCTTGCCCAGCATGATAACTGGGCTCTCTCATATCTTGAAAATTTGAAAAAGATCTGCAGTTTCTCTTCTGTCATTGCATCTAATGAATTTCTGTGTGAGAACAAAATGCTTATTTTTGGCCATCATCTGCTTGATGTTGTCACTTTCTGCTTAGTGCTGTAACTTCCAGCCCTGTGCAGGCACCATGGATGCCAAGGTCAGACCTCCGTATGGAACAAGTTTGACATCCCTGCCGTAAATGGTTAAGAAACAAAAAAGTTTGGACCCAGAGAATTGGTACCTTGAGACTAGTTTTATTCTTGATAGATATGCAGTAATATCTAAATTCAGACCGGTTGGACTAAGAGTTTGACAACACTGTCCTATCTGTATTTACTCTGAAATATGTCCCCTCTAATGTATATGGCACTCTAGAAACAAAATCAGATAGATGACTACTCGAGGATGACTAATGGTGTGAGTCTGGCTAGCTAGATCATGTTTAGAGACAGATAGTCAAGGGTAAGTTCAGACCCAGATAATTTAGGAACCCAACTATTTTTTTTCTAGCTGAACTACTAGATTCTTTCTTTCTAAAACAAAATTAGTGAACTTGGTGTCTTGCAAGCCTGCTGACTACTCCAATTTGTCTTGTCCCAAAAAGGTTGCATCTCCCAATGCCCACTTTTTGACTAATTAACACCCTTCTTTTCCAAGAATAGCTGTGGTGTGCAAAGAAATGAACAGAACACCTTATCAGTTGAGCAATTAACAAAATTTATTGCTCCAAATACACTTCCAGCAATTCCTCTTGTCCAGAAATTTTCCCTCCCCAAAACTCCACTTAACTTAGTGGGTAAAGGTCCAAAGCCTCCATTCCAAGTCCACTCCAGCTCAATCTCCCAAAGCACTGTCCAGTCTTTTGCTGCAGAGTCCTGGCAGTCCCCTTCTCCCATAGGTCCTGGTCTGTCTGTGTCTTCTGGGGCTGCCTTTTATTCCTGCAGCCCCTTGTTAAGTCCAAATTAGGCTCAGGTGAGCCATCCCTTCAGTCCATGTCAATTCAAAGTTCCATCCAGGTCAAACGAAGCTCAGGTGTCCATCAGAGTCTCCATTGGCCTTGATAGATTACAGCTGTGGAGCCAGCCCTGCCCAGAGCTGTCAACCAGCTGTCAAAACATGGGAATAGCTGTCAACACCACATCATCCACCTGATGATCTTCCATTACACTTGGACAAAGAGAAGTGTATAGGATTGCAACCTCAATGTGCTACATTTTCCTGGGAATAAGCCTCATTGAACACAGTGGGACATTTCTGAGTAGACATGCATAGGATTGTGCTATCAGACCAGTTTTAATTAAGATGACTCTTTCTTTGTGAATTAAAACACTGAATGTTACACTTATTATGAGAACAGGTAGACACAGGTTAGAGATCACTGACCTCATTAAAATGCCACAGGTGTCTGATGCTGATGCTGATGTTGTGAATGCTTCAGTAAGCTGAGTTGGTGAATGTATCACTTTAGGGGTTGCTTTCCAAACTGCCTGCCTCTTTCACTTCTTGCCACTGTTGCACAACCAGCCACTGTGCCCAAAGACTTGCCTCATTTGTCTGAATCTGGTAGAAAGTTGCCATGTGGTGGGACGGCTTCCATCACTACCACCCTGGAGAAGCAGAATCTCATGGGCACTTTTCTTTTCCTCAAAGGGAAATTGCGATGTTGGAGGAGAAGCTTCTATCCTCTGAGGAGAATGCTCAACAGCTCTTAAAGGTGATCCAGGAAAAGGACAGTGTGATTGCCCAGCTGAAGCACCGGAGTCGGCTGCTGACCAAGATCTGCCGCAGCCGCCCCATCCTGGACAATCTTTTGGCATACATGGCTGAAGGAGAGCAGCTGAGCCCTGACCTGGGAGCCCGAAGCAATGGCAGCTCTCCAGATCATGACCTGTTGCTGGAGACAAACTGCACCCCTGACCTCAACTTAGACACCAGAGAATTTTCTCTCCGTGATGATGACCAGGATTCAGAGAAGACTTTGTTTGGGACAACTGTGTAGAGTGGTATGCTGCCCAGATCCCTTCTTGGATCTCCTCTGCTGTCTCTCCTGGGAGAGCCCCATTTAGGTGCCGGGGTTCTCCCCCTTTCTGACTGCTTAAGCCTGAGCTTGGAGATTTATAATGACTACCTTTAAACAGAGAGACTCCAGCTTAACTGGCTTGCTGACTGCAAACTGTTCTTTACTGACACCCCATTATTGCTCAGGAGTAATTATCCCCTCCCCCATCCACTTGGGTGTGCTGCACACCGAGCCTCTAGGAGAAGCAGGTATCCACTATCGGTCTGGCCTACCTTAGCTTTGTTGGTTAACTTTGCTTTAATGAGTTTTTCTATCTCTTGTGGGGTGTGTTCACTGTTACATTTCTGACCCATGCGCTCAGTTTGCAGCAACTGGTATGGTATGGGACTCTTGGCCTGCATGTACAGCTTTTCTGATGTGGTGCCAGGAAAACTCAAAACTTCACAGTAGAACTTGCGAGTGCAGCTGATCCTACTTTCACGAATGCCCCCAGAATTGTTGCACACAAGGCTGAGGAAATAAAACCACATTTCTAGCTTCTAGATGCTAGTTTTCAGGGAAGATTGTGGGGTTGACTTAAACACAGCCCCCACCAACACCTCTTCATCTGCTTTGACTTGCATAAAACCTTTTTCCTTCCTTAGAATAATGTTGGATTAGTTAGGCAGCTCCACTTCTCTTGTAGGCTCACTTTAGTGTAAATTTAGGATGTTTCCAGCCATCTATCAAAGTGTGTCTTGTTTAAATTCTTAAACTGCTTGCTTGTCTTCTAGGTTGGATTGTCCTAGGATAGTTCTGTTGTTCAGGGCTGGCCAAAATGTGAACAGCTAGAAAACTTCTGCCTGTGTCTTAACAGTTTTGTGGGGCCTGGTGGATAAGTGGCAGACTACTTCTAATACCTGCACCATTTGTGTGGGCTCTATAGGGAAACAGCACATTTTGCATTTATAGTCTCTGGGGTTGTTACCCCTCTGTGGAAGGAGGCAACTACCTCATATTGACCCCTAAATAGGTGCAAGCAAGTGGATGTGGAAGATGTTGGTAAATGACATATTAACCTCACCAGGTGTTCCTCTCTGTCATTCTGGAAAGGAACAAGTTACCCTTATGGTAACAGTTTAGTTTTAAAAAATGGTTAGTGAAAGTGGTCCTAATGGGGTCATGAATCTTAGTCCTTTTTTTCTGGTCAAAATAATTGTCAGTTACTTCATCCTTTAGCTGTTCTAGTTTCCCCTCTCCACCATTTCATTTTTGTGTACTGTTGCAGCTATTTCTTGGCTGTTCTTTGACTGTGTACAGAGCCGGTAAATGGATGTCTTGATTATTTTTAAATCAAATTTTTGTTGTTGTTTTTGTGTGTCTATTAGAGGAGACCAGAAATTTATATATTAATACTTGTCTAATTTTAATAGTCACTTTTTACAACCCTGGTTAGTAACAATATGCAATAATTATTTCTTTCCTTGTTCTCCTCCTCCAAAAAAAAGGTGAATTGACTCTACTTCTGTATGTGGAGCATCTTTGATACCAGAACTTATTAAATATTTGTGGTGTGATCAGAGGGCTAGGAATTCTGTGTAGCCCTAGGAGGGATGAGGGGTGCTCTGACTCTCAGAATTCCCTGCAGGGAAGCTCAGCTAATTGAGGCAGATTAAGGGGCTAGTCCTTGAACCAACCAATTCTGTTGGTTCAGAGGAGTTGTTTCAGCACAAGCTAAGAAAGTTGCTTTACCACATGCACGTTGTTTTACGACATGCCCCTTATAGGGGTGAGGTGTTGGTCCTGATGGAATTTCAAAAGTCTTATACCAATGTAAGCAGCCACTGCATTGCCTCCTATGCTCTTAAGATGGTGGTGTTGTGGTGGCAATTTAATTCTTGCCTTATTTAGTCCTCTGTTACTATCTACATCTCAACATCACTTTTAGGCTCTCTTAAGTTATCCAATTTTTGCTCTCTTATCCCATTTCCAAACTTTTAAGGAAATGCTGATCTTGAGAGGCTGGCTGCAGTCCAAAGCATCCTTTTCAGGACGCAAAAGCTGTGGAATTCAATAGAATTTGCTTCTGAGTAACTACATTTAGGATTGAGCCATTTCTGCTCAACGACTATTATCTTGATTCAGGTCAAGTTAGTTTCACTACAGACTGTTGCGGTGGACAGAAGCTCTGGTTAACTTCCAAGTGCCTACTGGGATTTCGTTACACAATGTCCTCAATTTAACTTTTCCTCGTTGGAAGCAAAAATAAATGTATTTTGATATACTCAATCTGTGTGTGATTCCTTCTCTGCCATTGCTTTTTACTGTTGCTTTCTTATGGTACAGAAACCTTCAGATTGATCCCTAGTGGGTAAGACTCACATTTTAAAATAGCTAGGCTTATAAACATATCCCCACAACTCAGTGGGTGGTTAATGCTAGTTCTACTGTGTGCTGTTTTATAGATGGGGAAACTGAGGCCAAGAGGGCATGATTGATTTAATGTGTGCTGGACATCCTGGGCCCCCAGCACTTTTCACTGCAAATGAACACAATTTAGCAGTTAATCTACAGCTAGTTCACAGGAAATCTAATAAGTGCATGTGAATAGTTGTCGACAAGGTGAAAAAACAAAAACCTATAATAGGAGGTCATCCAGTGCAGTTATTAATACATTCGTTCTGCTTCCCGTTTGTTCCTTGAAATTCTTACAGTGGCAAGTGGCATTCCTGATTATACAAGAGAGAGGAAGGAAATGCAGCTTGTAAGTGTACCTTAGGGTGCAATCCTAACCAACTTTCCAGCACTGACCTAGCTGCAAAGCAACCCCAAGGTAAAGTAACAAACATGCCCTTACCTTGAGTAGGTCCTCTTGACTATACAGTGCGTGTTACATTGCCACAGCTATGTCAGTGCTGAAAAGTTGGTTAGGATTGCGCTCTTAGTGTATGAGAGGGAAGCAAGGAATGCCTCTTTGAAGACAATACTTTGCTACAATATATGAGTACATTGTCTAGACCAGCGATTCCCAAACTGTGGACCCGGGACCCACCAGTGGATTGTGACCCAATTTTTGGTGGTTCATGAAACTGACAGGGCTGGTTAGGCTATGTGCATCGGGGTTGAAACAAGCTGCTACTTGGAGGGAGCACTGCTGGCCAATCACCATTATAGCCGCACCTCTTGGCATTTTTAAATCAGGCAGCAGCCTAGGGCCTCTAAAAAGTTTGGGAGCTACTGGTCTAGACTGAAAGTGATGAGTGCTTTTTTGCTCTTGCAGTGGAGGATGGAATCCTGAAATGGGTTGTACTTCCCACTTGCTCCAGAAGAACGAGCCATAAAAGGAAATGATTTCCTGTGATGCCTCCTTGGGTTCCCAGTGCTAGATTCCGGGATTCCCTCTGCCACTGCTGGAGAATAGAACATTGGGAGTTACCTGATAAATTCCTTTTCTGCTATGGAACAGAAGGAATCCCCATTCAGCTGTGGTTGCAGATCTTTGGTTGAAGTTGGTTCCAGGGGACAGATGCAGACTCCCAAGGGGTTCTAGCTGGTCATGAGTGGATTCTTCTCTTTCTGCTGTTTTTATTTTAGATCTGTGCTTTTTATAGCCTAGAGTTGCCTGTAACAGGAGCATCCATAACTAGGGGCATGGCTACTTCCCAGGGCATCATGGGAAGCAAGTTCCTTTTGGGGGGGGCCGTCTTTTGGAGTGAGCAGAAGGTATAAACCATTCTAAGATTCCCTGTGTTCCACAGCAGAAAAGGTAAGTCCCAGTATGCTATTTGACTTCTTAAGGAATTGTCTTGTTCATGCAAATCTAAGCAATTAATAAAACATTTAATGTACTAATAGTATGGTGTCATCATGGTTAGAATTGATGGAGCAGGAAGAGCTGGGTTCAGATCCTCAAGTCTCTCTGCGTAGTGCTTTTGACTGAGTGAACTATGACCAATTATCTCTCTCTCTCTCTTACCCACCCACCCACCCTATCTCACAGGCTTTTGAGGATAAAAGAAGGGGGAGGGACTGTGTACACTTCCCTGAGCTCTTTCGAGGAAAAATGGTTTATAAATGTGCAAAATAAATATTGTTCACGGACTCAGATTTCTTGAATGGGGTAAGAGCCCTGCTTGTGATTTGTATGACCAACCAGGAGCTTGGAATACTTCCAGCAAAAAACTTGGAAGTTTTCCTCTGGACCGTGGCTGAACGTCCCACCTCCTCTTCCGGCTGCGCCAAATGCAATGTGGCCTCCTGGCACTCCTGCCATGTTGATCTGCCTGGATTGGCTTCCCTTGGGCTCCCTCCAGCGCTCAGCCCAGCCCGGGGAAGGGGGGGGGGTGGGAGCCCTGGCAACCGACAGGCAATTGCTATAGAGACAGGGCATGGCTCAACCCAGACCAACACAACAGCCAAGCTGGAAACGCAGTTTAGAGAGAGCAAAGGAGCACTCGGGACTTCCAGGTAAGAGTGAAATGGAACCCTTACAAGGGGCAAGTGTGTGCATGGGGAAGTGGGGGGGGGGGGTAAAAAAACACACACACAACTGTACTTATACATTTGGAGATGGGGGAAACAGCATTCTTCGGTTACCTTAAGGACTAGTAGGTTATTGTGACAGAAGCTTTGGTGAACTAGAGCATATACTCATGGACAATCCTTTATGTATCTAACAAAGTGAATAGATGCATTTCCCACAATAAATCAGTTTGTTTTTGTGGTAGTATCTGTAGCAACTAACAAGGAGTCTGCTTGTTTCAGGTACTTTTGAGCATGAAAATGTCACAGATATGACCTCATTGTCTGCAATTATTTTTTAACTCTATCTGTGTAAAGACAGAGAGAGAGATGGAGAACTGACAACTGAGGAGAAGATCTTCATGCATCTATTGGTATAGACACTGGCCCCTAGGTGGTGCTTCTTAGATATATCTGTGAGTGTTGAAGGTGTCACAAGATTCTTGTGTGGATGTTTGAACAGCAAACTTTACACTCGCCCCCAATATCTTGTTAACATTTCTTTACATTCCTACTGTTGCCTTTGTCCAAGTGGGTCCCTACAAATTTTATCTGAATCTCAGTTAAACTTTTTTGAGCTTAAGAGGACCAGGATAAAGTGTGGATGGTGAGGTCCCAGGCACAAGCACATACCCCTACACCCTTTCTGTCCTCTTCTCTCCCCCCCCCCCCCATTCAATCCTAGTGTTTATTAGGGACAGGAAGTTGCTTTTCGCTACCTGGCTTGGTGCTGGAAAGGTCAAGAAGAGATGCAAAGTATGTTTCCCCCACTACAGACTGCCAGGTAACTGAACATAAGAACAGCCCCACTGGATCAGGCCATTGCCCCATCTAGTCCAGCTTCCTGTATCTCCCAGCAACCCCACCAAATGCCCCAGGGAGCACACCAGATAACAAGAGACCTGCATCCTGGTGCCCTCCCTTGCATTTGACATAGCCCATTTCTCAAATCAGGAGGTTGCACATACGTATCATGGCTTGTAACCCGTAATGGATTTTTCCTCCAGAAGCTTGTCCAATCCCCTTTTAAAGGCATCCAGGCCAGATGCCATCACCACATCCTGTGGCAAGGAGTTCCACAGACCAACCACACGCTGAGTAAAGAAATATTTTCTTTTGTCTGTCCTAACTCTCCCAACACTCAATTTTAGTGTATGTCCCCTGGTTCTGGTGTTATGTGAGAGTGTAAAGAGCATCTCTCTATCCACTTTATCCTTCCCATACATAATTTTGTATGTCTCAATCATGTCACCCCTCAGGCGTCTCTTTTCTAGGCTGAAGTGGCCCAAACGCAGTATCCTTACCTCATAAGGAAGATGCCCCCAGCCCAGCAATCATCTTAGTTGCCCTCTTTTGCACCTTTTCCATTTCCACTATATTCTTTTTGAGATGCGTCGACTAGAACTGCACAATACTCCAGGTGTAGCCTTACCATTGATTTGTACAACAGCGTTATAATATTAGCCGTTTTGTTCTCAACGCCTTTTCTGATGACCCCAAGCATAGAATTGGCCTTCTTTATTGCCGCCGCACATTGAGTCGACACTTTCATCGACCTGTCCACACCCCCCCCAAGATCTCTCTCCTGATCTGTCACAGACAGCTCAGAACCCATTAGCCTATATGTGAAGTTTTGAGTTTTTGCCCCAATGTGCATGACTTTAAACTTACTTACATTGAAATGCATCTGCCATTTTGCTGCCCATTCTGCCAGTTTGGAGACATCCTTCTGGAGCTCCTCACAATCACTTCTGGTCTTCACCACTCGGAAAAGTTTGGTGTCATCTGCAAACTTAGCCACCTCACTGCTCAACCCTGTCTTGAGGTCATTTATGAAGAGGTTGAAGAGCACCAGTCCCAGGACAGATCCTTGGGGCACACCGCTTTTCACCTCTCTCCATTGTGAAAATTGCCCATTGACACCACCCACTCTCTGTTTCCTGGTCTTCAACCAGGTCTCAATCCAGGAGAGGACCTGCCCTCTAATTCCCTGACTGTGACTAATTCTAATGCAAAGGTACTGTTTTTCAGTACCTTTGGTGAGGGTCCGTGTCGAACACGTTCTGAAAGTCCAAAAATATAATGTCCACAGGTTCTCCTGCATCCACATGCCTGTTGACCTTTTCAAATAATTCTATAAGGTTCATGAGGCAAGACTTACCCTTACAGAAGCCATGCTGATTCTCCCTCAGCAAGGCTTGTTTGTCTATGTGTTTTGAGATTCTATCTTTGATGAGGCATTCCACCATCTTACCCGGTATAGAACTGAGAGGACCACAGCCTCACAACGTGTATCTGCCATGCTTAGCATCCTCTTGCTCATTCTTTGGAAATAAGACTTCAATTTCTGATGACAGAAGATGCTAGCTTGGAATCCTTCCCTGCTCCCAGACACAGATATGTAATGAGTTGGGCTGGAGATATTTTGCAAAGGTTCAGAGGCATTCTGTCATTATTTCAATGTTACCAGCATTACCCATGAAACTACACACATTTGTTCTCTCTGTACTTTTTAGTTTCATCGATTTCCATCTTTTTTTCCATGATGGAATTCAGGTTGAAGTGTAGCTGCAGGAGGGAGGGGATTTGCAATCTCAACAGTAACTCTGGCAGCTTGGCTTCAGCAAGGCTGCTGCATTGAACTTCCACATTCAGTAGTAGTATGCCTCTATATATTAGATACTGGGAACAAAAAATTAGAGGGTTGTTAGTTTCATACCCCGTTTGTAGACTTCTTTGGACCATATGGTTGGCCATTGCAGGAAAAAGGAGCTGGACAAGATGGGCCTTTGGCATCACCCAGCTGGGCTTTTTTATGATAACTAAGTGGAAACTGCATCAGAAAGTTTACAAGTAATTTACCCTTATTCATACCAGAATCATAGCAGATTCAGGGGACAAGCAACATGGGAGGACTGTTGCTTCCATATCTACCTGGTGGATTTCCCAGAGATATATGCTTGGCCACTGCTGGTAACAGTAGGACAAGGGGCTCTTCTGATGATCTTTGGGAGCTGAAAGGGCAAATAGAAATTGAGATGAATGAGTGAATTCCTTGACACTGTGAACAGATTGCCAGGCCAAATTGCAGGAGCCTCCAGGTGAAATAAACCCTGACTAAACTGGAGAAGATGGACTTGTTGGAATAGGGTCAAGCTAGAGATATGTTTCTGGGCTGCTTATAAGATGAGAGAGATTCTGTACAAATTCTGCTTGCTTCCTTCTGCAGACTGTCTCTGATCTCAGAATTCAGGACTGCGTCATGGAGGCAGGCACCGGTGCCATTGAGAAACTCAGAGCAAAGTGCTTGGAAAGGGGTGCATCTGGGATTAAGGGACTGGCCAGGTATGTTGAAGGTGCAAGAACATACAAGGAAATGCTCCCACTTGAACCACCACACACCTGAGGATGAACTGGGAAACCCAATCCCACCTTTTCAGAGCTATTACTAGAAATAACATTCAACAACAAAATGGGTTGACGCACAGTAATATATAATGTTGTTTCTCGTATATACTGTGCTTAAATATTACAAGTCGGATACTATGTATTATTGTGCATTAAACTGTTTTCTGCATTAAATATTTGTAGTCCAAGAGACAGGGCCTTTTTAATGGTGACGCCTTGATTGTGGAACACCCTCTCTGGGTGGATTGTCACCAGGCTCCGTCTTTAGATGTCTTTCAAAGGGAGTTAAGACTCATAGATTCCTGCAGCTCTTTTATCTCTTACTGATGGTCATGTATACATTCTGAGCTCCTACTGTTGCTTGTCTGTTGTTACTTGGATACTGTTGTATGTCTCTGCTGCTGCTGTTTGTCTAGGGCAGGGGTGATTCAAAGCGAAGGTTTCCTGATTTATAGCTCAGCCACTATGCTGCAATAGGAAATTCGAAGATTGAGCTTCTGCCTGGCTCACCAAGAGACTTATCCTTCATCAAATTATCTCACTCTTTTTGAAAGCAGTATTTTCTCCAAAGAGTGTCCAGGAGCATTGGTAGGACTGGCCCATGTGTCAGACCAACTGAACCAGTCACCTTAGGCAGCAGATTGGTGGTGGTGGGGAGTTGCTCATCTCAGTCCATCTACTTACCTCCACTGCTGCTCCTTCTCCTTCCAGGTTTGGAAAAGGAAGAGAAGGACAACAAGAGAGAAGAAATGTGCAGGGGGAGATAAGGGCTGAGCTAGAACATTGGAGATTGGGTGAACGGAGTCTGACATATCTTCTGGTAAAGGGGGGTCAGCATTTACCATGTTGCTTCAGGAGGTCTTAGAACAGCCCCAAGCATTGAGTTGAATTATGCAAGCCAGACAAATTGAGACAGAGAGAGAGAAATTATTCTTGTTTTGCATGATTTTTCTAATGGGATAAAGAGGCACCATTTAAAAAGAGTGTGTGTGTGTGTGTGCATGCGCGTGCGCGTGCGCATGCGTGCGTGCGTGCGTGCGTGTGTGTGTGAGAGAGAGAGAGAGAGAGAATATCTCATGTTTAGGAGCAGAATAGCAACTACCCCATTTGTAGAGGGGTGATTTTTTTGGTGATAAAATGAAAACACATAAGGCTTTTTGCAATTCTAATTTTTGTAAACAAACAAAAACACCCTCCAAAAAATGTGAAAAAAATAAAACCATTTTCTAACACCTAGCTGACTCTATAATGAATGTGGCTGCATCTGCTGACAGTATACCCCCATTTCATCTACCTAGTACACTTTAAAAACTATTATAATTTATAATTATAAAAATGTCCCCTTGGAATAAAAACACATGACACTGCTTTCTGCACTTGTTCCTTGGGGAGAAAACAATCTGTGAAAAAACAATCTTTAAGAACACTTCTACTATTTGTTCCAGCCTAGCCTTTTTCTAGTGATAGTTTTCTAGTGTCTCCTTTGCATTTTTGTTGTTTTTTATTCTTATTAATAATATGAATATTTATATACAGTTTTCCAATAAAAGTTCCTTAGGTAGCAGAATAAAACATTGTGAGCCCCCTTTCTGGTATCTTAATAATTATTCATTTTTCACTATGTAAACCAGGGGTGCTCACACTTTTTTGGCTCGAGAGCTACTTTGAAACCCAGCAAGGCCCGGAGATCTACCAGAGTTTTTTTTACAATGTTCGTGCCATCATAACATATAACATTTATGTGTACAATGTATGTTGGTGTACCTTGAGCCCCACTGAGTATAACAGGACTTACTCCTGAGTAGACATGCCTAGGATTAGGCTGTGAGGCTGCAATCCTAGCCACACTTACCTGGGAGTAAGCCCTATTGAGTACAATGGGCCTTACTCCCGGCGTTTCCTCCCAGAGGCACCTGAAGGGGGGGGTCGGCACTCCGTGATCTACTCATTTTGCCTCGCGATCTACCAGTAGATCGTGATCCCCCTATTGAGCACCCCTGATGTAAACCCTTGTGAAGGCATTTTGCTGAAAACCAGTAGAATATATAAATATTTTAATTACTAGCTTATTTCACTTTTTTTTATTTTGACTAATATAATCTGCTGCTTGACCATTGTGGGAAGGAGCTATGCAGGATGGTGAAGCCCTAAGCCCTCCCATTGGATATGTTATTTCATGACCTCTCGGACCTGAGATTTCATTGTGCATGCAACACTATCAGGCAGTATCTTATGGACCATGAGGCCAAGAACCCTACCTCTGTTGTTTTGAAGCAAACACTGAAAGTCTCAGGACACTAAATTCTGCAAATTCTATGTTCCTGAACACATTGCAGCCTTGGCTACTGGCTAGAAACAAATGCTAACTTCAATTTTCACCCTCTTGGCCTGACTATGAACTCCTTTGCTCTTTCCTACTGGTTGCAGGTTCTTCCGCATCATGGATGATGACAAGAGCAGATCATTAGACCTGGAGGAATTTCTGCAGGGCCTCCAGGATGCTGGGGTCTCTCTGAAACGGGGTGAAGTGGAGGAGATTTTCCATCTCTGTGATAAGAATAAGAGTGGCACCTTGGATTTGAATGAGTTCTTAGAAATGCTGAGGGTGAGTAGAGAGGCATTTCCCAGGTATGGCTGGGCTTGTGATTTTGGCTAAAAAAGGTTCTGAAAGGTACAAGGATTTGTAAGAGAGATAGGCCATAACTCTACCCGATTGCTTGGTATACAGACTGCCTTTGAACATGGAGATTCCCTAAAGCTACTTTAAAAATATATGGAAAGCCTTGCTCAGTCAGCTCAAGATGGATTCATCTAGTACACAATCCTGTTTCAGACAGAGACAGGCCAGATGCCCCAATCAGAAGCTTACCAGCAGGACATGAACACCACAACCCATTCAACATACTTCAGTATGTGATATACTGCCTCTGAATATTGAGGCTCCATCCTTATTATTAACCATCCATCCCATGGTTAATAGCTATTAATGGGTGAAATCATAGTAAGCCAATCTTTTTTTCTGTGTAAGAGTCCTGCTGGATCAGACCAGTCTAGTCCAGTGTCCTGTTTCCAGCTTGGTCAATTGGATATTTCTGGAAGGCCCACAAGTAAGGCAATGAAAGTAACAATATATCCTTGTTGTTTAGCCTCCTATGTCCAAAGCCAGGAAGGAGATAATTAGAGAGGCATTCCAGAAACTAGACAGGACTGGTGATGGTTTGGTGACTGTGGAGGACCTCCGTGGGGTCTACAACTGCCAGTCACACCCCAAGTTCCGAAGTGGAGAATGGACCAAGGATCAGGTGTTCCGAGCCTTCTTGGACAACTTTGACTCCCCTGATGACAAGGATGGGAAGGTGAGTGGCAGAGAAGCCCCTGAAATTTCTGCTGTACTGGGAATGATCTAGGGCTGAGTCAGTTTGACTTGGGCCTCTTCAAATAGATGGAAGAGAGATGAGCCAGTCTTGTAGTCAGGCAGCAACAAGGGTGGGGGTGAGGGGTGATCAACTTGGTTAGCCAAACAAGGAGCCCCTTTTACAATTCACACAGGGCAGGTTGTAAAAACCATTGAGGATATACTGGGAAACTGTGGTGGTGGGCATTGGCTTAGACCTCTCCTCCTGCATGAATTTTTCTACCCACCACTAAAGGCTATCTAACAGCAACTTATAAACCATAAGAACTAAATGGAACTTCCATATACACTTACATGATACCTAAATATTGCCCCTCTTATGCCCTGTTCCTGGGCTTATGAGATGCATTAGATGGGCTGCCCTTCTTACACTTAAACTAAAGGAAGGTCTTTTCTGGACTTTTTCCTCCACTTTGAAAGCATTGAATCTGGGGAAAGGGGAAACAATTTCGGATTCTTGGTCTAGAATAGAAAACAAGAAAAGTCTGCCTCTCTAGCAAAGAATGCTAGCTTTTTTAGGGCAGTAGCTCAGGGATAGGCTCAGTTAAATACAGAGGCAGGGAGATACTTTTTACTAGTAGCCATGCAACTACCATCTCACTTTTCTATAGGTCACAGCTGAGGAGTTCCTGAACTACTATAGCGGTGTAAGCGCCTCCATTGACAGTGATGAATACTTTGTGGACATGGTGAAGAGGGCCTGGAAGCTGTAGAGGAACATATGGGCACACATCCCTCACCCCATCTACTTTCTCAAAATAATGGTTGAGCAGGAATGGAATTGTAGTTAACTGTAGTGATAAGAGATAGCTGGCTGTGGCACCTTGGGAGATTACAGCCCACTCTACATATGCAGCAGAATAAACTGGTAACAGCAGGTGGAGGGTTTTTAAGCGTTTCCCCACATACACAAATATTTAAATTCCCACATGTAGAAATATAGGACATAGGGAGTAAGGTTCTATCTCTGCCCAGTTCCTGCCCTAGTTTTCTACCACCAAGGAATTTTTGATGTGGGATTTTTTTTTTTCTATTCTCCCCACCACCCATACACAGTTTGAAGCAGTACTTCAGAATTAGCAGGTTTCAGGTTTGTTGATTTCTCCCTGAAAATGCTGAACTGGAGCCAGGTAGAAAATACTGGCATGAGAGAACTGGAATAAATTGCCTACTCTGCCACATGAACCATGCACTGGGCTGATCTGTGTATACAAGTACAAACCTGCATTCAAGAGACTCCAGATCAGAGTCTAATCCCTAGCTCTAAGGCAGGCCAGCAGACCTGCATGGAGACCTGGTCTAATGAAGTCAATTAATACTCCTGTTTGCTAGGTGAGAAACACAAGGCTGAAAGAGATGCATGTAGCACAAGCCTATCTATGATTGATTTTTAAAAGTTGCAGTTCTTACAGAACAAGCGGCATCAGTACTCTTAGCATTAAAGTCCCATTTTACAGTTGTGGAACAGTGAGACAGAGACACAACCTTTCTATTCTATACATTGCCTGCTCTCAGGCTATACAGTTTCCTTCTGCTACTCTACCGCCTTCTGCTGCATATATAGACCTGGACTAAGGTTATACATACTCCTATGCATGTTTACAGGGATGTTAACCCTGATTGAAAGTGCTGGAACATACTCTGTCCTAAGGACAATATGCCTAGGGCAGTGGTTCTCAAACATTCAGCACCAGGACCCACTTTTTAGACTGAGAATCTGTCAGGACCCACCAGAAATGATGTCATGAACAGAAGTGACATTGTCAAGCAGGAACATTTTTAACAATCCTAGGCTGCAATCCTACCCACACTTATCCAGGAGTAAGTTCCATTGACTATCATTGTTCAAAGAATATACATAGTAGCTTGTTAAAAGTACGGGTCTGTAACATGTCCCCAAATTAAGTCACATGCCATGGTAGCATCAAGTCCAATATATTAAAAATAAAATATTGACATGAATGGGGACCCACCTGAAATTGGCTTGCGACCCACGTAGTGGGTCCCGACCCACAGTTTGAGAAACACTGGCCTAGGGGTATACTGCAGCTAGTTGACTGTCATTTCCAAGAGAGTTTACAAGCAGGGACCAGGATAGCACATGATCAACAGATATTAATCTCAGGCAGTGGCTTACCATGGGGTGCCCACCTCTGTTCTGCTTGCTTACACTGATGCTCTTTCTTCCACGCCCTTAATTAGAGAGGAAATGAAGCAGAAGAGGAAGTGTAGAAGACAGAATGAGACAGTCTAGCCCACCACACATCTCTCCTTTACACTTCCTCTTCCACTTAATCCCCCTAATCTTTTTCCAAACCAGGGAGTGGGAGGAGCACAGGCTGGCACATGACTAGGTAAAGGCTAGTAGAACTTGGCGTACTGCCTCATGCAAGGGAAAATCTTTGTTTGGCCTTGTATTCCATAATAGTTTCCTCTCCCATCCTAAGTCTGTATAGAATAAAGCCATAATTGTTATGGGGGAGAATCTCACAACGTTGTAGTTCTTTTTTGGAAGTGGAGGGGTTTCCTGCTTTCAGAAATCAAAGTTGCAATTCTGTGCATGCTTACTGGGGAATAAGCCCTGTTGGATTCATTACGGCTGAGAGATGTACTTCTGGACTGTAGAAGATGCTCCAATATGAATGGGTGATGTTTCCCATTTATTAAAAAGTCAGTTGTGCGCCCTTGCGGGGTTGAGGACAAAAATGGCTGCAGGACTGTTGTGGAGAGGGAGAGCTAGGACCCAGTGCTAATTTAATAAAACCAGGCCAAACTCTCCTGTCTAGCAATTTATGAAATGAGTTGCTAATTTGCTGAACAAAGCTTGCTCCCCTTCAAACAGATTATACTGAAATGTTAAAACTGGAGTCTGCAAGTTACTTTTGAGCCACATACAGACACTCCTCCTTCATCCATTGTTCCCCTTGCCCCAGTTAGGAGTGGTAGGGAAGCCAAATGAGAATGGGATTTACAATGGAAGGGGGTGGGATGCAGCTGTCATTTTCTCCAAAAAGCATCATGTTTTTAGACCTCATGCTAGTGGAAGTATGTTCGGAGGTGAGTGGGCAATGCTTGCCAAGATCAAAAGCCTGCAAAATAGATTTCCAGTGGCTAGGAGACGTGAGGATGTCCCAGCATATCCTTGTACCTCTTCTGTGACTAGCCAAACTGGAAATATGCAGAATAAACAATTCGAAATGTGTCAACAAATTTACATAATGTATACAGTCCATAGAATCTGTGCTGCCTAGGTGCATTTAAAAAGCAAGAATTAACAAAGTTATACACCTCAGTACATGCTAGCCTCTTCTGATGTTAGTTTTTTTGGGGGGGTATCTGGGGATTTGGCTTGTAAGCTTTTGCCTCTGTGACCCCCCCCCCCAGTGAAATGACTGGGGTGAGTGTGCTTCTGATACAGCCCGCACAACCTCTAAGGTCAGCATATGCACATCTGACCTTCAGGTTGTTTGAAATGGTCTTTAGTTTTAATTCCAGGCCAGCCTGCATCAACGGGGGGGGGGGGGAATGCAGGAGCCAGCATAACTACACTGGAGGACACAGACTGGACCACGCATTCAGCTGGGAAGAACAAAAATGAGTTGTCGATTCCCAGAAGGGCAGAATACGATGAGAAGAGAAAGTTAAAGCCATTCCCAAATCTTATCCCTGTAATATTTCTCTTTGTTCTACAGGAAGGAGGCCTTGCTCCAGTTCCTTATCCCTTCTAAAAAGCATAGTCCCTTTTGACATCAGTCCCTGAGGTCATAGAAAAGGTGGTGGTCAGCTGGAGTCAAAATATTTATTTTTAACTTCAGATAGAATTTAAAAAAAAACTTTTAAAAAATTAACCATTAGTGGCAGGTTATTGTGCTTTTAAATATTTGAGATCTACCTTGCATTAAATTCAAAGGTAAGATTTTTTTGAAAAGCATGATCTAATCTGGTTAATTGAATCTAAAAAAGTGCCCTGCTGGGCTCAGACTGAAGGTTTATCTAATCCAGCATCTTGTGGGCCACCCAGACACTCCAATGTGAAGCCTCTAAGCAGAGTATAAAGATAAATAGCCCTCTCCTGTTCTACAGTTGGTAGGAAATAGACTGCCTCTGAATGTGGCATGCCTCTGAATTCCATGTATCTCTCACAGGGCTAAAGTAACAGATAGCCCTCTCTGCTGTGAATTTGTCTAAGCTAATTGTTATCACTATACCTTGGAGCAGTGAATCCTACACAATAATTAAGGAAAAATCCATACTTCTCAAAAATAAGTGAGGCCATGACACCTGTCTTCTCCCTCTTACTACTTCCCTTTTGCCAGATCAGCAAACAAAAAGCAAGCAGGACTTTTGTTACAAGTTTTTTTTAATGTAGTTCCCAAATACATCTGATATGACAATCGTACAGAAATCTTCCAAAACACACAGGCGTTGTCTGGTTTTTATTTGTCACTAGTTGGCTACGGTTTGAAGCAGAAAAGAAAGTTATCAAGTCTGTCTCTGGCCCAGCAGACCCTCCATCCCTGGAAAGGGTCCCAAATCGGGTTTCTGGCCAGTTATGAGGTGTGGAACAGAGACTTTGGCTGCTCCAGAATAAAAATGTGGAATCTCCTTCTCTTTGTCATAAATGAGCCCTCCAGATCCAAACTGCCCTATCCATAAATAGCTGCCAGATCATTAAGAATGAACTCTGCAGAATATTGTTTAGTCATTTCATTGAAGCAAAGAGATTTCGAGGGAAACCAGCCAGCTTTCTCACCCTAGTTATGGTGCCTGATGCCTCCTGCAACATCACTCACGCTCTCTCTCATACATGCACAAACATAGCGAAGAGAAACCCTGCCACAAATCCGCTGTTCCACAGAAGCAGGCAAAATGAAAACCGAAAAAACCCCAACCAACTTATCTTCATCAGGTACCTGCTATGCCAAAGTTTATCTTTTTATGCTCAGATTCAGAATTCCATCCACTGGTTTAAAAGTGTCTTGTTAATGCAAGTTGAAAGCAATTACATCCCACCCACACCCATGTCACACAATGGCACAAATAGACAAACCTGTCCAAGGTTTATGATCCAGCAAGCCTTCAAGCTTCGCTCAGTAGCTGGTTTGCCTGTCACGTTTTTCTCTCTGGAGAAGTGATAAATGATGACGCCGGAGGGGATTGAGCAGAAAACCTGGAGTGGGTACATACCGGTGCTGTGGAACCGTCTGCTTTTCTCCTCCGACCTTTCCATGGGCTGGCAGGGAAAAAGAGGCAAGGGAATTCCCTTGGCTGCTAGCAACTCCTTAAAGTGGCAAGAAAAAAGAAACAATCTGTGGGCTCAGAAAGTTGGGTTGAAAGAGATAGTTTCCAAGAGGCAGTTTGGGTGCAAATGCCCTCAATTTCCTCTGCTGTTTCTGTGGGCTGTCGCCTTGGACAATCATGTTACAGAACTCTTGCAATGTTGTCATCCTCTTTTCTACATAGCAGCTTCTACATAGCAGCTTGCTCTCTCCCGAGGTCAAAGTCAGGCCAAGCAGTTGTTCAGAGTCACTTCAAACCTTAAGGCAAAACCAGACCAAACCACACACTTTTCAACAATAGGCTTGGACATGTTCACCTTCATTCTTAAAGGATGTTGTTGGGTTGATGAAACAGTGGCCAAGATCCAACAAACAAGGTCTACAGATGCTGCTACTGAAGCTTCCTCACTGCTGATTATCGACAACTGAAGCTCTTCCTTCTTGCCTGGCGCACATGGGCTTCTGCCATTCAACATCCAGCAATAGGAAAATCAGGACTAGGGATTCCCAATGCATTCTCCCACTCCACTCCCTAAGAGATGCCACCATCCTGGGTTTTACGTTGTTACATAAGCAGGCTGGCAATGACCCTCTATATGCAAAAACCTTTGATGGAGAGAGATCACAAAAAGGTTTCCAATTTAATGTACTTGGTGTGTATCAGGTTTAAGAAGTGCAAACCAATGGTAGTAGGTTCTTGCGGCTTGACTTTCGGCACAAGATGAAATTCCTTGTTGATGGAGGAAGCAAGTTTGTAGTGAGAGACAGATCTCTAGGTTTGGACAGTGGGCCTAGTCACTGAAGCAGCTCCTGAATGGGTGTGGCCAGAGAATAATGACAGGGGCAGCTGCTTCCTAATCAGCTGTTGAGCAACTTGGCGGGGCCAGAAGGAAAACCAGATTACTAGAAAGGGCAGGAGTGGGAAAGGGGGGGAACCAATACACAACCTGGTACATTAACACCTGTTATATGTGTGTGTAATATATAGTGGCTTTGCTCTCCCTTAAATAGCAACAGAAGAACAGTAAAAAATAAAAACATAGATGGTAGTTCACTTGCTCAACACATGGGGATTATCTTATTCAAAACTAAAATTAAACAAGGAAAGTTAATCACCACAAGAGAAGTTCCAAAATAAGAACCAACCAGAAAAAGGAAGGAGTTTTTGCAAACACACACCCAGCCACCCCTCCCCTCTGAGTTTAAAAGTCTTTTTTTCCCCAAACACAATGAACTACTGTCCAGATGAGCCACAGTGTGGAGATTTTATTTTAAACTCTGTGGGTAAAAATAAAAGAGAAAAAAGACGATGTCTCTCAAGCAAGAACATCTGTGTCCACACAAAGTTCCACTGGGCTGAAAGTTTAAAAAGAAAAAAACTGGTCTTCGTCTGCAATCCAGCGAGACTTAGGACCATTTAAGCGCCTGCTGACATAGAAAGCCAAGATATCCCTTGCAGGGGTGGTGGGAGAGGCAGAATGCCTGGACAGGAGAGAGGCTTACAAAACGTGGATTCAAGTAGGGATTGTACTGGAAGGTTTGATGGTGAAGGCCTGTGAGCTACCACAGATGAGACAGAGAGAGAGAGAGAGAGAGAGAGAGGAAGAGAGAGAGAACAAAAAAGTCAGGTGTCCCAGGGACAGGCAGTGGCAAGTCTTAACGTGCCTTTTTCACAATTAATAGCAAGTGTGGCAGGGAGAGGGCAGGGAGGAGAATTGTTTTCTTTTTGTCCTGCTCATCAATATGATGAGCGTTTAAAATGTCCCAAAACCACATTTCAGCCATGTTTTGTCCAAAAGTCTGCTGCTGTTTGTTTTGTTTTGTTTTAATATGGAATCAACTGATCCAACCCCTCCCCACCCCCCAAAATCCAACATGGAAAAACAAAAACAAAAAAGACAGAACAAGGATGCAGAGTTCTTAAATCTCAGAGCCTCCCAATGCTGCCTGGAACAAGAGCTGGCCTAGGGTGGGGGTCCCACAGAGCAGCCTGCAAGAGAGTGTGTTCGCGGGTAGCAGTGATGGTGGCTCTTGCAAGCAGACCAGCTCCTGGTTGCTATGTGCTTCCGGTTGTTTGCCCATCTCCTTCATTAGTGGGACCTGTCAAAGGAAAAACAGTGAAGACTTCCTTCAGTGTGGGCTTGTAAAGTCACCACTCACCAGAGTTACCTGTGGCAAGTTCTCAATTGACAGGAAAGCTTTACAATAGATGTTTATTAATATCCCCTCCTTTCAGGACTCAATTTATGAGCTGCTCCCACCCATATAAACTTATGCTTTATAGTTATTTGCCATTTAGTTATTTGATTTTTCTCTGTAAACCGCTTTGTGAACTTTTAGTTGAAAAGCGGTATATAAATACTGTTAATAATAATTAATAATAATAATGCTCTACTTACTTTGATTGTGGGGGCCTATTGTGCTCTACTGTCCTCCATGATGCTGGCTAGAGGGCACAAGGGACAGAACTGTCTAACGCTCAGGCTATGGAAGCATCTTAACACACAAAACTCAGCTAGCTAGCTCCTCCTTGTCTGTTTAGATGTCAACTGAAACTGTTCCATTTGATATGCTTTGTCAGTTTGTGTATTCTTAGACCAGTATCAGCTTCATTTGCAAGCAACTAAGAGCAAACCCAAACTGCTCCCAACCATTTGTTCTCTTTGTTTTAAATGACAAGTAATCCATTGTTTGGAAGGTTTTTACTGGAGGTAAAACAAAGTCAGGTTACCGATCACAATGAGGCATTCCTCCAAAAGGTGTACAACACTTGAAGTAGAAACAATATCATTTAAGCAAAAGAAACAGAAGAACACCAGGAAGATTCAACAACTCTGCCAGCAAATAACCCTGCCATTTTGTGAACATTTGGTTGGGTTTATGAATGCTCTCCGTATTCCTTTACTCTTGCACTGGAGTATTCATATGGCAAGATTTAAACAAGGGTATGGGGCAACTAGCAGCCTCCATTCCCTCTCCATTTAATCTATGTCCAAATTTCTAATCTGATCTCAAATCCATCGAGAACGGGATTTGTAGGAATTTCACACCAGGTTGCAATGAGCCTATAAGTATGCCTGTCTGGTGCTCCCTCCATTTCCTTCAAATCTCTCCTCAAAAGCCACCTTTTCCCTGGAGGCCTTTGGCACAGCCCATTCACCAACACTCAGCCTAAGTCCATGCAACTTAAATACATGCGCCGTCTTTCTCCACCTACACATTTCCTTTCCTCTGTTGTCTCCTTTGTATCAAAATCCAGACTATACACGCTTCAGAGCAGGGACGTCTTGGACAGGGATGGTGCTATGTGAAGAATCATCATAAGGTGACTGGGGCAAATTCTGGTCAATTCTGCAGAATCAGGAACAGCCCCAACAGCAGCACTGTGTTAAGGGAGGCAGGAGGCTCATAGTCCCCCGCTCCAATTTGGAGGCTTTTCAAAGAGCAAGACTGGGAAGCTGCTCACCACTGCCAGGCGATCCTGAAGGGGCAAGCACGTCGTCATCATCATCGCTGTCTTCCTCATTAGACTGGGTCACCTCTGGCTCTGGTGCTGTGTTTTTGGCCTCTTGTTCTTGTTCCACATGACTCCGCAAGGCCAGGATCCGATGGTGCAAGGCTGCATATAGCTGTCCTGTATCTTTGGAACTCGCCTGCATTTTAGAGAGAAGCAGCAAGAATTACTCATTTAAAAGGTTCAGCTTGCATGAATCCTGGCTTATAGCAATAGCATCCAGATAAAGCACAATGAGGCTGAAATTTATGGAGCTCACAGTGCTGATAGCCAATCACTTTAAAAGGCTTTTAAAAAAGGGCCTGGAGAAGAGCTGGTGATAGAAGTTTATTTGCCAAGAAAGCTAAATGGATCCTCCTTGTTCGGTAGCAGTCTACTTCTTAACACCAGGTGCAGGGAAATGGACAGGAAACTGTTGCCCCCATGTTCTGCTTGAGAGGTTCCCAGTCAGATCTGGGCGGCCGTTACTGGAAAGAAGATACTAGACCAGGTGGACCCTTTGAATGACCCAGCAAGGCTCTTCTTACATTCTTATTAAAAACAGATTAAATAGATTCACAGAGGAGGAAAGGTCACTCAGTAGTTACAAGCCAAAGCAGGTAAATTGAATTTCCAAACAGAAAGCGCTACACCTCAGAATACCAGTTGCTGGAGGGGGGGGCGGTAAACAGCTTTGGAGGGCTACTGCTGTCATGCCCCGCTTTGTTGGCTGACTGCTGTCATAAGACAAAATCCTCATCTAGCTGGACTTCTGTTCTGACCTAGTGCGACAATGGCTAATGGAGACACTAGCCAACACAAAACCATTAGATCTTGCAGACTTCACCAGCCGAGGCACCTAGCTGGTCTTGCCAGCTGAGATCCTTAAAATAAAAATAAAAAATTAAGTTACAAAAAAAAAGAAGAAAAAAAAAGAGGCCAGCACATTCCTAAACCAAAAAGATTAAGGGCTGGATCCTTCCAATGATCAATTACTAATATTAAGAATATTAATATACCACTTTTCAACAATAACAAAAAAGCTCACAAAAAAGAATGTACACCAAGAAGCAAAATGAGGCAAGCCAACTCAGGACATATTACTGGCCACTCTCTTACCGATATGAGGAACACTTTGACTCCCTGGTCCTCCGTGTCCATGGCCGTAATCCGGATGCTTTTCTCACTGGCTTTGTCAATCTGCATCTGAGCCCAAAGCTTGGTGTTCAGGATTAATCGCAAGCTGCCCTGAGTCCTCATTACTTTTTTTTTTTGGGGGGGGGGGGGAAGAATAGAAAAAGACAGCCAGGTATTTGATTTGGGATCACTACATTGGTGAGTATATCCCTACAGACATTCTACAACATCTAAAACACATGCTCAAAAGACGGCCACAAAGTTGCTGCTGTTGCCCCCAAACAGCCATGGGTTACACAATTCAGCTGCTGCAATGTGAGATCTCAAACAGAACCAGGAAGCAATGGTACAGGTCTGACAGACTAGCTGTCAAACACTGACAAAGCCCTCCTGTCTTCTATTGTGCTGGGCCTGCAATTGCTCAGATCCCAGTCCTGCTGCCCATCAAAGAGATCTTGCAAGCATAAAAAAAATGTACTCGAAGTAATCACATTGACTTCCCCTGTTTATACTTTGCCTCCACTTCTCTCCCTTCCTTCTGTTGCCTCCTACAAGATTCAGGAGAAAGTGCAAAGGAGTAAGAAGAACTGAGCTTTCCCTTGTACTGAATCAGGTTCCAAGGCCTTTGGGGCAGGGATCTAGGCTCTCTTTCTTTGGAAAACCCCTTGCACCTGCATTGTGTTATACAGGGGCCCCCCGGTATCCACAGATTCACTTACTCACTTGCGGAGCTCCCCTGGCATCCAGAGGGTGGGTGAGGGAGTTATCTGGTGTCCGCAGTTTCAGTTAACTGCGGAGGGCTCCAGAACGGAACCCCAGTGGATACCGAGCCTGTATATACAAACCACCAGCATCACAACAATGACTTTTTAGGATAGACAATTTGTGTTTCCTTAGAAGGCTCACTCTGTAGCCTCATAAGTGACTGCAGCATTCCTAAGGCATTGACTGGCTCCTGGCCTAGCCTTCCAATTGGCTAGGAACTCTATACAAACTTCCCACCTACCAAAAAGATGCCATCTGGAACATTTTGTGGAGGACTGCCTTCCTCCTATCTGACACAGCAGGCATGGCCTGTTTTTACAAGCTTGGTGCTGGGTCAGAAAGCAGCCCTGTGGCCTAGTTGCCCAAAGGTGATTCTTTCTCACCAGAAGCAACTAGACAGCCAAGTCTAGCAAAGCACATACTTTGCACACAGAAGGTCCCATGTTTGCTCTCCAGTGGAAAGGATCTCAGACTTCTCTCTGCCCAAGACCCTAGAGAGCTGCTGCCAGAGGAGACAATGCTGGGCCAGACAAGTCCATGATCTGGCTCACAATAAGGCAGCTTCGTATATCTTTTACTGAGAAAATTTCCTTTTAGGTCACCAACTTGCCAAAAATGATGACTGGATACATTGAGAAGCTGGCTAGTCAAATATGTTGTGGGTTAGCAACCTTAGGAGACTAAGGGCACAATCCTAACCAGGTCTACTCAAAAGTCCTATTTTGTTCAATGGGGCTTACTCTCAGGAAAATGTGGTTAGGACTGCAGCCTTAGTTTGCAAAGCTGCCCTCCACTATAGCCTGCCTCTCCTGCCCCTACCTCAGATATTGATTTATTTTCAGCATCCTCAGCCATAGCAACCAACTTCCTAGATGCATCCTTTACACAGCTGCAGATCTCAGTCCTGAGCCCAGCTGGGCTTTGTCCTGCTAGCAGAAATCCTAGTACTCCTTACCCAGGCGTGACTGTAGTGTCCCATCATCTGT
Source organism: Tiliqua scincoides (assembly GCF_035046505.1). Lineage (NCBI taxonomy): Eukaryota > Metazoa > Chordata > Lepidosauria > Squamata > Scincidae > Tiliqua > Tiliqua scincoides. The sequence continues at coordinate 30,362,058 of NC_089828.1, forward strand.
GGATGCCATGTCGTTCAGCCGTAGAAGACCCCGGCCTCTTTCCACCCAAGACTGGGAGTTTTTATCAAAGACAAACAACTTGCATTGAATCTGCAACAGAAAGAAAAGTGCTGAAGGACTTTTAATTGAGAAGCCCCAGTGAGAAGACTGCAAAAATCAGAAGATCAGATTGCAAAACCAAGGAGTTTGGGAAAAAAGTTTTGATGCTCTTAAAACTTCCATAACCAGAAATTTGGCAACTAATGCCATCCATCTGACAATTGAAGCAGCTTGTACATTAAGTCCCCTACTTAAGTAAAGGTTAGGTTCTAGGGGTCTGTAGTTAAATTGAAATATCTGTTTCTTGCCGGCCCAGCACAACAACACCTGGGCAAAAGCATCACTGAATGAAAGCGCCAATGCAGCCACCCATAACTCAGCCACTTGCAAACTCAGTGAGCCAGTGGACTATGGATTAGCATGGCAAAGGTAAGAAAATCACTGCCATAAGAGGTGGAGACGGCCTCTGACTTAGTTGGTGTTTAAAAAAAAAAATCAGATAAACTCACAGAGAAGCAATCTATCAAAGGCTATTTTCTGTGATGGATAGAAGAAATCTCCATGTTCAGAAGCAGTGGATCCAAGTACCAGATGTAGGGCTACTGCTGTGAGATACCCTGCTCGTGGGCTATGAGCACATATTGGTCATGAAATTTGGATGGACCCTCTATGTTCAGTGGCAGTCTACCCCTGAATGCCAGGGCAGAATGATGAACAACAGGGGAAGGCAGAGATGTGCCACAGTCAGTGTTGAGTTGCAAGTTGAGTCAAGAGACTCCATCCCCTTGACTTGAGTCGCAAACAAGTCATAATAGGCAGTGGTCAAGACTCATCCAGAGGCGTTTTTTAGAGTCATTTTGAGTTTGAGTCTTTTCAAGAACCAAGTCAAGCCACTAGTTAGGCGCAGCTCCATTAAAAAAAAAGGAGGTACTGGTGGGGTGTGTGTGTGTGTTGCGAGTTCTCATTTAACACTGCCCAGATGTTCCCATCCCATCTGCCATCAGCGATGTTTGGAAGTCCTTCACTTCAAATGATCCACAAGTTTGGAAGGTGTTCCTCTTCTATCCAATAAAAAACCTTCCCCTTGCTTTGCCTGCCTCCTTAGCCCCTTCTCTGGACTATCCAGGCATTTTCCTATTACAAGAACACCCTCCCCCATCCACTGGGCTCCTCCTTCTCCCTGATCTCTTCTAGAGAAAAAAAAAAATCAGGCCAGGCATTCAGCCAGTTGATTGTCCATTCCTTTCAGGATGATAAGACAGCATGCTCCCCCTCATGTCCTGCCTGCCCCTTTTTCTCCCCCCAGCCCCGTGCAGCCTTCCTCCTCCCCTTCATCCCCCAGCCCCCACCTCCTGGAGCCAACCTACCCTCCTCCCACTAAGTCTGCTGTTTGTGCTGGTTCAGATGCTGGCTTCTGGATTGCCCAGGAGGTGTTTTGGGGCAACACAGAAGTGGCAAAAAATAGTAAGTAAGCACGCATACGCAGAAAGCCAAGTCACTGAGACGTGGGCCCAAAATGACACGTCTGTGTGATTCGTGCATTTACAAGTTGTGACTTTTTAGGGTGAAGACCCTGAGTTGTGAGTCAGTGCCCAAGTGATTGACACACTTTCCACACTCGTGTTTTCATGACTTGTGCCCAATTTTTGCACACGTACCTGTAGAACGTTGCTCTCAGCTTCCTCCCCTGTGATCACCTCTACCTTCTCTAGCAGACATTTCCTGGCGGTCGCTTTTGTGTAGGCTGCTGCAGACTCTGCCAGTGACTCTGAAATGTTATTGGCTGGACAAAAATTGTACATGTTTATTGGAGAGGGGTTGGGTGGAAGGGGGGGCTTGTGTTCCACAATGCTGCCAAGACCCTTTCTATGCAATCCAAACTTCTTTTTAAAGACTCTAAATGCTTGGCTAACCTATAGTCCAGGTTTTGTATCAAGTCCAGAGTGTGAGCAGATACTGATAAAAGGAATTTGAGATAATACTTATTTTTAGTTAGGCTGGAAAGAGAACACAGATCAGCAGGTCTTTTGGCTGTGAACAGCTGCTCTGCAATTTTCTGAACATAGCTAGGAAGTCTGAGAACTGGGAGCACAGGATTCTGGGAATTTAGCCAGCTTTGCAGACTCTGTTATTTATCCAAAAGCCAATCCTGGCATGAGGAAAGATAATTCTATACCAGAAATGAGGGAAGGCTGGGTTTCTTCTCATTCTAAAGGCCAATGGAAGTAAACAGGTGGGCACCCTTAGCCATGGAGAAAATGAAATAAAATCTATATGATCTATTCCAGCATGATATACTTGAAACATGACAGAACAAATAACTTGTGACTTTGAATTTTTGGCTGCCTAACTTTTCCTGAATTCCCATGTGCTAAGGATCACTAAAGTCTACATTTAAATAAGATTTAACCACTTGCTGTAGAAAGTACCAAAAAGTCTCATCTTACTGCTTCCTACACATGGCTAGGCAAAGAGAAATAAAGAAGGATTTTGAGGTATAGAGACAGTTTTTCCTTAACACTCCTACAGTAATGCATAAGCCTCCAGCAATTACTGGGGAGGTCACTTGCAGAACTTTCAGACGCCTTGAAAGCAGAGCAAAAAACCTGCAACTCAACATAGACAGTATGCTAAAATGATTTAACAAGCTAAATTTACTTTTATTTAGTGCATCTGTACCCTACTTCTAAACCAGGGGTGTCCAAACATTTTGGCAGAAGGGCCACATCATCTCTCTGATACGGTGTTGGGGGCTGGGAAAAAATGAATGAATTTACATTTCAAATTTGAATAAATTTACATAAGTGAATTTATTATTAGAGATGGAACTTATATGAATGAATGGTCTTGCAATAGCTCAAAGCCTATAAAAGGCCTTGCACAAAGCAAGGCTAATCTTTCCTTTTCTGCCACTGCTGTATCACAGATGTGAAATAGCAAGTAGTGGAGGGAACCCTCGTCCCACAGCTCAGGTGAGAGGTCGAACAGTCACTCTCATGCTGAGAGCAGTTGTATCGGGCCAGCATGGGCTCCAGCAAGTCTCTGGAGGGCCAGAGGCTCATTGGAGACTGGGGGTTCCCTGAGGGCCGCAATGGAAGCCCCTGAGGGCCGCAAGTGGCCCCCGGGCCGGGGTTTGGGTACCCCTGTTCTAAACCAAGATGGACTCCCAAATCAGCGAACAATGAAAATCCACACTGAGATACAATAAGATCAGGGATATTTTAGTGCATGTGGAGCAGCCCCTTCTGTGTTCTGTAAGTTCATGGAAATGTCCACATTTCAGACTCTTCCCTCCAGCAGGGAGGGGGAAGAAGGAGCTGTCTGATGGTACAAATGTCAACCCACAGAAGCTGCTTTTCCTAAGATCTGAGCTGACAAACCATAGTTTGATACTTGCTCAGTAAGCCATAGTCAGGAACAGTGTTTTGAAATGGGCTGACAATCTAGGGTTTGGCGCAATGTCAGATCAAATCGCCTTACTACAGTCATTTACCTGCCTCTGCAGGCTACTGTATCTAGAGACAGGTAGGCTGAGCACATGGAAAATGAAAGCAGACAACGAGTTATAAACTATGGCAGATCTATACCTTTAGAAATTTAAACCATAGTTTGGGGTTCTACATCATGGCTAGTGCAAATCATAGTTTGGTACGACATCTAAATCAAGTTCCTGGCTTTCTGTGAGAGGACATTTCACCTGGATGGATTTTAAGGCACCGAAAAATGACCAAACAGCCTCAGAAATTACAAAAGCATTTCACTATTTTACCTTTCTCTGGAGTAGCTTCTTGCGAAGATGATTCAGAGCCAGAATCTCCTGCCGCATTTTCCTTGTTGCTGTCTGTACCAGCCTCACTCGATTTGGGTGGACTCTGTGGAGGAAGAAAAGGGGTAGAAATAAAAGTGCCAGCTCCTCAGGTTCAAGACCCTGTCCCTGTTGAGTAGTTCGCCTGCTGCTTGTTCAGGCATCGTGCGGTCATTAGAGTAATAAACAAGGGCTGACACTCACCAAGACTCTCTCACTCATGTTCTGCCCAAACACAAACTTGTTGCTGGAGGTGTCAGCGCTGTGCGTAGAGTTTTCTATGCTGGAAAGAAAGGCGTGCTGATTTTAGTTTAGTAGAAAATGAGCCTCAGATTCGCTGGCACCAAAGGCAGCTTCTTCGCCCATCCATCCCTAGGAGAAGAGAGGCTCCCACAAAGGTTACAGAGATGCCCACAGAAACATCGGCAAGGAAAATAATCAGAGTTCATGCTCACCTGGAACTGATATACTGTAGGAAGTAGTTTGTGGCTGAAGGTGTTTCGGAGCTCGGGAGTCTGGCATTCTGCACATCAACAGAGTCATCGCCTTCGTCTCCTAGCTGGGATAAGATGGTTGAAACTTAGATGCAACCGGGAGCAAGGGGCTGTCGGCTATGAGAAGCATCAACATATATCAAGTCAGTCTATCTAGCCCAATACCATCTGTCTGCCAAGATTCTGCCAGAATCTCAGGCAGAGAGAGGCCTTTCCTAGTATTGCTCTGCAACATCCTTTTGATGCCAAGATATGAATCTGGGAACTTCTATGCAGAGTAAGGGCTCTAACTCAAGCCCTCTCACAAATGAGATGTATGAAGCTGCTGTGTCCCAAGACAGAGGACAATCCAGGGCTAGGCAGCCTCATTGGCAGCATCTCCCCAGGCCGAGATCCAAGTCCTTTGGTTGGACGTGTCAGGGGTTCAATCTGGATGCATGCAAAGCACATGCTCCACCACAGAGCTATGTCTCCATCACTATAAGTTGCCTTCTACCAACCCAAACGAATGGTTCATCTAGCCAAAAACTATCTACCCCAATTGGCAGCAGCTCAAGTCCAAGGTCTCAGGCAGAGAAGCCTTTGCCAGGACTGCTACCCAAGATCCTTCTCTAACAGGAGATGCTGGGAATTGATCCTCAGACCTTCTGCCCACACTCTCCTACTGTGATCCAGGCTTTCCCACTTAGGCATGTGGAGCACAGGGAATAAGGGGATCTCCCTTTCCCAAGGGAAAGACCTACATACATTTAATACGCACAGAAACAAAGTTCACAGAAATTTATATCACATCATTCATACAAAACCTAGTTTTACCTGGTGAATGACTGATTACTTGTTTAGCAAGAATTTTAGTTTTTATAGATGCCTATTTATAGTTCATAGCACACATGGCCTTAGTCAAGGCTTTTTTGTCTGATTGCGCAATGAAAACAAGACTCCACTTTTAGAGGAAGAAGCCAAAATTTACCTTCACTCGGTCTCTTAGATTCTGGCCAAATACAAAGGACTGTTGCGCGTTTTGCTCTGCTTTTTCACATTTTTCTGCCTCGGAGGCATTGTTAGAATCATTTTTCTGACACTGCTTCTCCTAAAGAGAAAGAAAATAAAACAGCATAAGTTCATTAAAAGGGACTCGCCCCTCCACATATTCTCTCTCATTTTTCTCCAAGTGGGCAATTGAAAACATTACACAACTGACGTAGCAAAGCAAAGTGCATGTCACCATGCACCCTGCATTAATTTCTGCATTACAGTCTGCAACAATAAATATAGACATTTGCGTTGTACGAGATGGAGATCTGGAAGCTCATGTAGCCACAAGCTTCCAGGCTGCCACCGGAGAGGTCACGGAAGCACCGTATGCAAAGGTGGGGAGTGCCTGCCAACAATGGTGAATTGATGCAGAGGGCATAATGGGATGAGGGGAAGGGCAGAATGGGAGAAGGGCAGAAGGCGTGAGGGGGTGGCATCCAGCACGGGTAACTTGCTGTCCTCTAAAGGCCGAACTGCCATATCCTTTGTCTCCTTGGAGCTGACACGTGTCTAAGGAGACCCATGGTGATCAGGAGGCTTATGGGGAGGTAAGGGAAGACATTTTCCTTTATCTCTCCCAAGCCTTCCAATGTGCCCCCTCCCTTGACCACAGCATGCAGCGTAGTCCGTTTTGGTATGGCTGCACACTATGGTGATGAAAACCACAGGACTGGGCTGATAGACTAGAAACATGAGGAGGGCATCCCACCCATCCTTCAAGAAGCTCATGCCTGCCCACCCAATTTCTATCCTCCCAAAAGCCTTGCAAAATAGGCTAGGCTTAGAGACTGCCCCAGGGTCACCCACTGAGCTTCACGGCTGAGGAGGGATTCAAATCTGGATCTTCCTAGGCCTAGTTCAATACTCTCAACCACCGTACCACACTGGTTTATCCTGAGAGAGCTGTGCCATCAGGGCCATTTTTGCTCGTCAGGAAGGATGGACAAAGGCCTCTAGGATACAATGTTGCAAAAAAAGGGGACAGATGCAAGCATAATATTTCACCTGGATTACCACAACGCACAGAAGGACCCAAATTGCATAAAGACAGGACAATTTTGAGCTAGAATTTTAACACTGCAAAGACAGACCCTAGGGCTATAAACAACAGAAAAGTCCAACACACACACACCCCTTTTTCCCAGCTTCCAGTGACATAGACTCACCTTCTCCTCTGAATCAGGACTTTTCGGTGTTGCATTAGCTATGGATTCGGATGAGGCTGCTGAAGGATCTGGAGGAATGCTGATGCCGTTGGTCCCACTGCTCGGAATTGCTACGAGAAACACACTGCCATGTGTGGCCTAGGTATACACCCACACACCTTCTGCAGAACCTCTCAGCCCAGCTTCTCAGAGACCACTTACTGTATACTGGGCACAAAAAGCAGGCTGGGTTTTATTTTACCTCAGCGTAAATACTTTATTACCATTTTGAGAGCTGCTTTGTGGGATGAAATAAAAGTAAATATGAAATTGTATTGCACTGAGTCTGGTTCTCCTCCTAGGAGGTCTGGTTCTCCTAGCTCAGGGGTGCCCAAACCTAGCCCAGGGGTGCCCAAGCCCCAGCCTGGGGGCCATTTGCAGCCCTCAGAAACCCCCAATCTGGCCTGCAGGGAGCTCCCAGTCTCCAATGAGCCTCTGGCCCTCCGGAGACTTGCTGGAACTCATGCTGGCCCAATGTGAGTGCTCTCAGCCTCTTGCCTGAGCTGTGGGCTGAGGGCTCCCTCCACTGATTGCTGTTTCACATCTGTGAAGTAGCAGTGGCAGCAAAGGAAAGGTTGGCCTATAGGCCTTGAGCGATTGTGAAACCTTTATTCATTCATATAAGTTATTCATATAATATATATAATGTTATTCATATAATATATTTATGTACATTTATGTAAATTTATTCAATTTTAAATGTAAATTCTTTTTTTCCCCAGTCCCTGAAACAGTGTTAGAGAGATTGTGGCCCACCTGCCAAAGAGTTTGGACACCCCTGTCCCACTACCATCTCTTTTGACTGGTAGAGGCAGTGGCGTTGCTAGGGGGTTGCAGGGGATGTGGGCTGCACCAGGTGACTCGCCGGGGAGGTGACCCGCCCTGGGGGGTGACGCATTAAAATTGCAGCATTAGGAGCTACCGCATCATGCCATACACCGTTGGATGTGGAATTTCCAGCGGAATGCAATGCAAAAAACAGAATTGAAATAGCTCCTTTCCTTCAAAAGTTATGGCCAGAAAACCGGAAAGAAAAAATGAATGGATCCCCAAGGAAAGTGAAAGTGAGCCGTATCGCGCATTTACTCGCAAGTAGGCGTACCTGCCACAGACCTTTGGAAAGGGCAGGCTGAGAGGACTCCAAACAATGTCAGAATGGTCCTGATCCAATGAATGCAGCCCCCCAAAACACCCAAGGAGATCCCTCCCTCCCTCCCAGCTGCGAGTCTATTGAGCCCTATGGAAAGCAAACTCAGTCACATAATCGTGTTTACTCGCAAGTAGGCAGACATGCCTTGGCTGGTGGTCAGGCCAGGCAAAGGGGAATGTGAGGACACCAGAATGGTCCGATCCAATGGAGCTGGAGCGCAACAAATGCTCCAGAAGGCAGCCCTCCCCCCCCCACTAAAAAGGAAACAAAAACAGGCTTCAACTGGTAAGGGGAATGTTATCTATTTTGCACCTGCAAAGCCAGGTGGGTCTTTATCTTGATATGCCTGAAATAGAAGAACTTTAAACTGGACACTGGGGAGGGCTGGAAATCTCATCGATTCTTTTTGGGGGGTGTTATTGCGGGCAGACTACAGAGTAAGCTCCATTGACCACTATGGGACTTACTTCTGAGTAGACATGCATAGGCTTGAGCTCACAGGCTGCAATCCTACCCACACTTTCCTGAGAGTAAGCCTCATTGACCACTATGGGACTTACTTCAGAGTAGATTCACTTGGTGGAACAGGACTGATGCCCCCTTATTTATTTCTTTTATTTTAATTTAATTATTTATAATTATTTTTTTTAATTTGCTTGATGATGTCACTTCTGGCCATGACATCACTTCCAATTGGCCCTGGACAGATTGTCATTCTAAAAAGTGGGTCCCGGTACTAAAAGTTTGAGAACTGCTGCAATAAGGTAAGTTGACATGGTGTGTGTGTGTGTGACTCTACAAGTTTTCAAAACCACTAAAATCAGAATTTGGAGGAATAATACTATCATGTTAAATATCAATCAATGTGTAATTTCATGCAGAATGCAATGAAACAAATCACACTGAAATATCTGTGCCAGCCTGGCTACCTGAGATGCTTTTGATTGGAGTTGCTAAGGTTTGAACCTAATGTTCAGTGCACGTATGGAAGATCACTCTTATGGCTCCAGCAGCATAAGGCACCTTACACTGACTCAGATCTTTGGCTTCATCTAGCTCTACAATGAGTGGCAGCAGTTGCCCAGAGTTCCAATCAGGGGCCTTTCACTGCCTCACCTGGAGACTTCATGAAAAGGCTGTTCTCTACAGACAGAATGCACATGCTGTTGTGACCAGCCATTAGTTTGTTCCTTCCACCTGGAGCAGCTACTGTGCTTCTAAGGAAGCATGCAGGATTTGACTGAGATGAGGAGCATGCAGCCCAACTGACCTGTTTGTGAGAAAGCTTTTGGCTGTGGGGCTTGCAATACTGCCGGACGCAAGACGCTTCGTTGCTGTTCCTTCGGTTTTTGACTTGGGACCCCTGAAAATGAAAGCAAAGACTTTTGGGGCCCTCTGCAGCATAAAGGGAAATGAAAATACTGCTACCCAGCAGGGAAAAAAAAATCAAAGCCATATCCAGAATTCATGCAAGAGGTTAATTTTTTTTTAAATTTTTTTTAAAATGAGGCATCTACACTGCCCACTTAAACCTTTTTCAAGGATTCAGCGTCTCTTATAGCATCCGGGCTCCCTGGAGGGCATTTTCATGCAACCAATATATTAATCACATTTCTATACTACCTGTTAAACACAAATCTTCCCCAAGCATTTTACATACTACAAAACAATTCAAAATATGAAGCTGCCCTTCCACCATGACAGCATTAGTTCCTTTAGACCAGTATGGCTTGCTCTGTCTGGCAGCAGCTCTCCAGGATCTCAGACAAAGGTTTTTCCCATCACCTGCTATCCTGAGTGTTTTGGCTTGCAGGTGCTGGAGACTGGAGCTGGGATCTTCTGCATGCAAAGTATGTGAAAATATGTAACAGATAAAATTCATAGAATAATTCAAATGAAATAGTAGAAGACACACTTCTTGTTAAGTCCCAAATTCCATCTCCACAACATGAGCGACGAAGGACATAGATATGCTTCCTGAGGCAGTGTATTCCACTACTGCAGAGCCCCAAATGAAAATATCTCAGACTGATAAGGTCATGTAAGGTCATGCACATTGTAAGGCAAACATGTATCTCATGTAAGGTCATGCACATTGGGGCAAAAAATCAAAACTTTACACATAGGCTGATGGGTTCTGAGCTGTCTGTGACAGATCAGGAGAGAGATCTTGGGGTGGTGGTGGACAGGTCGATGAAAGTGTCGACTCAATGTGTGGTGGCAGTAAAGAAGGCCAATTCTATGCTTGGCATCATTAGAAAAGGTATTGAGAACAAAACGGCTAATATTATAATGCCGTTGTACAAATCGATGGTAAGGCCACACCTGGAGTATTGTGTCCAGTTCTGGTCGCCGCATCTCAAAAAAGACATAGTGGAAATGGAAAAGGTGCAAAAGAGAGCGACTAAGATGATTACTGTGCTGGGGCACCTTCCTTATGAGGAAAGGCTACGATGTTTGGGCTTCTTCAGCCTAGAAAAGAGGCGCCTGAGAGGGGACATGATTGAGACATACAAAATTATGCAGGGGATGGACAGAGTGGATAGAGAGATGCTCTTTGCACTCTCACATAACACCAGAACCAGGGGACATCCACTAAAATTGAGTGTTGGGAGAGTTAGAACAGATAAAAGAAAATATTTCTTTACTCAGCGTGTGGTTCGTCTGCAGAACTCCTTGCCACAGGATGTGGTGATGGCGTCTGACCTGGACGCCTTTAAAAGGGGATTGGACAAGTTTCTGGAGAAAAATTCCATTACAGGTTACAAGCCATGATGCGTATGTGCAACTTCCTGATTTTAGAAATGGGCTATGTCAGATGCACGGGAGGGCACCAGGATGCAGGTTATCAGGTGTGCTCCCTGGGGCATTTGGTGGGCTGCTGTGACATACAGGAAGCTGGACTAGATGGGCCTATGGCCTGATCCAGTGGGGCTGTTCTTATGTTCTTATGATACTTCACTGTCACCAATGCTCCCAAGGGGTGCTGGGAACTGTCATTCTATAACAGTTGAAACAGGAAACTCCAACAGAGCCTTCAAGAAAGTTTCCCCAACTACAATTCCCAGGACTCCGAGGGGAAATGCAGGACAGCTAAATGATACCATGCTGATCTAGCTGAAGTTATCACTCACTGATTTCCCAAAGGCACTCTGGGAACTGCTGTTGGAGATTGCGTCAAGAATTCCCTGTTGGAGATTCCAAGCACTATCCTTCACAGAACAATTCCATGAGATGAAGGAATAACAATAAATCAGTTCAGGTCTGTAGAGTTTGCTTTTGCTTGGTCTTTCGAAAAGGTGCTGCTTACCTGCACTGGGTGCCTGGCCATGGATAAGGGTGGGTGGTTTCAATCTGAATCCAGTGCTTTTTTCCTCTAGGATTAACCATAAAAAGACAAATAAGCTGGCAGGACTGCGGGGTGGGGGTGGGCAGAGAAAAGGCCATGGCCAAAATGAATCAGAATAGTGCCCAAAATATCTTGGTTGGCTTGAACTGGAACTAAACCTAAGCCCCCCAAATGGTAACCAGTTCAAAACAGGCAGTTCAAAAATCATGCACTCATCTTACAACTGTATGATGAATGATTAATTTTCCCGTCTCTTTTTTTATTCTATTGTATGTATTTTGTTAGTAAAAACATTTTTAAAAAATCAAAAACATTTAAAAAAATAATTGTTTACCCTCTCAAGGTACATAATCATCGCATTCATTTCAGAGAGTCATGTTACAAGCAAAGAGAGTTTCATATTACTCTCCATGGAACCAGGTCCAGGGTGCCTGAACCATATAAAATCACTTTTTTAAAGCAGGGGTGTCCAAAGTTTTTGGCAGGAGGGCCACATCATCTCTCTGACACCGGGTCGGGGGCCGGGGAAAAAAAGAATTAATTTACATTTAACATTTGAATAAATTTACATACATTTACATAAATGTATATATTAAAGATGAACTTAAATGAGTGAATGAAGGTCTTGCAATAGCTCAAGGCCTATAAAAGGCCTTGCACAAAGCAAGGATGGCCTTTCCTTTGCTGCCACTACTGCATCACAAATGTGAAACAGCAAGCAGTGGAGGGAGCCCTCATCCCACAGCTCATGCAAGAGGTCAAACAGTCTCCCTCACGCTGAGAGCAGTTGTGTCGGGCCAAAGTGGGCTCCAGCACATCTCCAGAGGGCCAGAGGCTCATTGGAGACTGGGGGCTCCCCAAGGGCCGCATTGGGAATTCTCGAGGGCTGCAAGTGGCCCCAGGGCCGGGGTTTGGGTACCCCTGTTTTAAAGCATCTGAATGGGAGAGCTGAAAAGGTACTAATGAACCTCAAGATGAACCAATTTTTATTATAGTTCAACTTCCTGATAGTAAGACCCAAAAGGAAGAAGGTTTTGTGTGAAAAATAGCAAGTAGCCTACATGTAACACATGAGGTAATAGCAACACAGGGGAATGAACAGAGGGTGTCCAGCTTGAGTGCTGGCAGCATTCTCTCTGCCTGCAACAGCTCCACCCGCCCCCCACAAACTGCAGCTGAACAAGCCTTGCTAGGACACTCACCTGGTTCAGAGTCGGAGTTCCCAGCAGAAGGTTCACAGAAGCTTGATGGCATGAAAACATTGTTCTTTGTCACTGCAGCCAGGGAGAGAAGAAGAGACAGAGCATAACCACACTTGGAAGTAGTGTCTGCTATAGAAAATGCCTTCCCTCTAATTCCCCCCCCTCCCCAATAAAACTCCTTCAAGACACAAGAACTATGAATTGCATTGCCCAGAGCTCTCTATGGTATTATTAATTATTTGTACAGCACCAGGTCCCTGTTTCCAAAGAGTTTATAACATAAAATAGAGAGTGGAATAACAACAGGAGGAAAGAAGTAAAGGGTGGGTAGATAAATAAATATGGCCAAGGTAGTTACATGTACTTCAAGCTACGTTGCAACGTCCTTGCAAAGGTCAATCCTCTCTTAACTGTACCACCTAGGAACGGATTTGGTTTTTGCCTCATTGCTGGTTAAAATACACTCATAGTAATAAAATGCAACCAAAATATTCGGCGAACTGCTGAGGTCCTGATTACTAAGCGAGATCATAGTATGCTTATTTAAATAAAATCTTTACTGAAATATTCATATTTTGTTTCTGTATACATTATTACAACCGTGATATTTGCTATGAAATTTGTAGATGTTGTGAGCTGCTTTGGCTATAATGTTGTTTGTGGAACAGAAATGAAAAAGTTGAAACACTAATTGGCAGGTGATCCAGTACAGATGAAAAAAGCCCTTCACCCAATTCATTTATGGCAGTGTTTCTCAAACTTTGGGTCGGGACCCACTAGGTGGGTCGCGAACCAATTTCAGGTGGGTCCCCATTCAATTTCAATATTTTATTTTTAATATATTAGGCTTGATGCTACCATGGCGTGTGACTGCATTTGGGGAAATGTTACAGACCTGTGCTTTTAACAAGGATAGTAAATGGGACTTACTCATGGGTAAGAGTGGGTAGGCTTGCAGTCTAGGATTGTTAAAAATTTTCCTGCTTGATGATGTCACTTCTAGTCATTACATCACTTCCAGTGGGTCCTGACAAATTCTCATTCTAAAAAGTGGGTCCCGGTGCTAAATGTGTAAGAATCACTGATTTATCGAATTTGCTGCCTGGGAGGTGGTGATGGCCTTTCACTTAGGTGGTTTTAAATAAAGGACAAGACAAGTTTACAGGAGAAGATGAGTTTGCCAGCAGCTATCTGAAACCTCCATGTTCTGAACCTCTGAACCTCTGCCTGTGATATAAGTTTGGGGTGGGGGGCTATAGTAGACTATTGCCCTCATGGAGCATCTTTTTGACTGTGGGAGATAAGATACCAGACTTCCTGGACCTTTGGTTGGACCCAACAGGACGATGTTCTTGGAAGAGAATTGAAATGAAAAATGATTTGGGGACACTGCACTTGGTAGATACCCCAACAGTTTCCTTGCCCACAGATCTCAAGGGAGTATAAGAAGACACAGAACGGCATGAAGTTACACATCCACTTTCAAGGGAAACTAGGAAGCAGGACTGAAGAAGAAAGAGATGGAAGAAAGAGAGCGAGAGGAGAAAGGGTTCTCTTCTCTTACCCGACTGTGAAGGAGGAAACTGTGTTAATGAAGAGGTCCGTTCACGCTTCACGGGAGGAGGACAGTAACTCCCATCCTCTCGGTCCGACTCTGCAGAAGGGGGAAGGGAAAGAGGATGGTAAAAAAAAAAAAAAAGAGGATGAAAATATTTGCTTTTCACACACCTACTCTCACCTTCAAGATGGGAAATCCAAACAGTAGATACAGTTGGAAAGGTGCCTGATGAACAGATACACACTTGATCATCAGTTGTGGGATTAATGGAGGGGTCCTTCAAGTAGCTGTCAAGAAAGCACCCTGTCTTTGACCTTAAGAGTCAAAGCTGCCAGCCAAGACTTCTTTTTCATTGATGTATTATATATGCTCATTTTCTCCCCTCTCAGGAGTGACCACATAAAAAAGGACAGAATTTTGACTGGTGCCCTTCACATGCTGGGAGCAACACCCTTTTCTGTCCAACAATCAAAACAGCACCATCCCACTTTGCATCTGATCATCCTCTCCTGCTCTGCATTTTCCCAAATGTACTCTCCCCCTTTAAAGAAGACTAAAATAAAAATTTTTAAAAGCTGGAGTGCTGTTACTGGTGCAATCCACCTTGGGTTTGACAAAAAAGGGAGCCCAGATCTCATTTACTTAACCTGCTGCCATTTGATGTGGTGATAGCCATTAACTTAGATGGTTTTCCAAGAGCATCAGACAAATGAGTACAGAGGTTATCAAAGGCTATTGGTCACAATGGCTTAGCAGAACCTCCATGTTCAAAGGCGCCATATATCTGAGTACCAGTCACTGGAGATGAACAACAAGGTGAGCCACTTACTTCCTGTTAGCATTGGTTGGCCACTGTGCTGAACAGGATAAAAGATTAGATGGAGCTTTGGGGTCTAATCCAGCTGGAATCTTTTAGATTATTAGGATGGGATGCAACCCAAGAGTTGAAGATCAATGAGAATTATACATTTTATCCATGGAAGGGCAAAACCAATAGACCTGTTTCAAACAAAATGTTAAAACAGGGTTTATTGTTATCTGAACCGTGCCTTAAATTGCTGCTGGAATTACTGAGAGAGATGTGCACACAGAGCCCTGCTGCTGGGCTCAAACATTCCAGTATACCCATGTCCATCATACTAACAGAGTGTGCAGCATCCAGTGCAGGAATCCGCATGCCCTCCCCAAGAACATAAAAATTTCAGTACTGGCCCTGAGCTGGCACATGTTCCCTCACCTTCCCCATCTTCTGGGCTTGATCCATCTGCTGATCTCTGTAACAAAAAGGAAACAAAATGAACATACAAGATAATTTTTGTCCTACCTTTCTGTATGAAGCAGTGATTCAGTACAAAACCAAAATCAGATACAGATCAATCAAAAATATACCAAAGCAGAAGATAAAACAGCCTCTAGAGCAGCGATTTTTCAACCAGTATGTCGTAGCACACTGGTGAGCTGCAAAAGGTCTGCAGGTGTGCCACAGTTTAAAACAGCTAACAAATTCTTCTGGGTTCTGCAACTCTGTTTCTACGGCAACTGTCTGTAGCAACAAATTGTCTGTCCCTCTTCCTCCACTCTGCGGCAGTGGCAAAGGACAGACAATTTTTTGCTACAGACAGTTGCCCTAAAAACAAAGCCATGGAACTTGGAAAAGTCTCTGGAAGCTGGAAGTGACATCACAAGAGGTGAAGACCATAGAAAAGACCATAGAGGTCAAGGTGCTGTGAGAAAAAAAACATTGAAAATTGCTACTCTAGAGGAGCCAGTGAAGGTCATTTTCCAGGCAGGCTAAAATATCTCCAGCAGAAAAGAGAAAATCATCAGCAAGGAAGCCATACCAGAGGTGGGCAAAGTAAGGTCTGGGAGTTGGATCTGGCCTGTGAGAGCTCCAATCTGGCCCTCCAACTGCTTGCTGCCTGTGCCTAATAAACCAGCCCTCAAACCCTTCTTCCACATGCACACATACCTGATACTGCCAGCCTAAATGAAGCAGCCTCAATCCCAAATGTGGGAGTGGTGTACATGTACACACTGAAACAGGACATAGGTGAACACTGACCGACTACCATACTGGAACTGAACATGAGCGTGTGCCCTGCCTGATAGAACTGCAGGTTCAAAAGGACAGGCAGTATACAAGAGACAGGGCAAGAGAGGAAAACTTTTCTTTAATTCAAAAGTGAATGTGGCAAGGAGGAGGAGGAGTGGGCAGTGAATGGCATGTGTTCAAAAAAGAATGGAATACAAAATATTTTTTACAGAGCTGAAATCAAAGTTATGGTGATAATTATAACAAGTGTGCACTGAGAAACTCCAAACAATTTCTACACCCCAAAGTGGCCCTTGGGCAAAAAGGTTTACCCACTCCTGTGCTATACTGAACTCCCAAGGCAAGATGTTTCAGAGCTTGGGTGCTGAACCACACAATCCTCAGAAACTGCACTTAGGCAAAGTGGGACACAAGAAATGGCTCCCCAGGTCAATCTCAGAGGATGGACAAAATCCTATGGAAGGAGGTTGTACTTCAGGCAACCTGGCTCCAAACCGTTTTAAGATAAAGTGGGACTTCGTGTCACCCACCAGCCACCCCAAGGGGCTACTTGGATTTGCACCAGCAAAATCACTGATGCAAATCCAAGTGGCTCATGTAAGGCTGATTGGGCCGGCGCTGGGATTTGGCCTGAGGGATCTGGCAGATCCCAACCCCCTCCAAGTCCATCCTCCCACTTCTTGCCACCCTCTCCAAACCCCCATGCCGGCCTCGCTGGATTGAACAAACTCACCCTCTCCAGGGTAGAATCCAGTGCCAGTGGGCCAGCACACATCCTTGCACTGGCCTAGTCAGCAATCAAGTAGCTACGAATGTGATTTATAGCACGTTCCCAAAACTTGGGAGCCGTGTGAAGGACTTGTGCTCGCTCAGGGGTGAGTTTGGATTGCTCTGCCTACGTAGACAGGCAACCCTGAAATGAAGCAGGAGCCAGTGAACAGTACAGGGGGTCACATCCATCAGCGCAAACAGCATCGCAAGAGCAAGTTACTCATTGTCTGAATGTAGTACTGTGCACACTGTGGAATACAAACTACATAAGAACATAAGAACATAAGAACAGCCCCACTGGATCAGGCCATAGGCCCATCTAGTCCAGCTTCCTGTATCTCACAGCGGCCCACCAAATGCCCCAGGGAGCACACCAGATAACAAGAGACCTCATCCTGGTGCTCTCCCCTACATCTGGCATTCTGACTTAACCCATTCCTAAAATCAGGAGGTTGCGCATACACATCATGGCTTGTACCCCATAATGGATTTTTCCTCCAGAAACTCGTCCAGTCCCCTTTTAAAGGCGTCTAGGCTAGACGCCAGCACCACATCCTGTGGCAAGGAGTTCCACAGACCGACCACGCGCTGAGTAAAGAAATATTTTCTTTTGTCTGTCCTAACCCGCCCAACACTCAATTTTAGTGGATGTCCCCTGGTTCTGGTATTATGTGAGAGTGTAAAGAGCATCTCCCTATCCACTCTGTCCATCCCCTGCATAATTTTGTATGTCTCAATCATGTCCCCCCTCAAGCGTCTCTTTTCTAGGCTGAAGAGGCCCAAACGCCGTAGCCTTTCCTCATAAGGAAGGTGCCCCAGCCCCGTAATCATCTTAGTCGCTCTCTTTTGCACCTTTTCCATTTCCACTATGTCTTTTTTGAGATGCGGCGACCAGAACTGGACACAATACTCCAGGTGTGGCCTTACCATCGATTTGTACAACGGCATTATAATACTAGCCGTTTTGTTCTCAATACCCTTCCTAATGATCCCAAGCATAGAATTGGCCTTCTTCACTGCCACCGCACATTGGGTCGACACTTTCATCGACCTGTCCACCACCACCCCAAGATCTCTCTCCTGATCTGTCACAGACAGCTCAGAACCCATCAGCCTATATCTAAAGTTTTGATTGGAATGGAAACCAGTCCTTGCCTACAGCTTACAAATCTGAAGTGACAAGACTCATGAAGAGGCAGCAAGAGAAAGACAATTCCTGGGGCACACCATCACATCTTGGTTGCTGAGAGCAAAGTAGGATACAGAATGAACCGAAAAAGAAAAGCCAAAAAGAAGTGGGAATATATTTTGGACCTCTGCATAAGACTCTGGTATTGAGTCAATGAACTAGGCAAAAATCAACTAAAAAGTTCCCCAATTAATTGGTAAGCAGATTTTAATATTTTAAAATTACTTACAAAAACTGCAGATAGTGAAAAGAGGCACATCTCTTTTTACATGGGAGAGAATCTGTACAATAACTTACCACTCATCTGGTCGCCCATGGCGAGTATATGTTGCCCTCCAAGTGACCAAGTTGGGAAAACTGACAAAAGTTGGTTCTTTTCTCCTTCTTGGTTACAGGTGACTAACAGGGGGATGAGGGGCAGGTGGGCTACTTGCTTTCATGAGTATATTTATAAACCATTACCAGTCAAGAAATGTACAGTACTGTGTTCTGGTGCTGTAGGAGAGGAGGCTGCAAGTAAGTGTGGTAGAAACCTTGCACTTTTCTTCTTGTATTTCGATCTCACCTAGCTTCACAGCTCAAAGTGGGTTGCTGCTTTGAATGCTGGGAGGAGGCGCTACAGTACCCACAGCACTCTCAAAGCCCCTGTCCCCTGTGTTCTTTTTTTTTTTGCCACCCCCCTTAAAAATACACCTGAGCTACTCCCTGGATTTTTATTTAAGCCCCCCAATCTGTCAATACAAAACCTTTTTGTTCATCTTCCCAGCACACCCCTCCCTAATTCACAGCATACCTGGTTCAGTTGCTCAAAACCACAATTACAACACAAGAGTCCCTGTTCCCCTCTAAAGACCTGCCTAAAGAGGAGGCTACAATGCCACCCAAATATATCTGTGATGCTGTAAGGCTCTGCACCAGGTTCTGAAAACACCAAGGGTGCCTGAGGGGGATAAACCTGCCTCAAGTATTACCGGGATTAAAGAAAAAACCAACCACACCCCTTTGGAAACATTGTTTATGCTCTCCATGCAAATTGTAAAACATTTCAATTCACTTCCTGCTGCATCGTTCATAGGCAGCATGCAACAGAGTATACAGACCTTTTCTGGTCACTCAAACCTTGATGCTGCAGCATAGGGTCGCACACTTGTCCACATACACACCCACCTATGCGTCATCAAGGAAGTCCTCCGATTTACCACAGAGGTGCAAAAATTTTCCAAGGCTGGGACATAATTATTAGCCCTCGCCTGGTCTTTTATTTCAACTAAGGATCACACCAGGCAACAAAGAAGAGAAGTGTTTACAAACGGGAAGAGATTTACCATTTGTGTCAACCTGCACGAACAAGAGAGATCCGTGGTCTCCACTTAGAAGTTCAAACTCCTTTCCAGGGCTTCCTTTCTTCCAAGGCCCTCTGCTTCCTCAAAGGCTCCTCTTAAACCAACACCATTTCCCCGCTCTGATTAGACAGCACAATATTGCAAAAACTAGAATAGAAGGCAAAAGAAGGTGCTTTTACCCCAAAGCCAGGCCAATGGGCCTGCTTACCACCTGTCCAGTGGCAGCTCTTAGGAAGCAATCCTTTCCAGCACAGCTACTTGAGATCAATTGACTGGAAAAGCCCTTGGTGCTGGAAGGGGATGAACCTAGAGTCTTCTAAATGCAAAGCATGTGCTCCACTACAGCCCTGGTCAGGTGTCAGTTCTTCATGCTCTTGGCCAGAAATGACATTCAGCAACCGTGTCTAAAAATATAATTTTGCATCATGGATTTGTTCTGCACATGAAGGAAGTGTAACCAAAAACATCTTCTGCATTTCAACTTTTCCCCCCCTTTTTGCTCACAAAAGCACACCAACTTCTCATTCTGGGAACAGAACAATGGCCAAACGGCCGAGGTTCGACTTTGCCACAGATTCTGAATTTTGAACTTCTTCTGACACATCACTCCACCTAATTTTTGTGACTTTGGTTTGTGACTACCACACCACTTATTTTTCACTCTCCAAAGAGCACATGCAAGAATTCTGGGTGAGTAAGTTTACTCCCTTCATTTCAGCTGGGTAAGAAGCTGCATACAAGAAACTTTTTCAACACACATGAGCAGCCTCACTAGATAAGACAGTCCAGCATCCCATTTCTTAAGGAGATCACACAGATACCTGCACACAGGAAGCCCCTGAGCGGGGTAGGAAGGCAATAGCACTCTCCAGTTGTCAGTCTCCCATTAGCTGCTATTCAGTAGTAGACTACTCCTAAACATGGAGGTTTTATTCTTAGCTCTCATGGTTAACAGAACTGTCTGTCACATATACAACTCTTTATAGGACTATAAGAGCGATCTTGCCAGAGCACCTCGAGGGTCCAACTAGCTCAATATCCTGATACCAACAGTGATCAACAAATGCCTCCAGGAAGCCCACAAGGGGGCCATGAAAGTGATGATCTTCCCTTCTTTGTCCCTGGCACCTGGTATTCAGAGGCAGACTACCTCTGGACATGGGACTCCATTTACCTCCCATCCTAAGAGCCCTGCTGGATCAGACCAAAGAAGGTCCATCCAGCCTAGCCTTCTGTTTCCTACAGTGGTTGCACAGCTGCCTTCAGGAAGACAAATTCCCCCCTCAGATTGTTTTCCTCTTCTCAACCCTGTGCAAAAAAGAGGCATTACACAGGCCAACACACATTTTGCTTCCTTAAACGTTACACCAATTCCTGGGTATATTTGGAGTCCTGATTCCCAAAACTGCATCCGTTTTGCCCTACCATGTCTAGTTTTGGAGACACAGCATAGCCTTTTTAGCGAATGGTTCAAGCAGCTTCCTCATGAGGATGCCTACACCATGGCTTCCTCATGAGGAAGCTGCTTGAACCATTCACTAATGAGGCTATACTATATCTCCAAAACTAGACTTGATAGGGCAAAACGGATGCCATTTTTGGAATCAGCACTCCAAAATCATATCAAACCACCATAAAGTTTGGGAAAAACTTTTCTGGCCCTCAATTTTGTAGGCCTGTGTTATCTGTGCCCCTGCCCCATGAATCCTTGCTAAAGTTCAAGCAGTAAGATCTGCCTGCTTGGGATAGACTTTGCAATTCCAAGATAATACAGCAGCAGGTGGCAAAAGATCATAGAATTCTATTATAGTGTATTCTGTTCCGTTTTTGGGGAAAGTGATGAGATACTTTCACAGAAGGCAGGTGTACGCACTAAATGTAAACAGAATCCAGACCAAGAGATACCTACCACCTTTGTCTCTCACAGGTTAAGAGAAACTATCCTCTCTAAATAGTCCCCTGATTTAAAAAAATGAACATGGTGTGTTTTGATGGCATGGAGGGACCAGCTGCGGGCTTTTGAAAGGGGAATTTAAGTTGCCAAGAAGCCATTAACATTACAGGCCTGACAGTTGTTAACAGCTCGACAATAGCTTGACGGCTGTCAAGTTTTAGAGGAAAAGAAAGAAATGCTTGGGGAAAAAAGGGGAAAAAAAAAGAAACCCAAGAGCCTTACCAGAAATGTGGTAGATTCTGAATTACCCCTGCAAATTCTGGTTGTACAGGAGCAAGATAGGCACCAGCAACTGGGGGGGGGGGGCTGGACGCTTAAAGCTGCACTCCCCAGATGATTTGGGGTGACCCACAGGCTGCAAGGAGATTCCACTTCTCCCTGGGGGTCCTCACCTGAATGCAACACCCCTTTTAGTCTGCAAGGGACTGGGAGTAAAGAAGACAATGGCCCTTCAGTGGCAGGTAGCAGAAGGATGGAGTAGGCCTCATTTTGGCGGGGGAACATCTTTTTTCCTAACCTTGGCTGTCTTTGCTGCCATCACAACCTGGCAAATGTAAGGGCACCAGCCACAGAGATTCACATATTGCCTTTGCCAACATGACTTATCTGCAGTTCTCTCACTTCTCTGAATAAGACATGCTCCAAAGAGTATTTGAATTTATGGAAATCTGCAACACAGTGTGTTCATGCTCCTCTCCCTGATTTTTAGCACATTATCAACTTTCACCTCATTAATAAAGAGAACCTCCAAAGCCATCCTATCCAACGAACTGCTCAAGTGAAAAGGCTTGTGGACAACTTTTGCTTGAATGATTCACCAGTGCAACATTTCAAGGCAGCCATACACTCCCCACAAGGCCTTTGAATAGCACTTAAAGATATAAGAACATATGAAACCACCTTAGCCTGAGTCGAGATCTTTGAGCAGACCTGAGCAACTCTACAGACAGGGATCTTTCTCAGTCCTACCTGGAGTTGCTAGAGACCGAAAGAGACTTACTGCTTGCAGAGCAAGTGCTTGACCACTGAGGTACAGCTCTGCCCCAATGCGTGTGTTAAAAATACAGACTTTGCTTAGTCAATCAGAGAAATTCACAGAGCCATCAAACTGTCTGCTTCTGAAACGTGGTGCTAATTTTCTTCTAGTGCCTATCTTTCCTAGAACTTTGTAAGGACTATGTAAAAGCAAACACAAACACACACACACAGCAACAGATATTTTCAACCCATTCAGGATTCCACAGACCCATGAGATTCCGCCTGAATATTCTAGTTGCCACTTGCCTGTTCTGCCACCCTTAAGTAGACCAGCTGTGAACAGGTTAGAACAACCATGCCAATAAATCCACACCAGCCACAGTGATACAAGCCATGTGCACCACATCAACAGCCTGAAAAGCAAGGCAAGGCAGGAGAAAATGCCAGTCTCTTCCAATTTTCAAAAACTTAATTCTTTGCTTGGTCACCTACAGACCCTTCTTTCTTGCTGTAGGCGAGTAGCCTAACATGACTGGATCAAAAAGCACAGACCCCCAAGACATTCATAAGAAAGATGTTTCCTTACCTATGAAGCAAGAGTCGCAAAACAAAAATATCTGGCAAGTCCATTCATACAATATAGACAAGGCTACAGCAGTGAGCACAATGCACAGCATTTGGGGACAAGAGATTCTCCATGTATTACACTGGTATGCATTACATGTCCCAGTATGACACTGGAGCTCACCATGGGTTGATTCAAGAATCAAGAGGCTGCTGACACCACTCAAAACCAGCATGGAGCTGTGGCTTGCCCAATAACCATACATCTTTCTTCTCTTGCTTGCTTGCTTGCTTGCTTTCTTTCTTTCTTCCTTCTCTTGCTCAAATGGTGCTTAAATTGAACACCATCAACCCAAGGATAACAGTGTCAGGAAAAAGACTGGGCCACACTTTTAAAGAACAGTCTGACGCTCATCATCTTAAAATTATTCCTGAACAAGTTCAAACATCAAGTTTTCCATGCATCTGTGAACCACTAATATTCTAAGAAATGGTCTGTAAAATTCAGAGGATGTCCCCAGTTACGTTTGGAAATGGGAGCTACATTTATTAGACTGAAGAACAGACCAACACATAACTTATAAGGTGAACTGCAGACAAGCCTGGAACTTAAAGCACAACCCCTCCTCTTCAGGGAGGATCTCAAATCCACTTCCCTTCATATAAGAGATCTCCCCAACATTTCCATTAGAGCACACAACAGTCTTTTGTAAGTGCAGCTTGAGAAAAAGGTAATCCATGAATATATTAGACCAAAAATATATAGTATGATGGGATATATCCTATTCTCAGGAGTAATTTCCTGCCAAATTTGACAAACATGTCACCCCAATCATAGGTTAGTCACTACCTTCTCAGATCTGTATATCCTACTGTTCTGGAAGCTGCACCACTTCTACTAAAGAAGCAGTAGGAAAAGACAGATAAGAAGCCAGTGAGCAGCTAAACCAGGAACGCCTTTTCCATTAATGCTATTCCCTCATCATATTTGATGCTACGTCTTACGAGTCTCCCAGCAGCAAAGAGGCTCCCAACTGCATTTCCCAGCAGCAAAGAGAACTTGCCATGCCCCAGCCCCTTTAGGGAACTACCCCCATTTGCAGACCCTGGAATTCCTCATTTCAACAGGAAGCTCAGCCACAACCAATCTTTGCTTGTAATGTGCAGCCACATGGCAGTTTCAGCTGTGTTCTGGGGAGGACATTCAGGTCAAGCTGGGCCTGGTCATGCCCTGCATGTGGCTCAGTGTCAAATTCAGAATGTTCCCCAGGTGTCTCTGCCATATGCAGGGTGTTCCTCAGCACACAAATCACTGAACATTATTGCCTGCAGGTAGGAAGTTTGAAACCAAAGTCTATCCTGTTCAAGTCTGAAGCCTTCAACATTCTCCCCCGTCCTGCAATTTCTAACCAAAACAGCCCCTTGGCAAACTCAACTTCTACTGCTGAGAAGCCCTTTGCAAGAGACAGAAGGACCTTCCTTACCTTTTGCGCTTTATCCTTCTGGAACACAAAGACAGGAGGCGCAATGGCTGGCTTTTCTGTAAAGAGATGGAGAGGGGAAAAGGAGTTGTTTTACCTAATATTTAAAGAGGCAGGAGTGTTGATTTCCCCTCAGATATACTTGAAAACCATCACCTCTAAATTGACAATAGTTCCCTCTTTCCCACCAAACATACGTGCATTGATACAAAAAAGTTCCAATAGCATATGACTGAAGGTGAGCTAGGAAATCAGAAAAGCTCTGCTGGATGAGACCAGAGGTCTGCCAACTCCAGGATCCTGTTTCCAAAACAGTCAATTAGATATCTCTGTGAAGCTTTGCACAAAGATGACAGTCCTCTCCTGTTGTTTCTTGCCTACAGGCAACTGGCGACAGTGGTAGACTGACTCTAAACACAGAAGTTTGATGTGGTTATCTTGACTAATGACCAGTGATGAACTTCAAGGCTGCTTACTTCCTATCATATACGGATAATTTAACTTTCAGACTTGTAGCCTTAGAGAATTATATAAAATACAGGTGCCCAGATCAGGGGTGGGGAAGAAGATTCAAAAAATTCTAAGAACACAGGGTGACAGACAACATCACCATTAAGTGGCTACTACAGATCACCAATATTTACATGGACTCCGATCAACACCCATGTTCTCCTCTGAAACCTATGGGTCTGATTATGAAGGTTTTTTAAAGCTACCTAGAACATAAGAACAGCCCCACTGGATCAGGCCATGGCCCATCTAGTCCAGCTTCCTGTATGTCACAGCGGCCCACCAAATGCCCCAGGGAGCACAACAGATAACAAGAGACCTGCATCCTGGTGCCCTCCCTTGCATCTGGCATTCTGACATAGCCCATTTCTAAAATCAGGAGATTGCACATACACATCATGGCTTGTAACCCATAATGGATTTTTCCTCCAGAAACTTGTCCAATCCCCTTTTAAAGGCATCCAGGCCAGATGCCATCACCACATCCTGTGGCAAGGAGTTCCACAGACCAACCACATGCTGAGTAAAGAAATATTTTCCTTTGTCTGTCCTAACTCTCCCAACACTCAATTTTAGTGGATGTCCCTGGTTCTGGTGTTATGTGAGAGTGTAAAGAGCATCTCTCTATCCACTCTGTCCATCCCCTGCATAATTTTGTATGTCTCAATCATGTCCCCCCCTCAGGCACCTGTTTTCTAGGTTGAAGAGGCCCAAACACCTTAGGCTTTCCTCATAAGGAAGGTGCCCCAGCCCTGTAATCATCTTAGTCACTCTCTTTTGCACCTTTTCCATTTCCACTATGGCTTTTTTGAGATGCGGTGACCAGAACTGGACGCAATACTCCAGGTATGGCCTCACCATCGATTTGTTCAATGGCATTATAATATTAGCCGTTTTGTTCTCAATACCTTTTCTAATGATCCCAAGCATAGAATTGGCTTTCTTCACTGCCGCCGCACATTGGGTTGATACTTCCATCGACCTGTCCACCACCACCCCAAGATCTCTCTCTTGATCTGTCACAGACAGCTCAGAACCCATCAGCCATGTGAATTTTTTTGCCCCAATGTGCATGACTTTACACTTACTGACATTGAAGCGCATCTGCCATTTTGCTGCCCATTCTGCCAGTCTGGAGAGATCCTTCTGGAGCTCCTCACAATCACTTCTAGTCTTCACCACTCGGAAAAGTTTGGTGTCGTCTGCAAACTTATCCACCTCACTGCTCAACCCTGTCTCCAGGTCATTTATGAAGAGGTTGAAGAGCACCGGTCCCAGGACAGATCCTTGGGGCACACTGCTTTTCACCTTTCTCCATTGCGAAAATTGCCCATGGACACCCACTCTCTGTTTCCTGGTCTTCAACCAGTTCTCAATCCAGGAGAGGACCTGCCCTCTAATTCCCTGTGGAGTTTTTTTAGTAGCCTTTGGTGAGGGACCATGTCAAATGCCTTCTGAAAGTCCAGATAGGTTCTCCCGCATCCACATGCCTGCTGACCTTTTCAAAGAATTCTATAAGGTTCGTGAAGCAAGATTTACCCTTACAGAAGCAATGCTAATTCTCCCTCAGCAAGGCCTGTTCATCTATGTGTTTTGAGATTCTATCTTTGATGAGGCATTCATAGAAATTCATAAGAGGTGCAGTTGCCTTCCACAATCAGACAACTGGGCCATCTAGCTCAGTATACACCAATTGGCAGTGTCTCTCAAAGATTTTGGACAAGGGTCTTTCTTAGCCTAACTGGAGATGCTGCAGGGGTTGAACTTGGGATGTTCTGCATGCAAATTAGGTGCTCCTCAACTGAGTGATGGTCCTTTCTTAAATCACTAAATTCCAACTGTCAGGAGTACTTTTAAGAAGTGTCTGGCTGAGCAGCTAGCCTCCTACTGTTAAACACCCCTCGCAGTGAGGGCCAGTTGGTTTATTGCTCTCCACTGTCTGAGCAGCTTGATACAAAAGCGGCGCGTTCACAGCAACGAACTTCTGACGCATCTGGTCAAATGGGGTGAGAGAGGATTAACTGTGGAAAAGCCTCTCAAATGAGGCTGGGAAGTTGGGGGGGGGGGTAATCAGCAGCTCCCATTCATAGTTCTCCAAATGATGATTGATCACATCATCACTGCAACTTACATGTGACAAAACTGTGGGGAGGGGGAGAAGCTTGCAAAGATCAGCTGTGGAATGTGCTCATCACATGAACGCAGCCGCACTCATCAGCAGCAGACACAGAAGAAGAGGGCAGCTCCAACCACTTGTGAAAGAGTAACTGCCTTGGCAGGAAAGTGCTGTAGTCTCCTCACACAGGCTTGGGGACCTCCTGCTAGCACAGCACAAGGTTGAGAGTAACTGCAAAGCTAGGAGCAGCCCTGTCTTCCTCCCATTAAGTCACACTACTGTTTGCAATGCAATCATTCAGGACTGGGGCAAAGACAGAACAGAAGTTCAATCTTTTCTAACGTCACATACTGTGTGAGACTGTTCTGATCCAGCCTGGCTTTGCAGTGTCTGAACTAAACACTGCACTGCTACATGCCTACATGTAAATAAATTAATGCCTCTCCAGCCTGCAAGAAGTTCCATACAGAAAGCTTAGTGTTGCTCAAGACGACCAACTCTCAGTGTCTTGCATGGTCTTCGTTTGAGGTCTCTGTATGTGCTCCAGAGCACTCATATTGCATTACTGGTTAGGATAACTCAGAATCATTCTCTCTGCCAAGGAATTAGTGGGAAGGAAAGAGAAACTCACTCCCCTTGTCTTGGATGTAAGAGAGGAGCAGACATTTTACACTTGCTCAAAGGTACGTTCATCTAAGCTATAGTGCCCAAAGCCATTTCTGGATACCTCCAGCAGTTTCTCTCTTCTTCTAGGAATCAAGGGAGGAAAGATGTCAGGATTTAGTTTGTATGTGTCTCTGTATTTTTCTAGAAATAGTAGAAGTGACAAAGACAGGGAGATGCTAAATCACAAACATGACAGAGAGCCCTCTCCCCTTATCTGTGTACATCTATGCTCAGAAGCACTTTCACCTTTTTTATTAGTTCATATATATTCCCGTTTCTCTCTTAGTCTAAAAATCGGTGGAAAAGAAGAGAAAATGATGAAAAGGGTGGATAATTCACATATTCCAGAGCATCTTAAGCAGCTCTTCCTACACACGAGTCAGGGAGAAGATACAAGTGATAGAGATGCCAGTTCTGAAGCCTGAGAGCTTCCACCCACTTCTTTCTGTATGGGAATCAGCGGGACAGAGAGATCAGCAGAGCTGTACACATGCCCAGAGAAAGTCATCTTCCCTTTATTTCAGATAGGTAGGAAGAAATAATCATTCTGCCCATGCTCAGAAGCATGGAACTTTTATTATTAATCTGCCCAACGTTGCATAGCTGCAACAGGGACCAAATGTATACACCTGTAGGCCAGGCAAAAATGGGTTAATTCACATATTCCAGGGATTCTCAACCCATTTCTGTCCAGCCCACATGCATACACATTTGATTCCTATTGGGTCTATGTAACATTGGGCAGAAATGGCTTAAGCATCCTACAAAGCATGTTCTGCGTGCGTCACACATGCATCTACCTATTGATGTATATGTGAATGAGAAAGGCCTACCTTGCTCACCCAATCCCAACTCTAGCCATGCTCAGAGGCACTCTTTCCTTTATAAAATTTGACTCGTCATGTGTGTGCATTTCTCTCTTTTTGTCTAGAAGAGGGAAAGTAGTTCCTTGACAGGTGGGAGACCGAACAAGAGAGAGGGGCGTGTTCCAGAGCTGGAACCTATCTGAATACTGTATAACTAAACTATCTGTGCTAAGACACCTCAAGTAACCTAGAAAAGCATTCATCCCTATAGCCTGGGAGTGAACCCTGTCAGGGTGGCATCTCCCAACACTCAACAGGCAATCTGTTCACTCTCAGCATCACTCTGCCATCCTTCCCCCCAGCACGCACACACACACAAGAGGCAAGGTGGAAACGACGCTGCCAGGAACCGACCCCTGCAGGCTGAAGCTGTTACCCCCACGGCCTAGGCCCTTGGCCCATGCTCAGGAGAGCTCTTCCCACCCATTCATCCTCTGGCAAAGCTCTATGCCCTGAGAGAGGGTGTGCCTGTGTGCATGAACAGATAGCTGCCCAGAGCCAGGCACTCCACCCATGCTCAGGTGCCCTTCCTTTTCCATTCTCACTGCAGCCTGGGGAACTCCCTGCCACTAGATGCCTCCAGGACTGGCTCTGCTCCATCCTCTTCTCATCCCCCCCCCCGCTCGATGACCGTGCGCTCTGCTTATGCTCAGGGGCGCTCTCGCCTCCCCGCCTGGGGGGAGCGAGCAGGACGCAGCGCCCATTGCCTGGCCAGGACTTACCCCGCCCCCCTCATCCTCCCCCCCCCTTCCCCGGCCGGTCTCCTGCCTCCGCCGCCTACCTTCGTTGGCCAGGTCCGCCATTTTACTTCCTTAATCACTCCCACAATGCACCGGGCCAACGACGGGCAAAAGCCGTCTGCCCGGTCTATAGAAGCGCGGCGGGCGCCACAGCGCATGCGCAGGACAGGGAACGGCGGTGGGAGGAGGGAAAGGGCGGTCTGCTGCCTCCTCCGTCGTCTCTTCTGCGCATGCGCGGCTCGCTCTCGAGGCTTTATAACCGCCGCCGCCGCCGCCGGCCCGAAGGGACCTGGGGAGGGATAGTGCGAGAGGCAGAGTAGTTAGTCGGAGGACTAGGCGGGCTCAGGCTGCGGCCCCTGCACACCTCCCTGGGAGTAAGCCCCATTGAACAAAGTGGGTCTTACTTTTGAGTAGACCTGCTGAAGACTGGGCTGCTGTGGGAGAGTTTCTCCCCTGCTACAGAAATAACGGCACTAGAGCCCAATCATAGGCAGGTCTACTCAGAAGTAAATCCCATTTGTGTCAATTGGGCTTACTCCCAGGTAAATGTGGAAACCTTAGAGCCCAATCCCATGCAGGTGTACTCCAAAGTAAATCCCATTACAGTAAATGGGGCTTGTATGTATGTTGGCATCCTTCAGTCTCGGAAGACTATGGTGTCACGCTCTGAATGGTGGCTCTGGAACAGAGTGTCCTCGCCAGTGCGCGAAGCCTGGGTAAAGTAGGTATGGAGGATAGGCTGTTACCCATGCAGCAAATCCCCCCTCTCCACGTCGCTGAAATGGTCCAATGGAAAGGCAGAAGCCAATACGGTTGGTTCCAGCGGCATCATCGCAGGAGTTGCCAGAACGTGACTGTGTTCAGCCATGAACTGCCTCAGGGACTCCGGCTCCGGATTTTCCCTCGAGGTTGACTCCTGAAGCCTTTTCCACAACTGGATGTAGCCACAAGGCAGTGGAGGTTTGGGATCAAAGTTTTCCTTCTCTCAGATGAGCTGCCTTCCCAGGCTGACGAGTCCCATCTACCCGGTGGCTGTTCAGTCGCCTCTTACGACAAGTACAGCCAAACTGAGGGCCTATTCTTATCCCCAGCCCCCAGGGGAAAAAATGGGGCTTACTCCCAGGTAAAGGTGGACAGGATTGCAGCCTTGGAGCCCAATCCCATGCAGGTGTACTCCAAAGTAAATCTCATTATAGTCAATGGGGCTTATGTCCCTTACCTTGAGGAGGCCTCTATAACTCCCCACCAAAGGATGCAGTGCTTGTTCCACTGACTGGCCTGGGAAAATGGCATAGGATTGAGCCCTACTTATTAATCATTACTAGATTTTGTGTTGGAAGAGCAGTGAGCTTTTTCAGTTTCATTAGTTATGTGGCAGTGGATGGTCATTTCAGGAAGGTTCCTTATGCACTCTGATATTGTAGTGGGTATTGAGGAGGATCTCACCAGCTGGCAACTGAGGGCCTAATCCTGTCCAACTTGCCAGAATTGGTGCAGTCACAATGCAGCCCTGAGGTAAGGGAACAAATGTTCCCATGCCTTGGGGAGGCCTCTGTGACTCCTTCCCTGCCCAAAGATGCAGTGTACACCCCATTGGCATGGCTGCACTGGCACTGGAAAACTGGATAGGATTGGGCCCTCAGTCTTCTCTGCTTTTAAAATTGATTCGAAGACAGAGGATCTGATTGTGACTTGCCAATGTCTTGTTTAGTCTGCCCCTTAGTATTATTCTTTGGTCCGTTCAGTAAAAAGTGGCATTCTTCTTGCAAGTTCAGGTAGCCAATTTCTGCAGATACTTATGGATTTCTTTTGTTGCTTGTGTTGTGTTGTGTATAGAGAAGAAGTATTTTGAGACAAACGTAGTTTCGTGATAAATAAATGTATAGTGATTCCTAATATTTCCTCCTACTCACACAGGCTAGGCAGCTGGGGGTGTACAAAGGCCTTTGTGGACTGGAGACAGCAGAAAAATGCAGTCAGAGTAACAACCAGTTTCAGAAAATTTCAGAGGTGAGAATGTAATTGCATTTATTATTAATTCCTTGTCTTTCCCCCAAGGAGCTCAGAGGTGGCATATATAGCTTGTCCTGTTTTTGTCCTTGTGCCTTTAAAATCCAAAATGTTGCTTGACCCCAAATGAATTTTTTTGGTGGGGCAGAGCAGGCCACCATTCCAGAAGTTCAGAAACATGCAAAAGATTGAATGCAGCATGTTTCATGTGAAAGTATACTGTCTCAGAACTTTTTTGATCCAATTGAAAGTGTGCTGAGGCACAAATCAGATCATTTGCACAACTTTCCAGTAGTCTTTTTGCCATTTGAATGTCTTTCTTTAAATATTCTCTTGCTCTCTGTCATTGTTCTCTGGCTGATGCAAACCCCCATCCAAACCAGAATACAGAGAATTCAGGCTCCAGTTTCATAAACGAGTTTCCAGAATCCTTTAAATTGACTGACCCCACTTGTAGATATTTCAGGTCTCTTTGCAGGCTGTTCTTTGTGGGATTCAAAAGATTTAATAATAATTATTATTGTTTTAATTAATTAATTTAATTAATTAATAACTAGGTATTTATATACCGCCTTTCTGGTCATCGGATTACTCCTCTGACTTTATTCAAGGTGGTGTACATAGGCAGGCGTTTCTAAATCCCACATAGAAGGATACAATCATAGAAGGTTCTCTCTTTCAAGAACCACACAACATTTCAGATGGATCTTCCTGGTCTAGTCTCACTTCTGGCCTCCAGTTGCCTCCCACACAGGCTGACAAGCAGCTCCTTCATCTCTCACATGGAGGGCAGCCAAGATGCTGCTTCGCTCACACCAAAGAGCTTATGGAATAACTCAGCTCGGCTTGTCAGATGCTTCAAGGCCGTTCAGGGAACTGCCAGTGGCCTCGAACTGGCGACCTTCCGATTTTATTTTTGGGCTCTAGACCAGACCTCCTGCCCTTGTTGCCTGCTTCTAGCAGTAAGTTGATTGGATGATGCAGCCAGGGGATGGTCCTCAGTAAATGTCTAGAAGCTAGGCATATGCGCTCCCCGCAATGCCAAAGTTTGATAATTATATCTCTGGTGATTACTGTTAAAATTTCCCATTCTTCCTTGTGAAAAAATGAGAACATGATGCATCAAACCACCATTGTGGCCAGCAACAGAAGCTTGAATCATAACTTAATGTTTCCCTAAAACTTTCTGGGTTCCAAGCTAAATTAAGCCCACATGGTTCTAGATTTTTTTTTGATAGGTCTAATAGTTGTTGCAACACTTTTTATTATTTTTGTATATTGAGCTCATTATCATTTTCTGGTACCATGGTCCTTTTCTATCTACCTTTAAAAATGTCAGAGAACTCTAATACTTACTACCTTTTTCATATTCTGCCAACTTTTATTTTCATGAATAGCTTTTAGAATGAAATAATCCTAAAGTTGTTGGACACAACTTCTTGTCCCACCAATGAGGGACATTTTCAAAGGATACAGTCCCTCAGCAAACAATCCCTTAATGTTAGGACTTACCATTGTTGTCAACTAATATTTTGTATTTTCTTAATTCTACTTATATGTTGGGAAAAGAAAAAGTATAATCAACTCTCAGAGCTGGCACAACAAATCCAGATGCTCAGCCAGAACTAATATTGTGGAAGATAGCACCCCACTTTGCCTGTTGTGTGTCACCCACAACAGATACTTTAACTGATGGACAGTGTGAGAGTCAAGACGTTTATCAGCCGCCCTGACTTTCAGTCAAGTCCAGTTGATAGAAAACTTCCAATTGACTATCCAATGCTAATCTGGCACTGCAGCACAAAGTGGGTGATAGACTTTAGAATTTTATTATGTCATATGATTCCTATAACCTATTCATGTAACCTCTATTCATGTAAATGAAAACCCAACAAGTGTACCTCACGTGTTCTGACCCAAGGAAGGCATATCCTGAGATGCAGTAAACAGATAAAAGGTTTTGCATGAAGAAATATTTCTCCATTGACTTAAGAGCTGAAACCAAATGAAACTACAAGCAAGACAGTTAAAGTTATTTTTAAAATGTGTTTACTCTCGTTTTACACTCAGAAATTGTGTAATGTTTCAGCATTATCTCGTGCAGTGATGTCATTAGTATCAAGGCAGGAAAATGAATGCCAGTGCAAATGCCACCTTGAGCATCATATTGGTGGACACAAGTTGAGCGCTATGTGGACATCACATCCAATGAACCTTGGTTTGGACTGCAAGACGAGCTGGACCTGTGCTTTGTTGGACTGTACATCGGAGAAGCAACGTGGCTGTCAGAACCACCTGACTCCTCACTCAGCCTGCAGACTCTCTCAGTGAGATAGCAAAGTGATCACTGAGCTATGGCAATGCTCCTGATGGACAGGTCCATGAATAGAATGGGATCCACACACTTCTCAAGTTCAAGCTGTGCCAGAAGCCAACCTTTGGAGGTAGACAACAGCTTTGCCACTCTGATGCTGGAGAAATAGCAGATTTTGAACCATCCACTAGACACAATGCACAATACTAATAAGCTGTGTTATAAGCATACATGATTTCTCAGCACAAGAGATTTTTTTTTGTTAAAATCTAGTCTAAATGCGTTTTGCTTGCTTGGTTTTTTTTGTGTGTGGGACCATGAGATCACTCACATGGTCTCGGTCCCAAGGTGGGGAAATCTATTACATGGAAATCCCTCCTTTTTGCCTTTTAGCTGTGATTTTCTCTATATATATCTGGTTATGCTATTATGAACTATAATATGCAAGCTAAACTGTTCTCCCAGCATACAGACCACATTTCCAGGACTTTGGTCAAGCCACAAGCTCATTATTAGTTTACACAACCTCCCCCCACATAGTCACACATTATGGGAGGAATTCTTGTGTCTTAATCCATCTTTAAGCATCTCCCACAATATTGTGATGCTGTGAGCTAAGAGCTCTCACTAGACTCTGGCCAAAGTAATGCCATTTTAACATCCGTTGTGATTCTGGTGCTAAAATGCTTGTTAGCAAGAAACTATGCCACCCCTGACCCAGTGCCTGGCTCTCTAGTGCCCTAGTCCTTGAAGACCAGACAGAGCTGGTCTGTGTTATCTTGCCAAAGCAACAACTTAATAGGTGGGGTAAAGGGGGTGTTTGAGTGTGGCAGGGATGGAAATTTACTGGACCCTTTGTCTATGTTTGAAATGAGTATAAAAAGCTAGCTGCGTCTAGCTACACTTGCACATGATCTGAGGCAGCTGGCCTCCTTGCTTTGGTACCAGCAATAAACAAGCTGTTTTCTGCTATACCTTCCCTCAGAGTGTTAAATTGGGATGTAGCAATCCGGGTAACGAACCTCATGCTGCCTTTAGACAAGACAAAGGTAACACTGTATGCAAACTTGAACTGCCTTCCATGATTTTGGTGTTGAAATTCTATTTCTGATTCATTGTATTGTACCTACATCCTGTATTTCCATTAGTGGTGCAATCCTGGGGATTGCGTTGCTGCTTCCCTTCCCTTCCCCTGCCCCTTAAAGGGATGGGGGAAGTGTTACACAAACTGGTGGGTCATGACCCACCAGTGTGAGAACCACTGCTCTACAAGACAGGTAACTATCTTGCGTCTGGAACTTTCCCTTCTCCCCCCCTTTTTTTCCTCTCCTCTTCCCATCTAGCTAGCAGCTGGGGTTGGCAGAGTAGGGATCCCTAAAATCCTTCCCTACAACCCTCTTTCTCTTCTGATTTCCTCCGATGCATGTGAACACACTTCACATACACCCACTATGAAAGCTAGGTACACTGCAGTCAATCATTAGGACCAAGAAACACACCACAGAAACTTGCCTATAAGTCGATTTCACAAATAAGTCGCGGGCACGTTTTGAGCCCCAAATCATGGAATTTTCTGTAACCCCTGGATAAGTCGGGGGTTAAACTTGGAGGGGGGTCTGACTATAATTTTATCTGATTTTACCAGAGGCCAGATCCTGAAAAATAACCTTCCAGTAATTGTTACAATTGTTACCAATTGTAAGAACTGTACAGTCTCTAACTTACTAAAAATATAATAAAAGATCATAAGATGCATTTCTGCTCACTTTTTAAATTCTGGTCTTTTTAAATAAACAACATACCAGTAGAAGCATTAATCAAATCCTTCTGTAAGGTCAGTCAACAGTCAACAAAACCTTTATTAGGCATAAACATTTGATAGGTGAAGACTCTCTACAGAAATCATAGAGTATATATCTAAGTAGTACCCTTTTGTAAGGTGCCTGGTGTGTGAAGCCAGAGGCTCTACATATAACATGCAACATAAAACATGTAATTGGGAGTGTGCAGTTCATTTCACAGCAGGGAGACAAGCAACAAGGACTGAGCATGAGCAAGCGCAGCTGCACAAAGTTGCAACCCCATTTACTAAGAAGCAGACCCATTGCTTTCCCTGGGTCAGAGATTCTCAAACTGTGGGTCACGACCTGAATTGGGTGGGCCACAAAAAGGTGGGCGACGCCATTTTGGATACTACCTAGGTGAGAACCTGGAAGTAATGTCACTTCCTGCTTGATGATGTCATTTCCGGGCATGACATCACTTCCAGGCTAATGACATCACTTCTGGTGGGTCCCGGACAGATTGTCATCATGAAAAGTGGGTCCTGGTCTCAAACGCCCAAGAACCACTGTCCTGGGTGTTATTCTTAAGAAATGGTGCACTGAACTGCAGCCTGGGACTTTGTTTCAGACGGAAATGAGGATCACATCGTGGGGTTTTAAAAACCAGACCCCTCAACTTGGGGGGAGTGAAATTCTTTGCAAATGACTTGCCAGGAATGTTCTGAGTCAGCAGCAGAAAAACAGAAAAAGAGGAGGCATTTTCCTTCTTCTCCAAACTGGAAGGGAGACAAAGGGGCTTCTGGGAATTGTGGGGAGGCTTTGAGAGGAACAAAAGCTGCACTTCCATAGCAGCAGCACCATACAGACTACAATTCCCAGAAGTGCCTTCACTTCTCCCTGTCTGGTGAAGAGGCTAAAATGGCTGCCTCTGAAGGTAATGGATGATCAGAAGATCATCAGGTGGATGATGTGGTGTTGACAGCGATTCCCATGTTTTGACAGCTGTTTGACAGCTCTGGGAAGGGTAGGGCTGGCTCCACAGCTGTAATCAATCAAGGCCAATGGAGCCCTGGTTGGACACCTGAGCTTCATTTGACCTTGATGAGACTTTGAATGGACATGGACTTAAGGGATGGCTCACCTGAGCCTAATTTGGACTTAATGGGACATACAAGGATAAAAGGCGGCTTCAGAAGGAGCAAAACTACCTCACACAGAGGGAACCAGACAAAGAGGGTTACCTGACCCAGACCTATGGGAGAAGGGGACTGTCAGGACTGCTGGAAGACACAGAAGAGAGGACTGCCAGGACTCTGCTGGAGGAGGCACTGCTGCAGAGGAGGGACTCTGCTGCAGAAGACTGAATTGGGAAGACTGGACTGTGCTTTGGAATGTAAACCTTGGATTGGAGGCTTCAGACCTTTACCCACTGAGTTAAATGGAGTTTTGGGGAGGGAAAGCCTCTGGACAAGAGGACTTGCAGGGAGTGTCAGTGTTTGTAGCAATAAATTCTTGTTAATTGCTCAACTGATAAGGAGTTCTGCATTTCTTTGCACACCACAGACTGTTGTTCTTGGAAAAGGAGGGTGTTAATTAGCCAAAAAGTGGGCATTTGAAGGGAGTTGAAATATTTGGACGGGACAAATTGGCGTAGTCGGCAGTATAGGGAGAATTTGGGCAAGACACTGAATACCGTAACCACTGGTAAAAATCCTCCTCTCAGCCCATTTCCACCCCTATCCACTTCACCAAACAGTTGCTGAGCTTCCAGAAGCTCCCAGAGGCTCCTGCCTCATTCACTGCATTGACCCGGGTATAAGTCGACCCAGGCTTTCAGGCTGTATTTTGAGACATGAATTTTTTTACTTCTAGGATGTGCCCCCTGCACGCTCAGCATCCTCCCACTTGCAAGAGCAGTGTGAAGAAGGCAGCCCAAGGCAGTTCTGTTCCTGCCCTTCTGAAGCTCTCAATTTGCCTCTCCCCATTGAAGTTTGCCTCTCCCCAATGGATTGGAAAAGGAAGGGGGGGAGGGGGAGAAGAGTGGAAGAGGACCTATGGAGGGGAGGGGACTGCTGAGCTAGAACATCAGAGAGAGGGAGAAGCAGAGGCCGGCCTCTCATCAGGTAAAGGAGGACAGCATTTGGCATCTCACCTTAAGCATCTGGAGGCCTTGACCCAACCCTTTTAATGCCACAAAACAACCCCAAAACATTAGATTATCACAGTTAATGATTTTTCTGCCAAACCCCTCCAAACCTTTTATTCTCAAAGGATAAATTTTTGAGCAAGAGGGGTCCACCAAGTTCCTGGTTGCCTGAAAGTCAATGAGGGATTTTCAGCTGGCTGCCCTTTTCTCGAATTAAGGAGGCTATTGTTAAACTGTGATTTTAAAGGGATGCATTTTCCCCTACTCCAGGGATCAGCACACTGATTTGATGCATCATTCTGTTCTCATTTTTTCACAGGGAAGAATGGGAAATTTTAACAGTAATCAAGTGTTTGCTATAGATATAATCATCGAACTTTGGCATTGTGGGGAGCGCATATGCCTAGCTTCTAGACATTTACTGAGGACCATCCTCCAGCTGCCTCATCCAATCAACTTGCTGCTAGAGGCAGACAACAGGCTTAAATCTTTGAGTCACACAAAGAACAGCCTGCAAAGAGACCTGAAATATCTAGAAGAGGTGTCAGTCAATTTAAAGGATTCTGGAAACCCGTTTATGAAACTGGAGCCTGATTTCTCTGTATTCTGGTTTGGATAGGGGGTTGCATCAGCCAGAGAACAATGACAGAGAGCAAGTGAATATTTAAAGAAAGACATTCAAATGGCAAAAAGACTACTGGAGAGTTGTGCAAATGATCTGATTTGTGCCTCAGCACACTTTCAATTGGATCAAAAAAGTTCTGAGACAGTATACTTTCACATGAAACATGCTGCATTCAATCTTTTGCATGTTACTGAACTTCTGGAATGAAGTGGCCTGCTCTGCCCCACCAAAAAAACTCATTTGGGGTCAAGCAACATTCTGGATTTTAAAGGCACAAGGACAAAAACAGAACAAGCTATATATGCCACCTCTGAGCTCCTTGGGGGAAAGACAAGGAATTAATAATAAATGCAATTACATTCTCACCTCTGAAATTTTCTGAAACTGGTTGTTACTCTGACTGCATTTTTCTGCTGTCTCCAGTGCAATTTTGTAGTTGTCCACAAAGGCCTTTGTACACCCCCAGCTGCCTAGCCTGTGTGAGGAGAAGGAAATATTAGGAATCACTATCACTATACATTTATTTATCACGAAACTACCGTTTGTCTCAAAATACTTCTGCTCTATACACACCACAACACAAGCCACAAAAGAAATCCATAAGTATCTGCAGAAATTGGCTACCTGAACTTGCAAGAAGAATGCCACTTTTTACTGAACAGACCAAAGAATAATACTAAGGGGCAGACTAAACAAGACATTGGCAAGTCACAATCAGATCCTCTGTCGTCAAATTAATTTTAAAAGCAGAGAAGACTGAGGGCCCAATCCTATCCAGTTTTCCAGTGCCAGTGCAGCCATGCCAATGGGGTGTGCACTGCATCTTTGGGCAGGGAAGGAGTCACAGAGGCCTCCTCAAGGCATGGGAACATTTGTTCCCTTACCTCAGGGCTGCATTGTGACTGCACCAATGCTGGAGAGTTGGACAGGATTGGGCCCTCAGTTGCCAGCTGGTGAGATCCTCCTCAATACCCACTACAATATCAGAGTGCATAAGGAACCTTCCTGAAATGACCATCCACTACCACATAACTAATGAAACAGAAAAAGCTTCCAACACAAAATCTAGTAATGATTAATAAGTAGAGCCCAATCCTATGCCATTTTCCCAGGCCAGTCAGTGGAACAAGCACTGCATCCTTTGGTGGGGAGGGAGTCACAGAGGCCTCCTCAAGGTAAGGGACATAAGCCCCATTGACTATAATGGGATTTACTTTGGAGTACACCTGCATGGGATTGGGCTCCAAGGCTGCAATCCTGTCCACCTTTACCTGGGAGTAAGCCCCATTGATGTGAATGGGATTTACTTTGGAGTACACCTGCATGGGATTAGGCTCTAAGGTTGCAATCCTGTCCACACTTACCTGGGAGCAAGCTCCACTAACAAGAATGGGATTTACTTCTGAGTAGACCTGCATAGGATTCCACCGGGCTCCCCTTTCCCCAGAATGCCCCCTCCCTGCCCCCCCAGCTTACTGTACTGCGGCTCTCTGTGAGACCACCAAACTGCGGAGGCTGGGCACCCACCCAGCACTAGCCCCACACTAGCCCAGCACTGGCCAGCACTGGGTTAGCACGGGCAGTAGTCTCGCAAACATGATTTACGGCACGTTTGTGACAGTGCGTAGCGGCACGAAGCCGCAGCACTGAGCCAAGGATTGGGCTCTCAGTCTCTTCTTTAAGCAAAAAGGGAATTTCTCTGTATTATCCCGTCTTGTTATGCAGCATAAGGGCCTGATGTTCCAATAAGGGCAGTGTAATAATTCCCCTGAACAAACAACCCTTTTGGTAATACACCAGCTGGTGGAGCCTCCAGGCAGTAAGGAGAGCAAATGCACCATTCAACACTGCCAAGGCTGCTCAACATGTATACAGTATTGGTTGTTTCTTTCCGGGTTTGCTTACATTTAGAGCCAAGTTACATGTAACACTAATGATGTGGCTTAGTGGGCTGTTAGTTTTTTTTTTTTAAATAGAGGCCTTGGGCCGGCCACAAAGCAGAACACAACTGCAGCAGGGAGGGTGGGGGCTTTAGGTCTTGACCCCCCACTGCAGTTTCATTCCTAATCACACATGCATGCCCCCCCCCACCACACACACATTCTTTTAAACTTAGAACAAATCTTCCATTTGCTTTCATTGACAGTGCTAGCAATCAGGCAAGTGGTCAACTTAAACACACATCTCAAAAACCAGACACACACTGCAATCCTATACGCACTTTCCTGGGAGCAAGTTCCATTGAACACGAGACTTACTTTTGAGAAGACTTGCATAAGACTGTACTGACAGGTAATTTTCTTCTGACACAGTATAGTTGCGCCATCTGTTTTATCTGTCACACAGTGTTGCTGAGTACTTAAAATGGCAAATTACATTGTGATTCTTGGCTAGATCTTTTGCTCTGGGGACACTTCAATATTGATCTGTCCTTGTTTCTGGAAAATTCTGAAACAAAATCCTGGAATATTCCCAGTACATTTAAGATGACCTTTTGATCTGGCTCACTTGAGTAAATCCTCTTTCGCAAGGAACCTCAGCAATTTAAGTATGACAGCAAAGTGTGTGTGTGTGTGTGTGTACACCAATGATCAGGCTTGCAGGCCCCTATGAACGCACCCTATTTGCAGGATATAATCAGTGGGCAGATCTAGGACTTCTCTGAGACACACATTAAGGAATAAATATAGCCACGCTCTTCCTTCATCCTTCTCCTAGATCCCCACTAGGTGTAAATTACAGTACATTTCATGGCCTCCAGGTTGAGTCTCACCACAATGACTCACCTTATCTCTGTTGCTGGCCAAAGGTAGGGGGCTACTAAGACGTGCCCTAGAAGCTAGCACAATTTGGCTATATAGGAATTCAGATTTCTTCCATCATGGAAATGCAAAAGAAAGTGACCATTCATGTTGGCAGTTGTCCATTCTTTTCATTACCATTTTTCCTACTAATAACACTACTAATAATACAGTGTCTGTATTATGCTACTAATACTAATAATATTTAGTATATTAATATTAATATTATTAATAATAGTAGTAGCAGTATGCTAATAATACTACTAATAATACAGTTTCCTACTAATAATATAGTGTCTTGGTAGCAGTATTAAATATACATCATGTTTATCATAGCACATATTCTTATTTCATTATCATTATGACTATTGAACTCATTCCCTTTAATAGCAAAATCTATTATTATTGGAATCGCTATTTACAGCAGTAGTACTAATATTCTCATGATAGCATATTATATATTTACATTACTGCTTACCCTGGATTTATGTATTTTTTAATCATACCCTGCCCTTATGAGCCACCAGGGAAGTTTTCATCTTGTTAAAAACAGGTAAATCAACAATTAAAACAGATATTTGGGTCATAGTAAACAGAAGTCCAGGTGCAACAGGTGGGTGTTAACTGCTCACTTTAAAATGTGTAAGCCATGCAGGCCACCCAGGTGAGTTCCATAAGCTGGGTACTACCACTGAGAAGGCCCTACCACGTGTTTCCATCAACCTTACCTCACCAGGCAATGGGATCTGCAGCAGGACCTTAGAATATAGATGATGAATGTAGTACATGTGCAAATCCTCTTGGGAGATGGCAGCCCCTCAGCTATTCTGGGGCTGCAATCCTATACAAAGTTACCTGGGAGTAAACCCCCACTGAACAGTGGATCTTACTGTTGAATAGTTATGCATAGGATTGCATTGTTTAAAAGTTAATCTTGACTATGCACCTTTGAAATAAATGAGACAAGTTAGATATTAGCTTACCATAGGTTCCAGAA
Source organism: Tiliqua scincoides (assembly GCF_035046505.1). NCBI lineage: Eukaryota > Metazoa > Chordata > Lepidosauria > Squamata > Scincidae > Tiliqua > Tiliqua scincoides. The sequence goes on from NC_089828.1 coordinate 30,403,803, forward strand.
TTTCAATACAACTGAAGTCATTACTAATTTTCTTAACTATAACAACCCACTTTCTTTTGCGCTCTGTAAAGCAACAGGTACACAGAGGGCTCTACATAAATGATAAGTACTATTTGTCATGCTTGACATTTGACAGTATCAGCAACATTTTTAAAAGGGCAAAATCCCTGCTATTAGGAGTTGCCACTCTGATATTTGACAGCAGAGGGCAAAACCAGAAGAATACACGCAACATGGGGGAGGTGAGGTGAGGGTAAGAAGGAAAAAGGAAGCACAAGTTTCAGTACTTGTTTTTGTTTGCTCCAGTATCAGGGAACAACAGGCATGCACTAGGAGATACAAGATAATCTTTTAACATTCTTTGTCCACTGTGCTGTTGAAATCATTAATATTAATTGTCTTCACTACTAATACCCAAAAAGAAAAAGAAAAGAAAAACATATCAATATTGCTTGATAGGAAGTTTCCCCACCACCTCTGATCAATTTCCTGTGAGTGTTGACAAAAGATGTTGATAATAATAATTGATAAAGATATTACGGAGGCTGTAAGTGGCAGCCTACCCAATGGACAACCCCACTCACCTTATTCCCAAATGTCCACGTTGTCCTTCTCCCTAAAATTTACTGACACTGCTCTTCCTACCCTAAACTGTTAGTCTGTCTGTGATGGGAAGGCTGCCCCCAACATCCCACCTGCAACTTCTTTATGATGGTGGTAGTGACCTGGTTTGCTGGGAGGGGGTCTGGTTGTGGAGGAGCGACCAGCCCCATTATCCCCTCCTTGGTAACAGTCAACTCCTGTAAGCCTCCTGCAGTTTTGACAAGAATCCAGTTCATCTTCTCCCAAGATGCACAGAATTTAAGCTAATACATTTCACCATTGTGAATCTATTGCTTTTCTCACTAATACTATGTAACAGCAAAGTAAGAGTACATTTATTCAGACACTTGGAACCAGAGAGCCGTATCCCTGCAATGACATTCCACTAAAATTTCTTATTTGTACTAGACATGAGGGGTTATTTAATTTTACTGTCACACCACAGGGAATGGTTTAATATAATTGAAGAAACTGCTACATTGTTTCAACAGGAACTTGTTTGATAACATGGCTGTTGACAAATAAGCAGAGAGAGAGAGAGAGAGAGAGAGAGAGAGAGAGAGAGATGATAATGTGAGGCAGGGAGAGTTATCAGTCAAAACTTGATCAGGGAGTTTTATGGCTGAGCAGAGATTCAAGTCTAGGTTTAAAGACCAATAGGCTACCCACTACTCTACACCAGCTCTCAGTGATGTAAAGCTAAATGTTTGACAGAATCATGTGGTAGAGTGCATGTGACAAAATCTTGTGGTAGCCTGAATGTTTCTCCACTAAAAAAAAGAAAAAAGTCTTTGCATGTAGAACATTTACTTAGTAATCATAAGACTAGGATCAAAAAATTTTCTCTTTTTTTGGTTGGTTGCATGAGGCTGGGAGGCAGAAGCAGAAGAAGGCAGGCACAGGCAGGACATGGAAGAGGGGACTTTTGGCCATCTAGGAATGGATGATTGGATGAATGATGGATGGCCTGATATTTTGGCCCCAGGGAGGGGGCAAAGGAGGAGGGGAAAGCAGGGGGTAGACATTTCCTTGTGGCAAAAGAGAAACACCTTCAAACCTCATGGCTCGCTTTGCATTTGGGTGTGGCAGGAGTAACACACCTTTCTCCTTACTCTGCTGCTCTCTCCTGTGTGTTCTAGGCCTTAAATGAGAACTTTGACATACACACACACACCACCAGCACCACTGTTTTTTTCCTGCGGAGTTGCGCCTGACTCGCACCATGACTTGTTTCTTGTAATGACTATGACTTAAACAAAAAATGACTCTATAAGCAGCTCAGGCTGTTGCGATGGCTGCCCATTATGACTCGCAAGTCGAGTCAGGAGATTGGCAACTCACAACTCGACTCACAACTCGGCTGCAGTGACTCCAGCACATCCCTGCAGGGAAGTGATTTTGTTTTAATATGAAGAAGCATCCAATTGTGTGATTTCATACCCTTGAAGTGTATGAGGTCCAAGAAAGATTCTGATAGGCAATTGATGCCCACAGCATTTAGCCAGTGGTGATAAAAGAGGTGTGTGTGGGGGGGGGGGAGAATAATGATAGTGGTTTGGTGAGGGAAATAGGAGGTAAAACTATATGATTTACAAGAGAGATTCCAAGTGAGATGTCAGCCTGACATGGGCTATTGTGCAAGAAGCCAATCACTGCATCTATGCAGTCCCAATGCCAGTATCCAATGTCCAAAGAAGTATGAACCAAACAGGGCTAGGGGGAGTTGCAGTTCCAATGAGCATCCACTGGGATGATGACCCCCTCATTGGCCCCCTGAATAAAACAGCGACAATCAACTAATTTCAAATATGTAAAGTGGTTGTAGGTGACTGAGACAGAACAGAGATTTTACTTATGAACCAGGATTCCACTGTTCCATGGTCTTGCCTTCTGAACTGATGGAAGTGATCCACAGTTGCCAACTCTTACTGAGACTGTTCCTAGATATTTTTCCCCCCAGCATGATGCAATGTTGGAGGCTATTAAAATCTCCAGCATCACTTTCTGTAGCCACCTGGAGATTGATGCTGATTCCTGATGAGTTTAGGTTCTAGCTCAGTTTTGGGGTTGAAACTACCTTGGTCACCCTGGTAGATCACCTATGCCAGAAGCTGGGGAATGAATTAATACTCCTGGATGTTTCAGCAGCTTTTGATACCACTGACCATGATAACATGAACTTTGGGGCTGCCTTCAGTTGGGTTTGGGGGTGGGGGCGGCACAGCTTTACTGTGGCTTCTAATTAGAGGTAGATCTTAGAAGGTTGTCTGGTAGACTGATCCCATTGGTCATTGGCTCCAGATTCCATCTTGCCTCCCATACTGTACAATATCAACATTAAATCACTAGGAAAGGTTTATGCAGAGATTTGGGCTGACCTTTATGTTGATGATCCCCAGCTCTACCTCTCTTTTTCATTCTATCCTGAGGAGGCAGTGGAGATTCTGGATCAATGCCTGAGCTTAGTGGTGAATTGGATGTGGGCTTAATAAGCTGCCACTGACTCCAGATAAGGTAGAAGTATTACTGGTCTGTAAGAGAGCAAACTTGAATTTGGGTGTACAGTACACAGTTGGGTAGATAGATTAGGAGTGCTCCTGGAACTGCCATTATTTCTGGATGATAGGCGGCAGCCATGTCTTTGCAAAGCTTTCGTTAGCTGACCAACTGCACGCCTTTCTGAGTAAGGCTGATCTGGTCAATGTAATACGCACAGGGCAGGATTAAGCTAGTGTTAGGCCTGTAGCATATGTTATAAAGGGGGCCCTGTCGCCAGCAGTGTAACTAGGTTGGAGCCTGCCCGGGGCACTATGCCAGGAGGGGATGCATGACTGCCCCTCAGGCTCTGCCCTAGTTATGGAGGTGGTGCTGGCGGCTTTGCGGCCCCTGTTCCTTCTCCTTCAGGTTAGCCTCCACAGGAGAAGGAACAGGGGGTACGAAGCTGCAGCAGTGATAGCTCCCATCTCTGAGGAGAACCTGGAGGTGTCATGATGATGTCATGTGACATTGTGATGACACTGCCCTGGGTGATGCCTCTGCCCTTCACCATCCTCCTCCTGCCCCATAATGCTCCTCCCACCCCATTCCACCCTCCTCCTGCCCCTCCACTGATCCATGTGGCACTTACCTGCTCTGGCACATTCTAGTCTTGCACAGGCACCTGCAGGCTGGCATAGGTCTTCCCACCAGAGCCTTGAACTCTTCTGCTGTCACAACATACTTTCTGGCATGTTTGCGACAGCCAGCAATGGCAGAGAGCATGCTCTGCTGGTGCTGAGGCACAATCAGCAAAGTTAAATTGGAACAAAATTATTTGGTCATATCAGGTTATTAATGACATCTGTAATGATTATGTATCAAGCGGTATGCAGCATGACATGTAAACAAAGGAGTTGCCAGATCACGAGATGCTGATTTCACCAGAGACAGCTTGCAAGCATTTAGTGTGGGGCCCTTGAAAATGCTACTTTTGCTACTATGTTAATGTGGCCCTGAACACACACCCTAATCACAGCTAGATTGGATTACTGCAGTGTGCTTTACATGGAGCTACCCTTGAAGATTGTCCAGTAACTTCAATTGATATAGACTGCAGTCGCATGAGTTCTTGTGGGGGCTATATTAGAGGGATGTGTAACTCCCATCCTGTAGCATCTCAGGGTCCAATCCTATCCAATTTTCCAGCACTGATGTAGCCACAATGCAATCCCAAGGTAAGGGAACAAATGTTCCCATATGTTAAGGGGGCCTCTGTGACTGCTGCCCCACCACAAGTTGCAGTGCATGACCCATTGGCACAGCTGCACTGGCACTGGAAAATTGGTTAGGATTGGGCCATCAGGTGGTTACCAGTATGTTTCTAAGCCCAATTCAAGGTATTGGTTATGGACTTTACAGCCCCTAACAGCCTGGAACCACCTCTCCCTGCCTGCCCAATACATTCAACACCAGTGGCCCTGCTCCATATTGTCCCCCCCCCCCCCCGTTTGGTGCGTGTGTGGGGAAACACACATTAGGGCAAGGCTGCAGAATTCTCTTTCTCTTGAGGATCCAATCCGATCAGGGATATGCGGTGGATGGGGAGGCAGGTGAGACAGAGCCTCCCCACCAGAGTCCTTTGTAAAGTGCTGCCACAGTGTGAGGTGTGCAAGTACTTACATGCCACATGCAGAGGGAGTGCAGAGCACGTGGGTTGTGAGTTCTTGCACGCCTCACGTGGCGGCGGTGCTTTTTGGAGGACACCGGTGGGGAGGCTCTACCTCACCTGCCTCCCCACCCTTCACACGTCCCTGCATGTTATGCACACTTTCCTGTCAGTAAGTCTCTTCAAACATCATGGGACTTACTTTTGAGTAAATATGCATAGGATTGCACTCTGAGACTCTTCTGCTCTCCCCCCCCCCTTTGTTTAGGAAGGCATTTCAGTTAAGTTGACCCCCCCATATGATTCGGTCTCTGTATTCTGATCAGGTGTTTTTTTGTTTTTTGTTTTACCTCAGTTGTGTTTATTTTTTAAATAGTGCTTGATTTGTTCTAGTATTCATTTATTTATTGAATGTTTGTTTATTTCTTTTTAAATTATTGTGGATTTCTGACTGGGCATTTTATAATTTATATCATCATAATTTATGTCATTATATATTCATTATAATTTAAAATGACATTTTGTGGGGGGGGGGCTTGGGGGCCCCCTCAGGAGCAGAAAGAAAAAAACTAAATAAAATGAATTTTAAAATAAATTAAAATAAATAAATACAATTGATTTTTTAAAAGTGATGATGATAATAATAATAATAATAATAATAATAATAATAATAATAATAATAATAATAATAATAATAATAGATCTCTCTGTGCTGTTCAGTTTTCACTCCCAAAACTGTGCCCACTCATCACTGGGATGATGTTCCATTGAACTCAATAGACCTTAGCAGTGAAGACTCCATTGAGTTCAATGGGGCGTGATCCCAGTGAATGGACGAAGTTGTGAAAACGCGTAAGCGAGGGACTGGCGCTGCGGTGTGACTCTAGTCCTTTAGCGCTCTATGGGCAAAAGACCTCCATTCTCGACGCGCCACTCTAGCCACCCTCTCGATGGTCGCACCCTCTTTTTCTGCGGGTGTATCCGGGCGGAAACAGACGCGAAGCGGAAGTGCGTCGCTCTGTGCTCTGTTAACGGCCTTTCTGCGCGCTGCGCGGAGCCTTGTGGCGGCCATGGCGCAGTGCGGCCCTCCCCGGCCCCTGTTTTCGATGAACGTGTCCCGTGGCCGGCGCAAGCGGCCGAGCCGATACCCGGAGGGGTTTATGGAGGCCGGAGGCCCCGGGGAGGCCCAGCAGTGGGCGGAGGGCTGGTGTCGCCCGCCTCCGCCACGGAGGACCCGCTGGGGCCCGGAGCTGCCTCAGGCGGAAGGCCCCGGCATGCCCCCGCCCGACTGGGGGAGCCCTGGGCAGGGGCCTCCCCCCCCTTGGGGACGTGGCTTCCCCCCCAGAGAGGGCAGGGAGGGGCCCTGGCCTCCCCCCGAGAGCCAGAGGTTCCCCCCACAGGACCCCCGGTGGAGGGACTGGGGAGATGAAGATGGCCCGAGCAGGGAAGGGCCGTGGGACAGGCCGTACCCCCAAAGGTGGGGGGGGCCACCCCCAAGAAACTCCCGGTGGGAGAGCTTTGGGAACGCAGGTGGTGGCAGCTCAGGGGGGCCCCCTGCCAGCATGGGCTGGGGCCCCAGTGGCCCTGGGAATGACAGTGACAGGTGGGGCAACTGCCCGGAGTGGGGCGGACCAGAGGACCCTGGTGACTGGAGCCAGCCCCCGGAAAGGTGGAGCCAGCCCCCGGAAAGGTGGAGCCAGCCTCCTGAAAAGTGGAGCCAGCACCCTGAAAAGTGGAGCCAGCACCCTGGGGAGTCCTCCTCAAAGAATCCTGGGAGGGGCAGTCAGGGTAGCCCAGAGAGATGGGGAGGAGAGCCTCAGAGCCTCGGTCAAGAGAACAGGAGCTGGGGGAACCCTGAGATGAGGCAGCCCAGCCCCAGCTGTGAAAAAGGGGGTTGGGGGCCCAGCCAGAAGGAGCCAAGAGAGCAGCACTCTGGCAGTAGAGGCCAACCTGTGCAGGAGCCGTTCCACACAGATTCTGCCAGAAATGAAAGCAAGTGGAGGGGTGCTGAGAGGAGGGGAGAGGAGTGCCTGAGCCCTGACAGAGCCAGGGGGCAGAAGAACCCAACTGGAGATCACAGGAGCTGGGGCATCTCTGAATTGGAATGCTCTGGGAGTGCTGGCAGCAGAAGTCAACCAGTGTGGGAACAGAGCCAGTCAAATCTCAGGGTAGGGGAGAGGGACATCCCCAAGAGGGGGGGAGGAGAACATGCAAGTACAAACACAGGGAAAAGGGAGTGGGGTTGCCCTGAGATCTTGAACAAGCAGCCAAGTTCTGATAGAGTTCAACAAGACTACTATGATTCTGCAAGATCTGAAGGTGGAGAGAGTCCAGATGAGAGCCAAGTAGATACAGGAATGCGCGAGCAGGAAATAAAGGAAGAGTGCTCTGATACAGAGGATGGCAGCCTTGAGAGGAGTGGCTCTCCACCACCTAGCAGCAACTCAGCTGCCCCAAAGCCGTGGGCGCCACGTGAGCAAGTGGTGAGCTGGTGGATGAGGTGTCAGGGTATCCTGAGGAGCAAGACGCGACAGCAGTTCTTGTCTGTCTGTCCCCGTCCCACATTACCTGAGGGAACCTCAGAAACCCCTTGCCTCAATGGTGGCATCCTGAATTTGCTTGGTAAGCAGCAAATGACAGAGCTTGTGACTGGATCACTAACTTTGTGGCAAGTTCAGGATGAGGTCCTGGATATGCTTGCACCAGCCTTAACTATCTATGAGATAGCAGAAGAGGCTGTGGAGAGTGATAAACTGGTTGACCCCATGGAGCTTCGAGAGTGGATCCGGCAACTTGTCCGCCACATCGGCAGCATCAACCAGAGGCTGACCTTGCATCGCCGTTTGCAGCTCCTCAGTCTCATCAACCCTCGTCTTAAGACACTGTCATCCAAATTGGTTGGCCAAAGTACCAATGGAATGCTGTTTGCAGAAGACAAAGCCAAACTCCTGCTGGAGATTCTAAAGCGATTCCCACAACTGTCTGGGTTCAAAGGGAAACAGACTGCACGAAAGAAGGTGCCATTCAAAAACACAGCTGCCTACAAGGGGAACCAGAGCTTTTCCACTTCGCAGGCTCGTTATCGTTATCGTTCCAGGCACAGTGGCTCTAAAGCTTACATGTCAAGTACAGGTAAGACCTTCTCTACTTCCAAGAACTCTTTTCCATGAGTTCTTTGGGTATGTTAGGTAGCCCAGGACCGCTGCTTCTTTTCTCTCTGCTCATCTGAGGAATTTCTTTACACGTAGTCCAGTTTTGAGAGTGTGTTAGAAAAGCAAAGCAAATTGATATACTCTGGCTGTAACTGCCTGCCCCAAATGTCCATGTTCTTTGGGGTGCTGCTCTTGCCAGTAGTCGACAAACTTTGATGCCTACCAGGGTGGCATCTCACTGCAGCTTTCTGGATATTTACTATTTGGAAACTTGAGGGCTAGAAACTTAAAAGCTGAAAGTTGAAAGAACAGAAGGCCTACTGACAATAAGGAACTAGCTGAAGATCTCTCTTTTGCCTACCTCAGAAAAGTGTGTTAAGTACATATCTCTGAAGAATTTGAGTAATAGCCCATGACAGAGACCAGCTGGTTGTTCCTTGGGGTCCACCTGGAACTTGACTTAAATCTATGAATTTATTAGTTTTTAAAAGCTTTCAGAATTACTTTATTCTTCACTAATGGGGTACCTTCAGAAACAGTTAGCCAAATAAAACACCATAGTAAATTATCCTCAACCTTTGCAAAACAGCAGATTGGTTCTTGAAACATTCTCTGCAGTGAACTTAGCTCAGCCAACATGGGCTATGCTAGTTTTTGAGGCCAACAGCTCTCTTCTGCTCTGTTTTTTTGCAGCAGGGCGGTGTTGCCTGTTCAGCAGTAGGGCTGGCTCTTCTTGCTCATGACTAGACGTGTTTGAAAATGGTGTTATTTGCCTTACTCAGAAGTAAGGCTATTGTGTTCAGTGAGGCTGTAAACCTATCTTACTGGAAACAAAGACCTCTACTAATGACTTTGTGGTGGCAACCACTGAGTGCCCTTCTTGGTACCAGTAAACTCAAAGAACATAGTACTGCTTCTGGGTCTTGATAGCCACTGAGAGTCAGATGAAGGACAGGCCACTTCCAGACAGTTCCTTTACAGAATTTTTTGCCCCATTCCTAAGTACCATTGGGGTGGGAGAATCGTACGGAGAATGGCATCTTCTGCAATGTAATAGTCAAGTGAACTATCTGCTGGACTATGGAGGGTCACCCTGGCCATTCTGTAGCAGCTTAGCATTACTTGGGAAAGGACAGAATATTACTTGGGAAGAGCAGGAATAACAGCAGCGGTGTTAATGCTATGCTTCCGAGCAGGCTCATGGTACCATATATAGAAGACTCTTAACATTCACAAGGAAGTGCTGCAGTATAGATATTAGTCCTTAAAGGTAAAAATAAGATGCTGTTTTCTACTCAGGTTATTTCTGTCCAGGTGGGTATTGTCTACTACTGTGACTGACAGCAGCTTCCCATGATTAACCATTCCCAGCCCTAACTGGAGATGTCACAAGGAACTGAACCTTGGACTTTGTGCTAACAAACCAGGTACTCCATCATTGAGCTATGGCTCCTTCCTGTGTAGCTGCCTTCTATTGAGTAAGGCCATTGGTCCATCTAGTCCAGGGTGTCAAACATAAGTATCCAGCCCCTAGAAGCTCTTCATCTGGCCCACAGCAGCTCGTCATGGTGCAGCTGTGGAAATCTGCATGGCCAAGGTTTGGAGGCCTCCAGTACAGTTTTAAGGTCTCACAAGACTTTGGAACTTAAGACCTTGAGAAATCATACTTCTGATTTTTTAAGATTAGAAAGCTTTTAAAAAATTATAATTTTTTAGGAATTTGCCTTCTTTCAGGCATTGTCAAGTTGCTGACTTGTAGTTACTTTATGACTAATCAAGGTTTGCATATTTTCTCCTCTGTCATTTGCAGCTAATAAGTTCCTAGGTGAGAACCAAGTGCTTATGTCAGGTTACTTCTACTTAATATGTAACTTTCTGCTTAATGACATCACTTCCTACTCCCAGCTGGCGCCATGAATGCAATTTGGCCTGCTGTATGAAATGAGTATGACACCCCTGATCTAGTCTAATAATGACTACTGTGATTGGCCGTGGCTCTCTAGGGACTGCTGTTGGCTTTGCCACCTGCAGTCCTAACTGGAGACTGAACATCGGACCTGTTCAATGTGCTCAACCACTGAACTATAGCTCATCCCTATAACAAGAAATTGGATTGGATTGACTTGGAATGGTACGGAACTATCTTAGATGGAGTCAGACCATTGGTCCATCTCACCCAGCGCTGTCTCCTTTGAATGGCAGGAGCTCTCCGTGACCTCAGGTACACAGAGGCCCATTCCAGCTCTACTAACTGAAGTACTTTTATCTGAAGATGTACGGTTATGGTGTCGGTGGCCCTGTACCGGCTGTTCTGATGGGCCCGCCTCTGGTGGTGGGGGCAAGATGTCCAGGGCAAAACCTTTCTGGGCCTTGTTGTGAGCTTAAGGCAGCCTCAGATATGGCAAGGGGATTGGGTTAAAATCACCCAGCACTCTGCTTTTACTTGGTGGGTCACAGGCAGTCAGCCTCCTAGGGTTGGTGCCTACCTTATACTGAGCTCCTCATCTGCATAACCTGCTTATATCCTCATGCCTCCATCCTGCCCCTTCCTGCCTCTGCCCTACTTTAAGCATGGATGGTTCCTCATTCCTGGTTTGGCTTTCTTTATGGCTTTCACCCATAAAGTCAGCAGTCAGCATCTGAGTGTTTCCAGCCCTGTGCCATCTCCCTCTACCTGGTTCTTCTGTCAACTTCTTTGAGAGGTTGCCGAGACTGTGGCTGTGCACTCTGGAAGTCAGCCAGCTGGCCAAAGGGAGTGGAGCTGCCCATGGCTTGGACACCCCGTGGCAAACCTGGAAGTGGTTGCTGCATCAAGGTGTTAGCCGCAATGACTGATGGAGCTCACCCCTCTCACCCCTGATGGTCTTTGTGGTGACTGCGGCATCACTCCTGGTGGGCCACCAGGTAACGGGGCTGGCCGTCCTGAAGAGGATAGCACCAGATGCCTCTGGCCCCTGGGGATGGTCCATGGAGATGGCAGGTAAGGGCCACCCCAGACAGGAGTTCATGAATCTGGCTTATACCAAGTCAGACCTTTAGCCCATCCAGCTCAGTGTTTACTGAACTGACTGGTGGTGACTATCCAAGGTTTCAGGCGGAGAAGGGCCTTTGCTGTCTGGATTGAACCTTGAACCTGCATGCAAAGCAGGATCTCTACCACTGAGCTATGGCCCCTCTGTAAGGTGCCATGAAAATATTTGTCCGCTATGTACAGCGTGGTGGTGACTAAGGATGGATTGCTATGAATTTTCCATTCTCCCCACCTTTCTGTGGAGCTTATTAGCCCTCAGTATGCAAAGGAACATGCTGTAGGGCAGGAGTGTCCAAACATTTTGGCAGGAGGACCACATCATCTCTCTGACACTGTTGGAGGCCGGGGGAAAAAAGATTTAATTTACTTTTCAAATTTGAATAACTTTACATAAATGAATATATTAGAGATGGAACATATGAATGAATGAAGGTCTTGCAATTGCTCAAGGCCTATGAAAGGCCTTGCACAAAACAAAGCCAGCCTTTGCTGCCGCTACTGCATCACACACTTGAAACAGCAAGCAGTGGAGGGAGCCCTAGTCCCACAGCTCACACAAGAGGTCAATCAGTTGGCTTTCACGCTGAGAACAGTTGCATCAGGCCAGCGCGGACTTCAGCAAGTCTCCGGAGGGCCAGAGGCTCATTGGAGACTGGGGGCTCCTTGAGGGCCAGATTGGGAGTCTTCGAGGGCTGCAAGTGGCCCCAGGGCCAGGGTTTGGGCACCGCTGCTGTAGGGCAACAGATCCCAATAGCAGGAAGTTCTCCTTAAGCCATATGGCTTTAGGTTGGGGCAAAACAACCAAAAATGGATGATCATCTCAACCCCTGGTGCTTGTGAAGAGTGCACCCTTTCGCTCACTATCACCTTCCTCTTGCTTAGTCCTCTTGCTTGTTTTGCAGAGAATCGGACAACTGAGCAGAATCACCGTTGAGGAGTTGAAGGGCCAGATCTAGTGGAATGGGGCTCTGGGAGGCATTTGTTTATGTCGTGTCATTCCCCAGCTGCCATTCTTTACCTTCTGAAGCACCCATGATGGCTCATCCTGCAAGAGGCTTCCATCCTCCATGCAAAAGGGTAGTGGGGGACAAAAAAAATTGATATAGCACCAAGCAAACTCAGCTGAACTCTGCTTTTTAACTTCAGCAGTGGCCAGGTGTTGATTTGTACAATCATGGCCCAACATCAAGACTGCCTGGCTTTGTGGAATGGCCTCCAGCTGAGAGGTACCAGGAAAGTCTTTGCTGGTGCTCCAGTTCTGACTTTGGGGGTGGGGATTTGTGACATTGTCTTGCAACTTCCTTCCTCTGTTGTCCCCTGCAACTGAACCTGACCTCTTTGCTTTGATTATGTGGGAGGTGAGAGTTTCTTCAGCTGCTGTGATGATGTCATGACAGATGCTCAGAATCCTTTGTAAAAACAGACTTGTGCACATGTGTGCCATACCTTCACCTTGTATAAAACTTCAGTGCTTTTTCCTTGTCAGGATGAACCTCTTTGAGTTCTTTTTGTAGCTTTGAGGCAGAGGCTAGAAAAGAAACAATCGAATGCAATTGAGAGCTGACCCAGAGGGTGGTGGTGGTGTTTGGAGGAGTTCTGCTGGTTTTTTTCTATCTCCTTCCTCTTCCCCCACTGCAGGTCTGGTGACAGGAACATGCTTCCCTTTTGATAGCAATCTGTAATGGATTGTGGGAAGGGAGAATTGCTGGGCACGCCCATCTCCCTGGGTTTATTACATTTCAGCACGTTCCTGTGTTCTTTGTGCGTGTAAGCATGTGCTTAGTCGTTCAGTTTTTAAAGGAGTTCTGGGGGCACAAAGTAAGATTCCTCTGGGAGAGCTGCCATCTTTTTATCACGCTCTGTGACAGGAAGGGCAAAAATGATGCAGCCCTCCCCTTTTGTTACCTCTCCCTTATGTTATTCCTGTGTTAGGTTACCTTTAGTTGAATAAATGTTTTTGATTAAAAGAAAATAAAACTGTCTGGCCTTATGCTTGTCCTTTGGCAGCTGATTCAGCAAGGAAGTAACCCTGTTGCACAGCACTGCCTTTATACTCAAATGTTCAGGGTGCTTTTTTGCCTTAGTAACCCTTCCAACCAACCTTCTGAAGTATGTTAGCAGTACATGGGGGGGGGGGGGGGTTCCCTGTATTCGTGGATCCCGATCTGTGGTTTTAGTTATCCATGAATGCTGTACCCCCCCATGTGCCCATTAGTGCAATTTTAAGACTTCCCCCTGTTGGAATTCTTCTTAAACAAGCTCAGTATAAGCTTAGCAGCTGATAGCAACCCTTCTGGCAGCCTGGTTGTTGGGGGGAAAAAAAACAACTACACAGAGGTTAACAGGAAGCAGTTAAGTTCTGCTTCCTGTTAACCTCTCTATAGTTTTTTTTAAGCAACCAAGTTGCGGGAGGCAGCCTAAAAGTTGCTATGAGCTGCTAAGCTTATAGCAACCTCTTTAAAGAAGAATTTCAATAGGGAGAAGTCTTTAAATTGTACTAATGTTCAGGGGCATCCCCAGTATCCATAGGAGGAGGTCTGGAACTATTTACTTGTCCTATGGCTGTGTTCTGAAAGCACAAAATCCAGAATCCCTACTAAATCTTGCAAGCTGGTTTGGATCTGGTTACAGCTTGAGTGGGAGATTCCCTATCAACCCTAGAGACTAATCTTTAGTTCCTTCATGATAGAATGGTGGGATATAGATGCAATAAAATCAGTTTTTGCTTGAACAGATGCTAGCTGTCGGGCTCTTTGCCATAGTGTGTGTTTGATCTCCTCAGACCTTCCATCTTTCACTTTGTTAAAAGTTAGGGCTTGAGCCCTTCAAGGGAAAGGGGAGAACTTTCCAGCTGCACTCCCGTAGGGTGACCATATTGGCTGCAGGAATTTGCTTCATGCCTAGCTGCGTCAGAGGCTAGAACCTCTCAGCCGCACCATCCGTAGCCTGTCCTGTGAACTGCAGAGACAAGCAGAGGTCCCTTCTAGTGCTTTCTTGCTTGCCTTGTTGTCACTTGGCATGCTGTGGTCTCAGAGGACCATGTCTTTCCACACCTCCTTCGTAGCGTTAGTGGATAAGACATCTGGGACTGACAGGCCTCCTGGTTCGCCTGGACGCCTTGGTGCACTAGCAGCATGAACTGACAGAGTCCTCTGACAGAAACACTGGGCCTGTCCAATGGTCACCAATGTTTTCAGATGTTTGGAGGAGCTCGCAGGCGCCATCGTTGAGCTGCTTGCGTGACCCAGGCTTGTTCTCCCCTCAGGGTCAAGAGGTGGAGTTCAGCTTATGATTACAGAGGTATGCCTTCCTGGGAGGAAAGTCAGCCTCAGAGATGTCAGTGATTGAGAGCGGCTCCTGGGAGAAGCAGATTCAGTTGGGGTCCTAGACTCAATCACAGGTAATAACCTGGATTAGGACCTTAGTGGAGGAGATGGTGTCAACTAAATTTGCTGGTTGGGAGCTATTGCAATCAGGCACCCAACCAGAGAGAGAATGGCAGGAGTTCTGGAAACATGGATAGACGACCTAGGTCCCCTTCATCTTCCACCTCTCCTCCCTCTTCTCCTCTGGGCTCAAGCTTCTTCGGCTCATAGAGTGACTCTTTTGCTCAAAAATGACATAAAAAGCGGGGACAGCCTATAGGCAGACACGTCAGGCAGCTCCCCCACAACTAGGGGAAACACCCTCAGACTAAGATTTAGGGTGACCGGGGATGCATGGCTGTCCATTCTACTTCTCCCAAGGAATCATCTCCGAGGGAGAAGGATGAGCTGTCATGCGAAGAGCCTAATGCTCTGCAAGGGAACATGGACAGGATGTTTTCTCTGGATGTTTTTTTTCTAAGATGTTAGCAAAGACTATTAGGGCACTTAATCTGGAGTCCAGTGCTGGGAGAGGAAAAGCCAAGGCTGCTGATCTGACCCTGTCCTCTGCCAAGCCCCCTTTTTCCTTGGGGTCCATCGAAACCAGCAGAGGTTCTGTTCCCAGATGCCTTTTGGAAGATTATGGAGGCAAAATGGGTTCTGCTGTCCCAAGGCAGATGGGTTTCAAAGGTGGCTGATAAGCTCTACTCCTTACCTCAAAGAGTGTTGGATGTGCTTTGGACGTCCATTCCATTCCAGGAATCGATGGCCCAGTAGCTGCTTTTTCCTCACATGCTATTATTCCCTCAGAGGGGGAAGGAAGCCCTAAAGACCCATGCAATAAGTGCATGGAGTTGGCATTGAAGATGTGTTTTGAGGCAAGTTCATCAGTGATTCCATTCTGACTAGGGCCACTGTTTTGTGGGCAGAGGAGTTGGCAAAGTTGAATCTATCCTCAAAGTCTGCTAGAGACACCTTAAAAAATACTTTGCTGGCAGCAGCATTTTCAGCTGATGCAACGTTGGATGCCATGCAGTTTTCTGGAAGGGCAATAACACACAACATGGTAGCCAAGAGAAATATCTGGCTTTGCCATTGGGAGGTTGATTCAGGTTGCAAGCATGTTTCGTGGGGAAGCTAAGCTTCCCTGAAGCTAAGCTGTTCGGGGAGGCCCTAGCGTCAATCCTGTCTAAAAACAAGGACAAGAGGAAGGTGCTTTTCTCCCCCCCCCCCAGAAGGATAGGTCTAAGGCAAAATCCCAGCACTCCTTTTGGTCCCAGCAACATTCTTTCATAAGAACATAAGAACAGCCCCACTGGATCAGGCCATAGGCCCATCTAGTCCAGCTTCCTGTATCTCACAGCGGCCCACCAAATGCCCCAGGGAGCACGCCAGATAAAAGACCAAAGACCAATAAGACCAAAAGACCAATACAAGTCTTTTTCAGACCAAAAGACCAATACAAGTTCTGTCCAAAGTGGAGTAGAAACAAAAACCTCAGCAGAGGAAAACTTTGGCTGCCTCTGCAGGTAATCCAACCACCAGGCCCAACAAGCTCAGAAACGCCTAACTCCAACTCCCTCTCTTCCCTCTTGCCTATATGGGCCTATCTCTTGGAATTTGTTTATTGGTGGTATCTAACTACTTTTGGCATTTGGGTTTGAGATGTGGTGTCAAGAAGGTACTCCCTGAACTTTCTCTCCTGTAGGGTACCAAGATTCCAGACTGCAGCAAAACATCAGGTGATGACCAAGGCAATTGAACATTTATTAAAGATAAGGGTGATAGAGCTGCTTCCTGTCCTGGAGAGAATTTTGTGAGTGTACTCTGAACTACTCCTGATACCAAAGAGGAATGGAGAACTCAGAACTACTGTAGTCTCAAAGTGGTTCAATTGGTTCATAGTCAAACACAAGTTCAAGATGGAAACAACGAAGTCCATCTTGGCCTCACTGGAGTCAGGAGATTATTTCCATACACCTGACAGAGGCCTTATTTGCATATACCCATTTGGAAAGAACATCAACTATACAGTACCTTCAGTTCTTCAAGTTCTCACACTTTCAACACAAAGCTTGGCCTGGACACCATGCCAAGAGTCTTCACAAAGGTGCTAGTGGCATTGATAGCATCCCTGTGATGACAGGCATATATTCATGTCTACCCATGACATATTGATAAGACATATTGATAAGAGTGTCCTCAAGGGCTTAGGCCCTTAAGCACACTCAACAAACTATGCAGCAGCAATCCTAGCACGGAGCAAATGCCCTCAGTACTCAGCCAGCGTGTTTCTAGGACCGCATGGGAAGCTTTACTGAAGCTCCTGATGGGGTAGGAAACTACTTCCGTTTTTCCGGAAGTAAAGTTTAAGACCGTGAGAGAGCCTCAGAAGGCTTCCCTAGTTGGTCCTAATGTCACATGAGGCTGTGCTTGAAAGGTAGGGGACAGCTTCGCACCTGTGGGGGTGGCATCTCTGTGGGGAGGTGGAATTGTGGGCCTTTGCCCTGGGAGTGGGGAGGGGTAAGTGTCCAACCCTATCCAAATTTCCAGCACTGGTGCAGCTGCAATGCAGCCCCGTGGTTAGGGAACAAATGTTCCCATACCTTGAGGAGGCCTCTGTGCCTGCATCCCCAACACAGGAAGCAGTGCATACCCCATAGGCACAGCAGCACTGCAGAATTGGATAGGATTGGGCCCTGAGTCTGCCACTGAAACTATGGATTGCTTGAGGTCATGTGACTGTGGTCAGTGTAGCCAAAAGCTCTCTGATCCTGATGCAGACCCGAGCATCAGTGGTTCTCAGACTTTGGGTTGGGACCCATTGGGGGGTTGTGGTCTAATTTTTGATGGGTCATGAAGGGCTGAGTGGAGCCTCCAATATAACAGGTGATGGAGAGATCAGATAACTAACTGCCTCAAGCCCTGAGGCTATTGAAAAATTGGATTGCTACTAGTTACACTGCAAACAGCTCATGTTCTGTGGTTTGCAGGGAGCTGAGCTCCTGCAGTTTGCAACCATGTGTAAATACAAGAGATCAATGTGTCTTTGTTGATGCCCCCTAATAAAGATTTTCAAAAACCCAGAAGATTCTGTTTTTTGAAAAAAAAAATTTCTGTGGTAAGGAATGAGAATGTTCATTAAAGTTCATTAGGGCTGTTTCGTTATGAGAAATGGAGGTTTTTTTTATAAATAAATAAAAATATTACTTATAAGTAAATAGACAATATTTCTTTCTAGATCTTTTTTTTTTTTAAGCCTCATAAACCTAGTTGGGTCCCAATAAGAGTGTCATTTTAAAAAGTGAGTCCTGATGTTAAAGGTTTTGGGAATCACTGACCTACATAGACACACAGATCTTCCATGTTTTTCTGGAAGAAAAGACAGCAGAAGCAAACTGCCTACCAGGAACAGGAATCTCCAGGTAAGCAATTCTCATTTTTGTGAGTCTCAGGATTATTTACACATTGCAGAAAATCCAGTTCTACCTCTTGGGTCATACACTGAGATTTGGGGGGGGGGGGTCGGTCTCCACAGAGATCTAGCTCTTGAGATTGTTCCCCTGTTTTCATATTGTTAACACTTCGTATTCCTTAGGGGTATGCTTAAAGAAAATCTGGGTGGATGAATCCCTTTTCATCCCATTTTAGGAGTTCTCCTTGGTTCAAGGGTGGCATGAAAAATGGAGACCGCCAATGGGGGCCATTTCCTCCGCAAACTGGGGCCTTTCCTCCCCTAAATATTAACAGTGAACTATATTTCAGGGTTGCTGTAAGTGCTGTTAGGCTGCAATCCTATGATCTTAGGTACCACCAAGATTAGTTCCCATGGCTGGGCTGCAGTCTGGGCTTTGTTCCCAGTGGGGTTGTAGTTTGTGCCGTTGCTGCAAGGTCCAGCAGCTAGGACCCAGCTGGAAACTTGGCCTTTGCGCTGGGGCCAGGTCAATATCCCCACGGGGCGGGGGAGGTGCTAGTTCCTCCAGTGGCAGGGGTGGGGGCAGAGCCTAGCTTCCTCAGGGTCTCATTCTCTGGTCCAGCAGTGGCCAGTCAATGCCATCCCCTACTCCTCCTGGCCTTGGTTTATGAGGCTGCTAGCCTCATCCACCTGGGTGTGGCCATATTTTGTTGGCCCCAAGATATAGTGAGACTGCCCGAGATAGCGCCAGGGCCAGCCTCATGAGATCCCTGGTTGCTGACTGCCCCACCAGCTTCCCAGCACCATAATGAGTTTCTCACACTTTTGAATTTCCATACTACTGGACAACACCCAACATACCAGAAGTGGTACACATACCATCAGTTGAACACTATTCTACAAGACTGTAATGACACTGGACTACACTGAAGTGTAGTTTGAAAAACTTCCCTAGCTTCACCGTGACTCTTGATTTGCAAAATCAACCGAACTATTAGAGAGGTGTTGGTAAGCCACTCAACCTCATAACAGCAGCCCTGCTGGATCAGGCCAAGGACCCATTTGTCCTGCTTCCTATATTTCATAGTGGCTGACAAGATGTCTCAGGGATCACTCAGGACAACATGGTACCTGTATCCTGTTGCCATTCCCTTGCATCTGGCATTCAGAGATAGGCTACCTCAGAAACCCAGCGGCTGCATATAGTCATCCTGGTGTGGAACCTGTGGTGGACTTTTCCTCCATACGCTTGTCCATTTATGTCCAAAATTTGTATTGGGTTTAAGACATCTAGGCCATGTGACATCACATCTTGTGGAAGGGAGTTTCACATACTCATTATGTGCTGGTCAAGACATATTTCCTTTTGTGTCTTCTAACTGTCCTGCTGGTCTGTTGCAGTGGCTGTCCCCTGGTTCTGGGGTTGTGTGTGAGGGAAAAGAGCTTCCCTTTATCCATCCCATGCATGCTTTTATATGTATGTAGCCTTTCCTCCAGGGACATGCACTTAGAGGAGGCAGGTGAGGCAGAGCCTCCCCACTGGAGTCCTTCGAAAAAGTGCCACCACCGCATGAGGCACCCAAGCACCCACAACCGCGCATGAATTGTGGGTACTTTTGTGCCTCTCACGGCGGTGGCGCCTTTTGAAGGACTCCGGTGGGGAGGCTCTGCCTCACCTGCCTCCCCACTAAGCACATGGGTTGTGGGTGCTTGGGTGCCTCTCACGGCAATTGTGCTTTTCGAAGGACTCTGGTGGGGAGGCTCTGCCTCACCTGCCTCCCCACTAAGCGCATGGGTTGTGGGTGCTTGGGTGCCTCATGTGGCGGCAGCGCTTTTCGAAGGACTCCGGTGGAGAGGCTCTGCCTCACCTGCCTCCCCACCAACTACGCGCCCCTGCTTCCCAGAGCCTCAGCTTCCTTCCCCAACTTGGCAATGTGTGGATAATGGTCTCTTTATGTGCACTGGCGGAAAGAAGGGAGCCTGCAGTGGACGATCTAGCCGGGAGAAGTCTATGGTTTGTATGGAATGTAGCCGCTCTACCCTGTGGCACCTCTATGGTGAAAACCGTTTCTGCTTTGTGAGGCTGTGACCGGATTTCACTTTTAAATTTTTGAAAATAAACCGACTCGGGCTCCTTTCTTGACGGATCAGGCATTCTCGGCGGTGGTACCCTCTTGAGGACCTTAAACCGGAAGTCGAGGTGATCTCCATGGTAACCAGGAAGCGGGTCGGGCGTACTTCCGGCCGGGGACCTGCCCGTTGCTTCTATCATTTGAGAGCTGTGGGGGTGGGGCATTGAGTTGGCCCCGCCCCTCGTGTCACCTGAAGGCTGGAGGGGGCGGGGCCTGAGTGCCTTCTCCCATGTGCAGTGCCCTCGCTTGGGTGGCAGCCGAGTTGGGTCCTGGTCGTGGAGCCCCCTGGGGGGGGGGCGAGCGAGAAGCGGCCCCCCCCTCTCTGCAAGGGAGTGAGAGGAGCCTCACAGAACAGCAGCAGTGGGGGGGGGGCTCCCTCAGGGAAGGAACGTGGGGCAGCCTGAACCTCCAGGGGTAGCCCCCCTGGGGAAAGCTGGTGGCCCTGGGAGGCCTCTGGGAGACAGGAGCAGGCAGGGCGGCCCTCTGCTTGAGGGGAGGCAGGAGTACCACAGGAGCCAGAGCCCCCTCATCCCGCATCGAGGAGCCCTTGCCAGGAAACCGGGGCTGGTGGGTTGGCCTGGAGAAGCAGGAGAGGGAGTCTCAGCCCCAGAAAGTGGGGCTGGAGAAGCCCGTGAGAAGAGGCAGGTGAGGACACAGAAAGTGGGACCACTTTAAGAGGGGAGGAGGCTCCAGCACCCTGAGCCAGCCTCTGGAGGCCCATCCCAGGTCAGGGCTGCTGAAGGTGAAGGAAAGTGCAGCAGCCTGGAGAGAAAGAAGGGGAGGGTAGCATCTGACCCCCGGGAGAAGGAAGAGGGGCCTGGAAAGTCCTGAATGGATTTGGAGACAACGACTGGGGCTGCTCTCAGGTGGAACTAAGTGGGGCATTTTGCCTGTGAACTGTTCCAGACAAACTATGCCAGTGGAGATTGTAGCCTGAGGTGCCCCTGGGGGCCAGGACTGGTGGGGCAGCCCCCTGAGAGATGAGTCATGAGCACCCCAAGAGCTAAAGCAACCTGTCCAGGAGTACTTGCCAAAACTTGGAGGAATCAGATTGGCTGCCTGGATAATATGTGAGGGGGGGTAACTGAGCCCTGTCAGTGCATAGGTATCAGGAGCCAGGTGTCAGGAGTGCCCCACTGGAGATCAAAGGGGTTTGGGCAACCCCATGTGAGAATGCTTCAAAAAGATTGGAATCCTAAGGCTGCAATCCTAACCACACTTTCCTGAGAGTAAGCCCCATTGAACAAAATAGGACTTACTTCTGAGTAGACCTGGTTAGGCTTGTGCCCTAAATCAGCCAATCTGCAAGCAGAGCCAATTGAGTTCAGAAGGAAGTAGGTGAGGTAGTGCTGAGATGTTGAAAAGACAGTTGAATTTAATGAAGATCAATAAGACTGAGAGAGCCTTATGTGGTTTGGGCAAGATTTGTATGAGGACAGAACAGGTATGTGTTGTCTCAAGTAGAGAGGAAAAGAGGGAGGAAGGAGGTTCCCGGGACAACCTCAAAAGAAGATTCTCTCTGTCATCTCCACTTTGGCCTCATTTCTCAACCAGAAAATGTGGGTGCTGTTTAAGTCAGTGATAGATGCAATGTCAGGGCACCATACCACATGGAGTGCAACACAATTGCTGTCTGTCTGCCTCCACCCCACTCCGTCCAACAGAAACAGTGAGTCTGCTTATCTCATTATGGGCATAATGGGCTTGCTCAGTAAGGAACCAAAAAAGGAATACTGTTTTATGACACACAGCTTCTTCTGGTTTCAGGATGAGGTCCTGGACATTATGGCACCAACCATGTTAATCTTTGAGATAGTGGAGCAAATCATGGAGAGGCAGGAATTGATGGACTCCATGGAGGTAGAGGTGTGGTCCCAGCTTCTCAAGCCCTTATTTGGTGGCACCAATCAGAGACACTGCAGCACTGTTCCCAGACCCTTGGCATAATCCACTACCAGTTCAATGACATGCCATCTCTAATGGTCAACCAGAGCCTCAATGGAATGCTGTTTTCAAAAGACAAGAGTTGAAAGCAATAATTGTGAGTCCTACAGCAGGCCAAGCCCAAAGTAAACATATCAGGTGAGCCAAATGAAGCACTTAGGGATGCCTGCCAGCTGGCCAGCCAAAGACACTAGCTCTAGTATGGACCAACAAGCTAAGCCCAGTTGGTCTTTAGCACCAAGGCATTTCTCCATCAGTCCTTAAGGTGTATTAGGAAACCCACAACCTCTGTCTCTCTACTGCCTACTCACATGAGGAATTTCTGACTGAAACTAGTTTTGAGCATGTCTCATTGTTTGAAATTTAGACTAGCTCTGGCAGCAATTGCATGCCCCAAAAATGAGGAGTCAGAATTAGAGCAGCTACCACTTTTTCCAGACTCACAAAGAGAGTCTGGTCCAACAAGAAGCTGACGGAACATACCAAGATCCAGGTCTACAGAGCTTGCGTCCTGAGTACACTTCTGTAATGCAGCGAGTCATGGACTCTTCGCTCACAACAGGAGAGGAAACTGAACGCTTTCCACATGCACTGCCTCCGACGCATTCTCGGCATCACCTGGCAGGACAAAGTTCCAAACAACACAGTCCTGGAATGTGCTGGAATCCGTAGCATGTATGCACTGCTGAAACAGAGACACCTGCGTTGGCTTGGTCATGTCGTGAGAATGGATGATGGCCGGATTCCAAAGGATCTCCTCTATGGAGAACTTGTGCAAGGAAAGTGCCCTACAGGTAGACCACACTGTGATACAAGGACAACTGCAAGAGGGATCTGAAGGCCTTAGGAGTGGACCTCAACAAGTGGGAAACCCTGGCCTCTGAGCGGCCCGCTTGGAGGCAGGCTGTGCAGCATGGCCTTTCCCAGTTTGAAGAGACACTTGGCCAACAGTCTGAGGCAAAGAAGGAAGGCCCATAGCCAGGGAGACAGACCAGGGACAGACTGCACTTGCTCCCGGTGTGGAAGGGATTGTCACTCCCAAATTGGTCTTTTCAGCCACACTAGACGCTGTGCCAGAACCACCATTCAGAGTGCGATACCATAGTCTTTCGAGACTGAAGGTTGCCAACAGGTCTAAACAACAGAGAGACTGTATCTAAATATATAACATATATGTATAATATACAAAGTGGTATATAAACACTGACATAAATATGAAATGAAATGAAACGACTTCAGAGGCAGAAGCCAAAACTTCTGCCTGAAACATTTCTGTGGTGGTGATCTGAGCAAAGGGTCCTGAAAAAGGCTGGCCAGCCTGCTTGCTCTGTTTCCTTTGTAGAAACACATCGGAGCAACTATTAGTCTTCCTCTTGCACCGCTGGGCGGAGCTCTTCTCCCCCCCCCCTCCGCGCAGAGCCCCTCCCCTCCTTTCCTCCCCCAACTTCCGATCTCGCGACAGCTGCTACTGTGTAAAATGGCTACAATGTAGCAGCTTTTTTTTTTGCTTTTGATGCTGCTTCAGCCCTCTGTGTTTTGCAAGGATATTATTTTGTGTGTCCCTCCCTTGTGCATTGCACTGCATTTTTTTTCTTTTTCAAAAACAGCTGGCGATTGCAAGGATTTCTGCCTGAGAAATGGTAAGTGGGTTTTTTTTTTGGGGGGGGGCAAACCTTGGAGGGGCATGTGTTTGTGTGTATGTGTTGGGAGGCCTTTTAAAAGCATGCTTAGGCTCTCCCACACGATTCGATCGCTACTATTTTTTATAAAGGGGAGGGGGAGAAAAAGCAAGCAAGGATGCTCCTCTCTTTTCACATGTTCATAGGGGGAATTTAAAACTGACCAGAGAAGGGTTTGGGGATAGAGGCATTCGACTAAGACCAGCAAAAACTTTCAGGGTTGGGGGAAACTGAGGGGGTTCCTCTGCAACCTCCCCACAAAGCAGTTTCTTCTGTCTGATTGTGTTTACAAAAAATTGTCTTTGATTAAAAAAAAAAAGAGATTATAATAGGGTGTCTTCCCTATTTTAGGTTATGCTGATAATATTAGAACAGGAACAATACTGGGGTGTACACAAGGGTGTGTGTGCATGGGTTGGGTGGTTGTTTCAGGCAATCGCCTAAAATCAATTTATTTTGAAAGGTTATTGTAGGGATCTTGTGCAAAAACTGTGAGCCATTTTTGTTCCATTAGAGGAAAAAGAATCCAAAAGCAACAGACCTTCTCAATAAACATGACTAGGGTTACATTGGATAGGGTCATATCCTGTATTTGAACCAACCAACCAAAATGTCACAAACTCATGGGCCGGCTTTCAAGTTCTCTAGAATAGGACCATGAGGGAAAGAGCACTTTGTATTTCTTATGGAGCAGCAGTAATAAATTTCATTGGAAGGGGCATGTTAAGAAATAGTGTGTTGGTTTAATGGGCCAAGGGTTCATTTGTACTGTGTTCTGTACAGGGTGTGTCCCATAAATGTTTGAGAGGAAAAGTAGTAAGATCTTTCCTCTCTCTTTATAGCAAAATGGAAGAGTTTGGTGGGATAATTGTGATAGACCAACCTGGGTAAAACTGTAGGTTAAAAGTGATTCCATATTCTGTAAGTAACTACAGTATGTCCACTGTATGTGCAACTAAGGGCACAGTCCTAACCCCTTATGTCAGTGCTTTCCAGCACTGGCATAGCAGTGCCAATGGGATGTGTGCTGCATCCTGCAGTTGGGTGGTACTCACGGAGGCTTCCTCAAAGTAAGGGAATATTTGTTCCCTTATCTCAGAGCTGCATATGGGGTTAGGATTGTTTCCTAAGAGGATTTAATGTTTACATGTTTCTGCCTTCCCTTCCCCTGTTGGGTCTCTTGCATCAGTTTCTAGATTGGAAGCACCTTGGGGCAACAACCTGTTTTTTCATTCTGGGCAAAGTGCCATTGATGTCAATATATCTTTAATCTTGTTCATGCCGATCCTGAAAAAGTTAGCCAAACCCTCCTATGAGTTTTTTTTATTTATGCCAGAGGGATAACTGCCTATTAAGAAATGTTTTACTACTTTCAGTAGGGCTTATATCCAGGTAGGCTTACACAGGATTTGCAGCCTTAGCGGAGGCTCATCTCATGAAGTTTGCACAAAACCATCTGCAATTTCAAAACTGTTGCAATACAAGCTGTATACTTTTAGGACTTTCTCATCAAGCTCTCTCCTTGCCTGGTTGTGTTGCTTAAAATTTGTTCTGAAGAAGAGTTCTATGCTACTTGAAGGCTTGTTCACTACTTTTGTGACATGTTAGTTGGCCCTGATAAAAGTAATTTCCCTACTTTGACAAAAAAAAATTAGTCTTAAGGGTGCCACAAGACTCCTTGCCTATAGATAAGCTACATTTTCTGATATTTTGTACCATCAACTTGGTGCATTGTGGACTTCCCCCTTGGCAGCACCTGACAACAGAATACAGTTATCAGCCAGGAAACAACCAAGGAACAGGGCTCTGTACAATTCGACAAGAGTCCAAAAGCCACATTTCCACAGTGCTGTTGTTAGGCTTGAGACAGTTCAAGGGCTTTTTTTTCAAATGGAACAACTTTCACAGCTGCGTAAGAAGGAGCCTCACAAACATAGCTGGTGACCCTCTTTAGATGGAGAGTTCCAAATGGAAGAAGGGTGCTACAAATGGGTGAGGAGGAGAAGAAAATGCCCTGATGTTTGTTTTTGTGAAGTGCTCCATGATCTGGATTGGTACTAAATATAATTTTTATCCCTGATCCCAACTTGCCTATGATCCTATGTGAATGTGCCAGATTAAGTAATTCTTTGCAAAAGGGAGAGAAAAATATCAAAAGAGTGACCAGTGATTGTCTGTTACAGCAGCAAAAGAGCTGCAGTCCCCAAAAGAGCATTGTGTCATCTTAAGAACTAACTTTCTGTCCTTTGCAGCTGAATGCTTCTGTAGTCCTACTCTGCTGACTGACTTTGAAAGGGGCAGAGTTAATTCTAGTCCTGGCCTCCCCTCCCCCTTTTAATTTAAACCTAGAAAGATCTAGCAGATGGAGAGTTGTGATGTTGAGGTTTTTTTTCCTTGTGGTTTTTAAAAAAATCTTTTTGTTTACATGGCTTCCAAATTGGAACAGGAAGCAGGGGAAAAGATGTGGGTAGAAAGCCTGAGAGCGTCATGCGCAAGGAACCTGGCTTGGGTATTTGTTCCTCTCTGTCTTGCACAAGGAATCAGTACAAGTCCTTTTTGCCAGCCTCTTTGTCTCTTGCCTCCTACTTGGGAATTGGAAAGAATGGCTGGTAATGAATTCCCAACAACAAAAAGATTCTTTATGCATTCTTTATCCCTTGCCTTCCTTCCCCCTGCAGCTGTCATAGGTTGACCAATGGCAATGCTTTTTTATTTCTAATTTTTATTGCAGTTTCCACCCACCCAAAGGCTGGTTCTGATATTTGCATTTCTGTGGTTCTCCTGTCTTAAAGAGGGGGAGGCTGGAATAGGGACAAAGACAGATTGGATGCACCTGAAAATGTGTGGGGAAGGATTTCTAGTTCAGAGGAAAAGCCTATGGCTTTGCATGCAAAATGTATCTGGATTTATTCCTCCAGTTAAAAGATCTCCAGTAGTGGAGCTGGGAAAATTTTCTTTGAGAGTGACTGCCAGTCAGTGTGGGTGGTACTGTGGGGTAGTTCACATTTTTATGATGGTCCTTTAAATTTAAAAAGTTTGGTTTTTATCTTCATTCCTTGACTGGACTAGCAGCTAAAGATGTGATTCTTTAAAATAAATAATGTTATTGGTAACTTAAGATATTTATATTCTGCGTTTCCAGCATAATGTAGCTTAGAACATGATAAAAACACATGTAGTTAAAAGCCTGAAAATTAAACAGCCAACAACAAAATCTAAATAAGTTTACAAGGAATGCTGTAATAGTATAAACAAGAAGATGAGCAGCATTGTTCAGCCAAACTGTGAGTCAATACAATGAAATCAACTAAATGTAAGTCCAAATAAAAATGTTTCAGCTCTCTTCTGGAGTGCTAGCAACAAGCGGTAGTCTTGATTTCAGCTGGAAGTGAGTTCCAGAGAGTGGGTGTTGTAACAGAAAAGGCCTTTTTGTGGGTTGCCACTCAATGAGTTCTAGTGAAGAGTGTACCTGTGACTGGGCCATCTGTGTTGCTGTCATGGGATGGGCAAACTCAGATGAGGGAGACAGTCCTTCCGATATGCAAGTCCTAAACCAGTAAGGGCTGTATAGGCAACAACAGGTGCCTTGAATTGGACACAGAAGCATACAGGTAACCAGTGCAGATGTTTTAATGGGCACGACATGATCACAACCCTTGGCACTGGTCATCAATCTTGTAGCTGTGTTCTGTACCAATTGCAACTTCTTCAAAGGCAGCCCCAAGCATAGCACGTTACAATAATCCAACCTGGATATGGGCATGAGTGACCATAGCTTATAAATGAAGTTTTGATTCTTTTTGCCCTAATGTGCATTACTTTACACTTGTTTACATTGAAACACATCTGTCATTTTGCTGTCTATGCTCCCAGTTTGGAGAGATCATCTGGAGCTCTTCGCAATCCCTTCTGGTCTTTGCTACTCAGAAAAGTTTAGTGTTGTCTGTAAACTTGGCCACCTCACTGCTTATCCCTCCAGGTCATTTATGAACAAGTTGAAAAGCACTAGTCCCAGGACAGATCCTTGGGGCACCCCACTTTTCACCTCTCTCTGTTGTGAAAATTGCCCATTGACACCCACTCTCTGTTTCCTGGTCCTCAACCAGTTCCTAATCCATGAGAGAACCTGCCCTCTTATTCCTTGACTTTGGAGTTTCCTCAGCAGCCTTTGGTGAGGGACCATGTCAAATGCCTTCTGAAAATCCAGATATACGTATAATATCCATGGGTTCACCCACATGCCTGTTGACCTTTTCAAAGAATTCTAAAAGGTTCATGAGGCAAGTCTTACTTTTACAGAAGCCATGCTGATTCTACCTCAGCAAGCCTTGTTCGTCTATTGGCACAATCCTAACCCTTTATGTCAGTGCTTTCCAGCACTGGCATAGTGGTGCTAATGGGACATGAGCTGCATCCTGCAGTTGGGTGTCACTCACAGAGTCCTCCTCAAAGTAAGGGAATGTTTGTTCCCTTACCTCAGAGCTGCATTGCCCTTTTGTCAGTGCTGGAAAGCACTGACATAAGGGAATAGGATTGCACCCTATGAATTTTAAGATTTTATCTTTGATAAGGCATTCCACCATCTTACCTGGAACAGATGTTAGCCTCACTGGCTTATAGCTTCCCCTCTCCTCCCTTTTTTAAAGATAATTGTTACATTTGCTATCCTCCAATCTTTTGGCACCGTGGCTGTTTTAGGGACAAATTTCTTATTTTAGTCAAGAGATCTGCAACTTCATTCTTCAATTCCTTAATAACTCTTGGGTGGATGCCATCAGGGCCAGGTGGCTTATTGATCTTTAATTTGTCAATTAGGTCTGAAACATCTTCTCTTTTAACCTCTATCTGAGTTAATTCCTTAGTCAGGAGGGGCCGTTCAGGCAGCGGTATATGCAGCAGTAATGCAAAGAACTCATTTAATTTTTCTGCCATCTCTAAGTCTCACCTTTCCCTCCTTCACCATCCAGAGGGCCAACCGCTTCTCTGGCGGGTTTCCTGCTTCTAACATATGTGAAGAAGCTTTTATTATTCCCCTTAATGGCCATGTGTTCCTCATAGTCTCTTTTGACCTCCCATATCATCTTCTTACATTTCTTTTGCTGCAGTTTACGCTCCTTTTTAATCTCCTCTTTAGGGCAAGACTTCCATTTACAAAAGTAAACTTACTTGCCTTTTACAGCCTCTCTGTACTTGTTAGCCATTCTGGCACTCTCCTGGACTTAGTCGAGCCCTTCTTCCTTTGCGGTATACACTTCTGCTGGGTTTCTGTTACCGTAGTTTTAAACAGCCACCATGCACTCTGGAGAGATTGAATTCTTTTTACCTTCCCTTTCAACCTCTTTCTAACTAGTCTCCTCATCTGAGGGAAGTTGGCTCTTTGGAAGTCAAGGCTTTTTGTGCCAGATTTGCTTGGCATGCTTCCATGATCACTGTTCCCCAATGGTTCAGTAACATTTACATCCCTAACCAGGTACTGAGTACCATACAATACTAGATCCAGAGTTACCTGTCCTCTGGTGGGCTCCATGACTAGCTGCTCTAATGTACAGTCATTTAACATGTCAAGAAATCTCTCTTGACCAGAGCACAAATTGACTCAGTTGATATGAGGATAATTGAAGTCCTCCATGAATACAATCCTATCCTTGATGCCTCCCTGAAGGTCCCCTCCAGGTTTTTGATCCAGAGTAGAATAGCACAGATACAGAATATTATTATGAATTTTTTTTCAGACATATCAGAATTATAGGGGAATATTTTGAGAATTCTCCCCTTCCCAAATAAATTCATATTGACTCTAATCAGTAAATTCACACTGTCTTCTCTTGTCTGTGTGTTTATGCAGGAGAAACAGGAGACAGCCTGTTCCCACAATGCATTGCTTACCCCCCAGGCAACCAGCCCACTAACTGATGCATAGTCTGCTTTGCAGTGCACCCCCATCCCCATGAAGCAAGCCCATTCCATTAGACCTCTGCCCCCCTTCACATCCCAGCCATCTGCATCTGATGCACATAATCAAGGACCAGTGCAGAGCAACGATTTGACTCTTGAGATTCTTTATTTCCATAGGATTCAACATAGTGATGGAGGCAGGCTGGGTCATGGTGGTCTCTTGGTCATGATAGCTAAATGGATCCTTCGGGGCTTGGGTGAGGGGAAAACAAGAAAGGGCTGATGCCTGCCTGCCCTGCTGGTAGGTTTCCTGAAGGCATCTGACTGGCCATCTGACTGACTTGACTTGGATTTTGGACTAGATGGACTCACCTTGGTTTGATCCAGCACAGCAGCACTTGTACTCTTATGAAAAAGGAATCGATCCATCTGTAGAGAATAGGTCTGACAAATATTGTTGATAGCAATGGAACCTCCATGGTTCAGGACCAGTCTATCTCTCAGTGCTTGTCTGTTTCCTGAAAGCATCTGATTGAACAGGGTTGGACACAGGGGGCAGGGTTAGATGGTGCACAGGCCTGATTCAGCAGGGCTCTTTGAATGTTCTTCAGTCTTAGCTCTGCAGCTCACTGGGTGGCTTTGGTGGAACAAGTGTTTTTTTTGCCACATCCTACTTTGAAAGGATGTTATGAGGATAGACTTTGATATGAATTCAAAACTTTTTAAAATATAAAAATAAAAATTAAGGTATTAAATTGAAGCCTCTGGTATTGTCACATGCAATTAGAAATAACGTCAATCAAGGAATAGGAGTGATTTTGTCCAGAATATGGAGAAGAGGGATAGGAGCAACTTTAAAAATACTGTATACATATTGTACATAAAAGTAAAATTAAAACAGGGGTGGCCAACCTTTCAACTTTAGGGCTCCTGGATCTTTATCAATTGTGTAGAAGAGGGAATTTCAGCAGGTGCAGCTTGTCATCTCACAGATGACGCCTCTGTGAGATGTGTACATCTCAAATGTGTACATCTCACAGATGACAAGTGGTACCTGATGAAATTCCCTCCTCTACACAATTGTTAAAGGTTCAGGAGCCCTAAAGTTGAAAGGTTGGCAACCCCCTGATTTAAAGCATATTGCTAACTTGTTAAAACAATTGTACATCTTGATCCAATTTGTGTTTTAAATTTATAACATTATTTAGTAAGAGGGGAGGGAAAAGTAAATGTACAGTTTTCTGCCCCTGAGAATTGCCATGAAGATCTTTAACCCATTTCTGCCTAGCCCACAGGTGTATACATTTGATCCCTGTTTCGTATATGCAGTGTTGGGCAGAAATGGCTTTTAAGGCTCCCATTTTATAGGTAGAAAAACTGAGGCTGAAATAATTCTTCTTGTAGTGTTCCTGACTGCATCTCTCTCTTTCTCTCTTTTTAATCTGCCAGGAGAAGACACCCTCACCAGTGTCTGGCCTTCCTGCCCTTTCTGCTGCTATGCTCACGTACCATGATCTCAAGACTTCGCCTAGCTGCATTAGAGGCAAAGCTGAGAAGGAGGACGCCCCACTGCCAGTCACATCTTCCATGTCCTCCTTAGGAGGTAAATGTGGTTTGAAAGGAGGAAAAGTGTGTAGTTGAGAATCCTAGAGTCCAATGCGTTGAAATCATTTGACTTTATAGAATATTATACTACATCCACATGTCTGGTGAGGAACCCCTGTGTTCTAAAAGGGACAGGAACATTTCTTTTGGACTTGCGCTCTATGCATGCATGGTCCTGTCATTCATCTTGACATGAACTGAGGGTGTGACCCTTGCTTCTGGGTAGTAGCTTCTACATAAAACTAGTCTGTAGATTCCTGTATTTGTGTTCTTTTTTGGTTGTGGCATCTCCTTAATATTTGTAACTTCATTAACATTTAAGCCATTTCTGCCATTTCTGCATATACGCAACAGGGATCAAAATGTGTACACCTGTGGGCTGGGCGGAAATGGGTTAACAGAAACAGTGTATACTACAAAAAGATATCTCCTGCCCCTCCCCCATATTCCATATTGTGTAACAAAACACTCCCTTTCCCAGCCCAGTTGCTCACTCTGTAATAGTAAATTACCAAGAATTGGTTTAGCTAACCTACTGCATCATTAATACAGACATATGGTTTTATACTAAGCTTACCCCAGTCAGGGATAGCATCGCATATCAGTCCATGCTAGACACTGGCCACGGGCCCTGTTTACGCTTGGCCACGCTCTCCCTGTCTGCTGCAGGAGCTGCTTACCCCTTTCAGTGCTGAGCTTACTGGGTTTGGGGGAGGGGAGCAGCTTCTGCAGTAGTCCTTCCTGGGTGCCAGCTATTTTTAGTTTCTATATCATCAAATGGGTGATGTGGGGGAAAAATAGCCACTACAGCAGGGAATGATTCTCCTTTGTTCCATGACTGCAGTAGTAGTTCAAAGAAGAACTGTAATGCGGTCTTATGCTTCTGAGCAGGTACAGGAGGGAGTAGCTAGCACCTGTGCCTGAGGGCTGAAATCTAGCTGACTCTGATCCCAGTTGAGGGATTTAGTGTCAGGGTAAATATGCTCTGACCACCATACTACCCTAAATTTGTGTGTTTTCCATGTTGCCTATGAACCTGTTGTGTTAACTTGTTCATAATTAGGAAGTCCCAGATTTGCTTGGATCCATTAGCCCTTGGAAAGAGGATTAGTGCATTTCCATTTGTATGCTATCAGGAGATGCATTGCTGTCAGGAGCTTTGAATTGATCTTTTATAGATGAGTCGGCTCCAGTTCACATGTGAATACATTCTTTGCTCCGAGTGCCTCTTTCAACTTGATCCTGGCAGCCATGTATCTGGACTGGGATTGTACACCAAAAGGTAGTGTTTGTCCTCTTGAATGTAGTAGTCAGAGACAATTTGCAGCCCCCTCATAGAGTAGAACATAGCACGGCATCTTGCTGGGTCTATGAAAATTTGTCCAGGTTTGGCATCCTCTTTCCCACATACCTTGCTTTTGGGTTTCCCACAAGCATTTGGCTAACTATTGGCCTAGTGAGCCTTTGGTCTGATCCACCAGTTACTCATGTTCAGATGACACCTGAGAGGAGAGAAAACACACGTCTGTATGCTGGGCTAAGAGGGGGGGAAACCATCTTGGATTCCCCCCTGAAAGCAGGGCACAACAGAGGCATCCCTCAAAGCAAATTGCTACTGGTTTATTATATTTTTGCATCTTGTTTGTGTTTGAAATTGTAAGCTGCCTTGGGAGCCCCTCTACTTTTCGGAGGGGAAAGGCAGAATAGAAATGTTTTGGGCGAAAAATAAATAAATAAAAGCAAATGGAGTCTCAGATCTAACCAAAATTATCTGATCCCTTTAAATATCTTTCTTTCTGCCTTGCTCTGGTCATATTCTTTTCCTCAGGCTGTAGTGATCCAGGCTTTTTGGGTAGCCAAACCCACCCTGTGTTGAGTAGAGGCAGTGGAATTCGGAACCAGAACCTGCGGCTCCCCAAGCAGAGGCTTATTCCAGGTAACCTTGAGAGCAGAGCTCTCCTGTCGTTAAGTTTTCTCTTTTTGGTTAAAGGAACTGGGGGTGGGGATTGTATGGATGCTCAGAAGGTTGCAGATGCCCACATTCCTGCTTTCTTACAACTGTTACCCCTTCCTTGGCATTCACATGTTTCTCCAGAGTCATGTTTCCTCTTAGCCCCTCAAGCAGTGCTGGACAAATATTGCTGTGGCTTACCACACATTCAAGTCTTGCTGACTTATTCATTTTGTGGTAAATCAGGTCACAATAATCTCTAAAGAAACTTGCTAGTTTACTGGTATTGTCTCCCTTTTAATAAGTCCAAGTAGACTTCCGTGTGCAACGTGCTTTGGCACACTGTAAATGAGAGAGTGACAGGGCTCAAAGTTATTCCTATTTTTTTAAATGGCACAAGAAAATCCATGACAGTGGTGGAACTTGAACTCAGGACTGACAGATTAAAGACCACCCCCATCCCAAGGCAACTTCTCTTGATCATCAATAATAAACAAGGAGCAAAAGAAAGGGCTGTTACTGTGGAAAGAAGTCAATGCCTTTGTCATTCTGTTTCCTCCCAGGAAAACGTTATCAGTGCTCAAGCGATGGGTGCCGATTGGCTTTCCGCAGTATGAAGGAGCTGCTGGACCACATGCGTGTCCATTACAGACCCACTCAGTCCCTTGAAGGTAAGCCCATGTGTGCATGTATTGGGAGTGGAGGGGATCAGATGAGGTTATGCACTAAAGATAGTTCCTTGGCCTCTGTAATGTGTTTTTAAATGTTTGTTATGTATTAATGTTTTTAAAATCTGTTTTTAAATATGTCGTTAGCCGCCCTGGGTCCCGTTAGGGAGAAGGGCGGGATAAAAATAAAGTTTTATTATTATTATTCCTTGGCAATGTAAACTATAATGTGAATTTAAAAAAATATTTTTAATTCTACTTTTCCACAACAAAAAAATTCATACTACAGTTTACATTGCAAAGGAACCATGTTTAGATTCAATTTGTGTCTTGCTCATCTCTTACTTTCCAATATATAGAAGAACTTTTGAAAATTCTTCCACAAGCAGATTACACTGTTGTTTGATAAAGTGCATGATTTTAAGAATATAACAAGCAACCTGCTATACTGCGTCAAGGGCTCATCTTATTTAGCATCCTGTTTCCCAGAGCGGACAGCCTCCAGAAGAAGGGTGTGAAGAAGGCCAGAAGAAGGGTGTGAACACAATGGCCTTCCCCTGTTGTCTGTCCTCCAGCATCAGGTGTTCAGAGGTAGACTGCCTCTGCCTATGGCACTTCCATGGATATTGGCCAGCAATAGACTTCTTCTCCTCCATGAATTTGTGTGACCTCCTTTAAAAGCCATCGGCTATCTTCACTCCTTTCAGAAGAGTCCCATAACTAAAGGCATTTAAAAATGGTTTATTTGTTTTACTCAGAAGTAAGCCCGTTGTGTTCAGTGCGACTTTGTTTTTGTTGCATACCATAGGACAACCACCTAACGCCTTTTTCCTATAACTTAAAACTATGTGGGCCTAATCCTATCCAACTTTTCAGCACCAATGCAAGGGAACATTCTCTTTCCTTGAGAAGGTCTCTGTGAGTGCCCCTCCACCACAGGATACAGCGTACGCACCATTGGCATGGCTGCATCAGCACTGGAAAGTTGGCTAGGATAGGGCCATGTGTTGTGTAAACAAAAACTTCTCGTCCACTTAACAAAAAATGGAAACTTCTGCCCATCAGTTGCACTGAGTGATCTGGAGTTGTGTTATGGCAGGGCAGGAGGAACATGCCTCTTTCCCCCCCTGCATGCATGGTGTTCATGAACCCAGTGCAGAAACCGAATTTGAGTGAGCAGCTGAGCGTACAAGTTCCAACTCACTCATGGTTGTTTCTCTTCCCCCTCTTAGGCAAGACCTTCCGTTGTTCTGCTCTGGACTGCGTAGAATCTTTCCCCAACATGCAAGACCTCATGGATCATATGAAGGTGCACTACAAGTTAAATCGCTACTTCAAGTAAGACACTGGTGGTTTCTTCGTGCATTTACTTATACATAGGTAGCTGCTTCCTAGTGTCATTTGCCTGGTCCTGCTAATGTCAGCTACTTGTGAGAGGTGGGTTAGGCTGAGAGTGAGCCTTATAGCTGAATGGGGATGCGAACAAGTGTCTTGTGGTTCCTTGTCCCAATACTGTAATCAATCACTTCTTCACACTGGCTTTGTTTCCTATTTAAAGCACATGTTCTTCTTAGTTGTGGATATTCTAATTTTATTTATTAATCAATAAGGCATTATGTTAAAAAAAAAGAAAGAGTGCATGATTAAAAGAGCACAAATAAGAAAATGTAAGAGGTGATCCTGTTAATTTTGAAGGACATCACATGTCTTATGTCTGTTTTTCATATGTACTATAGTGCAATCCTAAGCATGTTTACTCAGAAGGAAGTCCCACTGTGCCCAATGGGGCTTTCTCTCCAGCATGCCAGCATTGTACAGTGGTTAAAGTATTCCTGTCCAGCTTTTGCATCTAATTTTTAAGAGGTTTACATTTAGTTAAGATTTTTTAAAAGGAGGGTTAACTGCATTACTTTGAAGAGAGTTTGAGAAGCCTAAAAGTTGTGGGGAGATTGTATAACTTGGCAGGGCAAAATAATGCCGCTTGCTATGAGTTTGGCAAATATTGTCTTCTGGATTGCAGATTTGCTTTGTGTGGCAGTGAGTCCAATTTCCAGCCTGGAAGGGCATGTAATTAGACATGAAGGTCTGGAAAAAAAACCTTTTTTTTTTCTCCCCAAGTTCTCTTTTCCCTAGTTCTTAGAATGGGAGTACTTTACTAAGAAGCCCATTTTGTCTAGGAAGCTAAGCAGGGTCAGGCCTGGTTAGTACTTGGATGGGAGACCGCCTGGGAATACCACGTACCGTAAGCGTATACCATAGTCTTTCAAGACTGAAGGTTGCCAACCATTTTTTCTCTTTTCCCAGAAGGCTGGGCTACTGTTGCTTTGCCTACTCTTGTGTAATGTAAAAACAAGCCTAAGGACACTGAAACTGCCCAAGACCTGCTGAGGGCTAGCAAAGGAGAAACTTGAAGGCTTGGGGGGGGGGGGGGGAAGAAACTTGATGGTTTCTGTGTAAAACCTTTTAACTGGCACCGGGCAAAGAAATGTTTGTTGGGATCCCTTGAAACTGCTGCACTCAAACTCTAATCCTGGGTTTATTGTTACAAATTTAGTGCAATGTTAAGTACAATGTTGTATACAATGCATTCAGTTTTCTTAAAATAGTCAAGTAAGGTTGGAACTGATAAATATTGCATGAATTTCCAATTCTTCCCCCCCCTCTCCACTTATTTTCTGAAAAGGTTTTTCCATTGTCTTCAAAGTTTCTGGAACTGTTACATCTCTAGATGCTCCACTTCCACCCAAGACTGGGGGGGCCTGTATGCTTGATTCTGAGTTCTCTTACCTTTCTTTATTTCCTTGCCATGCTTTCCAGGTGTGAGAATTGCACATCCCGCTTCCGGACTTACCGCTCCCTCTTCAAGCACCTGCATGTCTGCTCAGACAGCACCAGCCCTTCTCCGTCCCTGATGGCAGAGAAGCCTGTTTTACCTCCTACCTCTGGCCCAGAAAAAGAACCCCCTGGGAAGTTGCTGGAAGAGCTCCCCCAACTGCAGAGCGTCATCCAGCACATCAAGAAGGAAGCTCTTCTCCCTCCTGGCATGACTGAGGCTGCCTCTGCTCTGGCCACTGGCTCGCTTCCGGCCACCTCCTTGGAGGCCATGCCACTACCCACACCAGCAGCCCATCCGTACCCTCTGTTGGAATCCTCTCTCTTTGGGCCACCCACCTCCCTGGCTCGGTTCTCTGGGCCACCTCACCCTTCGGTTCCCGGGCCTTATTTGCCCTATATGCACCCTTCGACCTATGCTTTACCTCAGGCTTCCGTTCAGAGCCGTCTCAGGCCTTATTTGCCAGGCCAGGGCCTCCCTGTTTCCAATGCCGTATGGAAGAAAAGCCAAGGTGAGCAATCACTGTTTTCTTTGGGACATTTTCACATATCTGCAATTCTGTGGTACATCTATCATTTTCCTGGCAACAGTCAAACTTTTGTGTGCTTCTTAGATGTTTGATTCAACAGGGTATGTTCTTAGCTGTTGAATCAAACATCCACATTTCTGGAAAATATCCTGTTTTCCATGGTGGCCAGACAGATGCCTCCTGGAAGCCCATAAGCACTACTTCAGATGGTTAAAAACCAGAGCAGTTTGTGAAATATTCCAAAAGGATTGCTGCAGACTGGGTGAATTGGCAACTGAGGTTCAGTGTCGATAACTGCAAAGTGATGCATATTTGGAGCAAAAATTCCAACTTATACACTGATGGAGTCTGAGCTGTTGGTGATAAACAAGGAAAAAGATACTGATACTTTGGTTTAGCATGCAACAGTGGTGAAGGCAGTAACTTCCACGCTAGGACTCCTTAGGAAAGGGATTGAAAGTAAGAGTTACCAGTACTATATTGCCCCCTCCCCATATAAATCTGTGGTGCAGCCACTTTTTTCAATACTGTATCCAGCTCCACTCAGGGAGGATAGTGCAGAGGTGGGAAATTGATCCTTTTGGTTGCCCTCCTTTGCAGCAGACTGGATCTTTGCTTATGGGGTATGGCGAAGACCTTGGAGCTTTTTAGCTTTGGAAGAACAGCGGGGGGGAGTTTGTAAAATTATGCATGGTGTGGGGGAGAAGAATGTTTCTCCCCCTTATAATACTAGAATCAAGTGTCATCTACTTAAACTTTTTGAGGGGTGATTTGAGACTGACACAAGGAGGTACTTCCTCATACAGTGCTCAAGTCTGGAATTCTTTGCCACAGCTAGATGGCCAATGGCCACTAGCTTGGATAGCTTTAGAAGGAAATTGGACACATTCATGGATGACAGGTGTACCAGTAGCTTGCAATCACAATGGCTGTATGCTGTCTCCAGGTTCATCAAAAGTTTGCCTCAGAATACCTGGTGCAGGGGCAGTAGTGGGCAACAAGTATGCCTGGTAGCTGGTGGACCACCATGGGAAATGGGGCAGTGAAGCAAATGAGCCTGTGGCCTGATCCAGTAGGGCTGTTATGTTCTTAAGCAGGAGCTGGAGGCAGCCTTCCTAGGCAGCTGATATGCAGAATTATTCCGCTTTAAATATTGAGGTTCTAACTTGGCCATCTTGGTTGAGAACAGTTGAAAGCCCTCTTCCTCTCTGAATTTGCCTAATTGCCCTAGTGCTGTCTAAGCCCCTTGTACACACCACATTTTAGGGTAGTGCATTGCATAAATTCTGGGGTGTAAGAAGGGGATTCAGGAAAGATAAAACTATTTCAGTGGCTGACCTGACTTCTGCCATTATGGGGTGTGTGCGTGCAAGCCTTTCTCTCCACATAATTTTATAAATCTTTTTTTAAAGCAAAAAAGCCCCCCTTGTGCCTTCTTTTCCTTGTTATTTGACCATCTCCTGTCTTGCCTTGTGTAGTAATCATATGTAGGTCTGTGACTTGAATTGCTAGCTGCTTTTCAGCTAGCTTCAAAAATAAGTATTAATGTCCTCTCTGAAGGCAGAGTGAATAATGGTCAGTGGCCCTAATACAGGGTCAAAGCTCCTCCTTGCCAGCAGACCTGCCATACATAGATGGGTAAACATATGCAATATCCATCTCCCCTCAAGTGTTTTTTCCCTTTGCACATTTTACTACAGGACACTCCTCCAACAGCCGCATTGTGTGGCAACACACTCGGGGTCGCTACAACTGCCTGCAGTGCCCCTACTCCACACCCTCACGGGAGGAGATGACCCAGCACATTGAGGACCATCGCAAGAATCCCTCTCCACCTGGCCGTCTGGATGGTGAAATGGGTAAGTGGCACCTAGGGAGCCTTGGGGATAAAAGCATTAGAAAGGAAGGTAATTTGATGGGGTGTCTTCTCTGTCCCTCATGCTGTGGCTTATGGTCTGCAATGGGAACACTGGTTCCAGGAAGGATTAAAAAGGAAGCTTGCAGTAGCCCATACTTTGCTGTATTCACTAGAAGTACAAATCCCTTGCCTGTGACCACTAGCAGAAATATAAAGAACTGCTTTTCCATGGGTGGAGGAAGGTTTCGCCCACATATTTGGAACATATCTTTGTACCAAGCCTTTGTTTTGTTTAGAGTTCCAGCATGATTTCTCTCCTTTGACCCCTCCCCAATCAGTTGCGGGGAGGGAGAGAAGTCTCAGTAAGTTCAGATTTTTTTTCTTTTAGCAGGGAGTGGATTTATAAACCACCATCCCCTGCTCACATTTTAAAAGTTCTTGTATTTGTTCAAGATGCAGGGCGTTCACCATAAAAGCAACCATGCTTCAATATATCAAGGAGAATCTGACTAGTCTACCATCCCTGCAGCAAACTGATGCTGTATTCACCCCCCCTCCCCCCAAAAAAGCAGGGGAGAAGGGCATCTGTCTCCTTCCTTCAAAATCACTTGCTGGTGGCACCCTCCTGTGACCTGCTCATCCTGGGCATTTTGCCTGGCACCAGATTTCACATCTCTCCAGTGCCTGGGGCATATTTTTTAGCCAAGTGTTATAAAAACAACTTTGAGTTCCATTTTAATACTGCTGCTATGCTTTTGTAATTCTAATATTTAATTCTTGCAATTGCTTATAAATTTTAAACTATTTTAGTGTGTTCTCAGTTTAACTTATGTTTTTAGATACTCTTTTGAACAGACTTTCCCCACTCTCTTACTCAGATTTCGGTGTTGGCCTTCCTTCATTCCACCCAAAGCTGACGCCAGACATGGAGAGCTCCCTCTTCACTCCGCTTTGAGGCTTCCACTGTGTTGAGCAGAGTTTTTTCCATTTGATTTTTTTCCCCAAAGGGGTAGAAAGAATGGTGGGGAGAGTCTGACTCCAAAAAACCAGAGTATGTGTGAGTGGTCAAGCATGCGAACATGCCCCTTTGCTACTCAAGAATGAGCCAATAACTACTTAGTGGGGAGAGGAAGAATTGAAATTAATTGTCCAACCTTTAATCTAGAAAATCCTCTGTGCAAGTTTTTAATCTGTTTTTTTAAAGTTTGCTTTCTCTTGCTTTAAGGCAAAACCTCTTGCCTTTCTCATGGGCCCTTCTCTTAAGAGAATGATCAGGGTTGCTCAGGGTTGGTAGGGGGGCTACTGCTGCTTATGGAGAAACAAAGACTTGAGAATAAAATAGTAATTGTACAGAAAAACTTGTGCACTTTGTTTCTCATTTTCTTTTGAGGACAGTTTAGAGAAAAGGTACAAGTGTGACTAGGTTTGATTTTTGTGCCAGAAACTCAATTTACCTGTCTAAGAGCTCTAATAAGGGAACCTTTATGACTTTAAAACTATTCAGGTAAGACCCCCTGAGATTTCACCAAGAATTGACTGTACATTCTCATTTGTTTGTTTTGCTGTGAACATAAGAACAGCCCTGCTGCATCAGGCCAAAGGCCCGTCTAGTCCAGCTTCCTGTATTGACACCTGCATCCTGGTCCCTCCCTTGCATCTGTGCAATTTGGTAGCGAAGTCTCTCCACCCCCTGGTCATTTAGGTTATCCCTTTCTGTATCTTTTCCAGGGGGACATGCTGTGAAACACACAGTGCTGCTTATATATAATAGAACTGAGAAAAATAAAGGGGGCTTCTAATGCTTGGATGCTTCAGGGGTTAATGAAAAGCAGTAATAGGATTCTTTGGAGTAGAAACTGGCCGAAATAAAATAGCTTCTGGCTCTGCCAAGTGATATCTCATCATCTAATGGCAAGCAGCAGGGCTGCCATGTTTTGCCTCAAAAACAAAAAAAGTTGTACAAGCTCACCCCAAGATATTGCTCTGCTGAAGCAACTTTCTCTTGCTCATTGGCAGTTTCTAGGCAACATGGCAGGATGAAGGGGTGACAGGCCACCAAGAAGAACTCACTCTTTTCCAAAAAGTGCAATGTATTAATATAAATGCTGATACATTTTTTGGTCTCCATTAAACGGTTATTACAAAATTTAAAAGTTCTGTAAACCACTTGGAAAGTCGTCATGAAAACACAACTAACACAAAAGATGTACAATGTTGCCCTGTTCTTCTTTTGGTCCTATCAGAGCCCCCTGTGAGCAAACAGGCACAATGAGAAGTGGAGGGAGCAATCCACCCAACCTCAGACTGGATGGGATCAGGGCTATAAATGTGTTCCAAAAAGAAAAAGGCAGTGCTTTTGCCTCCAGCCTGAAGGACATTCAAAGTCTGGGTGTACTCAGGAGCGCTCCTTCCTTACTGGACCTGCCCATATTCAGAACGAAGGTTGGAAATTGTGTGGGATTTGCAGGGTGGCTGTCCAACAACCCCTGGGCCCAGCCCATGGCTGTTTTGTTAGTAACACACACCCCTTTACAGCAATTCCCAGTACTTCACCACAAGCCCTAGGGAGACACAGTCCTGCTGGGGGTTGTCCATGGGTGTTGTCAGCTTTTCAATCCTGACAAACAGCTTGTGATTGGCTGTGGTATTTGCTGAAGCTCCCTTCCCTTGAGCAGAAGCACAGAGGACGGTCCAGGCCATGTGGTTAAGGCAGCAAGAGAGGGTTGTACCGTGGCCGGCAATAGCGGGATGCATGGCAATCCAGTCATATCTTTGGCAGATGAACTGCAAGATGGAGAGGGAGGTTTGGTGCTTCCTTTAAAGAGACAACAAGATGCCAAGGTGAGGATGCATTCTTTAACCTAGTATAAAATTGCAGAGATGGCAGCTGACCAGATATTTTCTCTGATGTCCAGTGCCAGAAAATGGGCTGACCCAGAAGGTTTATAGAAAATAAAAAGCGTGCACAGTACCTTAATACTGACCTTCGGGGTCTTGGCGCCCCGCACGCTCCTCCAGAAGGCTCTCTGTGCTGGCCGATGTCTCAGAGTCAAGATTCTCTTCATCAGAGCATCTCTGGTCTAGATCTGGCAGCCGATATGTTATATCTTCCCTACATCGTAGAGGAACAAATGCAGGTTAAAATGCTCCAGGAAGGACAATCGTAACTTACACTATTTTTTTCCAGTTTGATTAAAACAAGAACCTTTCAACTGCAGTGTAGGCAGAACAACAGTTGCATTAAACTTACCTACACCTTCAGACCATCTAATCCAGTGGTTCCCAAACTTCTCCTTCGAAGTTGGGAACCATCTAAGAGTTTGTGTGAGAGGGGTAAAGACAGCAACACAATTAGCAGGATCATGCCACTTCCAGGGATGAAAGGGATGCTTTGAATTTACCCCCGGCAGTGCTGGCCTCCTGGGGTGTGCAGAGAGCCCACAGCCACCTCTGCAGGGCTCCCCAAGCCTTAGAACGCTTTTAAAAAAAATCACAATCACGACCCGGTTTCACGATTTTTAGCATTCCAAGGCTTGGGGGAGTACTGCAGAGGCATCTGAGGCTTGTCCCCAGGAAGCAAGCACTGCCAATAATTTCAAAATGCCCCCTTTTGTCCCTGGCAGCAGCTCGCTCCTGCTGATCACATCACTGCCTTATCCCCACTGCTTAAAGGGGCAGAGACAGGGCTTCCCTGCCTAGTGGGTTGCAACCCACCAGTTTGGGAACCTGAATTTGGTAAACCTGGGTAAACCCATTATGGCTTACTTTGGCTGATAGCGACATGCCAAGCTCTTCTACCTGCGATCCTTTTAACTGGAGATACTGCCGCAGACTGAACCTGGCACTTTCTCCATGCAGAGTGATGTTAAGTGTGAATTCCCGAACTGTATATCACAAGGTAAGAACTCATGTGCCTTGAAAAACAGGCTGCCAACCACATCTCTGTCTGAATAACTGCTCTGATTTTGCCTCTCTCCAATTCGTTTCAGCTAAGGGTGGCTACAGATTGTGGAATTTTACCAAATGCAGTGAGGCAGGAGATTATTTTGTTTTTGGAGAAACCACCTCCAGAACAGTGGCTCAGAGTGAATAGGGAAAAGTCACAGAATAAGAGATGATGACACTATGTTGGTTTTACATCATCTAAACCAGGGATTCTTAACATGGACAGTGCTTCATGCTTCAGTGGGTCCATGAACTGGGCACAACAAAAATGTTGTGCATATGTGTTTATGTGCATTTTTCTAGGGAGGTGGTCCATAGCTTTCATCAGATTCTCAAAAGGGTCTGTGACCCAACAAAAGTTAAGAACCACTATCTAAACTTTTGGGGTATGAATGAAATGATGCCTTTCCTGTTGGTTTCAGAAAAGACGTGTATCTCAAAGTCTGGGAAGCAAATGTATATGGGTGAAACTGAAGAAAATATGTTCAACATACTTTCCGACCCTTCCCACTTCAAACCCTCAATTTAAAGATTCCAGGGAAATTCTTGGACAGGTAGGGAGTTCCCCTGGACCTTGATGCACAGATGCTCACAATGGCTGTTTTATCCAGTTCGTATTATTTGCAATATGGCTCCCACAGAGTAAAAGCACACAGGATCTGGCACTCACTTCTCCTCCTTTATCGACTGTATCCGTTCAATCAACAACTCCTTTTCTCGGTTATCAACCTCAGATGGCTCATCTTCCTCTGGCAGAAAACTGAGTTTCGATGAGCTAGTGCCATTTTCCCCTGGGACCTGGGGGCTTTTGGTCTGCGAGACAGAGAAGAAGATGTAGTATCTACCTTAACTAGGAAGAGAGCAAGTCACCTTCCTTGGTTAGTATGCTGTCATCCATTACCCATTTCAGCTTGTTCTAGGTGGACAAATTAAAGGTTTGCCAGCTTCCTACACTTTGCTGAACTGTGATGTTAGTTTGCCTCCTCGTGGTGCACCCTGTATAGCAGTTGACAGCCAGACCACAGCATAGAGTTCCTGGCTTTCTAAAACATGGCAATGGAATTACCATATGCTAAATAAAAATAAATTCCAAAAATAAAACATGAATCAGACCAGGGTGGCATGTCAAAAAGAAGTGGGGACATTCAAGCACAGAAGAATGTGTGCAACTCACCACAGCTTATCAAGTGATTTTAAGCAAGTTGCCCTCTCTCCATACACAGCCTAATTCACAAGGCTGTTGTGAGGATAAATACAGATCCTCCACAAAAGCATTTCTAAATGCTGAACATGGATACAGTTGGGAAAGATGCTACACCATTCTTCAAATTTGTTTTAGTAATTCCCACAGCTTGAGCCTTGGAATGTGTGAGAATATTAC
This sequence comes from Tiliqua scincoides, assembly GCF_035046505.1. Lineage (NCBI taxonomy): Eukaryota > Metazoa > Chordata > Lepidosauria > Squamata > Scincidae > Tiliqua > Tiliqua scincoides. Next base: position 30,447,933 of record NC_089828.1, read on the forward strand.
TGAAGGCTGTTTCTGAGCATAAGACAGGGAGTAACCTTACCACTGAACCACCACAAAACCAACCAAGCATGCACTTCTTTAACTTAAAAAAGGCAGAGAATCAAAACCAGCACATCTGGGGTTAGTGTGAAAGGGTTCCCAAAGCCAAAAGAGTGTGCTTGGCACTCAAAAGAGTGTGTATGTCTCTTCTAAAAGCAAGGCATTGGTTAATTTCTATCCTGCATGGTACCATGCCTTGCCGCAACTACTAAGATATTCCTACTAAACTAACAAGCTTGAAGAGAAGAGAAGCCACCAAGCAAGCAGAGGTGGGAAGGGGAAACCAAATTCAGGATCAGCTCTGACAGCTGCCTTCCCCAACCAACCGATGACTAAGCCAGGAGGGGACTGGATCATGCTTTTTGTTCATGAGGAGCTACGAGAAAGGCAGACAGAGAGGCGGCTAATCCATGCACTGAAAACCATGCACTGGGGCTTCCACCTACCAGTGCTCCCTCACAGGGAGATGAAAAACCAAGTTTTACAGGCCATGGCTAGAGAAGGAAGGAGATGAAAATGATTTTCACAAGTAGTCAGGCAGACTTATTCTCGTTGGATAAAGATCAACTACATATAACATGGAAGAACACCAAGAGGAAATATTCCCTAACCAACCATCAGTAAGAATGTAGATCTAGATGTTACAGTTGTATGTGCAAGAAGATAAAAACCTAATGTGCACAAGCATGTTCAAAAAGTATCAAGACAATCCTAGTACAATCTCAGAAAAGATTTTAAATTCCAAATATAAATGTGTTCTTGGGCATTTTGCTTCCAAACAATTCTTCAACTCAAGACTGGGCTGAAACAGTGCCACTAAAATTGAAGTTAAGAGCTGAAACTTTCATCCACTCAATGCTTGCTTTTTTGACCCACGAGGTGAGCTGCTCAAAAGGTGTAGGTTTTGTAGCTGAATGGCACTCTCATGAGTGGCATATTTTTTTCCAAGTGCCAACTCAATTTTGTATGTCTGTTACACACACACACAAAATGGGGAGACAGCCATGTTGGACACTTCCAGCAAAAACAAGGAACCTTGTGACACTGTCAAGGCTAACACATTTATCAAGTTTCTTCTCTCACTACATTAACACAGCTAGGGTTGGCTCAAGGTCTCCCGGCACCTGAGGTGACATGTCTAATACCAATAGAAAATCAATCTTTGCTGCTTCTCTTCTTCCCACTCCCTGGATGTGAAAAAAGAAGAAGGGAACACCTCTCTACCACACTTGCTCTTCCAAATCCAGAGAGCAGGAAAAGGAGCTGTAGAGGCAGATGAATAGTTGCCATTTCCCACAATCCACCGCCTGAGGCAATTGCTTCAGATGGCCTCACAGATGGGCCAGTTCCAAACACAGCAAATCAAAGAAGACTAGCTTATTTCTAATTAGTGCTGCTTGTGAGTTGTCACTGTGTACATTTGAGCTCTGCATGGTAATGTCACAGGCTGGACCTCTTGTAATTCCAGCATCTGGCCTCCTCATCCACAATTTTTTTCCCTTCCTTTACATCCTGTGTGCCTAGTTTCTGCCAGCTACGAATAAGACCATGCATCTAATGAAGTGGACTGCAGTCCATGAAAGCTTATGCCACAAGAAATGTTAAGACTTTAATGCCACCAGATATTCTGTTGTCATACATACAATCTTACAGCTTCTAACGTTTAACTGGCATGCATGTGCACACACAAAGTTCACAGCTCCTTTTCTTCTGTTTCTAACAGCCCAAACTTGACTGATCAATATACACTTCCCCTGCACAAGGACAATTCTGGGAAGGAGAAGTAGCCTGCAAGCCCCTGCTTACCGTGTTCTGTCGGAGCAGTGATAGCCGTCGGAAGGCGATGCTCTCAGCAGCCTCCAGCTGGCAGATTTCCTCCATTTTTATTTTGTACCTTCTCATCTGCTCCTTGATTATCATCTCCACACACCTAAACATGTGTGTATTTAAAGTGGAAGGGAAAACGAGGGAGGAGATTATGAATAACTGACAGGAAAAGTAACGTGGATCCCTCTGCGGATCCTGTCGGACAGGTAGAGGAGGAGATCAGAACGTAAGGGGATATATCTGGGTGTTAACTGGCAGGCGCATGCATGGATGGTATGGGGTCAGGATATGTTGAATGACAATGACAGCCACTGTAATCCTCACAGTACGGGGAAGGATGTGGGAGGAGTGTCATTGGGTGGTCATACACCATGGCTCCATGCACTGATGGTGCACAAAAACAACCAACCAGGCAGCCAAATTCAATTTCCCATCAGCTCTACCTGTCTGTCCTCCCTCCTCCAGCAGGGAACGATCCAGGCTCTACGGCCCCTCAGAAGGAGCAGGCTGAATCAGAGAAAGCAATGGGACACAAATATGTTTGAGAGGATATGGAATTGGGTGGGAGAAGGCCTGGGTTTCTAATTACATGGACAGCAATAATTTATTTAAACAATTTATATCCTCTTTCTCGCTGAATAAATGGAGCATTTAAGGTAGTGAAGCATCATAGAAGATGCTCTCTAAAAACTTTTGGAATGTCTGCTACAGGAATCCATCTAACTAGTCCTCATATTATCTGCTGGAGTCAGCAACAGTACCCCTCCCAACCCTCATTTCACTTGAAACTTCGCAGAAGCTCCCCAGAACAAGAGACCAACTCTTGCTCTCAGTGACAATCTTACTTCCATATTAGGAAGCTTTCTACACCTCTGCCTGGCAGCCATATTGGGCTTACTCACGTGGTTGTTTTGGAGACATCCTTCATACTGGTGAGAGGATCGGAGTTGTCTGGACATCGCAAAAGGCAAGGCGCAAAGACAATGGCCAGAGCATTGGGAGACATGCGGTTGACATCTTCCAACAGGGCCACCCTGTGGTTGGATGTTTGGAAGAGAGGTTTCTGGGGTTAATGTTTACCGGATGAGACTGAGTATGGCATCTTTCACTCCCATGCCTTCTCTGCCACTGAATTACATTAATAAAACAGTCTGTCCAAATACTTTCTTTCCAAGGGCTGTTTCTTTTCACACATAGGCTATCCTAGACTCTACCCCCAACCCCACCAACACTACTTGCTCTGCAGAACTGAAGGAACATGTGCATGGGTACATCCGACATTGCCTGCTACATAGGCTAATCCTTGGTCCCCCTAGCTCAGCTATTCCAAGCCTGACTGGTTGTAGCTCTCAATCTCAGGCAAAGAACAATCTTTCTCACAGCTCTGGTACAAGAGATCCTTTCTACTGGAGGATGAACCTGGGATCTTCTGTATACAAAGCAGCCGCTCTGGCACTGAGCTACAGCCCCATCACTCAAATGAGGGAGAAGGGAAACTAAACAGCATAAATAAATCCCTCTATAAAGCACTGAAGATGAAACCTCATTGGCAAAACACTTGACTCATCTTGTTTGGTGAGTCATATTGGCACACCTCCATATTTGCAGGGGTTCTGTTCTGGAACCCCTAAATCTTTAAATATGAGGTGACACCAATCCCCACCCTCCAGAGGTGAGGGAAGCAGAGCTCCCCTTGCCTCCGGAAGGTCCTCTGAGCCTGCCAGGGGCCGCGGATATCTCGTTTTTCATAAAACGCTTCATAAAGTGTTCATAAAACGTTTTTCATAAAACGCATAAAAAGTGACGCTTTTCCACCTCTACAGGAGGGAGCTGTGGGCTCCCTCCACAGTTTGCTGTTTCACATCTGTGATAAAGCAGTGGCAGTGAAGGAAAGGTTAGCCTTGCTTTGTGCAAGGCCTTTTATAGGCCTTGAGCTATTGCAAGACCTTCATTCATTTATATAAGTTCCATCTCTAATATATTAATGTAAATTGATTTAAATTTGAAATGTAAATTCTTTTTTTCCTGGCCCCTGACACAGAGTCAGAGAGATGATGTGGCCCTACTGCCAAGAAGTTTGGACACTCCTGTCTGAAATGATTTCATACTAATTATTCAGAGTAATTTTTGTTACTAGTCAAATCCAGATTCTTTTGCCAAGGAGCTATTTTTGGGAAAAAATAAATCTGCCCCACACATGGGCACACAACCTCAAGTTTCTGTGCTCCCCTCCTTCCAGTACAGGAATAGGGCGAGCGAAAGCAGTCAAGGAAGGCCCTTACTTCACAAGGTGAAAGATGAGTCGCTCCAAAGTGTCGTGATTGGCCCGTGGGAGCTGTTCAAGGACGCTGTAAATGGCACAGAGCTGCTCCTGCTTTCCTGGGAGCTCTGAGGGAGGGGGGAGAAGGGAAAGATAGAGAGATGTCGAAGTTAGAAACCCACTGCTGTTGCCTCCCACCAACTGTGCATAAGCACTTCACTGACTCTCTGTAGGTAATCAATTGGTGCAGGGATCAACACGAGCTTCACTGCCCTCCTTCTGGTCACTCACCCACTGCCCGGAGGAAGTCATTGTACTGGGCAAATGTCATAAGGGGATCTGGTAACTCCCGCAGCCACTGCTTGAAGATTCCAGTGATGGTGTGAATGGGGTAGTTCTCCAGCCGCACTATGTTTGGATCTGCAGAGGAAGGAAAGAGAATGAGGCAGCCTGCCTTGGTGCAGATACCCCCACAAGGAGAGGAAAAAATCACCCAAGGAGGGTTATCTGTATAGGCATGGAGGCACAATGCATTCAGGGAAAGCAGCACATATGCCCTTACCAGCCTGCAGGGACTGCTTCAGTTCCCTCATACGATTGGCCGAGCCCGACTTCCGATAGATCCCTTCAGTGTAGAGACCATGCATCTCAACATACTCCAGGAGCTTCTCCATGACAACAGGGACAGAGTCCTTCTCACTGGTCAAGGCACACACAGGCACCCCAAAGTGACGGGGCTCTGGGTCGTGGTCCCCCTACAACCACATGAGTCTGAGCATTACAGAGTGTGTGTAACTTTGCAAAACTAACTTACAAGTATCCCCCGATCAACACTCAGAGTATACTACGAAAGGAGACACACAACATGTTGGAAATACAAAAAGGCATACTTCTTACAAAACAGGAGTTGTGGAGACAAACTTTGGACCCACTGTGATGAAGAGCCACCCCCTTCAGTTCAGTTCTGAATAGTTCAAGAGGAATAACATTCCTTTTCAAATTTGCTGCCTAACTCTCTTCATCAGCACCTTTCCCACTGAGACTTTCTTGAAGAAGAATGAATAATCCACTGGGTGGGCAGGGTGCCATCTGTCCACTGTGAACAACACATTTATCATGGTAAGACCAATTTTTTTTTTCTAGCACAGTGGAGCAGGGTCTCCTCAAATGAGTCCCATTATTTTTACACCAGTGTGAGAAAGTTCACCAGGTGATTTCATAGATACAGACTGAACGACCATGATGGTAGTTTGAACTTATGTCCTGCCTCTCTAGGACAGCCCATTTGGCCTTCACCTGCAGAGGTGGAGCCACTGGAGGTCTGGGTGATGTATGGGGCTTTGACTTAGAAGGTCTGGTTGTAGTGGAAGCCATCATGGGTGAGACGTGGCCATTATCTCTTTACAGAATAATCTCGGTATTTATATGCCACCTTTCTGGTCATTGGATTACTCCTCTGAATTTATTCAAGGCGGTTTACATAGGCAGGCATTTCTAAATCCCTCAAGGGGATTTTTACAATTATAGAGGTTCTCTCTTTCAAGAACCAACAACATATGTTCTTATTACCCATATAGGAATCTAGTGGCAGAATCCTGGTGCTCTTGGCATGAATCTCTAGCAAACTGTGGCAAAAGCCAGGGTAACATCCAGCTTTCATGAATAACAGCCAGTTCAATGCAGGGAGCAGCGGCTGCTTACCTTCCTTGCTGCTGAAGATGTACACCCACTTTGGATCCTAGACAGGCATTTCTTGTGGCAAGTCAGTTTACAGACTGGAGAGGGGGAGGAGAGAAAGGGAGAGAATGTTGGGAAAAAGACACATGAATTGCAAGGGGGGGAAAAAGCAAGGCTTCGCCATTCCTGGATGGGGAGATCAGGGCAGGAGGCGTTTCTGGACTGCATCCTGCAATGTGGAAGAGAAAGCTGACTGCCCTAAGGCACCTTCTGGGCAGAAAAGGCTTTCTTCTCAGGGGGAAAGGAGATAGGCTACCTTGTTCCAGGTAGAAAACAAATAGGGGCTCTTCTCACAAGTCACCAAGGAAGGGCTTCAGGCTAAGAAAAAGGACCAGATATTGTGTGTATATTAACTGTCAAAACCTTAGCACTGATTGATCTGCAGAGAGAGGAACACATCCCTGCCAGATGTGGCACTGAGGTGAGCGAAGGGATTTCTGCCTCCAAGGGCAATATAGGAGTGATTTTCCCATCACTGCTCCCCACCAATCATGTATAAAATTTGTTGTATAAGAAAGGCACGCTGTCAAGTTTGGAGTTGGAGCCAATTTGGAGAGGCTGTGGGTTTGTTGTGGTTAGACTGAACCAAAATCTCTCCTTGCCCCACACTTACTACTGCAAAGGCAGGCCTTCTCCATGGGCCAGATGTAGGAACAGCACTGCTCACAAGACTGCAGGATGTTCACTTGGTAGCTCACGAAGACATGACCATTGAGTTCCTCAATCTGGTGGGAAAGGAATGAAGGATCAGAGCTTTGCTTGCTTGGGGTTATGCAGCTCAAACCAATGGGAAGAGAGGCTGCAAGCTCCCTTCAGATGCAACAAAGTCTTTTGCAAAAAGTCTGCAGCCCCACCACATCCTGCCGTGCTGCCACCTCTACACAAAATTTACAGGCTGCATCATCCCACTGGTCATCCTTTCTTCTGCCCAGCACCAAGATCAGTCCAGGCTGAGGGAACGAGCTGGAGAGAGGCTTGCTGCTTCTTTGGGGCTTCTTGGCCTCTACCATCAGCAAGCACAAAACTCACTCCCAATTCAGTGGCTGACAGAGTTCTGACTGCTACCCAGTTACTCACCACACGCTCCTGCTTCCGCTTCTTCTTCTGTGCCTTGCTTTGCTGTTGAGGGGAATGAAGAAAATGGTACATTGGTCTTCCTTTCCCCAAACACTCCTTTTTTGGGGCATTCATGTAAACAACATGATGCTACTTTGGATCAAGTCAGACCATTGGTCCATATAGCTCAGTGGCTGGCAGCAGCTCTTAGAACCTCCTTTCCAAGTCCTGCTTCCTGAAATCCTTTACATGTCAGAGACTGAGCTTAGGATCTTCTGCATGCAGAGCAGGTGCTCCAGCACTGAGCTATGGATGCATCTGTTGGACCCAAGAGATACCATTCAGACTGCTGGTCCATGTAACCCAGTAATGTCTATTCACTTCAACCTGGAGAACATAGAGCAGTGTTTCTCAAACTGTGGGTCTGGACCCACTAGGTGGATCGCAAACCAATTTCAGTTGGGTTCCCATTCATTTCAATATTTTATTTTTTACATATTAGACTTGATAGTACCATGGTATGTGACTGCATTGGGGAAATGTTACAAATCTGTACTTTAACTACTATTTATATGCTTTTAACAATGATAGTCAATGGGACTTACTCCTGGGTAAGTGTGGGTAGGATTGTAGCCTAGGATTTAAAAAAATTTCCCTGCCTGATGATGTCACTTCCAGTCATGACATCACTTCCAGCGGGTCCTGACAGATTCTCATTCTAAAAAATGGGTGCCAGTGCTAAAAGTTTGAGAAACACTGACCTAGAGAATTCCCAGGCTCTGATTTGAGCCCCACCTTGCTATCTGATTGGCTGGCAGCTTTCTAAACATTCTTCTTGGGATTATTCCACACAGGTATTTTTCAGTTAGACGAGAACAACCTGGAGCTCTTGCCTGCTTCCTTTATCTGCTCTTTGTCCTCTTTCAGACAGCTCCCTCTGAAAATGATCCTGGTTTATGCCTCTTTAGCCATTTAATCGCCTCATCCTACAACCTGAGGCTGCAGCTCTCTAACTGGTACCATTTAAAGCCTCAAGCTCTGATAGAGTAGGTTGAATAGGCATGTTTCCCAGGACACAAAGCTACCAAACCTGGGTGCAGACACCAGAACCAAGTGGGAGGGAGGAGCTCAGCTCTGCAGGAATGGGGTTGCCTGGGCTGCCCTTTCCAAGACAGACAGGCCATGCCCAAACTTGGAAGGAAAACTACAAATCCTGCAAAGATCACACAAAGAAAGGCAATGCCAGACCTTGGGGTGCTCTGTCTCCTCTTTCTTGGCATAGCTGCGGGCAAACTCATCCAGTAGGGTCTGGAAAAGGTTCAGGACCAGCTTCACATCTTTCTCTTCTCTCTGCTTTGCCATGTTGTCCACCAGGAGCTGGTAATTCTCCATCAGGTCCCGGTAACCAACGTGGATCTGTCCGTTCTACAGAAAGAGACAGCAAATGAGTAAAAGGGTCACAAGCTTAAGGCTTAAGTGCACTCAGCATGCAGATAACAGAAAGGTGGATGGAGATGTTGGTTCCTCTGCTGCATCTCAGTGCACTCAACTACAGGCAATGCTAAGGACAGTGTTCACATGCGATGTTCAGACAGCAAAAGCACGCGGGTGACTGTATAAAAAAACTTTTCCTGAATCCCCTGCCAATCTTCTGAAACAAATGATTGAATTTTGATGAGTTCCCAAAGCGGGGGAGCAAAGTTCCATAAGGGTGAAACAGTGTATAATTAACTTATGGAACTCACTGCCAAAAGATAAGATGAGGCCCACTAGCTCTTATGGCTTTTAAAGGGGTTTAGCCAAATTCATGTAGAAGCAGAGGTCTAGCAAAGAGTTTTGAATGGGGTTGCTAACTAGAACATTCAGATTTAAAGGCAATTTACTTCTGAATACCCAATACAGGAAACAAACAGCCAGAAGGATTTAAGACATCAGTTTGGTCATCAGAGGCACCAATTACTACCCTCTTCCATCCCCAGCCAATTTATGTAAGGTTCCTCCCCCACCACCCAGTTTTTCTACTGGCTGTTTCCAGCATCAAGAAGTTCAATAAAGCACAGGGTTTAATTTTAGTTTAAACTCATTTTGTTTAAGTTCAAGTTCTTTGGTCTTATTACTCTGCTCTTAGGTGGGACTCCCAGCAGTTTCCCATTCAGAATGCTGATCAGGTCTATGCCTGCTGAGATTCAATAGTGCTGAAATGTCAGCTGCTGTTCCCAGGCCATTCACTGGGTGCTCCGACATGATCTACTTACAGGGGCAGAATACATGGTCTTGATGTTTCCACGGAACTTCTCAGTGGCTTCGAAAAACAAGCATTCAATAGCAGACTTCTGGGAATGAAGATCGTTGATCTGAAAAGCAGCAACACTGGTATGTCACTAAGGCAGTCATTCTGAGAAGAAAAAAATAATGAACAGACCTACGCTAAACTGCTACAACTCCAGTATTCTTCATCCTGCTACTAGTTTAATATATGCAGGCAAATAAGCCTGTATATATTCATGTTAGGGAAGCAAAGGCTTCAAAGCACTATCATTCAATGCCACAGCTTGTAAGAAGCTGCCACACAGAGTCAGACCCTTGGTCCATCTTGCCTAGTATCATCTGACTAACAGCAGCTATCAGTGGTCTCAGGCCTTTCCCAGACTTGCTATATATTACCAGGAAAGGCCAGGGGTTGGCCCTCTGGATGGTGAGGGAGGGAAAGGGGAAATGAAAGGAGACTTAGAGATGGCAGAGAAATTGAATGAGTTCTTTGCATCTGTCTTCACGGCAGAAGAGCTTGGGCAGATAACGCTGCCCAAACGGCCCCTCCTGACCAAGGAGTTAAGTCAGATAGAGGTTAAAAGAGAAGATGTTTCAGACCTAATTGATAAATTAAAGATCAATAAGTCACCGGGCCCTGATGGCATCCACCCAAGAGTTATTAAGGAATTGAAGAATGAAGTTGCTGATCTCTTGACTAAAATATGCAACTTGTCCCTCAAAACGGCCACAGTGCCAGAGGACTGGAGGATAGCAAATGTCACGCCGATCTTTAAAAAGGAAAAGAGAGGGGACCCGGGAAACTATAGGCCGGTCACCCTAACATCTATACCGGGTAAGATGGTGGAATGCCTCTTCAAAGATGGAATCTCAAAATACATAGACTAACAAGCCTTGCTGAGGGAGAATCAGCATGGCTTCTGTAAGGGTGAGTTTTGCCTCATGAACCTTTCAGAATTCATTGAAAATGTCAACAGGCATGTGGATGCAGGAGAACCCGTAGACATTATATTTTTGGACTTTCAGAAGGTGTTCGACATGGTCCCTCACCAAAGGCTACGGAAAAAACTCCACAGTTAGGGAATTAGAGAGCAGGTCCTCTCCTGGATTGAGAACTGGTTGAAGACCAGGAAACAGAGAGTGGGTGTCAATGGGCAATTTTCATAATGGAGAGAGGTGAAAAGCGGTGTGCCCCAAGGATCTGTCCTGGGACCGGTGCTCTTCAACCTCTTCATAAATGACCTCGAGACAGGGTTGAGCAGTGAGGTGGCTAAGTTTGCAGGCGACACCAAACTTTTCTGAGTGGTGAAGATCAGAAGTGATTGTGAGCAGCTCCAGAAGGATCTCTCCAAACTGGCAGAATGGCAGCAAAATGGCAGATGCGTTTCAATGTAAGTAAGTGTAAAGTCATGCACATTGGGACAAAAAATCAAAACTTCACATATAGGCTAATGGGTTCTGAGCTGTCTGTGACAGATCAGGAGAGAGATCTTGGGGTGGTGGTGGACAAGTCGATGAAAGTGGCGACCCAATGTGCGGCAGCAGTAAATGTGGTCAATTCTATTCTTGGAATCACTAGAAAAGGTACTGAGAACAAAACAGCTAATATTATAATGCCATTGTACAAATTGATGGTAAGGCCACACCTGGGGTATTGCGTCCAGTTCTGGTCGCCACATCTCAAAAAAGACATAGTGGAAATGGAAAAGGTGCAAAAGAGAGTGACTAAGATGATTACTGGGCTGGGGCACCTTCCTTATGAGGAAAGGCTACTGCGTTTGGGCCTCTTCAGCCTAGAAAAGAGGCGCCTGAGGGGGAACATGATTGAGACATACAAAATTATGCAGGGGAAGGATAAAGTGGATAGAGAGATGCTCTTTACACTCTCACATAACACCAGAACCAGGGGACATCTATTAAAATTGAGTGTTGGGAGAGTTAGGACAGACAAAAGAAAATATTTCTTTACTCAGTGTGTGGTTGGTCTGTGGAACTCTCTGCTGCAGGATGTGGTGACGGCATCTGGCCTGAATGCCTTTAAAAGGAGATTGGACTGGAGAAAAAATCCATTACGGGTTACAAGCCATGATGTGTACGTGCAACCTCCTGATATTAGAAATGGATGCAGATGCAAGGAAGGGCACCAGGATGAGGTCTCTTGTTATCTGGTGTGCTCCCTGGGGCATTTGGTGGGGCTGCCATGAGATACAGGAAGCTAGACTAGATGGGCCTATGGCCTGATCCAGTGGGGCTGTTCCTATATTCCTAGGGATTTAACATGGAACCTTCCACATACAAATTGTCATGAATATGTACAGTTTAGGCCTAGGTTAGCATGTGAAGCCTGAACCAAACTAAGTCAGTAACAGAGAAGTGGCTAGCAGTTCCTAGCTGCAGGAATGTGAGTAAACCAACTACAAGAATTACAACCCATTGCAATGTTTAACACCTCAGTAGACTAAGGGGCACCTGATCAAGCGGAATTGAATGCAGTTATAGATCTCCAGTTGGGAGGGGTAAGAACTAGGAGGGCTAGTAACCCGACCCACTCTGAGAAGGTTCTGTCCTCAAAAGTTTCCAATTGGACAGTCTAAATAAGTATGAAGTCACCTCAGTACTATTAGCATAAGAAGTATAATAATGAGTGCCCCAAGGGGTGTGTCCGGTTCCTTCTTGGACAGAGTTTTTGGGTGCAACATCCTGCACGCTGTGAGCTCCATTGTCCACCATGGGCATCTGGCCTCACAGGTAGCCTGGATCTAAGAGATCTACAAGAGTAACAGACCCAGGTGAGAGATAGGGATTAATAGAGATAGCCAGCTAGCTTTATTATTTTATTGCTGATATGTTTCCTAGATGTTTATGCCTCTAGCATTTGCTGCCTTATGTAACCTTATGTACTTAATAAACTAAAATCTCTTACCAAGTTGTTTCATTGTCTGTTGGGGACAAAGGTTCAGAATCCTGCCTAGCAGTTCAGCAAGCTACCAATTGCTCATTGAGGCCTAGTAACTTGAGGACTGAAGCTTTAATTGGAGAAAGAGCTCAGTGCCTGCAAGGGATAGAGTTAAGCCTAGAGGGTCTCAGTGTCCCTGGACTGAGGCACTGGCACATACAGGGTGGTGACATTACTACTGGACGGGGGGGGGGCCTGAGGGCTTTAGGGTTCGAGAACCAAGAACTCTGAGCACCCCAAACCCCCCTAAGTTTGCAACAATTATCCACATTCTTCCTTACACAGAACTAGACACTAGCTTGTTATGAAACTGTATGAATGTATGAAACAGACTTTGGACTTAGGTGCTTGCTCTGTCCAGCCCACTGTTTTGGTCTCAGAAAAAACCAAGCCACATATCAAACCCCAGATCTACCACCATGTGTACCAGTGCCAGTGCAACTGGTAAATTAATTGGCAAGACTGACTTGATGGGGTAAGCTATTCTTTTTGGAAGCAATTTTGGTGCAGATGTGCGATGGTTGGTATGAACATTTTATCTTAACCTTTCTCCAAGAAGCACAAGGCAGCATATAGAGTAGTTCTTCCTCACAATCAGCCTGTCAAGTAGGTTAGGCTGAAAAATAAGTGACTGGCTCAAGGTCACCAGTGAGCTTCATGGCAGAGCTTCATGGCAGACTGGGGATTTAAATATGAAAATAGGGTCTTTTCTTTTTATAAGTGGTAGTTTTGTTGTTAGACTAAAGCTCTCTCACCTTATTCAGGAGGAACTCGTCCAAGTATTTCAGCTCGTTAGTATTGGTGATTTCCCGCAGGAAGGGTGTCCGCCATTTCTCTGGCGCTGTCTTGGCTTTGCTGATCTTAATGGTGCCTTTCCGTTTGGTTTTGCCTGCATCTTTGGTGTGGCGCTCCTCTGGGAGGGGGTGATTTGGATGCTTGGAAGGAGCTGGAGAAAAGAATCCAGATGGTTTCCTATGTGGGATTAATGTCTTCCAGCTAGAAATTCCCTTGGGCAAAATTTTACATTAAGAACAGCATTTCTCTATTGTACTTTTTGTATTTTTCCTCAAAATTAAAAGAAAACCTCCCAACTGAACACCTCTCACCACAGCAAGTTGTAAAACAAAGAGCATCTGTAATAATCAAAGCTTTACATAACTAATTTTTGCTAAGCAGACAATAAAGCAATATCTAGATAGACACACACCCTTTACATTTAACCTGATTTCAAGTTGGTATAACCATCAGAGTTCCTCTACAAACAAATGGAAATGGTAATCTGATGTGCATGTACACCACACTTGGTCAGAGATTTTGTTTTTTGGATTTATACCCTGCTTTTTCTCCCCAAAGAGCATTCAAAGTGGCTTACAAGCATAAAATCACTATAAACACAATATAAATATTTCCATCTCCTAAAAAAAATTAAATAACCTTACGAATATCACATTAAAAGCCGGAAAAACAAAGAACCTGATTTTAGAAATGGGCTATGTCAGAATGCCAGATGCCAGGGAGGGCACCAGGTTGCAAGTCTCTTTATCTTGTATGCTCCCTGAGGCATTTGGTGGGCTGCTGTGAGATACAGGAAGTGGGACTAGATGGGCCTTGGGCCTGATCCAGCAGAGCTCTTCTTATGTTCTTAACCAGCAGCAATCAATACTTAAGGGCAGATTCTGGTGCCCTTCACAGAAACGACAATTCTCACAGTGCTTAGAGTAGGATCCTGATGGTAGTAAGGCCAACCTGAAACTGGTTTAAATTTGTTGTGTAGTTCTGAATGAGACAGAACACTGCTGAGTGGTTTTTGAAGAGCTGGGAGAATCAAGAAGCCCTCACCTAACTGACAGAAGAACCTTCTCTCTTCCTTTCTTGCTTCTGTAATCTCAACTGATCTGTCATCTTTCTACTGATGACAATCCCAGTAAGCGCCAAGTCTTACCTTCTGCCATTCTGTGAGTTATTGTCATATCTGTCAGTGGTATGCATGCCAAGGCCTCAATGTCCTCCGGCACATGAGAGCTCTCCTTGAGATTCTTCTTTTCTGGTTTCTTGCCCAGGAATCTCCGCAAGGGGCTTTTGAATGTGGATCTGATGGGAAAGTGCAGGTAGCAAATCAATTAGCACACCATCAGGCAGAAGGAGCATACAGCTGTTTAAAGGCCATCTACAGAAATGGAAGGGGTGCCTATGGTAGAAGGGCAGGAGGGGTTTACAAGAGGAGGGCCTGGCCTAGCCAGGGAGGGGACTTCATGTGACCAGGAGGACAATTCACAACCAACCCAACATTTAGTCACTCCGATGGAGCAAGCGGTTGTGTACAAGGAGTTCAGAGGCCAAGTTGCAACAACGAAAAAAGGTAGACTGCAAAGTTGCAATTTATTGTCCACTGCATTTCGACGACTGATACAGTGTGAAAGACTGTTCTGGTCACCCCTTCAAAGAACCAAAGTTGAGTAGCTGGGAATAGCAGTAAAGACTCACAAATCCTTGAAATGGGTTGGGCAATAAATGATTTTATCTGCACCAAGAAAAAAGGGTAAAAAAATTAAGAGGGGCATGTGGAAGAGTTTTCCTCCACCCACTGGCCCGCTGCCAACTTCCCAATTTTATTTTTTCACATCTCCAATTCCAAATGCAAAGCATGCATACTTGGCATCCATCTGCTGGCCGGGCACTGACGCTACATCAAGAGGGGAAGGTAGCTCCTCAGACTTTCTCGGTGTGAGCTGTTTCTTGTTCCTGTCACCCTCTGCTGTGTCCAGAGATTGCTGTGGAATATGAAAAGTGATACCTTGATATCAAAAACTTAGAGGTCACGTTTAGGATATTACAGCTATTTTAACATATGTTAATCTTAATTGCTTCCTTCCTGAAAGGGATGCACCAGGAGAACGATATGAACGTATGTAGTTGCCCTCTATTCAGCCAGTGAAAGAATCCATCTAACTCAGCATTATCTCTTCTGACTGGTAGCTGTTCTCCAAGGTCTCAGACAGAGAATAGTGTCTCAGCAGACCTTGTGCATGCAACATCTGTGCTCTCCCACTAGGCTTGGATTCTCCCCATAGTAAAGGAGTCTATGGAGCTGTATTATGTTGAACCGCTGACCCCAACTAGCCCAGAACCACTGGCAGTGGTTACAAGAGTCCTATAGAGAGGTTCTTTTTTCCAGAGTTGCTTCCTGAAATGCTTTTAACTGGAGATGCCAGACAATGAAGGCAAAACATTTGCTCCCTCACTGAGCTGCAAAAGTTTCAGAATCTGCATCAGCTTCCTGTAGTAATTGCATGGTGATTTAAAGGGACAGATCTTTTGGAAGAGTGCCAGTACCTGGCTTGCAGAGGTGGACAGGAGGAGCCCACAGATGTCATCCAAGGAAGAAGCTGTCTTGTTTGCTCTGCAAAAAGAAGAAGAGGCATTTTAAAACAAAACCATGCTGTTTAACTTCTAGCATCAGGTATTCGATGCTGGGCTGTCTCTATAACATTTCATTTAGCTATCATGAAGCTACATTTCTGCTCTCGTTGTGGGCTTCACAGTGTATGCTGGCTGCTGGACCAGATGGACTCACCACAGAGTGATCCCAGCAGTCAAGTTCTGATCCACTTACAGACACAGACATGCCATTTCACAATTTGCTACCCAATAGTTCAACTACTTGTAGCTTAACTATTGCTCATCATTGATTTGGGCAGGGAGTACTCTTGTCTTATGATGTAATACAAACAGAGAATGACAAAAGAAATATCCAAGTGCTGGAAAGGGGGAGGGTAGCACAAGTTGCAACTGAAAGCCAAGCTCTAATTCAAATCAATCCCCAGCATCTCCCCAATCCCAATTATTAATGCTGGACCAGAAAGCTGCATTCAGCAGGGATCTGCCAACCAGGATTTACCTTACTAGTGGTGGTGGAGACTGGGCAGGCTCACCCCTCTCATCCAAGGACTGGCTGTGCATTTCATCCCGCCCGGCCAGTTGTCTCTTGTCCTTCCACCTCTCCCGCTTGTCCCGCAGTTTGCCTGGATCGTCCTGATACCTCTGAATTGGAAAGGAGGTGGGGCTGCCCAGGTCTTTCGAAGCCCCCTGCTTGCTTTTGTTGGTGGAGCTCCGGAAGCTCCTGCTAGAGGCTAGGTTATTTTGGAGATTCAGGGACAACTCAGAGGGCCTCTCAGGACATGTGAAGCTTTGGCTGATTCTGATCTTGGGGTTTTCCGGCCTTCCAAGACCATTTGCATTAGCCATGTTAGCTGCCTCCTCCTGCTTCAATCCCAGTGGCAGGCTGGAAACAGAAGCACTGCCATTCAAACCAAGAGGATTTTCACCAGTCCTTTGTGCTCCCTCTTCCTCTGTACTTTTAGGAAGTGGTTCAGAAGAGATGGCATCCCCTGCCTCATACTGCTCAGGGTTGCAGCTCTCCTCCTCTGCTATCTTATGCGTTGGACTGTCTTCCCTGCTGGGGGCTCCAGGTTGCCCCTCAAAGGCAAATGACACATGCTTGTTCTGCAGCTTATTGTGCTCCAGCCCCCTCTGCCTGCGGGATTCCCGTTTTTCCCGACTGCTGGCCGTGCTCTTCTGGGAGAGGAGAGGTGCCTGCTTTCCCACTTGTTCATTCTCAGCTCTATCCTCCTCCTCCTCCTCCTCCTCAAACTTGACCCTCTGATCAGTCTGCATCTCAGGTTCTACAACCATTTGATCAGAGATGGACTCTTCTGCCTGGCCAAGACCATTCTCTTGCTTGATAGCCTTCTGCCTTTCAACCTCTAGTTTTTTCTCCATGAGCATTTGATGAAACCTAAATGAACAGTTTTAAAAACAGAAGTAAGAGTTGGCAACTGTAGTCAATACCAGTAGCCAAGCAGTGTAGCCAGGGCCTCTCTTAGAAGTAGTTCACAGCAGGGATTCACTTAGTCCATGAGATGCTTGGCTTGCTCTGAGCAACAACTTGCTCCAAATGAGGCATCTTTTCAGAGCCAACAGTTTGATAAGATCAGGTGGATCCTATTCACTCCTCATGTTACCCAATTCCTAACTGGGCTGAAGGCTAAGGAACCACCAACTGAGCACCTGCAGTGCTGGTACTTTAGAGCAGCAGATATCAGGCTAATGGGCAAGCAGCCATAATGGTGCAGAGAATAGTGCCTGGGCCTTGCTTCAAGACACACATGTGCATTGCACCTGGCACTGCTCACCTCTTGCGTTGGAGGCGTCCCCTGACCAGAGCCTGAAGTAGGCAGATTCTCTCCCGCTGCTGCCGATAAGATTTCCATTCTCTGTACCCACGCCAGCTTGACTGTATGTAAATGGCAGCATTCTCCCTCTCTAGTGCCCGCCGGACATGGTAAGAACGCCAGCAAGCCTACAAGTGAAGAAGCACAAATGAAAAGCTACTCCCACAGGCCTATGGGAAAAAAGCAAAGTGTCGTGGATGCCAAGGAAAATGGCAACAGCCAGCAGGCCTGTACCTGCAAGGTGATTGCCGCCAGCCGCATGCGGAGATAATGCCTCCTCTCTAGCACCATTCGGAGCCAGCTCTGGAGGAGAATGATCTTTCGGATGACTTCTTTGTGCAGGGTGTCCTGAAGCACCTGCCGTACAGCCTCCTTCATAAAAACCTGGATGGCAGGAAGACTTTTATGTCACGGAAAGGATTAACACTTGCTTCTTCCAATCAAAGGTTAAAAAAAGATTAAAGCTACCCAACAGGGGAATACAGACTGAGTCTCATGTTCACAGAACTCACATGAATGGCAAAAATTGCATTAAAGCAAATTCATTAAAAAAAATGTCCCTTTGCTAGGCAATTTAAAAACAGCCTCACTGACCTTTGTGATATAAGACAGTCATTAAGCAGACAATCCATCCATCAGTCTCTCTCCAGGTGCATAGAAAGGATTCGCTCTGAGCCAGCAACCCCTCCCTTCACCCAGAGCAAAGTGATTATCTTTCTTTCACATGCTCAGGAGGAAGGGAGGGGGTTGTTTGCCTAGGAGTGAAGCTGTTCTAAGTGCCTGGAGAGAGAATGATTGATGGATTATGAGCCAGCTGCCCCCTCTCGCATTAAGGGGGTTATTGTTAAATGACTTTTTTCCCTTTAATTTAAAGGGCCCTTCTCATCACACTGAGATAAAACTAAGGGTGAAAAAACTGTGGATAATTAGGTTATACCTGTAGATACACACACTTAAAAAAAATAAAGCAAGATCAGCATGCATGCTACTGTACAAAGTAGAAGACCACCAGTCCATTCCCTAAGATACTTACAATCTCAACTTTGACACACAGAAAACAGACAAAAGGAAGACTGGTTAGCTTTTTAAACAAACAAACCTTGGTCTTCCCTATTTGGTAGCTATTCACATCCAGCTGCAACTTGGTCAGCAAAGCAGAGATCTCTTCCTTGGAGGCTTGGGCGTTCCTAGGCAGTAGGACTTGGAACTGATCTACAAAGTCCTGCGAAGGCAATGTGCAGAGAAAAGTAAGCTTAGGGAGTTTGCAAGTGTAAACCCATTGAGAGTTTTAACCTGTCAGCTCCATGAAACATGACCCAGAATAGAAAAGTTCCCACAATAGCTCCAGCCACCTTCCAGAAAGATAAGACAAACTTGACCTTACAAGCAAGCAATCCTCCCGGCACACACCAGTGCACACAAACGAGCTTCCCAGGTGACTGCAACAACGCTCATTCCCGAGACAGATGCCATCTTATCCAGCCACCACACTGGCTTGATTCACAAGTTATGCTGCCTACACAAATGTGAATTTGTGTACAATTGGGACTGTTTACATGCAGAAGGAACCATTTTCTACATAACAGGGCTGTAGTAAATACTCCCCCCATTTCTCTTAAGAGAACCCCTTAAGCTGAGTTATTCTTCTATCACTAAACTGAGTCTCAAGGCCCATCTTTGTCAGCTATTTTGTGTACTGCTCATAATCTTCATCTGGCATTAGAAAAACAACAGGTCTTACCCAGCTTTACAGCTGAGTTAGGTGTGAACTAGTTCACTAGAGATTCCAACCCACCTACTCAAGTTGGAGGTCAGGTAGGAAGGTACAGGAAATCTTGAACCCTCCAAATCAGAAAGGCAGAGGGACACTAGCCAAAACTTAAAGGAGAGCACCAAACTGCTCTGGAGCTGTTGCTGTCAGTCACAGGGTCATGGCCTATGTTATTGTGGGATCCTGAGGGAGATAATGGAGGTGAAGAGGAAACTGCAATGATGCATGTGCTTCTAGGCAGGGCCATGTCTAGCCAGTCACTTCAGTATTTTACTGTTTCCATTAGCTTTTGACTACAAGATCTGCTTTTTGTCTAACTCCAAGGCATTTTTTACTCAACTGCAGGAGCCTGTTTGTGTTGGATTTTTATCATTATCCTTTTTCCTTTCTTATTTTTATTCATTTTGGACAAGAGTTTTATACAACCATTAATCTTCCAGTGCACACAGCTATCTTCCTCTGTCCCCAATGGTCTCTCAGTATTGGACAATGTTTTTCCTTCAGAGTTAAATGGTGACATTTTCCCTTGGAACTCTAAGAAAAACTTGGGGGAGGCCATTGATATGAAAGGATTCACAAGCAGTCAGAACCAGACAGAGAACTTCGGTTCTAAGATACAGCTCTATATTTAAGAATATTTAAGACAGTTTGCCACGAACATCTTCTAGAACCTTCCACAGCTGCCTATAAGAGGAAGGCCAGCTCTGTGTGAGGGTTTTTTGCTTGACACCTGGGCATAAGAGAAGCTGACCATTGGCTGTGAGATTAGCTTCTTCGCCCCAAGGGGAATACTTTCAACCAAGGGGGTACTTACCCAACAGAACCTGTCAGTTGAGGAGCGAGTCTTTGCTGCTACCAATTGAGAGGTTTGGTAACATTGGTTCTAAACTGCATGCCATATAGCTTTGCTATATTCTTACCCTGCCATTTCTTAAACACCATCTATGTTATTTAAATAGATTTGTTATTACAGTGTCCATCCGTCAGTCTATTCCACCCCATCTACCCTGCATCCTCTGAGAAATTAAGGCTGCAGACAATTTGCCCAACATCAGAACTAATCACTATCAAGATCAAGTGTGGATAGTTTGGGGATAGGTTAGACAGCTGGCTTCACAGATCACTCCTCTAGCAGCCGGCTTCAATGAGGAGGAAACACCAGTCTTTGGACTTACCTTAGATGGTAAGTGGAGTGAGAAAGGAAGCCCCAGTTTCCCATAGATTTGAAATTTGGGAATCCCATAGATTTGATTTGGGAGGGAGCAAATTTTCTCTCCCAGTGGCAGCTGCATACTAGGGCTTTTGCATAGAAGTTACCACTCATCAGTGGGCCATGAGACCTCATTAACTTGCTTTGAAATCCCATAGATTTGATTTGGGAGGGAGCAAATTTTCCCTCCCAGTGGCAGCTGCATACTAGGGCTTTTGCATAGAAGTTACCACTCATCAGTGGGCCATGAGACCTCATTAACTTGCTTTGCCATTAAGGTGACAGTGGGTCAGGCATTTGGGTCCTCACTGGGGACCGGCAGCAACTAGCTGTTTTCATCATTGGGCAATTCCACAGATCATAGTGGAGGACATACTTAGTTTGAAACTCCTTAGTCCCAAGGACCACTGGACCACATTCCCCAAATTCCACCCTTTCCTTCCCAGGAAAGACATCCATATTCCACACTTGAGTTCAACACCCACTACACTACAGTCAAGAAGGCTGCAGCTCTCATCTCCTCTCACTGTACTCAGATGGCAGAGCATCATCAAGGGGGCCTCTGTTCCTGCACACTGCTTGAACACATTTGTAGGGAAAGGTCCAAGAGGGCAAAGGGAAGGCTTCCTTGGCCCAGCTTTCAGCCAGAGAAGGAACAGCTGCAGGGAGCTCCCTCCACCCCCAACCCGCCTGACAGAACATTCTGCTTCAACTGCCAGTTGCCCAGGGACTACGGAAGCAAGGGGAAGGATGGAACTCTGGCCCTTTGCTGGGTTTTTGTTGGGATTCTAATCAGTTGTAAGCCACCACAGGGATCATCAGATCAAAAGAGAGGGCATAGATCTTCAAAAACAATAATAAAATGAATACATCTAGCAAGAACAAGCTCAGTCAAAGACTAACAGAGGCTAATGAAACCGTTATAGGCAATCTTGCAACACTTCCTGACCCAAAGAAAGAAATGGGACAAGTCAGTGCCTGGCACTACCTGGAAGGTAAATTTGGCACTGTAGCCTGATCGTCGGATCCTCACAGTCTCCAGCATCCCTGTGTATCTCAGTTGCTGGAGCACCAACCTCTCGTCAAATAGCAGCTCCCTCTGAAAGGAAAAACAGCAGGACTTGCACAAACACATGGATAGAGGAAAGCCTATGTACACCCCGTTCCCACACAGAACAGAAAGTCTGCTCTATTCAAGCCACTACTACACTCTGGATAGCAAGCTTTGAAAGTTAAGCCAGCTTACTGTCGGCGCGCACTGTTGCAAACATGCCATAAGGCACTTGCGAGGCTTACCACCAGGCGAACACCCATGCTAGCCCAGCGCTGGGTTCGCGCCGGGCGAGTGCCCAGCCTCCATCGCTTGGCGGTCGCATGGACCGCCAAGTCACGGAAAGGAAAACAGGGCGGGGGGAGGCATTCGGGGGGCATGACGGAGAGACAGGAGGTGGGAAGAGGACAGGTGGGAGATGTGCTGGGGGAGGGAGTGGGGAGGGAGGGAGGCGGGTTCAGTGGAATTCTGCTCCATCCAGAGCGTCCGTGTGGGGCTGCTGCTTCACCGCCAACCTTTTGGTCAACAGTGAATCGAGTAGCCCCACTGCGAGGCTACTTCTCTTACTTGGGGGAAGGGGACAAAAGTCCCCTTCTCCAGAGGTGCCACCCGTGGCTGCCCTTGGTGCGCAGGATGTGCAGCAGCCATTTTCAGTGCCGCTGCAGCCGCATGCCACGGGAGCTCAGGACTGGACTGTAACTCATTCAGTGAACAGAGAAATGTCTTGACCAAGATGGTGTCTGGCACATCACATCTGAACATCAACTAAAGACAGAAAAAACGCTTTTTTCTTTAGAGATATTCTTATGATTATGTAAATCTATTGAGACTGCGTAGTATGATAATCCCATGAAAACTTCTATGATTTAATTAAGACTTATTCAACTGGATGACAGCCCTCATATTGTTTTTACTTTTCCATCTTTGTACACGACACAAAGTAGTATGTATTCTTCAACAGAGAAGTATGAGCAAGATGACTTTCAGCTTCCAAGAAACATACAATTTAGATTTTTCAACAGAGGGAATGGAAGGCAACATTAAGATTGGAGGAGATGAAAGTCTACGAAGTCTAGTTTATGTAAGGATGAGAATGGAGTTCCCAATGCTGTTTTTCCCCCGTTTTTTGAATGCCAGTTCCCTAACCTGGGCTTCATTAATTCACTGGTTCAAGTTGCTCTTTTCCAAAGCTTAAAGGGTAGCCCCAGAATCCTTACATGCATGCTCTCTCTCTCTCTCTCGCTCTCTCTCTCTCTCTCTCTCTCACACACACACACACACACACACACACACACACACACACACACTTTTCATCTTACACAGCAGCCTTGTGCATGTGTTCCTTTGTTTTTAAAGACAGGTTGGGCTACTGGGTGTTGCCCTCCAGCACTAACATTCTACCTCCAGGATGTGATGCCTACCTACCTTCTCAGAGTTGGAGCGAATGCAGCGGATGAAAAATGGCTCGGCTTTCCCCAGAGTCTCCAGTAGCTTGTTAAGGGAGGTCTGGAATGAAACACAAAGCAGGGGTTTGTTAGACACTGTCCCTCATAGAGAACCCCAGGGAACTCTCCATGAAATTTGTCCAAACTCCTTTTAAAAGCTGGTGGTATCACCACATCTTGAAGCAGCAAATTCCATACATCAATCACGTGTGGGTTCCCTGTCTAGCTTGGCCCTTCTACCACTCACTAGCTGACCCTGAATTCTAGTGTTATGAGAAAATCTATCCTCTTTTTCCATACTGGACCTCATTTTATAAACCTTTCTTGTGGCTCCTCTGCTCTTTTGTCAACTTTTGTGAAAGACAACATGAATTTCTTTAGAAATAGAACTTGAAGTCCCTGCTTCTCACCTCTCTGCTCTTTCCTTCTGAGCTATCAGTACAGTCCCAACTGGGGTGGTTCTAGCATTGAGCCTGACTTCTCAAACAACCTAGTTCCATTTCATGATCTTTTCTGACAGGGTGAGGATAAGCATTTAGAAATGTGGACAAGTGATCAACCCACTGAACAGCAAGAGAAGAAGCACAAGGCATGCTCACACATTCTCAGTCAAGGTCATTTCATTTCCTGCTAGGGATGGCTCCCTACCTGAAACTGAGCACTGATGCTGGGTGGCTTCTTCTTCTTGTTAAGGTGCAGGAGGGACTTTGTAGTCCGGTCATGCAACGTCATGCTCACAATGAGTTTCAGAGACTTTGAGTCCAGCAGGTTCTGCATAAAAGGGATTAACCACTGTTACAACTTCACACACACATAGGGAAGTGGGGAGGCAGATGGCATGAATTCCACTGCAGAAGTTAAAAGTGACTGACAGGGCTGACAAACTGAGGGGGTGCTACTTGCTTTACATGTTTCTTTTGACAGGATACATGGGAAGTTATGGAGAAATGTCAAATCCTGCCCCTCTTTTCCAATACATCTGACAGGCACTTCCTAGGACCTTGTGTTTCAAAAAGGGCAATTCGGAGATGGCTGAATTCTGCTCAACAGGCCTCAAAAGTTTTCAAGTAGCCATGGGTATGGACAAACAAAATTCATGCATATACAGCCCTTCCTAGATCCTTTAACTTAGTGGTCTTCAACCTTTTTCGTTTCATGATCCCAATAAAGTATGCAGATGGAGATCCACCACCGATCCTGCTCATTTCTGGGACCTGATGCACTCATCTGCATTACTGCCTGCCACTGCTCCCGTTTCCCCCTAACCCTTGTGCCTTCACAACAACCCTGTGAGGTAGCAGCCTGAGAAGCTGTGGGGCAAGACAGCAAGAAGAGGGTGTGCAGGATTCTATTAAGAACTCAGTCTTGATAGGACAGTACCATTCTTGGATTGGATCCAAGTAGTCTCTTGCATAGGCTTTGAAAGATTACAGCAACCCCCCAAATGAGGCTTCGTGACCCATTGGGGTCCCAACCCATCAGTTGAAGAATACTGCTTTAACATCTTCAATAGAGCTGTAGCCATGAGGATGAGTAGGGGTGTGGCATGCTACCTCAAGGATACTTTAGACTTTCAGCATTTCTTTCAAAGAATCAGTCTTTAGTCCCTTTAACTTGTGGCAGTATAAAGGAAAAGTAGATAGGCAGGATTCTACTGACCAGAAATCAAGATCATTGGATCCTTCTCCCCACCCTAAAAATATTCCTCCTTTAACCAAAAAAAAAAAAGGGACACCCAGGAGGTCTCAACCCACTTACCTTGGGGATAACCTGTTTCTGCTTGGTACCTCTGCTCTTCCTGTTGAAACATTTGAAAAGGTTTATTGGAGCAATAAAATGTCAAGAAGGTTTTTCTTGTGTTAGCTCAGCAAAGCCCATATCTTGCAAATTAGATCAAGGGAAGTAGCAGCTCAGCAGTTTCTGAATGGGTGGGTGGGGGTATGTGAGGATGAAAAGAATAAAACAAAAGGAATTTCCACTGAGCTAACTCTACTCCTGTTGCCAGCTCCTGTGATTTTGTCTTTCAGCCCTTCCTGAAAATAAGCCATGATTCCCAGACTTTTTAACTAACACAAATCCACATGCAAAGCTATAAGTTGGGCTCTTATCCTTATAGAGATCAGATTCTTTCTTCAGAACTCAAAACCACACAATTTTCTTTTTTTAAGTCTCATTTTTTAAAACAGAATATCTGGGAGATGTACGTATTTCTAGATATTGAGGATCTGCCTCCATGACCTCCTTGAAAGTTCAGAAATAAGCACTAGACTTCCCTGATCCTTCATTTAAAGTAAGGCCCTCACAACTTTGGTCTATTTTTGCACCATGGCTTTGCAGGGCTTCACGCTGGAGCCACTTCTGTCAGGAAATTGGGATATGAAGCCTCCTGGAATGATTGGAAGTGGCTGCCCAGTGAGAAGCTCTGCTAAGTCACAGTGTGAAAATGGGTTCCTTTGTGCTGGAACAGTAAGGTTCTGGCACCACTGCACTATGCCCCAATAAGACTGTCGGGCGCACGTTGGGCCATGGTTTGGAGACCGCTGATTTAAGGAAGTGGTGACAGAAGAGCCACACAAGTACCATTCTTTCTATTATAGTGTGCTCCGAGTCTGAAAAGTCAGCTAGCAACAATATCATGCAACTAGATCTCCAGTGCAAAAGGAGCCGAGTTTATTGAACATATAAAGCTGCCTTAGACCTTTGTTCCCTCTAGCTCAGTACTGACATAGTTCTCCAGAGGCCTGTCTCACCTGAAGATGCTGCTTGTTAGTGAAAATTATATGCTACCACTAAGCTACCATCTCAGCCTCTTTAACTGAGAGTCTGTGAGAAGGGGTCACAGCTTGGGGATACAGCAAGTGGTTTTGTCTGCAGAAGGTCAATCCCTGGTAAAAGGAGGCAGAGAGCAAAGTTGGAAGGAGGATGTACCTGAAACCCTGGAGGGCTGCACAGAGGAGAGAGTACTGAGCTAGGTGGATCAATGATCTGTCTCCCCATACGGGAGCTTCACCTGCTTAGGAGAGGGCCCAAAGTTTAGTGGTGGGGCATCTGCTTTGCAAACAGAAGGTCTCTGGTTCAGTTCCCAGCACCTTCAGTTTAAGAAGGATCTCAGCTAGCAAGCAATGGGAAAGACTCCTGCCTGAGATATGGCTTGACAGAGTAGGAGTGTCACTTACTTAGAGAAAGTCCCACTGAGTAAGGGACTGAGTAGAAATGTGCTGAGTAGACTGTGCTGTAGTATAGATTATACTGGACTAGAGGGCCAAGGTCCTGCTTCTGTATAAGGCAGTTTCACATGCACCCATGTGCAGGTATCTACACATCCACGTATGGGGGCTAATGCCTCTGATGAACAGGATATCCAGAAACATATTCCTTTCCCTCAGCTATTAGATGTGGTGTGGAAAGGGAAAGACGATAGCAGAGATCTCCTTGGAACACTGGACTTTTGCTTGCTTCTCCTCTCATCTAAAATCCAGTATGCACACAGGAGAAAACGTCCCAACTTCTTGTCCAAGTTCTTTATGCTTACCAGAGGGCTCAGAGAAGGCAGGTCTGTCTCCCATTTCCACTGGTGTTTGGAGAAGGGATGCAAAATGCAAAGAAATCCATGTGTTTTGTCCCTTCTCCAAAAATGCAAAAGAAGTTAAGAGACCCCCCTCCCACCTCTCCTCAAGTCCTGTATGTGTGCCAGAGATATTGAGGAAGGGAAGGAGTTGGTGAATGACCACAACTGAAACCAGCTAGTAAGACAAACCAACATTTTTGGATCTCTGTCCTTCTCATGCAGACATAAAATGGGATTTGTATATGCCAGCTGAGAATCCCAACCCATGACCCTGCATTTTCTGCACACTACAAAAATTTAAGTTCCACAAAGGTTTGCATTTGGCCCTCTGTGTCTGCAGTCAGAACATATACACAATGCAAGATTCAGCAGCAGCTCTGCAAATGTTTGTGCAATTAGCAAAGCAGAAAACCTGCCCCCTCCCCCCAAACTCACAGGAAGTGGCAACGGGGCTGCTGGAACTGGCTGAGCGACTGTAGGAGCTTGCGGGGATCTTCACCTTGCCAGGGCAGTCCCTTTATACTCCTGACAATCTGCTCATGCAAATCCCTAAGACATGACGGACACACACCCAGTACAAGGCAGACAGATGGACAAACACACACACACAAAACAGCCGTGAAAGATAATCACCAGGAATTAAATGGGAGGAGTCCAACCATCCTAACATGCTCTAAAGACTACAGAAAGGAAGCTTCCCAGGCTAACCTGGTCTTAAACATGGACATTTTGAATGCAAAGGCACTTGATGTGTACCCACAAAAAGAGTTGCCTTGATTTTTGGATTGACCAGTTGTCCATCTGGAGACTTCTCTTAAGCCACACGTTTTGGAAAGTGGCAAAAAGGTCTTAGCAAATGCTTCTCCCCTCCATTCACCATAAAGCACTTCTAGACATTCATTATATGAAAAGGATAAGAGGGTGAGTGACTTATTGGCCTTCAGGGAGAGACAAATGAAAAACGGCCCTTGGAAAATGAACTGGGTAATTTATTCTTTGTTTTGGCATGGTGTGTACAGATCTTGTGCTCCTTGATCCAGCAGCTCAGGGGTTCATGGATCTTTCAGCAATGGGGCACTGCCAAGGAATGCCCCAAGCCGAAACAGATTCGTCATACCCCTGCAGAATAAACTCAGGCCCACAAGTGGACATATTTAAATCATAATTCATATTCAGTTTGAAAAAAGTGGATTTAGAGCTTCCTATTTTCTGATTAATGTATTTGTCAACCAAGTATATGCACTGGTTGAATACAATTAAAACATGGGCCTTCAGATTATATATCTTCTTAGAAACGGAGAAGCAAATTAAGAGTTCTCATTTTACACTCCCAACACACAGGTAAAGAAGCTACCTGCTTGAAGATTAAGCACCCACAACTTTCCAGAAGCTATGGACTGTTCATTATTGGGCTGAAGACTATCCATGAGATGGAAAACAGGCCTGTGTGTATTTACTCAGAAATTACTCCCACTGGAGCTTACTCCCAGATAAGTGTACACAGGACTCAGGCCTCAACACCCAGATACCCAAAATTTGCAGAAAAATGAAAACAAGGTTATTAAACAAATCAAAGCATGATTTAACTGTGCTGGATGCAGAGCCAAGAATTTGGTTCTGAAAAATGACGTGCAATTGTAGCATGTTTACAATCTGATTTCATTTTAACACAGGTGATTTTGTACCATTACAAAAAATCCAATTTCTCTTTAAAAAAGTTTTAAATCCATAACTCCTGTACTATAATCTGGAGAGCTGCATTTTGTAAGTGCTAGGGAACATACCATAGCCAGCCTCTGCAACTCCTCTGTTCCATGTTTAGTTACCTAAGTCAGCCAGGATAGGGCCTCCAGTAAGTGTGTGGCTATTATAAAGATTCCCAGCATGCACCATACCAAGAACAGTCTAGCCTCAACACACACAAAAAACACACCCCTTACCTTTGACACCCTCCAGAGAGGCACAATTAAAAAAATAAAAGACAACAGAAGTGTGAAAGGTCGCTCCTGGGCAGAAGAATACCAGTACATCTAGGAATCAATGGTAGTCAACTGACTACGCATTTGGATTTCTTTTTTTGGGGGGGGGGGGGGAAGGTGTCCCTAAATCCTCTAGCATATAATAAATTGCCACTTTTTGCTGCCGAGTTAACTCAAACCACAAACTGGGAAATGTGGAATGAAAGTCACAATGTTTTGAGTTCCCTGGAAATAGTCCAGCTGAGAGTTGTGGATATTGCAAAACTCAGGTTACAGCAGAAATCAGTTTCTCTGTGCTTATTGTTGTAACTGGTATACTGAAGAGGCCTATCTGCCCAGGATCGTGCCTCCAGGACCTGACAACAAGAACCTCCACCTCTCCCTTTACACACTTACTTCTTGCTTTCGTATGAAGCTATGATGTCCTCAAAAGCGCTTATATCAAAATCCTCAGAGCAATCAAATGAGAAATCAAGCACTGAGCAGCTGCAAGAAGGAAACATGCAGAGAAGCTAGATAAACAAGCACGAAGGAGAAGAGCTAGCATTGGCAGGAGAAGGAGGAGGAAGAAAATGGTCTGGTTACCCCCCCCCCCGCGCCTTTTGCCAATTGCCAGGTCCCCAGGGAAAAAAAGGGCTGTGAACTACAGGCATTCTGGTGTGCCCAAGAAGTGATGGGCACCACTGGGAGAAATGCAGCACTCCCAAAAGGAAGACACAGGAAGCCTAGATTGTGTTCTCTTATGCCACCAATACTTGGTGCCCTACTCCAGTGGTTCTCAAACTCTCTGGGAGAATTTGAGAGCCTGTAAGTGCTCGCACAGGCAGGAGGAAGGCAGCAGGGGCACTGGGAAGCCAGTGATGTGATGCCCAGCATCGCGCAGCTGTAGAGGGGTGCGCTTCCACTCACCCCTGCCTGCAGCAGCCTCCTGGGGGTCAGAGGAGCCTGGCGCCAGCCTCAGCAAGGCTCTCCACACAGCCCAGATCGCTGCAGAACGTGATTGCGACCACTTCCTGTTTCTCAATTGCAAGACCAGAAGTGGTTGCAATCGCGTTCTGCAGGGGTCTGCACTGGGTGCAGCCTTGCTGAGGCTGGCGCTGGGCTCCCCCTACCCTTGGGAGGTTGCTGCAGGCGGGCGTGAGTGGAAGCGTGCCCCGTGCCCTGATCAGAGCTGCAATCCAGGCGATCGCATCTCTGCCTTTGCCCCTCCCCACCCCTTACAGGGGCAGAGCCTGGAGCCCTCAGGCTGGGGCATCATGATGCCCCAGTTTGACAACCACTGCACTTCTCAGAAGCATGGTTGCAACTGATGACACAATTAAATAAACACACTAAAAATGCGTTTTGAACTCATGACAAGGACATCATTGATTAACTGGGGATCACATTCTTTTATTCCTAAAAAGAGTAATTTAAATACTTAAGAAAACCACAGATGGCAGATACCACCCTAGAAGAGTCATTTCCCCCTTCACTTACACACAGGAGGGAATGTCTCTTCTAAGACAATGCAGACCTCAGCAGGCGCAGTTTAAAAGTAAAACTATGATTATTTCTTCAAAACTATTATTTTAGTCAAAGTCCTAAACCATTAGAAAACACACTGGAGAAGAGGACTGACAGTTAAACCAATCTGTGGGTTAAAGGAATCTAACCTGTATCATCCCTATTCCGCCATTTTAGGCAGGATAGATGCAAGTGTGATGGTGGTAGCAGTGGCGGCTTATACGATACCCAACATTCTAATAAGAGGCAAATTTCCTCAAAGTTATAAGACTGCGTGCCAACAAAGTTTATTTCAGACAAAGACACAGTCAAACAACTTAAGGGGAGGGGACCATCATCATGTGGCCCTCAGAGGGTGAGAGCACTGGGGGAAGGGTCTCCAGCTGGGGTTACCTGTACCACCGTTTTATCTCGTGCACTATCAGTATTCTGAGCTATAGCATCATCTAGATTGCAGTACCTGACTGAACTAGTAGTCAGCTGACCTCAAAGGTCAACTGTCACCCACCAGGTCTTATAAAGCTCTGAGCTCAGAGTTTGCTCTTCAGTTTAAGCAGATCATCTTCCATGTGAGACACTGCAGGAGGCCCCACCTCTTTAGATCTTGACCCCTGCCTAGCTTTCTCTCTTCTTGTCTTTGCATTTCCATTTCCCCCTTTGAAGCTTGACCCCTACTGCTTTGGACCACGCATCTGCTTTTGAACCAGTTGCACTGACAGCCAGTTCCAACCCACCCAGGTCTTGGAACCCACCTCTCACTGAGATCTGACTGAGAGGCAGGTGCTTCCTAACCAGCCCCTTCCCCTCAGAAGCCTGGCTCCATGTAGTTGGGGAGAGGGAGAAAGTGTGCACCTAAATCATGGCCCACTGGTGACCAAAAAGTAGGGTCGGAATAGAGTTAGCTAAAGCTGGAGACCCTGCAGAAGCCAAGATGATCTAAAAAAAGGAGCCTCAAAGGGGAAGGGAAAGGCAATACAGTTATCTGATCTAGGAACAGCAGCAAAGATGTCAGAAAAGCTTCCACAATGCACATGCAGTCAGCAATCATTGGGCTCCAGCATGTAACAACGTCTTTTGCTTAGTTTTTTTGACTTGTTGGCTAGTCTCAGCAGGTTTCCTCAACCCCACCATGCTAAGATTCTAATTTCACACTCTCTTAACTGTTTTACTTCAAGTAAGCAGCCTTGAGTCTTGAAAAAAGGAAGCACTGAAACACTGTAAATGGACAGATCTTTTAAGGAGCTACAACAGCAAAAGAAAGTCTCAAAACAGCTGATGAGGAAGCAGGGCAAACAGGTATCTCTTTGCTTGTTTCAAGTGCTCAGAACTAGAAAAGAAATGCGACTTTTCAAAAAGAATGTGCCTCCTACCGATAAGCTTTCTCAGCTGGGGAATTGGCTTGCTGTAGTTCTCCAAGAGGAACTCTGGGCCCATGGCGTACCACTCCTGGTGGGGAAGGGAGAGGAAAAAAAGGCTGTAGTAGTATTTTTGGAAGTTTAAAAAATTGCTTGAAACAAAGAACTAAATAAAAATCATAATTCAACCAATACTTTGTTTTAAGCACTGAGTTAACCCACTCAGCACCTCAGCCTCCTTCTCTCCAACTATCAACACCACCAACTGCCAGCAGAGCTCTCTGCCCAGGCTGCATGATTTCTGCCACTGTCTCTCAGACTCACCTGCTGTTTTCTGAGCTCTCTGGCGCCCTGCTTCCGCAAATACCGCCATGGCTCGGATTGCAGCACGCAGGGTGGCCCATCGGAAGACAGCTACTGGATCCATCCCTATAAGCTCACGCACATAGGCGCTGTCACTGCTCCGCAGCAACGCAACAATATCTGGCCGCATGTAATCCATGTTCTTTTCCCGGAAATCCTGCACAGGAGAAGCACCGGAAAGGTTGAAGGGCAAAGCAAGGGTTCGGGCGGGGGGGACGGGGACAGGGACAGAGCAGCCTTCTGCTCTTTGGTAGAGTCAGAGCTTGCTGGTGACAGACAAGCCAATTCTATCACTGTCATTTCCTTCCATACCTTGATCTGGTATTTTACTTTGCCTGCAAAGTGCTGGATGATGAAAGCGGGTTCTAGGACAGGTGTCCCAATGAAGAACTTGTTCTCCTCATGCTGCTGCTTAAACTTGGCAAGAAGCGTCTCACTGGTGGCATGTGGAAAGCTGCAGGTGACAGGGAAGAAAGGCAAGGGCAGAAGAGGGTCAGGTCTTCCCTCAGCACGTCTGGAAAGATGTCGACAGTCCTACTAGATGGGACCCCCAATGTGTTCCAGGGAAGAGAGACAGCTTAGCAAGACCAATAAATATTTACTTCAAGACATCTCCTGCCCTCCTCCATTAGCTACACTAGTATTTATTAAATTATTGGTATATGTGTTAACAGCTGCTCTGGGAAATCCTTGATTGACAGGCATGGTATAAATATTTTACACAGAAAAAGATAGGTGAAAGAAAAAAACCTGATAGAACAAATGAGAAAAGCCAACAAAGACAAGAACTGTTATGCTCAAGTCAGTCAGGATTCTCATTTTGCATAATATGCTCTCCTCTTATGTAATTTGCCTGCTTCAAGCATGAGGTTAGACTAGGTGGCCTTGAAGGCCCCTTCCAACTCTTATGATTCTATATGAGTGAGGGACAAGAAGGTTGGGAGGGACCCTAGCAGTCTTTCATCCAGGCACCAATCAGAACTGCTTGGTCTCAAGCGAAAGGTGGCCTAATTATGTTGCCTTCAGACTGTGCTCCAGGACCTGCCTATAAGGCCCCTGTGTTAACTCTCTCCACAAAGGAAAAAAACTCCAGGCAAAACCACTATCACTGAAAGAAATAGCATTATGCACACATGTCATCATAAGACTCAAACAAGAAGAATACAACCAGCAAGAGCAATGCAAAATGGGAGCCATCCTCTCAACACCTGTGCCTGCATTTGTGTGTCTTTCAGAAGGAGGATGCACCCAAGATGCCTTTGCCAAGGAGTCTGTCTGAAAGACTCCTTGACACATGAGACAAATATCCAACTCCTCCATTTGCTTCCCTCGAGTCCAGTTGCGCTCACACACACCCCACTGTAACAGACCGCTGCACTTACTTGCTCTCTTCATCTAGCAGGTAAAAGAGGCCAGTGGGTTTCTTGCTGATTAAGTGGATGCAGGCCACATTGTCAGTGTAGTCAATATTGTGCCATGTGATGCCTTCACTCTGGTACTCTTCCTGGAAACCAAGAAAGCAAGGAAGTTGCTCCCTCATAATAATCCCCCATTGAAGCTGCCATTATCTCCCATCTCCTCACTCCTCAAAGTCACATGCTTCATTGCAATTGCTCCCTCCCATCTCCCCAAGTCACAAGAACTTCAGAATTATCTTTACTACAACGTGATAGTCTCTCTGTTCATTGTTGGTCTCTGTCATAGCCTAATGGACTGCTCTTGACCTGCCACAAAAGATCCAATATCAAACCTCTGCTGTGGGGTTCTTCTTTGGGGGAGGGTTCAAAGTTATCCACTAAGAACAAGGCTTTTTCTGTAGCAGTTCTAGAGTCCAGTAATATCTCTCCTCTTCCGGAAAGTCCCATTTTGGGTTCATTTTGGACATCTGCAGGGATTCTCATTGGTTTCATATACAGGTTTGTGTCACTTAAGAGGGGGATAAGTTCTTCCATTCCATCTAGTGCCTTTGTTGTGTAAACAGACACTCCCTGCTGGACACCCCAGGCTATTCCAGGCTACTGGAAACCTGATTGCCTCATTAAGAGCCTCTTGGATGTGCTTTCATCACTGCAGTATATGCCAGTCAGTTTGTAAGAGGAAGATTGTTAAGAGACCTACAGCTGTTCAAACATTAATTTGAAAATTACATTTATATCCTGCCCTTCCTCCAAGGAGCTCAGCACAGTACATGCAACAGCCAATTCTCTTCACAACAACTTTGTAAGGCTAGCGAGGCTGATAGAGAATTAGCCTATTGTCACCCAGTGAGCTTCACAACTGAGTGAGGATTTGAACTGGAGTTTCTCTGAACCAGGGGCTGTTTTATTCGTATTTTTTTTAAAGTGTTGCAAACTCCATTGCAAACTGCAGAGGACTAGTCTAAATATATTGTAATAAAATTTAAAATAAATGAGGAGGAAACTGTAGAGTGCTCTGCTACCTGTTAAGTGATTGCAGATGGCAGAGACTGAGGCCAAAAGTGATGGCCTTGTAAGGAGATGTGCACTGTAAAGACCATCTAATGAGTTTCAGGCAGAGACAAGAGTAATAAGAAGAACCCTGCTGGATCAGGTCAAAGGCCCATCTAGTCCTGCTTCCTGTATCTCACAGTGGCCCACTAGAGCCTACGACATACCTGTATCTTATTGCCACTCCCTTGCTCTGGCATTCAGAGATAGGCTACTTCTAGTAGCTGCTTATACAGTTTCATGACCTATATAACCTGTGATGGACTTTTCCTCCATAAATCTGTGCAAGGCGGAAAGAATTTCCCTCTATCCATCCCATGCATAATTTTATGTCTCAGTCATGACCTTTCTTCAGGCACCTTCTTTCAGACTGAAGAGCCCCAAACACTGTAGCCTTTCCTCATTAGGGAGGTGCCCCAGCTCACTAAACATTTTGGTGGCAGGAGCTTTTGGATTTATGGCTCCATTTCTTAGCCACTGCATTACGCCGGTGCTCCATCACCCCCACCATTTTCCCTTAGGCTTCATCTATGACCCTTTTACCTCCCTCTGTTTCTTACTTGCTCAAGCTTGAAAATGTGCTGATTGAAGTAGTACTGCAGCTGCTCGTTGGCATAGTTTATACAAAACTGCTCAAAGCTGTTGGTTTTGAAGTCTTCGAAGCCAAAAATGTCAAGCACACCAATGGACAAGCACTGCATGGAAAGAGGGAAGAGAACAGAGTCAGCAGAGCTGCAATCTTTGCTTAAAGGAGTCCCCCTCAAGCTGCACATTTCAGACAGGACAGTGGAGAGTTCCTGAAATAGACCCTTCCACCCCTCTGTGGTTCACTGGGTGCTGACTTGGTATGGAAGACAGTCCCAGCCTAGAAGCAAGGAGTGGGATTGTGTCCGTGCACCAACATTATTCCCTGGGGACATACTGTAACAGACTCCTCCATGTCTTTCTTGTTGAGAAGTGCATGGTTAATCCGCAAAACAATCCAGTCAAAGAGTGCGCTGTAGAGAGACTTTGCCATGGAGTCACGAGCCGTTATAGCCTGTGGGTAAACAAACAACAACATGCATCTCTTTGTATTCCCCCCTTCAACATTTTCCACCCCTCCAACTCACCATGAATGGAAAAAAAGCAAAATTGCAAATGAAGTGATATTTCCACATTCATGCAGTCCCCCATGATGTTATCTTTTTCTGACTCCGCAATGCTTCAGAACAGATTTCCAAGAAGTTTGACTACGGACAGGAACCCAATTCCTTTATTGTGCAACACTCATTGACTCAGTGCCACGGTTACTGTTCTTAAACGATAGTGTGTGTTGATAGGAATTTGGTGTATATTGTTTAAGTGTTGGAGGGTCTTTTTCATGCTAAATTCAGTAATTTATTGTGTTTGTACATTAGCTGCCTTGGGCATCTCTCCTGTGGGACGAAAATGATGGAATACAAATACAAATAAATGTAGTGATGTTGGTTTTTTTGGTCTAAGATACTATCTCTAAACTTGGAGGTTCTATTTTGCTATCCTCACGGAGACCAGCCACCTGAGTAGAGTTGTCTGGACACTGGACTCACCTCACTGAGGCTGTATGGCAGGATCAACTTGTCATTCACAGTCACCGTTTTTCTTTTTGTCAACACTTCTACTAAGATTTCACGTTTCACCTGGGAGTGGGAAAAAAGTGCTTAAAAAAATGGCCTGGCAGAGAGGCACATCAAGGTGTGGTCCATCTATGCTTCTGCCACCACAGGAGAACAGAGTCTTGTGGGACCTGCTCGTGTGGCAGCTGCTCTGGAAAGCAGCATTAACAGCTGCTCTTTCTTTTAATCAAATACCTTGAAACAGATGCTGCAGAACTGGCACAGCAAGAGTTTTAAAGCACTTTGGCAATACAGAAATGGAATTTTAGCAGCTGATGCCAGAGCATGTTGCAACAGTCTCCTCCCAAAATTCATTTTCCCCCACTGGTGGCATCGGCTTCCGTGTCATTCACATATGGCTGTTAATGTGCAGTATTTTGGCCAAGGTGCTTCCACCCACCCTGCCCATTCTTTTTGGGCAATACCAGCTAACACATTCGGTTGGGAACCTATTAAACCCACCCACCCCAAAGCAACCAGTCACTTCTCCACAAGGCAGCACAAGGTATAAAAAGGAGTGAGATACCTTCAGAAGCTGAGAGAGAATGTCCAGCACTTCAGGGGGTCCCACTTCCAGCCCCTCATCGCGACCTGCTGCCCTCTTCTTATAGGTGACGTTTCCCAGGTAGAGAATAGCAGATAACACTGAAAAAATTCTGGAGAAAAACCCAAAGACAAATCAGGCTTACCATGCTAAAGCTCTGTCTTTGCAGTGGATAGACAGCATCCTTAGACAGATGCTCCTCTCATTCAGTCAGATCAGGTTATACAAATGTAGCAGAGCTTAAGTCCCTTGGGAGAAGCTACTCCCCCAGCTTGGTCCATACACTTAATTTACAGTGCAATCCAATGAGTGTTTAATGGAACAAACGCCTAGGTAAGCATGTATGGGATTGCAGCCTTAGTCTTTGGTGAAATTGAACATGCTGGGGATCCTATAACTGCCAAACCTTCTTAGAAGTGGTAATGGGTCAACTGGTAACTTAATAGGATAAGCTTGTATGGCTGAAGTGCTGAGAGCCTCTGCAGTCAATGCAAGGGAAAAATGCTTCGTCCTCCCATGTGGGAGAATCCAAAGAATGCAAGCTCAATGTTTCTTTCTCTTGCAGTGAAGGAGGATAACCTCGGACAGGATTTCCAAAAGTTGTGCCAGTGCACATGAGTTTTTGAAGTGCTCTTCTGCTAGGATCAGGCATCTGCTATCAGCTGCGCATAATCACTTCCCAAAGGTCACATCTGAGGAACCACAGGGGCTTCATGTGTAATAGAGAATGGAAGGAATAACTTGTCCAAGGACAGGATAAGGATTCTGGGTACCTCGCCCAGCTTCACAAGATGTCACAGTTTTTTGAAAGTGCTTGTTGGCAACCCAGCTAGGTAAAATGAGGAAGGCAGAGACAAGGAAAGTGGGGTGGGAAGCTTAAAAGGCAGAAGTGGTAGCACAGACAGAAACAAGACAAGAAGGAGACAACATGGAGACAGGAGAGAGCAGAGAGAATAAGAGGAGGATTGTGGGGTACAGACAGTGATGCTCTTTGCTTTCTTTTTGGGGGAGAGGGGTTTCAGGAAGAAGCTGAACTTAATCTATATGATAATTGAGAGGCAGAGATGTCTTTGGACATAGAGCCAAAGCAATCAGCCTCACCTCCTCTCTGCAGGAGAGGCTTCTGCAGCCTAGTAACATCTCCTTTCTGGCTCATTTTAAGAAGAAATGCTCCATCACAGCCCTGTTTCCAAGAGCAAGACAGGAACAAATTGGGGAACAGCTCTATTTAAAGGATTTAAGATCTACTACATTTGCATAGCCTTGTCTGGTTGGAGTGAGTGTGAAGCGCAATCTGTTCATGGATGCCCTCCTCCACTGCAAGAGAAAGAGGAGGAACAAAAGGTAGGGAATCATGGCTTAGTCCAGACATTATCCTAAACCAGGGGTTGCCAGCCTTCTTCTGCATAGGGGCCAGACATTGGGTCTGTCAATAATAACGCATGTGTGAACCTCCCAATTAGACCATAGAACTAAGAAAAAGAAATAGACATGGCACAGAGAGATACATGCCCAAACAGAGAATGATGCTCAAAGGAAACTTTGGCCTTTGGTCTGCTTATACTGTAAGCCTTACAGAGATAGAATTACAAACCTGAATTCTTGTTTAATTATTTTTTAGGATCACTTTGGGCCAGGTGGCTATATCTTTTTAAGACTACGTGCCGGAATATGTCAGGTGGAGGGCCGAATCACAGACCATAGGCTGCCTACCCCTCCCCTCAACTAGGGCTTTTGTTAGCCAAAGACCCAAACACAGCGCTAACTTTCAAACACAGAAACCAGTGTTTAGGGTGCTTCTACATTTGCATTTTCCATCTGCTCAACATGCCTGTTTTAATGGTGCAGGACTCCCCCAGATTTGAACAACAGCTGTAACACAGGTTTGTCAATTCAAACATTGCACAAAACCAGGACTGGCCCAACCCATACGTTGTCAACCTACCACAAGACACAGTTAGTCAGTTCAAACACTGCCATCAATCAGAAAACTATACACACTGGAAGGAAGAACACTGTGGCAAGGGGAAGGTTTGCCTGGTCTTATCCTCCCCTCCTTTCTAGGAAGAACATTCTCCTTTGACTTGCTGAGGGACTGCCAAAGCAAATGAAGGCACAATTCACTGTATGCCACCCTGAGAATCATTCAATAAGAAGCAGTGATACAAAACTGCTAAATAAAAGTGATGGTCAACTGTGGTTTGGTTGAATACCCAAACTGAGCTCATTTCTTCCCACTTGAGGGCATGAGTTGTAATCTTACTACAACTAGGCTTGCCATTAGAGGGAGGAAAAGAACATGCCTCAAATCTTTTGCACTCAAAAGATGTTGAAATGGGGCTTATGGTAGATTAAAAAAACACAGTAAACTTCCATCAGCCTTGCAGTCATTACATCACCTGTGAATCAGCAGCCAAAAATATTGTCACAGCAATGCTGCACTGACATTGTCGCCTGAAGGGTTCACCTAATACAGACCAGAATGCTCTACACAAATTTGCCCCCCACACACATTCAATTCTCCTTCCAGAATAGTTACGCCACAGGTTTGGGGGTATCACGTCTCCTAATCTTCACCAGTCAGGAGCGACATGGGTAAAATTCAGTAATTCATTAAAACATTTATAGGCTGCTTTTTGATGCATCATTCTCCACATTGCTGAATGTGGCTGGGACAGCAGCCAAAGCAGATCCACTTACTGTTTCTTTGTTGATGGAAGAAAGCCAACCATCTCCATAGCCTGCTTTAACCGTTCAAAGTCGTGCCTGAGGTCTTCCCCATCTTCGATCTTCAAGTTATGCTTCAAATGGAAAAATGCAACTGTTTTAAAATGTGAATTCTAAAATGATTTTGTATGCACACGCCCTCGCTTATTTGCTAATAAAATCCTATCTTGAGAGACAGGCCCAACTGAAAAAAAAAACCAGCTACCTGACGCATCTCCTGAGACTGTAATAAAAGAAATCTATTTTGAAAAGTTAAAGAATACGTACATTCAAGGAGGGGTTTTTTTGGGGGGGATCTTTCTTCTTTGTGTCATAATGGTTTTGTTAGATGACACTAATAGTCTAAGGGCCCAATCCTATCCAACTTTCCAGCGCCGGTGCTACTGTGCCTATGGGGTATGCACTGCTTCCTATGTTGGGGATGCAGGCACAGAGGACTCCTTAAAGTATGGGAACATTTGTTCCCTTCCCTGGGGCTGCATTGCGATTGCACCGGTGCTGGAAAGTTGGATAGGACTGGGCTGTAAGTCTGACAAAAATTCAAGATCCGAGAGACTGGATCTTTTAAAACGGTCCGTCAAGACTTCTCTCTCTCTTGTCCATCTTTCATGACTAAGATGTTTTACTGTCTGCACTTTCATTTTTGTTTTTTAAATCTTTCCTCATGTTTTATTGTTATTTTTGTAATTCTGTTGGCTATTTACATTTTCTTTGAATTGTACCCTGCTTTGAGAACCACCACTGAAAAGCAGGCTACAAGTTTGCAAAACAATCATTCAGTAATTCTGTGTTCAGCTGGTTGCATCAGGGCTGACGCCAACACAACTATGAAATTCTACCCGGGGCACGTGACCTCTGGCCTTCTGGTGCCAAGCAAGAATCATTGCAGAATGTTCAAGAGGGAACAAAGAGGGACTGTTCAGAGATCCTCTCTCCACTAGAGTGCGGCAAACACAACAGTGCCTTGCGTCTCTTGGCCAAGCTCACACAAGGAGAGCCTTTGTATACCTGGTTGAGGTAGAAATAATCTTCAGCCTGCTTGAGGTGGAATTCCTTGCGCTCCTCCTCATTGACGCCAAGCAGCAAATAGTAAAACACATGGTAGTTCCTGCAGGAGCAAAAACAGACAGGGCTGTTGACTGAATACTTTGCTCCTACCTCTATTACTTAAAAGGGCATCATCTGTAAAATTACAAAATAACCCCTGGCTAAGGTCAAAGCCAGAAGCATTTGAGACATACAAGAAGGAAAAGTTCAATTCAAGTTACATGAATATACTGTACACATTCATTTCAGTCTAAGTGGCCGTGAAACTTAGCTGAATTACAGGACTCTTTCTTCCTCTGGGTTCAACAAGCAAGGATATAGTCAAAAGCAGTTGTTTACCTGGAGCATCCACATCTTTTGGCATGCTTCTCCCACTTCCTCAAAAATCCCCACACTTGGAATAACCTCAGTTCTTGTCCAGCAAATAGCCTTTCTAAGTTATCTGTCATCCTCAGCAAGATCTGGGCTCTAGGCAATCAGATTCCAGGATCTGGGGGGAGTTGGCTGAGAGTTCAAGTGAGCCTAAACCAGAGGTCAAATTCCAGAACAGGATCGCAGGGACAAGAGGGAAGTGCATAGTCAAAGCCAGGTGGAGGATATGGTTCAAAGTAACAATTAAGAAAAGGGAGCACAAACATACAGTGGTCTTACACCAGAGATGAGTTTTTAAGGCTGAGGAGCAAGCTGAGAGTCTAGGACTGGTTCTGGTGGGGGGAGGGGGGGTCAGCTGACTAGCACTCATACTGGAACTGAGCTGGTATTGAACTCAGAGTTTCATCTGTTAGACTTGAGGGGGAGAAGAAGAGTGCTGCTGCTGAAGGAAATAAGGCAACAGAGCCTGCTGCTGAGATCAACATCTGATGCAGAGACCCTGGTATCTTAACCACCCCAGCTTTGTCTTAGCTGCCTTAGCTTCCCATAATCCATCCCACTACTCATTTGCTGGTTCTACATGAATTCCCTTGGTGGAGCATTGAGACACATTTTGTTTCAACATATGCAAAACTCTGTGCCAAACAGAAATAAGAGTTACCGCCACACTTTGTGACCACTTACCTTTCGTTTTTTTCGCGTGACACCAAGCGAGATTTCTCGAGCAGGTATTTTTCAACAACAGCCCTGCAATGCACCAAAAGAAACAAGCATGAACTGGGAGGGCAAAAGTAGATCTCCTAAGATCTGCGGCAAATGCTCTTCAGTGAAGCGAGGAACCATTCACTGTTTACCAATGCAGAGCGTACAAGACACTACCCAACATCCTCAAAGCGCACACATGGTGTACTCACCCCCGGACAATGCCATTCTCCAAGTAGTTGACCTGGATGAATTTCCCAAAACGGCTAGAGTTATTATTATGGGCTGTCTTTGCATTTCCAAAGGCCTGCAATGAAGCAAAATAAGGTTTTTCTTTCAGCAACTGAACTGTATACTCTGACCTGCAGCCGCTCTTCAGGGGTCTTTCCCGGCCCTATTAGCAAAGCACATTTTTAACTGGAAATGCTGGGATCAAACCTGGATCTTCCTGAATGCAGAGCACATGCTTCACCACTGAGCTACTGCCCTCCTGTATAACAGACTGACACCAAATAAGACCTTGGTCCATCTAGATTTGGCCACCATGACTGGCGGCAGCTCTTGAGGGGTCTTTCCAAACCCTGCCATCTAAGGGTACTTTGAAAGTGGGGGTACCAGGGATTGAACCTGAGACCTTCAACATGCAAAACATGTGTTTCACCACTGAGCTATGGGCACTATCGCAAGGTGAGTTCACCTTTACTGTTGGTCACAACAGCACAAAGCACTGGCTGCAAAGCAGCTCGGCACTTATACCAAGGAATTTTAAAATCCTGGCATCACAATTTGTCACGCCACAGTAAAAAAAAGTAAACTTGAAATGTTTTCCAGAATGAATCAGCCCACATTAGGAATTACCTTGATATTACCTTCTATACGTATTTTTAAAAAATCAATCTATTTTGGAAGGGTAGACCAATGTCCACAGTTGCTTAATATGCCCAGCATATTCCCAGCCCCATACTTTCAGCAGCTGACAACTAAATCTAACTGCTTCTCCCCCATCCACTTCTTCTATAGACTGAAATCTTGACTGGGTCACCAAATGTTAGGGCTCAGAAGGCGATGCTGATCAGCAAAGGGACTGCCTCTATAGGCTGGCATCTTCATAACCAGCCAGCTCCATGGCAACTCTTTCTCTCACCAGAGTCTGGAAGGAAGAACAAGGATGGGATTACCAATGGCCAGGGACCAGAAGAGACTGCCATCTCTTTGTGAATATAAGCTATATTGTATATCTGCACATCTCTTAATTATATGCCTGTTCAAAAGTCCATTTTAGGTAAGAAGTAGGCTAAGAACATAGTAAACAAGGAAAGTGGCAAGAGATTTCTTAACATGATGATCTCCACAATCATGGAATAAAGTATAAACAGGATCTGGTAGACTCACCCCTCTTGCTAACACTGGAGGCAAACACTGCCCACACTGCAAGATGCAATGGCACTGCAGTGCAGTATGGGCAGAGCAAATGACAAGACATTTATCAGTTAAAAGTTGCTTAAACCAAGATCTTTGCTTGGACTTACTTTAGGCCTGTATGACTGATGCCAGGGCCCAACCCCGGCAACACAGGTGCCCTTGGGAGCAAGGGGCTCCTCTGAAGCAAAGGAAAAAGATAAGTATTGCCCGGATCCAGCCCCCAGGCAAGATATCACCCTGGGAGTAGGGTCTGAGAGCTCTCAAGATCTGAGGGTGATCACATGGCGGGAAGGGGTGGAACCAAGTGGGCTGGCTGCTGGGTTCATTAGGAGCCCAGCAACCAGAGGTTGTTCTTCCTGGGGCTTGGACTCCTGGAGGGAAGGGAGAGGAGGCGCGAGCTTACCCCTCTCCTCAGAGGCTCGTGGCCAGTGCCGCCCTTCTGGCCTTGGAAAGGGGGCACCATCTCGCAGCAGGGAAGGGGAGACCAGGGGAAGGGAGAGATGAGCCCCTGACCCCAGATTGGTCGGGACAGCCTCCGGGTTCAGCAGAAGGGTAAGTAGCCTTGAAGGCACACCAGGATGCAACAGATA
Organism: Tiliqua scincoides; assembly: GCF_035046505.1. Taxonomy (NCBI): domain Eukaryota; kingdom Metazoa; phylum Chordata; class Lepidosauria; order Squamata; family Scincidae; genus Tiliqua; species Tiliqua scincoides. The sequence continues at coordinate 30,491,064 of NC_089828.1, forward strand.
GACAGGAAATGCCAGGGGAAACTGAGGTGTTTCCCCAGGAACCCTCTGTCCAGCTGGTTAGCGAAGAACAACCAGGCACCAGGTCATTCACCCACCAAGCACCCACCAACCAGCGGCAGGCTCCCACCACAGACCCTGTCCTACTGACCACACCCCAGGTGGCAGCGCCAGAGCTTGTGCTGACAGAGGCTCTTTGAACTTTGGGTGTGTGAACTTCAAATAAAGGAGCCTGGCAGGGGCCAGGGCTTGTGGACTCTTAGGGCAAAGGGTGGCACCGACTCTGGAGGCAGGGACTAATCTAACCCACCAGTCCCTGTGATGCAATGAGTGCCTGATGAATGTCAAGCATGTGACTAGAATAAAACATCTCTTTCAAAGCATCCAGCGCTCACTGTGGTCTAAATCAAAACAAGGTCAGTCTCTTGCCACTTGGGCCCTGTCTAGATCACCTCTAAAACCCCTGGGGGAGGGCGGATTCCTCCATGGACATACAATGACCTAGGATGATATGCAGGGGGCCAACGAAAAGGCAACCCCTGCCCTCCTCCACAGACAGGGAGGCTGGACCAAATGCCCTCCAAGTTCCTTGCATCTCCAACTGTTTCCATCCCATATACTCACATGTGCATTTTGGCAGATAGCTGGCTGCCACACCCACATGGATTAGTATGTAGCTCACATCTCTAGAGAAAACACACACAACACACCACCCCAAAACTGGCTGACTAATTTTTTCTGGAGTCATAAAGTTGATGCAACAGCCTTATGACACCAGAAGGATGAACAAGGCCTTTTCAACAGGAAGTCCCCTTCCCAATCGGAATGTGTGTCCTTTGTGATCTCTGGTAAATAGGGCACTGGCCAAAAACTTTCAAGTTGAATCTGGAAGAAGTTAGAAAGGTCAAAGAAAGGACTAATATGACAGACAATGCATAGTCAGCAAAGTAAGATTCAGCTCTTCCTCTTCCACAAGGGGGGGGGGAAGAGGGGGGGAGCACATGCCACCCTGCCGCCTCTGCTTACATTTGAAAGTGGAGAAAAGACATTGGCAATCTCCTGCTACCTCTTCCTCCCATCTGCCTCACCCCATCACTGGGCTGGCCCTGCCCCAGTGAACTCAGCGTAACTTACTTCTGAGTAAGCATGTACAGAAACCAAATGTAAGACACAATAAGCATTTGCTTAACAAAAGTTTCATTCCAACTGTTAATGACTGTGTGAAGTGCTTCCTTTTGTCCATCCTGAACAGTCCTGACCCCAGGTTTTAATATGAAAAAGAAAAAAAATGTGTGCGCGCTCTGTGTATTTTACTTTCTCTCTCTCTCTCACACACACACACAAACACACTTTTTTTTAAAGGTCTGCACAGGAGAGGGCATTGAGGCAAAGCTAAAATCTGGGCCAAGCTCACAAAGCTTACCCTGAAAGCTTGCTCAGTGCAAGAACTAAGCCTCAAAACTAAAAGTATGTCTCTTGAGCAAGGAATGAAGGTGGCAGAGAGGGCTGGGCAAACACTGGGATAAGACTGTTAGCTGCCACTGCAGCCAATCCAAAGCTTGCAAGAGGAAGAAGGCGGCAGCAGGCTGTCACAGCCACTGCTACCACAAGGATATACAAACTGAATCACATTCCTTCCTTACCATCCGTAGTCTCTTGCTTTCAAGTGGGTCTGTTTGTGCACAGACCAAAGACAGACACAAATATCGGCACAGACAGATCACCAGTGTAACCCAGGAGACAAAAGTCTATACAATTCCAGATCTATAGGGACAGTCTGAGAATACTGTACGAACATTAAAAGCCACCCAAGTTCTTCATCCCCTCTGAGAAGGAAAGTATGCTTGCCAGAGTTGGGAGGGGTGGTGGCCTTGATTTTTGTGGATTCCTGGTTTCTGCCCTTCCAGCGTACATAGTGTCTATGCCCTCTACTTTTATCCTCACAACAAACCTGTGTGGTGGGGGAAGCCGAGGGACTGAATGTAGCACAAGATCACCCACTATGTTTTATGGCCTAAGAGGGATTTAAAATTGGGTCTTCCTGTTCCAGGCCCAACACTCTAGGCCAGCAATTTTCACTTTTTTTTCATTTCTGAAAGGCACTAAATACTGCCTTTCACACTGACAAGCCTTCAAAATTGTCAAGGCACACCATCAGTTTTTTTTTTTTTTTTACACAATTGACAAGGCACACCACACTGCGGGTAGGGGGCTCACATCCTCCAATGGTCCTACTAATAAATGACCCTCCCCCAAACTCCCATGGTAGACCTGTGGGCCATTTGCAGCACACCAATGTACTGTGGCACACTGGTTGAAAATTGCTGGTCTAGCTACTACATTATGGCTCTCAAATTGAGTTATACATTTTTTTGTGTCTTAAGCACAATTGCCTGGAAAGATCTCTAAATAATTTTTTCACAGTGCACTTTTGTACTGTCAGTTTTCAACAAAAATAGTTCACAAAGCAGATTAGTCAAATTCAATGCTTCTGTGGCATTACATCTCGAGTGGGATCTGAACTCAAGTCCTACATTTTATCCACTATTGCACACTGGCCAAACACAATGCATACCTGAACATGACAAACCATGCTGTACAGTACCTCCACCTTTCAAAACATCAAGCTTTACAAATAATTTAGTCCAAAAGTCTGCTCTCTAAAAAGTGTGTTGCCCCAGCTGCTTGTTCTGCCAACACCAGAACAATACTTAATCATTTCTACAGCAACTATTTTCAGGAAGCAAATGGCTTTATACAAAAATAACCTTTTCCTTTGAAAAGCTTCACAACCATTCCCATGTGACAGGCTGATGTTCTACAGGTGGAAGGATAAGACACCCCACCATAATAGCCTGGTTCCAGCTAAGCACAAATACCTGTTAAAAGTCATTCTCTTCATCCTGGCATTGCCACAAGAACATAAAAAAGTTGACTGAATCAGAGCAAAGGTCCACTTAAGTCCAACATCCAGAAACAAATGTCTTTGGTGGTTTGCTCATCCACAGCTGGTATCTTGAACTGGACTGCCCCAAACATGGCAGTTTCATTTAAATAAGATGCATAATGGCCACTGTTAGATTAACCTCCACAAATTCATCTAATTCCCTTTCAATAAGAACATTGGAGGAAACCTGCTGAGGCAGACCAAGGTGGGTCCATCTATCTAGTCCACTCAGGGGCAGCCAATCCATTAGGCATGGCTATATGGGTTGCATCATTCCTTCCTTACCATCCGTAGTCTCTTGCTTTCAAGTGGGTCTGTTTGTGCACAGACCAAAGACAGACACAAATATCGGCACAGACAGATCACCAGTGTAACCCAGGAGACAAAAGTCTATACAATTCCAGATCTATAGGGACAGTCTGAGAATACTGTACGAACATTAAAAGCCACCCAAGTTCTTCATCCCCTCTGAGAAGGAAAGTATGCTTGCCAGAGTTGGGAGGGGTGGTGGCCTTGATTTTTGTGGATTCCTGGTTTCTGCCCTTCCAGCGTACATAGTGTCTATGCCCTCTACTTTTATCCTCACAACAAACCTGTGTGGTGGGGGAAGCCGAGGGACTGAATGTAGCACAAGATCACCCACTATGTTTTATGGCCTAAGAGGGATTTAAAATTGGGTCTTCCTGTTCCAGGCCCAACACTCTAGGCCAGCAATTTTCACTTTTTTTTCATTTCTGAAAGGCACTAAATACTGCCTTTCACACTGACAAGCCTTCAAAATTGTCAAGGCACACCATCAGTTTTTTTTTTTTTTTTACACAATTGACAAGGCACACCACACTGCGGGTAGGGGGCTCACATCCTCCAATGGTCCTACTAATAAATGACCCTCCCCCAAACTCCCATGGTAGACCTGTGGGCCATTTGCAGCACACCAATGTACTGTGGCACACTGGTTGAAAATTGCTGGTCTAGCTACTACATTATGGCTCTCAAATTGAGTTATACATTTTTTTGTGTCTTAAGCACAATTGCCTGGAAAGATCTCTAAATAATTTTTTCACAGTGCACTTTTGTACTGTCAGTTTTCAACAAAAATAGTTCACAAAGCAGATTAGTCAAATTCAATGCTTCTGTGGCATTACATCTCGAGTGGGATCTGAACTCAAGTCCTACATTTTATCCACTATTGCACACTGGCCAAACACAATGCATACCTGAACATGACAAACCATGCTGTACAGTACCTCCACCTTTCAAAACATCAAGCTTTACAAATAATTTAGTCCAAAAGTCTGCTCTCTAAAAAGTGTGTTGCCCCAGCTGCTTGTTCTGCCAACACCAGAACAATACTTAATCATTTCTACAGCAACTATTTTCAGGAAGCAAATGGCTTTATACAAAAATAACCTTTTCCTTTGAAAAGCTTCACAACCATTCCCATGTGACAGGCTGATGTTCTACAGGTGGAAGGATAAGACACCCCACCATAATAGCCTGGTTCCAGCTAAGCACAAATACCTGTTAAAAGTCATTCTCTTCATCCTGGCATTGCCACAAGAACATAAAAAAGTTGACTGAATCAGAGCAAAGGTCCACTTAAGTCCAACATCCAGAAACAAATGTCTTTGGTGGTTTGCTCATCCACAGCTGGTATCTTGAACTGGACTGCCCCAAACATGGCAGTTTCATTTAAATAAGATGCATAATGGCCACTGTTAGATTAACCTCCACAAATTCATCTAATTCCCTTTCAATAAGAACATTGGAGGAAACCTGCTGAGGCAGACCAAGGTGGGTCCATCTATCTAGTCCACTCAGGGGCAGCCAATCCATTAGGCATGGCTATATGGGTTGCATCAAGGAGGTGAAGGATTCTGGGTGCCCTTCATCCATGTCTGCCGCCACCAGCATCTCTCTCCATCTTGCCATGGATGCTATCCAAACTAAAAGCAAGCACAAAGTGGATCATCTGCATCCTTACTGCTTCCAAATGAATTGCTCTCACCTCTCACAATCCCATTAAATTAAACGTAGAAGACCTGCACTTCCACAACAGAAGAACTGCACAAGGAGTGTGGTAATTGGCTGGTTTTAAATATTGCGTAGAGGTGGCTGACACTAAATTGCATTAGGAAGTATTCCAGGTCGCACCACCAGTGAGTCCAACATCCTGTGAGGCCAGTCAATGGGAAACCCACAAGAAAGGTACGAAGGCAGCAGCCCTTCTCTTTAGTATACCCCCAACAAGTAGCACTGAAGGTCAAACCCACACCTCCTTTTCTTGAGTTCTAGTCTTTGAGGTGGTGAGCCCAAAGGCAGAGCTTGCAATTTAGGCACAGTGCATTAACGTCAGCGGTCCAGAATAAGCAACACTCACAAGGCTGTGAAGCAGGCCTTGTGAAAGAGCATGACTTGAACAGAAATCCAACTCTTCCTTAACTGCACCAGCCAAGGAGAAAACAAAAACACTACTCTGTAGGCCAGACAGCCCTTGCTCCTGATTTGAAGGTTGATAAAAATCAAATTAAAAAATCTCTTAAACTGGATGTTTAAATGTCAATTATAGCTCTCTGTAAGCATATAATGGATAAAAATGGAATCAGGATACAAGCACATGAAAACTGATATTTATATATGAAAGCTTATACTTAATATTTAAAACATCTATCAAACAATTCAGTTTGAGACTACTTTTTCATATGACACAGAGAGGGGTGGAGAGAGAGTACACCTCTGACTACAGGATTTTTGGGGGTTTATTACTGTAGACTTCCTACTGTAACCAGGATAAGTCATCCCAGGTTCTATGATCCAGGAGATACCATCCTGTATCTCACCAGGATCATCTCACAACAGTCAGCCCATACTCCTATTTTATACCCTCCAGTTTCTTTAATATATTCTTATGTCCTACTTTTTTGACAAGTCATAGAAGGCAACTGACAATGAGACACAAATAAGATTTTAAGTAACAGTGACTAATTAAAGGCTTGGAGCGTGGGGATGGAAGGAAAAGAACAATGCTGAAAAATGTTCAGGCCTCTGTTATGTCTGAGCATTATGGATACCTACCAAAAAACAGAAACATTTGCTTTCCGTTTCATGGAGAAGCATACTTTGCTCAAAAGTTACCACTTTGGATGGTTCTGGACACTCACAGCCCAAACCAATGCATGGACATTGTTCAGCGGTATCTGCTTCCAGAACAATGTACATAGGATTGCAGCTTTAGCTTCCAGTCATACTTCATAGACTCACCAATGTAGAGAGAGAGAGAGAGAGAGAGAGAGAGAGAGAGAGCGCCAAACAGGAAAGTATCATGAAGCAGGGGGAATGCTGCAGCACATGTGGACTAGAGGACCTGAGGTTTTGGATCATGCCTCCCAAGATCTATATTTAGTTGCAAACCACCACATTTTAATTGCTCTGGCAACCAGTTAGAATGCATTCCGGAAACAGACACGTTTCAAAATGGGGAAATTTAATTTAATAAGTAATCCATCCTGCCCAATTCCCTACATTTCCCTTTTATCCTCTCCCCTTTTACGATTTACCCGTATGAGCAGCATGTGGTTTGAAAGTACTCAAAAGGTAAAATTTCTTCATATGTATGAAATTTAGACCAAGCACAGAGCAAATTCTCAAAATTGCATTAACACAAGCCTGGGCAATATTTTCTCCCCCAACAGCATCTGTGGCAATGAGACTTGGCTGTTTTGGCATAAGGGTGGGTTAGGGCCACCCACTCATTACAACATCTAAAAAGGTGCCACGCTGCTCTCCTCTCTCCAATCAAGAGAATCTGGTTATTTCAAGATAACCAGAAGAGCCCAGCTGAACTGGACCCAAGATCCATCTAGAACAGCTTCCTGTTTCCAACAGTGACTAGTCAGATACCTCTGGGCAGCCCACAAGTAAGCCATGAAAGCAACAGCCCTTCACTGTTCATCTCTAATATCCAGTCGTTCAAAGCCAGACTGCTCCTGAACATGGAGACTCCATTTAGGTTCCAGGGTTACCAGATGCTGATAGACTCATTAAATAATTGATTTTACTAGATCAGATCATGGCTTTATCAGAACTCCATAGATATATTATAAGACATTCATCTCTTTGTAAGTGATGCTGCACAGGATCCTATGTGCTCTCATCAAAAAGCAAGCTAGGAACCATCTAATAGCTCACAAGCTCATCCACCCCTCAGCTTGTCAAGCAATGGGAATTTCTGTTGAACCAGTTTACAAGTCTAGACTTGCCAGCCTCATATCAAAAAGTGACACACTTACAGGCTAAATAAATATACAAAAGATTCCAATCTTGGAAAAGCTTGAACAAAAATACTTATTTTAAAATCACAGACGTTTCAGTTTAGCTGGTGATGTTGGAAGGGTTCATACTTCTCGCACACAGTCATCAAAAAGGTCCTGTCAGATCACACTAAGGGCGCAATCCTAACTATCGGTTAGGCTGGTGTAAGTCCCTTGCGCCGGCCCAGGAGGGTTGCAAACATGCTGTGAAGCACATCTGTGACTCCTTGTGAGTCAGCTGGGCTAACTGCAGGGACGTGTGCCGGTCCACAGAGGCTTCGACCAGCCTCTGTGCCAACGCAGGGGGGAAAGGTTGCGTTGGCCAAACTCGGTTGCTGCATTTCGGGGTGGGGGAAGGGCGGGTGGAGGGCATTCTAGGGGGCAGGTGGGGAGCAGGGCTGGGACTTGGCAGTTATGCCAGATTCCAACTCTGTTCCCTGAGCAGTGCGGAGCAGCTCCAAGCTGCTCCATTCTTCTCAGACTTGTGCCTGAGGTGACCCATCAGGGCTGTAGTGGCTTAACCAGGGGGGAAGAGTTTCCCCTGACCTCTGGCTGAGCCAATTCTGGCCCCAGTCTTGCCCTGGATACAGCGCAGGCCTCCTGGCCTGCCTGTTCCAGTGCAAGATAGGATTGTGCTAAATGAGTCTACCTAGCCCAGCATTTGGCTTCCATAGAGGCCAGATGCCCCTGGGAGACCAACCAGGAGGAGGATGAAGGCAACAGTCCTCTCCTATTGTTGCTTCCCAGCAACTGGTATTCAGAGGCCGACTGTCTCTGAACCCGGAAGTTCCATATAGTCATGGTGATTATCATTTTAGGAGTTTTTTTTCCTCCTTGATTGTCTAACAGCAACTAATGCCATGTGATCAGCTGATTCCAAGAGGGGCTCTCCACAGCTTACCTCTTCCTGTTTTGGGTTAAAAACCACAAGTGCAAGTCTGAAGAACTTAGCAAAGCCTCTGAGAACTGTACTTCTGTTTTCTGAAAACTGGTGGGGGAAAAATCCAAAATGAGTAAGGCATTCTAAATCAACCTGCCCAAACCAAGGGCAATTTGGAGCTCAGAAACCCTTTCCAAAATTGAAGATGACAGAAAGGGAAGAAACCACCTTGCTTTGCTTGCAAGCTACACGTGGCTGTCTCATGCTGAGCTGAGACAGCTTTTAAGGAAGAGCTGGTGCAGTGTTGCGGCTAAGAAACTGAACTACAAATCAGGAAGTCCTAATTTTAAATCTTGTCTCAGCCATGAGCACATTTAGATGGCCGTATGCATAATGTTCTCAGCTTCAGCCTCTCTGAGATTCAAGGCTCATAGTCTATATTACTATCTTATAGGGTTGTCATACAGACTGCAACAAGATTATATACACATATTACTACTACTACTACCACCACCACCACCACCACCACCTTATTCAAGTTCATGGTCTATTCCAGAGATAATCACAACACCAGATAACCTAGAGGGAACATGAAAGTAAAGGGAGGAGCCATAGCTCAATGGGTAGAGCACTGCTTTGCACGCAGAAGGACCAATGTCCAGTCTCTATACCTCCAGTTAAAAGGATCTTAGGTAGCAGGGCTGGGGGAGACATTTTGGCCTGAGTTCCTGAAGGGTCACTGTCTGCTAGAGTGGATGGAATAATGGTCTAACTCAGTAGAAGGCAGAAGAAATGGCAATGGCAAATTACAAAACACAAAGATATTCAGAAAAAAAATGGAAAATCATTTGAACTTAAAATATGAAAAAAATGACTTAACTCAGAGTCAGTGATTCACAATGTTAGATGGCCTTGGTTACTATGTCACAATTGTGGTCACCTCTCTCAAGCACCTTGTCCTTGCCCCTGTCCCCCACACTTCCCTTGCCTGTTCTGAGGCAGGAAAGGAAAGACACAGGCTCGGACCCATTTAGCAGAAGAATTTTAGATGCCTCTGACAAGCATGACCAATAACCCCCTCTCTACTTTTCCTTCTCTTACTCTGAAGAAGAAGAGGAAAGGGAGGGCTTGGCTGTGCTCAGCAGAGTGGGCCAAGGGGCCTCCTCTGAGCATGACCAATGTTAGCTCATCACTCGTAGCAAAGAGTGCCAGTCCACTTGCCACAACAAGTGTGACAACCAGAATTGTGGAAGTCTGGTCAAAACGCAGCAGTTGCATCAAATGATTGTCACTGCAAGAAATGTCAACTAGTGAGGCAAATGTATAATTGGATATGTAAGCTGCAATGCCACAGCAAGATGCAACAGGATTATCTTGATATGAAAAGAAAGAATCATTTTCCTTAACTGCATTTAGAAAGTGAGGTACAATCAGAAGATTACTGATCTCTCACATATAAGAATATAAGAAGAGCCTGCTGGATTAGTCCGAAGGCCCATCTAGTCCAGCTTCCTGTATCTCACAGTGGCCGACCAAATGCCCCAGGAAGCACAAAACAGACACAACCTGCGTCCCGGTGCCCTCCCCTGCATCTGGCAGTCAGAGGCAGCCTGCCTCTAAAACCAAGAGCTTGCACTTACCTACTATGACTTGTGACCTGTAGTTACAAGTCAGGTAGACTTGTAACATATAGTACAGTTACAAGTCATATAGAATGTGTATCTAGTGCTTTCCCTGATACACAAAATGCTTCACAGCCTTTAATCTCACAAGCCCTTACGATAGTTCTCTGTGGTAGCCTGGTGCCATTAACCCAATAGTTTAAATGCTAGGAAGAATTCCTCTTTACGGTTTGTCTGGGACCCACCAGCATGACAATTGATGAACCAGAGCTGAAGCAGAGAGAGACAGCCGGACAGATGCCTAAATGATGATTATGCATGGACATGGCAGTGACTTATGAAATCATACATGGTATGGAGAAAGTGGAAAGAAGAAAAGTGTTCTCTCATGCTAATGGAACTCTGGATTATCTAATGAAACGGATGGGCAGGAGATTCAGAACAGATGAGACCATGTCCTTCAACCAAGGCAGCATTAATCTATGGAATTCAGTGTAAGATCTGGTAATGACAACTAGCTTAGATTGTTTAATTTGCAATCCTATGCACACTGTTCTCAGAGCTACGCTGAGCATAGCAGAACTTACTTTTGAGTAAACCTGTACAGGATTGCTTTGTAAAAAATTGGATTAGACAAATTCATGGAAAGGAATATGAGCCACTATTAAGTTGAATGGAATCTCCAAGGTCAGAGACAGTTTACCTCAAAGCACCAGATACAGCCCTCCTAGCATCTGGATGGCTATGGGAAACAGGAGGCTTATGTAAATAGACCTTTGGTCTGATGTAGGAGGGCTCTTCTGATGCACTTAGATCAGTGGTTCTCAAACTGTGGGTTGCAGCCTGATTTTTGGTGGGTCCTGAAATTGACAAGCTGATAGATGAGAAGGAAAATGTACTGAGCTCTATGGAAAAAGAAATGGAGCAACATGTGGACATTTACTTGAGTGGGTGAACATGCCTCAGTCTACTTTGAAGGCCAGGCCAAGGGGAATACAACGCAACCAGAAGGGTCCTTATCTGATGAATGCAGGCCCCAAAAAACTCTTGAGAAGGAAGACCCTGCAGCTGAAAAGGAAAATGTATTGAGCCCTATGGAAATTGAAACAGCCACATATGCATGTTTACTCATGAGTAGGCAACTTTATCTTGGCTCAATATAAGATAAAGGCCTGGAAAAGGGGAATGCCAGAGGGAGGTTCCTCCCATAGTAAAAAGGATAAAAACAGAGACTTGAGCATCTGATAAAGTAAAACTATTTCTCTTTAGTCTTGTAAAGCTAGATGGGTCCCAAAAGTGTCATTTTAAAAAGCGCATTCGGATTCAAAAATATTTGGGAACCACAAGGACTAGGGACTTATTGAGATTTGAGTTGAGAATTTCCATTTCAGTACTTATGTACCAGGCAAGAACACAATGATTATTGGGTCTGAGACTGTGTTTACCACCTGGAGTAGAGCAGAGATCTGCAATGACAACAGGGATGATATAAGTTGCTTATCTGGTCTGTGGCCAGTCTGTCTGGGGAAGAGAATTGCTGAGGATTAAGAAACAAAACAAAGCACACACACACACACACAGGACAAGTGTGGGAAGAAACAGAAGTCTATGAAGAGCAGAAAAGTGCACTGAAAAGAAAGTCCATTATTTGCAAAAGACATTTGCTCTTTGTTTCCCGATCCAGTGCAACTAAGCAATGAAGTCCACCAGCTCAGGACTCAAATGCAGGCAATGTCCCAATATCTACTCCCTTCCCCTACCTCCAGTTTCCTTATCTCTAGTTGTGAAAGCAAGCATAACCAAATATGACTAAATAAGGAGAGATCTTGGAGGGCCAAAGCAGACATTTATAAAACTGCAGAGACAATTTGGGAAAACACACACACAGGAGGAAGAGGCTATTGTGGAGAGGGCCAGGAGAGACTTGTGCAGAAAAAGAAGCAGTGCCCAAGATGGAGGAAAGGCTGTTTATTGGTATTCTTTAACAGAGCTGTCCATGTTCAAAAATAGGAATTCTGAAACCCATCCTAAAGCTAGCCCTGAATATCCCTGTTAAGGAAGGGTGTGTAATAAACAGACCATGGGACCAACTGCTCAGTGAGTAGAGTATGATTTCCAAGCTCAGTTCTTGGCACTTTGTCTGGGCAGGGCTGGAAAAGACCTTGGAGAGTTGATGCCAGTCAGTATAGATCAGGGGTGTCCAAACATTTTGACAGGAGGGCCACATCATCTCTCTGACACTGTGTCAGGGGCCGGGGGGGGGGAAGAATTAATTCACATCTAAAATTTGAATAAATTTACATAAATGAATACATTAGAGATGGAATATATAAATGAATGAAGGTCTTGCAATAGCTCAAGGCCTATAAAAGGCCTTGCACAAAGCAAGGTTGGCCTTTCCTTTGGTGCCACTGCTGCATCACAGACATGAAACAGCAAGCAGTGGAGGACGCCCTCATCCCACAGCTCAAGTGAGAGGGCAAACAGTCACCCTCACACTGAGAGAAGCTGCATTGGGCCAGCATGAGCTCCAGCAAGTCTCCAGAGGGCCAGAGACTCATTGATGACTTGGGGCTCCCCGCAGGCCGGACTGGGAGTCCCCGAGGGCCGTAAGTGGCCCCCAAGCCGGGGTTTGGGCACCCCTGGTATAGATCATACTGGAATGGACAGATCAGTGATTTAAGGCAGCTATGGAAATCCTATAGCACTGTGAGCTGAGCACTGGCTTTGTAGCCAAATAGTACTGGGTACAATCCCCCGCATCTCTAGTTTAGGGATCTGATGTTGAAGGGGTAGGGAGACAGTGGAGAGCTGAAACCAGTCAGAATGAATAAATCAATAACCTGACACAAGACAATGCAAGTTTATGGGTTCTTAAGCAAAACTACACTGTTATTTAATCAGAAGGACCATAACTCAGGATAGAGCTCCTGCTTTGCATGTAGAAAGCCAGTTTCAATCCTGTCAGAAGAAAAAAGGGAACACACACTGGGAAGAAAAATCCATCATCAAAAGAAAGGAAATAACTTTATCAGAACCAACTAAACATCACAAAGCGGTAAGATGCATGTGGTATTCTGGTTGGTGCCAATAAAGGTATTACTCAACTTGGGCTTTTTCCCTCATGAGCCAATATAGCCACCTGCTTTTGTATGGCCGAGATAGGGCACTTTCTGCCCACGGTCTTGGAAAGTTACTGCCAGCAAGACAATACTGGACTAGATGGATCAATGGTCTGACTTAGAAGAAGTTAACTTCATATACCAGAGGAGGGGCCAGAGAACAGTGGTGAAAAACATGCTTTGCATACATCCAGGTTCAAGTCCTGCTTTGTTTGGCTGAAGGACACAGACTTCTATTTGAGACCCTGGAGAGCAACAGTGGAGACAACTCTGAGCTAAATGGACCAGTGTCTAATACAGAATAAAGCAGCTTCATATATTTGTTTAACAATTATTAAAAATCAAGACTTATTGCTTTTTACCTCCAAGACTGGTCCAGCGCCCAAGATGGTCCTCTCCACTCCACTGGCATAGCCCTTCTGACTCAGGGCAGTGAGGCAGTGGATCAAGAAGTTGGTGCTTTGTGTTTTCCCTGAGCCACTCTCACCCGAGATGACAATGCACTGGTTTACATGCTTCTTCAGCATGGTGTGGTAGGCCACATCAGCGATGGCAAAGATGTGGGGCTCCAGCTTTCCTAGCTGGTGGTTCTCATACATCTTGACATACTTGGGGTTGTAGATGGGCAGGAAGTTGAAGGGGTTGATGGCAATCAGGATACTCCCCACATAGGTGTAGATCTTCTGCTTCTGGAAGCGCCGCTTGAGGTTCTCCAGTAGCGTGGTTTCCGTCAAGTTGGGGAGGTTGCAGAGGTCGTTGAAGTCCTCCTGCTGCCATGGAAGGAAACCTCTCTCTACCAGCCGCCGGGCCTCCTCCTCCTGCTCCTCTGAAGAAGCCAGTTGTGTGTGCAAATACTTAATGGTCCCATCAGCATTCCTCTCTTGCAGGAGAAAATAATATCCATCTTGCCGAGGGTGGCTATCTTGGGCCCGACGAGGCCAAAGCAACACCCTGTGAACTGGAGAATCATTCCCATCTAACACCCATTCCTCTCCCCCTGACTCCTTCACCTCCACCAGCACATAATGCTTAGAGATGTCCAAGTTCAAAGTGTGGATAGCATCCTGGATGACATCAGCAGAGGTGGCATCCTTGGTTACTGTCACCGTGCAGCAAGTGGCACTTTCTGTTGAGAGCTGGGGGTAAATATGAAGAGCATAGGCCACCTTCTCTGAGCAAACTGCACTGCCAGCATCTCTTGAATTCATCCTGGCACAAGCCCTCCCTCGGCATGCTGTGCTGAGCTCCGTTACCTGAAAGCAAGGAAGGAGAACATCAGAGGCAAATCCCAGAAGAGACGTGGCAGTGCTGAAGAGAGAAAGAAAGAGGCACTCATCAGCCCAGTGAGGCAGGGAATTAGCCAATCAAGGTTGGAGAAAAGATGCTCGATGATATGTGTAAAAGCCAAGATGAGGAGACAAAAGCAGAAGAAAGATGACACAGGAGGTCAAAAGAAGATACAAGAGTGTGTGTAGAACAGAGAGCACAGAAGAGAAGACAAAGGAGAAAATACCAAGAACGTTGAGGGAGGCAGGGGTTTAAAAAGATCAGAAGGATGATGATCCTAAGAAAGAGTTGAGACAGACTCGGCACACCAACAAGATCTGGTACTTCACTTTTTAGCATGACTGATGAGATCAGAGTCTTTCAGTGATACACATTCGGTAGCAGTCATCCAACAAGACAGACGAAAAAAATGTGGTTCAGAGGTCACTATGCTGTTAATCGCCAACCACATCCGTGTTGCCCCAAACTGCATGCCAACTTCTCCTCCCCAACATATGACAGGAGAGCTATTTTGGGGAAGTTAAGTGCCTCCAGTTAAACTTCTCTGCACCAGATATCAATGCGGACAGCATAGCTGGGAACGGACTCATCTGTCCCTTTTAATACAGTTTTTGCTTGTGTTCTGCCTCCCTTTGACTGTCTGCTTTGGGAAACTTCCAAACCATTAACGGTCTTGGAAAGAGGCAGCTGGCGATGGGCCTGTTGATTCACACCCTGGGGAGCTGAGGCCACATTCACACAAGGCAGCTTGTATTTCTCCACCCCAGGCAAACCAGCCCTGAACTGACAGGATATACTCAAGAAGCAAACTGGGTGGGGGAGGGGGCACAGCTCAGTGGTAAGACTTCATGCTTTCAACGCAGACGGTCCTATGTTCAACTCTTGGCATCTCCTGCTCAAAGCATTTCTGTCAGTAGGACTGAAAATGGTCTCACTCTGCCCAAGACCCTTCAGAACTGCTGATAGCCAAAATACACAACAATGGGCTGGAAAGATCAATGGTCTGACTTAGTTGCTGCTAGTTTTAAAATCGCTGTCATTTTGCTTAAACTTTGTATATAATTGTCACTGTAGTACACTGAAGTATAACAACTGTTGTGGCAGAAACAAGGAAAATAGATATTTCATTAAAATATCAAATCATAGAGGAACATTCCAAATTGAGAGAAGTGTCCTATTGCATATAAGCTGGAAAAGAAAGACGGGCTTGAGGGAAGGTGTAGGTGTCTCTTCATTCATTGGGAAGCACTGCCAGACCCTAACAGTTGTTAGGCATGGCTGTGCTCCAATTCAGAACAGAAACACATGGTGAAGATGAGAGATGCTGCAAAGGGAAGGAAGGGCCCCTTAACAAATCAGGTTCAAAGCAGGGGCACTGAGAGGTATGTGACTGTGATGTCCCACAGAGCAGGGAATCACAACATTTTGCATTAACAGAGAACAGCTTGACTTTGTCATGAAATTCTGTGCTCACAAAATTATTGAGCTGGGACTCTAGACTTATTTGCAAATCAAACACACCACACGCTGGTTCAGTAACATCACATACCATATATAAATGACAACCACAAAAAACACACATGCATGCAGTAGCCTATAACAGTTAAGGAACCTCTGAACCAGGACTCCCCCTCCCCCATTCAAAGCTTACTCCCAGTCACCAAGTCACAATCGTTCAGCTTTGACCTCTGCCTCAATCTGCAATATGACATACGTAATCACCATGCACACGCGCACACACACACACACACACACACACACACACACACACACACAATCTATGAAGAAAGGCCCTGTTTGTGGGTTTCCCAAAAGCAACTGGCAGTCTGTTGTTGGGAGCAGGATGCTGGACTAGACTGAACCTTGATCTGGCCCAGTAGGACTCACCTTATAACCATAACAGCTAATAATAGAGCCTCCATGTCCCAAGGCAGTCCACCACTGAGAATATAACACACTGGTGGTAAACAATAGGGTTAGGTCACCACCTTCATGCTCAGCCTGCAGGCTTCCCATCTGGTTGACCCGATACAGGATGTTGCTCAGTGCATCTTGGTCTTTGGGGATGAAGCTGTAGCTCAGTGGTGGAGCAGATTCTTTCACTGCAGAAGTCCCAGGTACAAGCTCTGGCAAAATCTCCAGACAGAGTTGGGGAAAGACACCCCCCCATCTTAAACCCTAGAGACCCACCGCCTGTCCGTGCAAACAACAATGGACCAATTATCTGACTTGGCATAGGGCAGCATCTTGGATGTGAACTTGGGCTGTGTGGACAGCTGAACAGACCGTACCTTGCTGATGCCCTATTTGCATGAGTGCATAACCCAAAACAGACATCAAATGTTCTCCCTACTGCTGCAAGAAGATATCAGCAGTGCCAATCAGCAGCAGAAGCTTGTCTGCCATGACTGATCTTCTCAGTGAGGAACCTCAACTACTGGCCTAAAGGGAACTGACAATCTTTCTACTAGGGAGAAATCCAACATCCTTGCAGACTAGAGCCTTGCAGACTCCTGCTGTTGTGCTTAATTTCAGACATTTCCTCACTAGGGTCTATTAATTGTCACGCCAATCACAGAGAGTGGTCATGAAATTCAAACTCCAGTTGCCAGCTTATCAGCAGAGCGTGCTTGTGCAGAAGAGTATTCTTAGCTGAGAAGGAAACTCATAGGCTGATAACCCGACAGTAACAGAGTACTTCAAATAGTGCTCTTCAAAGTTAGTCCTAGAACAGCAAACAGTTTGGCATGTCAGTGTCGCAAAGCCAGAAGGGGAAGGGCAGGATCCAGACAAACAGATCATCATTACTTAGGAAAAAAACTCAAAAGGAACATCAGAGTAATACCTTACTAGGCCCAACTAAAAAGTCACAAAGATGTGAGTGAGCTTACAAACAGTGCATGAAAGGAACAGCCTTCTCTAGGTGCTTGTACTGAGGGTCCAGTATTCAGAGATAGAGAAAAAGAGCCTCCAAGCCCAGAAGTAGTCTATCTTGGGCAATAGCTACTAATTGGAATTTGTCTAATTTCCACTTTAATGGATAAGGAAAGTCTCCTGATCTGGAAAGATCCTAGATCAGCGTCCTTTTTCCAACAGGGTCCAACCAGATGCTTCAAAGCAGTCTATAAGAGTGTTATAACTGCAACCCTTCTGCTTTAGTGGTGATCCTGGCCCTGGTAGTGCCTGGAGCTGCCCCCCACAGGCTGCCATCTCCGGCCTCTGTTCTGGGGATCCAGGGAGGCAGCATGCACCCTCCCTGACCCTCAGAGGGCTGAAAAAATCACTTCCGGTTTCACAGTGGAAACTGGAAGTGATGATTGAATGGTCTTAGAAGGAATTCTGAGGGCTGTGGAGGCTTCCCCAGCCCTCAGAAAGCCTGTGGATGAAAGGCCTGCATGGGAGGGTGCCATGTGACACAACACTCCCCAATTTCGCACCCAGCCATTTGTCCCCCTTGCTCCCCTCAGGTATGCCATTGCTCTGCTTCTTTGTTCCCAAATCTGGTATTCACAAGGATGCAGCATGGAAGTTTCATATAAATATCATGATTCCTGTTTTGTCTATGAAGACTTTATTCTGTTTTCTTTTCCAAAACAAAAAACATGTGGCACAGGTTTTTTGTTTGTTTTGAAGGGGGAGAAGAGCGCCTCCTCACTCCCACTGGAAAACAGGTAGTTTTTTGTATTTTTAAAAAATTATCTAAAGTCAATAAAAATCAAAAGTTTTATACTATGGAAAATGGAGGTGGCTTCATCTCCATTCCTGGAAGACAAAAACCCACTACCAAGTCCAGGAAGGACAGAGAATGGATATTTGTTTAGGAGATGAACAATCCTGAGAAACTAGAAAGAGAAACAACTGTCCCTCTGCAGAGAAGTGAGAAGAGACAAAGCTCAGTTACGAACCTGCACTGTTTATGTTATGTACAAATTTTCAAAACAAGGCATTCCACGCCACAATACATACAGCAATCAAAACAGACACAGCTTTGTGCTTCTGGTCATTGACTCTGGTGAACAAACCCACTGCAACACATTTACCCAAACTCCTATTTAGGGAGAAAATAAGAGCTAAGCAAACTGTCAAACATTCAGCTGTGTTGAAAACAGACTGATCACCACCACCTCATACTTCTATTAAGACTCAGACATGCTTACAGACAATCTCATTCCTTCCTTCAATGGGAATACATGACACATTACAGACTTGATTCATTCTTCCCTCAGCAGCACTGCTGGCCCACAATCCTGAGAGAGGCTACAGAATCTTTTTCTTTTGGAGGCTTCTGACAAAGCGGAGGAGCGTTTTAGGTGCCAATGCTCTCTCTCCGGCCATGTGTGTGTGGCCTGGAACTAAATGCTCAGTCCTTCTAACTCAGAGCACCAGAAAGGTTTCTCTTTGTCACAAGACAGGCAGCTTTTCCAAGCAGAGGTGGAATAATCACAGGAGAAGTAGCCCAGGTTGCTAACTTCTTTTAAACAAAGCAATTTTCTGCTTGATAAATAAATTTGCAGGAGCTCTTTATGGACCTCTCCTTTTGCAAACAACTTGTTAAACCAATGGTAAAAACCTGAAACCAATAACTCTGAACCAGTTCTTGTGTGCACTTAAGATCTAAGTAACTGTTTCCAACCTGTTCCAAGAGTCCCAGCGACCATCAAAGAACTTGCAAAGCAAGCAGAGAGCCCTTACCATATACGCCTCCGATGGCAACTGGAAAACACAACAGAGCACATGTGCCCCCCCAAATCCACCCGAAGTAGCGGTTTAGTCTACCCAAACCCATAATTTTAAACTGCATGTTTAACTGGTGAATCATGGCATAGCTAAAAAGGGAAAGCTAGCATTAACACAAAATTGTGCAGGGACAAAGCCAGTTTGCACAGTTCTTTCTGCTTTTGCTCAGTCCCATGTTTGTATACGGTATTGGGTTTTCCCCCCTTCAGGAAAGGCAGGATCTTCACAGGACCAACAGCTTAAATTAATTAATTCCTCCTCTCTGCAGCCCCCCCCCCAAGTTTAGACCAGGAGCAGGGAGACCTGGGTTCAAAACCCTACTCAGCCATAAAGTTTACCCGAACTCAGAGTAACTTACCTTACAGGATCAAAGAACATCATCATGAACTCAGAATGCTGGGAGAGAAATGTTACTAAATTATAACTGTTTAGAACAGTACTTTTCAATTTCGTATCCAAGGTGTTTTCCCTTTTGCCAATGTTGGATTGGCCCTAGGATGCTTTGATTTGTTTGTGATCGTTTTAATTAATGTGCAAGCTGGTCAAGTTGGGCATAAATATGTACATAAAATCTTGAGTTTGAAAAGTATCGGTAAGAGTTATGCAATATTCTGAATGCTACCAACTACACATTTCTGCCCCCTTTACAGAAATTTGATAGACGCAAAAATGACTTTTTGTTGTTTTAATTCAGCTCTAGCACAAACTACACTGGAATAAGACATACACACAACTGGCCAAGGCCTAAGATACCCAAGGAGTTTCCTCCTGAAAAAACTGATTGCCACCTTTGTCCAAGGTTCATATTGTGACACCAGCTGAAGTTCTCAGCATGGTATACAGTAGCACAACTAAATCCAAACCTATAAGCCCTATTTCACTATTCAAGAGTTATTGGAGAGAGCATCATGAAAAAAACTACCACACTTCACAAACTTTCAAGAGGATGTCAATATGAACAGAAGGGAAATCAAAGACCAAACATTATCAACAATAGGAAGATTTACTATCTTTGTGCAAACATTGGACCTGTCAATGCCAAGAGTGTGACGATGTGTAAACACAAATCACCCCAGGCAGCATATCTACACAGAAATAGTCTGGAAGGCTGTTTGAACCTAACTTCGTGCTGCAGCTTTGTTGCAGAGACTTGAGGAAGTTCAGTTTCTAAATGTCTCATTACTGTTTTTGTTCTTTGTCAGAACTGAACTAAAGTGGATTAAGAGTAAAACTTTTTCCTCTTTTTAAGTTGAAGCCTTGGACCCAAGCCTCAAGATACATCAGAAAAATCCTCCTGAATCAGATCAAGATTGGTCTATTGAATTCGCGTCCAGCTTTCTACATTAGCCAAGCAAATGCTTCCAGGAGGCCTGAACGCACAGTAATAGCCATATCCCCCTATTGCTCTTCCATCAACTGACAGTTGTGGATAGGCTACTCCTTAACACGGAGGTTCCATTTAACCTCCATCACAACCAAGAGTCATTGATAGACACATTCTTGGAGAAAGAGGGGAGGCTAAAACCATCTAAGGCAGTATTTGCCACCACATCTTGTGACACTGCATAATTAATATATGTCATTTGCTATGAAGAAGATCAAAACTAGCCATGAAGAGATAGGACAGCTAATCTTTTCATAAGATGCTTGAACACTGGTCCTTTTGAGATGTGACAAAAAAATTATCCCTGCCTCAATCCTTTCAGGTAGCTATCCAACCCTATTCTACTCCTACAGGATCCATAAAGATTCCTTCTCTGCTTTCCATGTCCTTAAGTTACTAGATTTATGTGCCACATACAGATGTAAAAGCCAGCCCTGACCCCCATCTCTTGAACTTTGTTAGATACAATCCAGAATCAGAAGGTAACCAGAGTTTAAAGGTCTGAAAAATATAAAAGCATGGAGGAGGGAGAATTATAACTGTAAAAGTATACAAAAAAAATCAATTCATAGCCCAATTATTCAACTAACCTGTGAATCACCACTTAATCAGAAAATCTCAGTCTACTGAGACTTATGGCTACCAGGTCTCCCTTACACATACATTTCAACAGCAGGCGTTTAACATTCTCTTAAATTATTCAGCTGGACAAGTGTTTTAGGTTCACTTAGCACAAGCCGGCTGAAGCACACAGTCCTATAACACGCAACAATCGGAACAGATGGCTTTGGGGGCCAGTCTGACTGACACAGAGAAAGAACTGAGTCAACTCCTGTAGGGAGGGGGAATGCCTTTGTTTAGTCAGCTAGTCCTCCTCCAGATACAGTGCAAAAACGCATGGCTGTTTGGAACAGAAAGGAAGTTATAAAGAACATCTGTAGTAGAGAGCGCTGGAGGCGGGGAGTTTGCTCTTGCTCATAGAGTGGGAAGCAAGCGAATGAGGCTGCCAATTTAAGATCTTAAGGAAGTCTAGTCCAAGTTTGCAGGCGGGTGGTGGTAGAAGAAGGGGGCACTCATGAGAAAAGCAAAAGGTTCTTATACTGACTTTTCCTTTCAAATCATCTCCATCCCACGCACACACAAGAATAGCCACTTCTGAAGTCAAAGGCAGAAGCGAAAAAGAGACAAAGGTGAAGATAAAATCTGGAGATGCATCTTTAAAAAGGAGATATGCCAATGGGTGCACATACCAACACATGTTTCTCACTAGAATAGTTCAGAGATTCCTGCCATCATAAGTATACAAGACAAGAATACATTTTTCACAGCATATGCCACACAACCTTATTTGTGCCTAATTTAACTCTCTCAGACCAGCACAGATGGAAATGATTTATTATCCTCCTGATACTTTTGCAACAACCCTTCGAGGTATGTTAGGCCAAGAGATGGTCATCTCACGGCTTGAGGCCATGAACCCAGCTCTGAATATTTAAAAAATAATTCACAATCTTCTCAAGGCAAGGGTCCATTACAACCAGGGCAATGAGAATCAAGTTTTTGTTTGAATGCTATGCTAGAAGCTTATGCTGAAAATATACTAAGTCCAAGTAGTTAAAATTTTTTTTATTAAATATTCCTTTTCTTCCTCGCCCTACATCTGTCAGGATAAAGACAGCAAAACACTGGCTGCCAAGAATCTGAAATAGCTGTCCAAATGAGAAAAGTGAAAATATTTCTAAAAGGTTTTATTTTAATATATCTTGGTGAAACCGCCACCAAAATCTACTCAAGCATAGGATGTCATCTGATCTCAGAAGATAAGCAGGGTTAGGTCTGGTTAGTACTTGGATGGGAGACCGCCTGGGAATACCGGGTGCTGTAGGCTTATACCATAGTCTTTCAAGACTGAAGGTTGCCAACCATAGGTTGTCAGGATTAGGAAATCCCCCGCTGCAAAAACCTGCTTTTATTTAATAGATTTGTTAGCATCTTCTAATTATTCAATTAGATGCAAACATGAAGACAAAACACGCCAATAATAGCTGCCTGAAACACATGGGTTGAGTCTTCCTGCATGCAGTGGAATGCAGGCTTGCTTCATTATGTCATTTTGGGTCGCAGAACTCTGCCAGTATGTTCTTACCACAAACCCAAAGGCTCTGGGCTGGAGTGCTGGTAATAAGCTTCAAATAGGGCAGGGAAGAACCTACTCCAAGAGCAGGCTTTTGCATGCCTGTCAGAGATCATACGCCACCTCTCAGGCCTCTGCCACCAATGTAAACAGTTTCCAGACACATCAGATCCCAAAATGGAACAACCCGATTAGTAATTCATCTAGGCACACTTAAGTAAGATGGTACTGCCTCCATGGGATGGTTCTTTGAGAACTTCAGTAAAGTACACAGAATCGCTAGCCCGTAGGCTCAGATGGCACTAATTGTAGGAAAGGAGCAGAGAGCCACCCAATGGGGTGGGACAGGTTTGAGGCCAGGTCGGATCAGAAAAATCATAGAAACCAGCTCCCTCTTGCACTAATAATGCCAAAGCAGCTCAGATTGCTCCATCTAAGTCAATGAGGTAGGCCAGACATCCCTAAGAATTACAGTATAAGTACATATGTTTTATTTTTCAGACACTTGGTCAAGATGTATATAGAAATACAGATATACATGACAGATTACATGTATACGCAGAAATACATGACAGATATAGAAATAAGTATTTTTTAAACACTGCCTCACCCAATGTCTGAAAATAGAGACTATACAACCTTTACATTCATGCCTAGATTTCACCTCATTCCCTCTCGCCTACAGTCAAAAGATTGAGGCCTCTGCCCCAGGGAGCCAACAATCTCCCTATCTCAGGACTCTCCAATCAGACACTGAGGGTAGAAAAAATATTCACTGTGAACCTAGATGCAAATCCCCATTTTTTTAAAAAATGAACTACAATCCCATTCGTGCTTACCTGGGAGTAAGCCCCATTACTATAATGGAACTTACTTCTGAATAGACATGAATAGGATTGGGCTGTTAGGTGGGCAAGGGATGGGGTTGCTCACTCTCAGCTTTGTTTTCCCCATTTATAAACAGGGTCAGAGAAGGCCTACCTCAGAGTCCTTCAATGAACAAGCAGAAGAAAGGATAGAGAGCAGTTAAGAGCACAACAAGCACACAGCTGTACCCCCCTTATTATTCTATAAAGCCACCACTAAATCCCAAAATCTTTCCCCAGTTTTATACAGCTGCCTGCAAGGTTGCTAACCCCTTCCCAACAGGTTTACATAGCCACAACCCCCTCACACCAGCATCACCTCCATCTCAACACAATCTTTTTCCCCTGTTTATTTTCTTACTTCAGAAAAGCCCTACTCCACAGCTACTCACCAATCCAGCATCATATGCCCCAAGGGTACCCTTTTGCATAAATGCCCCTAACCTCTTGTAGCATCAGTTATTTCACAGCTCTTTCAGAGACACCAACATACCCTACAACCAAGCCCCCAACCTCAGGGAATTAGTTCATGGGGGGGTCATGATCCCCTCAATTACCTCACAGCTATAATACCCCTATTCCCCCAGCAGGATCTTTCCCAACTCATGTGGGAACCCCATTACTCCAGATCTGGATTTAAACCACCCCCTTACAAAGCCCAATTCCCAGAAGCCCCCCTTTCCAGTCTCAAGGAAAAGCCTCTCATGGGGGTCCTCACCCCCCCCCAGAAACAGCACCCTCTCTCCCCTTGCTGAACCCCCAAAAACCCCACAAAGGAGTCCTTTCCTGCCCCACAAGAAGCCCCCCCCATGCCAGCCTCCCTCTTGTGTAGCCCCCCAGCATCTCCCTCCCTTCACAGCTTTGCTGACCTTCTTCCCAGTCAACCCAACGCCCCCCTCAAACCAAGCCCCTCCCACCCCAAAGGGTCCCCAACGGTTATTGAACCGTTATACTCCCCCCCAGGCACAAACCCCCCACCTCAAGCAAGCCCACACCCCCTCCAGCTAGGTCTCCCCCCAGAAAGCCTCCTCCTCTTAATTCACACCTGGAGAGAAGGAGGGCAGCGAGGCAGGCAGCTCCTCCGCCTCAGCAGCAACGGAGACGAACCACAGCCGCCGCCGCCGCCCGCCTCTCTAGCCAGCTGAGGCGGCGCTAGCCACTTCCGGGTTGGCCACTCACGCCCAGCTCTAGTGCGCACGCGCACACCAGCCAGCCAGGGGAGGGGGGCAAGGGGAGCTGAAAGGCAGGGGAAGCGTGTGCTGCCACCTGCAGCCCTCGCTCTGTAGAGGCACTTCCGCCTGCCTCCTGTACAGTGCGCGCACACGTGCTCCAAAGGGGGGTGGGCGCTCTGGAGCCTGCACTTGCTCCTTATGCAGAGTACCTTGATGGAGAAGCATCAGGCTCAACAAGAGCAAGCTGCAATAGCCATCTAGGGCTATTTCTCAGACTGTGGGTCAGGACCTACCAGGTGGGTCCCCATCCCTTTCAATATTTTATTTTTGACACCGCACATTAGACTTGTTGCCAACATGGTACTCAGCATGTAGTTAGTCTGTGGAACTCCTCGCCACAGGATCATTGATCATTGTTGGCAACCTTCAGTCTCGAAAGACTATGGTATCGCGCTCTGAATGGTGGTTCTAGAACAGCGTCTAGTGTGGCTGAAAAGGCCGATTCAGGAGTGACAATCCCTTCCACACCGGGAGCAAGTGCAGTCTGTCCCTGGTCTGTCTCCCTGGCTATGGGCCTTCCTTCTTTGCCTCAGACTGTTGGCCAAGTGTCTCTTCAAACTGGGAAAGCCTTGCTGCACAGCCTGCCTCCAAGCGGGCCGCTCAGAGGCCAGGGTTTCCCACCTGCTGAGGTCCACTCCTAAGGCCTTCAGATCCCTCTTGCAGATGTCCTTGTATCACAGCTGTGGTCTACCTGTAGGGCACTTTCCTTGCACGAATTCTCCATAGAGGAGATCCTTTGGGATCCGGCCATCATCCATTCTCACGAGATGACCGAGCCAACACAGGCATCTCTGTTTCAGCAGTGCATACATGCTAGGGATTCCAGCTCGTTCCAGGACTGTGTTTGGAACTTTGTCCTGCCAGGTGATGCCGAGGATGCATCGGAGGCGGCGCATGTGGAAAGCATTCAGTTTCCTCTCCTGTTGTGAGTGAAGAGTCCATGACTCTTGATGACACATCACCACAGGATGTGGTGACTAGATCAGTGTTTCTCAAACAGTGGGGCGGGACCCACCAGGTGGGTCCCCATTCATTTCAATATTTTATTTTTAATCTGTTAGACTTGATGCTGCCATGGTATGTGATTGCATTTGGGGAAGTGTTACAGACCTCTGCTTTTAACAAGCTACCATGCATATGGGCAGGAGGTCTGGCTCAGGTGGTAGAGCTGCCGCCTTGTATGCCTGAAGATCTGAGGCTGCCAGTTCAAAACAACCGGAAGTACCCGAGAACTGACGACACGCTGATATACTGATGAGCTGACCCTTGGTGGCAGAGAAGAGTTGCTGTTAAGTGGAGCATGGGAGGTGAAGGGCCAGAGAGAGGCCAGACCAGGAAGGAATCCAGCTGGAATTCTATGAAAGACTAGAACTATTCAATTGTAAAAATCCCTACAGGGGTTTAGAACAGCCTACCTATGTAAACTGCCTTGGATTAAAGTCTGAGGAGGAATCTGAGGACCAAAGAAAGGTGGTATATAAATACCTATATAAATATTCTTTTAACAATGAGAGTAAATGGGACTTACTCCAGGGTGTGGGTAGGACTGCAGCCTAGGATTGTGAAAAATTTTCCTGCTTGATGTCACTTCTGATCATGACATCACTGCTGGTGGGTCCTGACAGATTCTCAGTTTAAAAAGTGGATCCCAGTGCTAAATGTGTGAGAACCACTGCCCTAGATGCCTTTAAAAAGGAAATGTCCATCACAGGTTACAAGCCATAATGTGTATGTGCAACTGCCTGATTTTAGGTTACCTCAGAATGCCTGATGGGGACCAGCATGCAGAGCTCCCTCAGGCATCTGGTGGGCTACTGTGAAATACAGGAAGCTGGACTAGATGGGCCTTTGACCTGAGCCAGCAGGGCTCTTCTTATGGGAGGTGACTGCATCTGGGAGAGTGTTGCAGATCTGCTTTTAACAGCCTACTCTGTATATGCTTTTAACAATGATAGTAAATGGGACTTACTCCTGGGTAAGAGTGGGTAAGAGTGCAGCCTAGGATTGTTTAAAAAACAGTCCTGCTTGATGTCACTTCCAGTCATGACATCACTTCTGGTGGGTTGTGACAGATTCTCATTCTAAAATATGGGTCCTGGTGCTAAAAGTGTAAGAATCACTGATCTAGGGCAGTGTTTCTCAACCAGTGTTATGGGTACCTGTGGGATCAGGTGCAAAAGAGGACATCCAAAAAAATATGAGCTGAAACACTAATTGATTTCATGTAGTTAAACACTATAATTACATAGAATTTGTTACAAAAAGGCTATACACTACGTGCAGGGACCCACTCACAGGAAAAAGGAGGACATTTAAGTTCTATTCCAGGACACAAGGCTAAAAAAAAAAAGAGGACATCCGGTCACTCTGTGTGGGACCCCTGGATACAAGCAACACAGTAGCAAGATGAGACACAACAGTGGTAGTAGGTTTGGCTCAGTAGGCAGAGCTCTAAAACATACTTTTCCACACTCACAAAAGCCCACTCAGACTCTTGCTGGTGTTTGTTGCATTGCATCTGGCCTCCTAATGCAGAATTAACTGGTGATGTAATCACCAGTTACTTCCAGTGGTACTTTGAATAGGTGGCTCATATGAAGTGGTATAGGACAGGACAAAATGGACAAACATTGAGAGAAACTGATCTAGAGCAGCAATTTCAACCTTTTTCATATCAGCACACAGGCAATGCACTAAAATTGTCAGGGCAGTTTTTTTCCCAGGATTGACAAGGCACACAATGCTGCTGGACAGAGGCTCACATCCCCCAATGGCTGGCCCTACTTGTAAGTGACCCCCATAACTCCCACAGCACACCTGTGGACCATTCACAGCACACCAATGTGCCACATCACACTGGTTGAAAATCACTGGTCTAGGGACAGGGGCAATATCAGGCCCTCATTTTTCCCTAAGGGCTGAACCCCAAAAACATATAGGTCATACTATGTTCAGACTGCCATGCTATACATGCAGCAGGGAGTAGGTCTCAATGAGGCTTACTACCAAGTGGACATGCATAGTACTGCAGTGTACCTGTTAGATGGAAGTTTTTTAAAATCTGGTTAAGTTTACATGTCAGAACTTTTACAACCTACTCCACAATTTTAAGATAAGACATACTGGCATGTCTTCAAAGTAAGCACAGCAAGTTCCCAAACCAGAAACAAGTAGAGCAAAGAAAAGAAAAGCAAGCAAGAAAACATTCTAATCAATATTAACCAGTTTATTCCTGGAGGTAGAATTAACAAGGCTCTGGAAGATATACATGCATGTACTTCAGTGCTTTTAAGAGACACCAGCATCACTGATTGGTGGTAGGGTAGAAATAAATTCTTTATTAAATTATAAATAGATGTGTTGCAACATAGTCACCTGTTTAAAAACATTTAAATACAAGTAGCATCAAGAGTTATACATAACAATTGCCTTTCAGTATTTTTAAAAAATTATGCCTGCTTGGCAGACAGAAGAAACCTTGCGGTGGGGTGGCAGCATTGTGTGTTTAAGCAGCCTATTACTTGTCATGAGACATACTTCTTTCTTAAGATGAAGCAATGCATTGCATATTTCTTTACTGGAATGAAAAGCCAAACATTTTAATACTAGAAATTTAACAGCCTCGTGCTAACCTGCACTGAACACACAGGCCAACTCACCTGTGCTGTATCTAGTGCTGGTTAGGAGGTGGCTGCAGTGCAACATGGACTAAATCGATGTATTTCCCCTTACCCTGTATTGTGTGCCAGGCATCCCCATGGGGCTATTCAGATCTGTACCAGCAAAATCACTGGCACAGATCCAAACAGCCCAGTGGAACGCTAGGCTGGCAGGGGGGTTAGGATTCAGCCCAAGTTGCCCAGGCCAGTCCCACCCCCAGTCCACCCATCTGTCCCCACCCCAAAATGCCCACATTCTTCCCTCCCACCACCTTTGGCCAGTGCAAACTTACCAGGTTTAAGCACCATGGAGGCTAGATTTGGCCTCCATTAGCCAGCGCATGGTTGTGTACTGACTAGAAAGAAAGTGTGACCCTCCTGGGTTGGCGCAAGGGACTTGTGCCAGTAAAAGCACATTCCAGGATCATGCTTCAAGGGACCTTAGTCCCATTTGGTGTATGCCATTCAACTTGCAACTGGAAAAGGCATGATTCTTCAACTAAAAGAATCATTGTACCTAGAGTGCAAGGAAATTCCATCATAGAAGAACAGGCAGGATACCAAATAAATATAAAGGAGGAATGTATTAAACAGCTTCAAAAGCAGGCTAACCTGCAATTAGAGGTTCTTAGAATAATTAGGGAAAAAAGTGTCAGGTAACTGTAAAGGTGACGGCACAGTTAATAAGTTTGTCCTCTTTTTTGTTAAAATTCAGAGAAGCTAACAAAGAAAACCTAAACACATTTATAGTAAAAATATTGTAAAACGTTAACAGATACCCAAAAACAAGGAGAAGCATGTGCAAAATAAGAGTGCTTGAAGTTTTTCAATAAGTAGTAAGGGTAGTTTATTTCTAAAGAGGTCATTAAATATGCAAGCCACAAAAGTGAAGGCATATCTTATTGTCACAGAATGCTAATTCCAGCTTTAGGAGAAAAGAGAAGGAAGAGGTTTCTCAGTATATTTTGCTTCTCTTGCTAGAAGAACTGTGTTTAGCATCAGAACATCCTAGTCCTCTGTAAGTTATACTCCCATCACAGCCTCTCTTCCCATTTGTTGCTGCGCTTCAATTGAAATTGCTTCCAGGGGCCACATTCGGCCTGCAGGCCTTATGTTTGGCACCCCCGTTTTAAGCCATTTCTGCACAATGTTGCATATTTGCAACAGGGATAAAGTGTGTACACCTGTAGGCTGGGC